>NC_082697.1:77722841-78322841 GCF_949987515.2 Delphinus delphis | reverse complement strand
CCGCCGAGCGACCATTAGAGTCGCGGCTGGCACAGCGCCTGGTGCACAGTGCGTGGTCGCAGCGGACGGCTATTATCACAACTAGCATTGTTCTGACCAAGACCCCGCTTCCAGAGTTCAGACTGGTCACTCTCCACCCCAGGTGGGCTTAGCGACCCACATCCCTTGCCTTCTTCAAATAATAATCTACTGGACACCACCCCGGGGCCTCCTGCTCCGCTCAGGTGACCCCCAAATGAGCTCCCGCCCCTGGTTACCCTGGGACACACGGCCCGCCACTCGCCCACCCACATGTCCAGAGAACCCATCGTTGATGGCCTGGATCCTCACCACGGCAGCTCGTACTGGCCGGCACTGCCGGGGGCCTTGCTGGGGGCCGGGTCAGGGTCCTGGGCCCCGCACTCGCCACTGCCACCGCCACTCTCCTGCGCCTCCATTCTCCCGCCGCCTCTTCCCGCCTCCAGAGACCTCACCCCATGACGCCATCACGCAGGCACCGCCCCATGCTTGCGAGGGACTCTGGGCGCGAGCGGAAGCCTTCTGCCCGCCCCTTTCTGCGCCTGCGCAGAGGGCACAGGCCTGGCGGGGGAGCTAGTTGCTATTGACGGCAGTTGCTATGGGAGACCTGGTGTACAGTCTGGGTAGTGAGTGGAAGGCGAGACCGGACCGCATCGCCTTCCGAGAAGGCTGGTCGCTCCAATAAGGGACGTTCGTTGGTTTTCGTTTTTGTGAGATTTGTCGGGGAGGCCCTGTCTGTGCGGCCCGTGGGGAACCGCTGCACGGAGGTGGGGCCGCACGCCAGACAGACCTGGCAGGGTAGGAGCATCCTGCCCGGTGCAGGGAGAAGCCGGAGCCTGTGGACATTCCGCCCAAACGCAGGACCTGACGGCGGACACAGACAGGGACTGATGTCCAGCGGTCCTGGACGGCGGAAGGCCGGAGCCGACGTCTGGGACCTGCCCTTGCCCACTTTTCTCGATTGCTCAGAATGTCCCCATGCAGAACACTAGCTCCCATTGCAGGTGGGCTCCTGCACCCTGGAACCTGACGTTTATTATCAGGAAATTCTCATAATGCTACAAAATGGGAATTCTCTCATTTTGCAGAGGAGGAACTGCCCCTCTGTAAAATATGAATCAGTTTCATTCCAGAAAAATAGATACTGCATATTCACAAGTGCTTTGAGTATTCTTTTGGGCTGGTTTTCTACCTGTTGAACTAATCTTTCCTCCCATTGCCTAGCTAACATAATAATAACAACTAATAAAAATAACGAATGGTGACTATATTTACTATCCTCTACTATGCACTAGACCCGAGGTGGATACTCACATTACCCTCGTTTTACAGATGAAGAAACAGGCTTGAGAATGACTAATTTGTCCAGTGTCATTTGGGTTGTAAGTGGTGGAGCCAACCCACCATGTTGCCAAAACAGTTCATATAAAGTTGTGTTTTATTGCACATACCGTATTGCATCATAATTTCGGGATGAAATCTGACTTTAATGGTTAGGATTCTGTGATTTCACTGCCGAGGACCCAGGTTCAATTCCTGGTCAGGGAACTAAGATCTTGCAAGCTGCCAAAAAAAAAAAAAAAAAAGTCTGAATTGAAGGCAAGGATTGGGACCTCTTCATCTCTACCCTGTTGCTTAGCACAAGGCCTGGTGCTCTGTAAGTGTTCAATATGAGTATCTTTAATGAACAGTAGGGATCCATGTTTCCAGACCAGCTTGGGTCAGCTGTGAGGAACTGGGTTGCTTTTATCGGAGAACTGACGAAAGCCCCATGAATGTTTTCCTTTCATCATCAGTTAAAATATGTGTATATTACAGAGAGAAGACTTCTCTTCTAGGCAGTTGATTGGTCTTTCAAATAAATATGTGCTCCAGAATATATACTGCAAGTAATTGTTTGTTTTCTCTTTTTATCCTTATTTTTCAATTTTCTTTCCCTCAAGAAACCCAGCCCATTATGGAAATTTATTGGGGAAGACAGTATTGCTGTTCTATTCATTTTTCATGTGTAAACTCTGTGCTTCATCTTTCCAACCTGAGTGTTTACTTAGCTCCTTGAGGACATGGGACCTGCCCCTCGATTCCTATTTTCTTCCCTTGTATATAAGCGGCATGGAATTGATGTCTGCCAGTTGCTTCTTCCAGTTATGCAGCCAGGCTAGCAAGCTCAAGACAGTGGGCACAATTTACAATTGTGTTCTATGAGCTGGGAAGAAAACATGTGCTTCCGCATTCTTTTCAAGCTGTTGCCAGTTGGGCAGGAACCTCAAATGACTCAGATTCTGAAGCAGTTTGTTTTAATGATGGTAATTATTTAAGTCTCCAGGTTCAAAACTAACTCAGTGTTTTTCTTCTCCCCTTTTATATGATTTGGGAAAAAAATACTTGAATTTGGCTATATCTCATTCATTCCCCTTTAAACTAACAGAGCCATCCTGTGTATTTTTAGAGTCACTATTCACAGGTCCTTTATTTCTCTGGAGGAGAAAATACAAGTTTTCTTGAAATATAAACGTTTTTTGAAATGTCTCTTTGTGGTTTTCCCTTGGGATTGTTCCCATGTGGTAATATTCATATTTTCCTGAGAGTCAGCTGTCACTCACACACACATGTCCCACCACATACACAGTTTAGAAACTAAACATTTTCAGTAAATGCAGAAAGTGGTGTATAATTCTTTCCTCTTTCTTGGTTCTCCAAAAACCCCACTCTAGAGGGGCTTAGTTGGTGCTCCCAGGACCCCGCGTTCATTGATGTGATTGGAATACCAGGAGAATCAGAAGGAGATGACCTTTGAGGCAGAACTGCACCATCAGGACTTTTTTTTCTTTTTTCTAGTCTGAGCCTTCTGTGATTTGTTGGACTTGGGCCCAGACAGAGCTTAGATCTTTTTTTTTTTTTTTTTTTTTGCGGCACACGGGCCCCCCATTGCTGTGGCCTCTCCCGTTGCGGAGCACAGGCTCCGGACGCGCAGCCTCAGTGGCCATGGCTCACGGGCCCAGCCACTCCGCGGCATGCAGGATCCTCCCGGACAAGGGCACGAACCTACGTCCCCTGCACCGGCAGGCGGACTCCCAACCACTGCACCACCAGGGAAGCCCCAGAGCTTAGATCTTAAAAGCTCCAGCCACTCCCCTAGGGCCACACAGCAGCCACATGGGGGGACCAAGGAGTGTTGGGGAAACCACAGGCTCTTGTAAAAGGGCAAGAGGAGTCCAAGCAAATCTTCCACTTCTCTCCTGACAAATCTGTGAAATGCCAGGAAATTGAATTCACATATAGGCTAAGCTCCCAGACTCTTATCACAAGAGGGCAATTAGAGAAAAGAGGAAAGATGTCAAAAGGTAATCAAATTGAAAACAAAATCGTTTACCTAAAGCCAGAAGCTTTCAATCAAATTTATCAAATGGGACAGGCAACAAGTCTTGGTCAAGATGACACCTTGACTTTGACCATTAAAGTACAGCTCACTTCTCACGTGACGTTGCAGGATGTGGGTTTGGAAATCTGGTGGCATCTCAGGACCAGGACTGCCAGATATTCCAGCTTTCCACCCACTTGTAGACTCCATTGGCCCAGAATGTTGAACCTACCTGATGCTGTTTGCTTTGTTTACACTGAAGTTTTAAAAATTCATTTGTTGTTTTCTAGTGGATTTCCTTATGAATTTTAGCTAATAGTGATACTATCACTGAAATAATTGTTTGCCCTCAGACACCGCAGTCTTCCATCACCGGTAGAGTTTTTCTAGCATTCTCATTAGCATTTACAATATTAAAACTAACGCTCATTTTGTAGTGAAAAAGCATACATCCTAAACATATCTACAGTATAAGGATTTGTTCTCGGGAATTGCTCTGATTAGGTTTGCGGGATTTGGAAGCTGGAAACCATTTAGCCTGACTCTTGGTTTCTGTCTAACAATATTGATTGAGAGCCTACAGCCGCTGTTATGGGCACTGGATGTATGAACAGGGCAGGCTTCAGTCCCTAAGGAGCTTGTAGGGAGAGAAAGGGACACCAGGCAGCCAATCATACGTTTACTTAGCTGTGATTATGATGTGTTGGAAAAAGCACTGACTGGTTGTTAGGATATCAGCCCTAGGGTACCACCTCACCTGAGAGGTCAGGAAGGGCTTTGCTGGGGAGGAAGCATTTAACCTGAGATCTGAATCCTGAATCTCTGTTGGCTTTGCCTGGCAAGCACCTCCTAACCCCCTCCTTCTCTCCCATGACTGTCTTCCCTCTCACTCTGTTTATTTCTTTATTGTACTTACCCACGATTATCTGGGTTTATTGCCTTGTTTATCGTTTGTTTCACCTCCTAGAATGACAGCTTGTTAAGAACAGGAACTCTGTCTGTCCTGGTCATCATTTCTCCCCGTTGCCTGTAGTGCTAGCCCAGCGTAAGTGCTCCATTTGTCCTGAAGGGATGAGTGACGGACAGATGGATCTGGGATGAGCGGGTGTTGGGGTTGGAGAGAGTTGAGGCCTACAGGGACCAGAGCATGCAGGGCAAGAGTAGGGAGCCCCTGGAGGAGGCTGGGTAATAGCCACACGACCCAGTTTATGTTTCGATCACTCTGGTTACTGTGCCTCAGGTGGTCTGGAGGGAGGCAAGCGTGCATGTGGAGGAAATGCGTACAGAATTGTTTGTGTTTTTTTGTGATCTTTTAATTTCTAATGATGATACTTTTTTATTTTTGGCCGCACTGAGCAGCTTGCAGGATCTTAGTTCCCTGACCAGGGATCGAACCCACACCCCCTGCAGTGGAAGCGTGGAGTCTTAGCCACTGGGCCGCCAGGGAAGTCCCAATTTCTAAATTTTAAACTGTAAAACATTTCAAATAGACTGAAAATAATATCCACATTCATGTACTCGCCACCAAGACAGATGTTAACATTTTGCCTTGGGCTTCCCTGGTGGCGCAGTGGTTAAGAATCTGCCTGCCAATGCAGGGGACAGGGGTTCAATCCCTGGTCCGGGAAGATCCCACATGCTGCGGAGCTACTAAGCCCGTGTGCCACAACTACTGAAGCCTGCAAGCCTAGAGCCCATGCTCCGCAACAAGAGAAGCCACTGCAATGAGAAGCCGGCGCACCGCAATGAAGAGCAGCCCCTGCTCGCTGCAACTACAGAAAGCCACACACAGCAACGAAGACCCAGCACCGCCCAAAATAAAAACAAACAAATAAATTTATTATAAATAAAATAAAATAAAATGACCTTGTATAAAAAAAATTTTTTTTGCCTTCTTTTAAAAAAAAAGAAAGAGGGCTTCCCTGGTGGTGCAGTGGTTGAGAATCTGCCTGCTAACGCAGGGGACACGGGTTCGAGCCCTGGTCTGGGAAGATCCCATATGCCGCAGAGCACCTAGGCCCGTGAGCCACAACTACTGAGTCTGCGCCTCTGGGGCCTGTGCTCCACAAAGAGAGGCCGCGATAGTGAGAGGCCCGCGCACCGCGATGAAGAGTGGCCCCCGCTTGCCACAACTAGAGAAAGCCCTCACACAGAAACGGAGATCCAACACAGCCAAAAATAAATTTAAAAAAAAAGAAAGAAAAATTTATGGATGCAGCCAAAGCACTCCATCCTGTTCTCTCCTCTTCCCTTTTCCACCTTCACTTTACAGAAGAGGAAACTGAGGCACGGAGAGGTCAAGCTGTGGTTCCCAAGGTCTCTCCATGAGGAAGGGGTAGAGTCTGGATCTAGACTATAGATTAGGTGGTCTGAGCCCAGGGCCTGGATGTTTATATGCTTTTGAACTTGGTTAAGGCATAGATTCTCTGTTAACATGATGTACTATTGTTTGGGGGGGGTTAAAATTTTCCATAAATCGAATCATGCTGTGTATAACTTTGCAATTTGTTTTTCTCACTTAGCGTTATGTTTCTGAGCTTTATCTAGATAGGTCTGTTTCCTTTTCTAGGATGTAAACTCCCCGAGAGTGGAATTGTTGTCTCTTTTTTTTCATTGTCTGGAACAAAGTAGGTGCTCAGGAAAACTTGCTGAATGAATTAATTTGTTTTCTGCCACAGAGTATTCCATTCTGAGACAGTTTCTCTAGGGTGGATACCTAGAAATGGAACTACTGTGCCCCGGGTAAGGGCATCTTTAATTTAACAAGAGTCATTAGAATGACTTTCTGGAGAAGGTCTCCAGATAAAACCTCACAGCATATTTAGAGTAAAAACCCAAGCCCTGTAGGGCCCCGTATGTCTTACCTCCATGCAGCCATTTCTCTGACTTCCCTTTCTACCACTCTTCCCTTGTACACTCGATTCCAGACACATGGGCCTCCTAGTTCTTGATGAAAAGGGCCAAGCACATCCACCTCAGGACCTTTGCACTTGCTGTTGCCTCCAATGTCCACTTGCTTCCTTCTGATCTCTGCTCTGTGTCATCTACTCACCAAGGCTTCCCTGCTCCCCTCCTCCCACCAATTCCTTTCCTCCCTACCCTGCTTTTCTTTTTTCTCTATAACCTAACTCTAGCTGATAAATAGGTATTATGTATGTATTGTGTGTGCAACCCCCCTCCCCCCATTAGAATGTTTAATGATGGCAAGGATTTCTCTTCATCTCAGTCACTGCTGTTGCCAGTGCCTCCAGTGGTGCTTGGCAGACGTTGGCACTTTGTTTCCAATGAATGAATAATCCCAGGGAGTTTCGGAAGTACAGACGTTTAAATTGTTAGATTTATGAGATATATTTAAACACTTGGAAGGTTTGTCAGATAACTGAGATACTTAAGAAGGGAATCAAATATGTTGAATTTATAAATGTAGTTCCAAATGTTTGACAGATAAAATGTATTGTATCTATAAAGACCTTTAAAAGTCACTGTCAAAAAGAGCTAGAGGGAGGGCTTCCCTGGTGGCACAGTGGTTGAGAGTCCGCCTGCCGATGCAGGGGACACGGATTCGTGCCCCGCTCCGGGAAGATCCCACATGCCACGAAGCAACTAAGCCTGTGAGCCACAACTGCTGAGCCTGCGTGCTGCAACTACTGAAGCCCGTGTGCCTAGAGCCTGTGCTCCGCCACAAGAGAAGCCACCGCAATTAGAAGCCCGCGCACCACAACGAAGAGTAGCCCCCGCTCGCCACAACCAGAGAAAGCCCGTGCACAGAAACAAAGACCCAATGCAGCCATAAATAAATAAATAAGAGCTAGAATTGGGAATTCCCTGGCGGTCCAGTGGTTAGAACTCTGCATTTCCACTGCCAGGGGCCCAGGTTTGATCCCATGTCAAGAAACTAAGATCCCGCAAGCCACACGGTGAGGCCAAAGAAACCAAAAAAATTAGCTAGAGTGATAAAAAGAAAAATAAGATTTGTAAAGTGAACTTGAAAGCTTAAGGAAGGACAAGGTTTTTCAAATGCATAATTTTCACAAGTCAGGAAAATCTTAAGGGGGATTTCCCTGGTAGTGCAGTGGTTAAGAATCTGCCTGCCATTGCAGGGGACACAGGTTCGAGCCCTGGTCCGGGAAGGTCCCACATGCCACAGAGCAACTAAGCCCGTGCACTACAACTCCTGAGCCTGAGCTCTAGCGCCGGCGAGCCGCAAGTACTGAAGCCTGCACTCCTAGAGCCTGTGCTCTGCAACAAAGACAAGCCACAGCAATGAGAAGCCCACACACTGCAATGAAGAGTAGCGCCTGCTCTCTGCAACTAGAGAAAGCCCACTTGCAGCAACGAAGACCCAACGCAGCCAAAAATTAAAAAAAAAAAAAACTTAAGTAGCTTTGCAAGTAAAATT
Source organism: Delphinus delphis (assembly GCF_949987515.2). Classification (NCBI taxonomy): domain Eukaryota; kingdom Metazoa; phylum Chordata; class Mammalia; order Artiodactyla; family Delphinidae; genus Delphinus; species Delphinus delphis. Next base: position 78,315,063 of record NC_082697.1, on the reverse strand, counting down.
TCAGTGCACAGAAGTTGTCTCAGGGCCCACCAGAAAACCCCCATTTCCCCTGGGTGTTGTCACTGTATCCTGCAGTGTGTACCAGCATAGCTCCTACCGCAGTACCAGGAGGTAAGTTTTGTTAAGTGCTAATCAATGCTTGAGTACTATTGTTAGTACAGATGAGACAACCACAAGGGTCACTGAGATTCAGTCTGCCTCTCTGAGGACATCGTGGCATCCTGGGGGCCTTGATGGCCTGGGGTTAAGGTCAATCTACCCACAGAGAAGGTGCACTGGCCACCTGAAAGTCCCTCCCTCCGTGCCTGTCTCTGTCTCTCCTGGAGTCTCTCCCTGAATCTGGTGTCTCTGAATTTGCAAGCTGCTCCTGTCATTCGGAAAACGAGGTCGCAGAGTGACCTCCAGCCGGCTCTCTCCAGAGGCGCCCCAGAGAAGGCAGCCCATCTTTCCAGGACAGTCCTAGCTATTGAGCCAGGATGTGAGTCTCACATTGTCAGTCCACAAAGGACCGGCCCTGTGTGAGCTCTGTTCTGGGAGCACTGTTCTGACCACAGTGGGAGATGCAAAAATAAGCCCGACGAGAAGTTCATGATTGGAATGTCCTCGCACCTGGAGAGCACTTGCGGCTGGAGTGGCCCAGGCCCCACGGGGAGATGATCTGTGAGCTCAGCCTTCAAAGGAAGCACAGCTCAAGTTTAACTCGATGCTCCTGAGCAAGAGTGTCCAGAGGAAGCCTGATTTTGAAACGTCTACACCTCTCAGAGGAAAATCTTGGGTCCTGGGCCCCCAGACACCGCCATTTTGAGGGGCAGGGGGAAGATGCCTACACAGGACCCTAAGATGCACCTTTTAAAAGACCTTCATTTTTCCTCACAAGGAAAAATGACATTTTAGAGGGGGTGGGACTGGGGATTTCAGAGAGCCCACCCTGCTTTAGGCAAATCCCCAGTAACAGTCCTTTAAAAACCCTCCCAGAGTACCAGCTAGTCTACAAAAATGCGGTTCCAGTTCAGTGCCTTCTGTATGTAAATTTTTCACTTTAACCGTTTCGTTACATTTTAGCAATCGGGAAATTTTGAAAACTGCTTTACATACTTCCTTGCCTTCTTAAAATAAAAGCGGATGCATGTTTCCTGGCGCCTTAGGGCTTTCACTACAGAGGCTGCCTGACTTGTGTGCTATGATGGGGGGTTGACCCCAGGGCTGGGGGGTTTAAGTGCAAATGCTGGACCACTTGTCCTCACCCTTGACAGCCCGGATCGTTAGTCTCTTTAGATTTTTTACTTCTCGTTTTGTTCTGTTTGTTTATTCATCCAAGCTCTCCCTTCTTCCTGCTCTCAGTCTGTCTGCCCTGGCCTCCGTGTGGCTACCTCTCAATCCGCTAGTGGATGGGAGACCAGAACATGAAGTTCGTTCAGTTATGTCCCGGCTATCCCTCCACCAATAATGTTAAAATTACTACATTTTAACATTATGCAAATGAGAGATGAGAGAGAGTACTTTTGTTTTTTTGCCAATCTGGTGTGTATATATGTGTGTGTGTGTATATATATATATATATATACACACACACACACACACACACACACACACACGCACACACGTATATTACATGTAATATACATATTATCTATAAATGATAACATATGTGTATGTATAATTACTGTTTTAATTTTCATTTTCTTTTTTTTTTGGCCACGCTGCTAGGCATGCAGGATACCCCCACCAGGGATCCAACCCGTGCCCCCAGCCCCCGCAGTGGAAGCGTGGAGTCCTAACCACTGGACTGCAAGAAAACTCCCTACTTTTTTCCTTGATAAGCTCCTTTTAATATGTGTGTTGACCTTTGACATTTCCTCTTCTGTGACTTGTCTGTCCATTTTTCTGTCCTGTACAAATTATAAGGCCCTTTTGGAGAGCAATGTGTCAGTTTCTAGGGATGGTTTGTTTTTTATTTCTATTATTATTATTATTATTATTTTGGCTGCGTTGGGTCTTCGTTGCTGCGCACAGGCTTTCTCTAGTTGCGGCGAGCGGGGACTACTCTTCGTTGTAGTGCGTGGGCTTCTCATCGTGGTGGCTTCTCTTGTTGCAGAGCACAGGCTCTAGGCACGTGGGCTTCAGCAGTTGTGGCACACAGGCTCAGTAGTTGTGGCTCACAGGCTTAGTGGCTCCGCGGCATGTGGGATCTTCCCAGACCAGGGATCCAACCTGTGTCCCCTACATTGGTAGGCTGATTCTTAACCACTGCGCCACGAGGGAAGTCCCGATGCTTTAGAACTATACATTTTTTTGACCCAGAATTTGCTTCTAGAAACTTGTCTGAAGGAAATACACATATTCACAAAGATATATGCACTAGGCTATTCATTGCAGCGGGTTTTTGTTTGTTTTGTTTTGTTTTTGGGGAACACACACTGAGCAGCTTATGGGATTTCCGTTCTCTGACCAGGGATTGAACCCGGGCCATTGGCAGTGAGAGCATGGAGTCCTAACCACTGGACCGCCGGGGAATTCCCTCATTGCAGCAGTTTAGAATGGAAACAAACAGAAAATGATAGAAATGTCCATCTGTAGTTGAATGAGTAGGTAAATTATGGTATATTCATGCTGTACAGTCACTTAAAAATGAAGGCCATTTACGTATACTGAAATGGAAAGATCTCCGTGTGCCCCCCCCCGAAAAAAAAAACTCACAGGAGAAACATAATCCAATGCATTTAAAAAGAAACTACATCTCAGCCTGAAACAACCAACGTTAGTTGTGTTTCCCTCTGGGGAGGACAGTGGTGTGGAGGCACTGCTGGTGAATTGGGGAAGGAACTCTTTCTCTCATGGACTTCTGTTAATTGTAAACTTCTACGACAAGAGTTACCTGTGAGCTACTTGTGTCTGAAATATCTTATTTCAAATGAAAATTATTCTGTCTAAAGTCTTGCCACATCAGCTGTGGTCCAGGGTCCAGCAGCATGGGCACCAGCTGAGAGCAGGTTAGAAATGCAGGCTCTCGGGAATCTCTCCACCAGTAATGAAACCGGCAGAACGCGTCTCAGTGCTCAGTAGAGCATAGGTTCTTCTGTCTCAGGGCAGAAAGAATTCAGCGAGAGGCAGAGTGACAAGTAAGGAAAGAGTTTATTAGTATAAGACACTTGTGAGAGATACAAGCAGGTGGGCAACGGAGTGCCACCTTGAGAATTTAGTGGGCTATAGTTTTATAATCAAAGGAAAAGTGGGGAGGGGGAGAAGACCACCTTCTCCCTCATTCTTTTTTTTTTTTTTTTTTGCGGTACGCGGGCCTCTCACTGCTGTGGCCTCTCCCGTTGCGGAGCACAGGCTCCAGATGTGCAGGCTCAGCGGCTATGGCTCACTGGCCCAGCCGCTCCGCGGCATGTGGGATCCTCCCGGACCGGGGCACGAACCCGCGTCCCCTGCATCGGCAGGTGGACTCTCAACTACTGCGCCACCAGGGAAGCCCTCTCCCTCATTCTTGAGTAGACGTCAAGCTTCCATCATCAGCTCCGCCTCCACCTCAGGTGGGGGAGTTTTTTTGTCCCTACGTGGTCAAGCCGGGACTGTCATGGTGCAATGGAAAAGAGGCAAGAGGCAGTAACATATACTAAAATATGGTAAATCATCTCAGGTTTCAGTATAATGTCACCTTTTCCTTATATTTTTGTTTTTCTTGGGCACCAAGAAGCATGTTCTAGAAATCATTAACTTACTGAGCTCACTGGGCAGGATGTGGGTCTCATTCCACCATTTATTGTTTTGGGGCATGTCTCATGCTTCTGTTGCATGGTTTTGTTGCTAAGCAAGCCTGCTTGGTTTTGTGGTTGAGCAAACCTGCTTTCTTGAGTGATCATTAACTTACAGGGTCGCCCATAATTTTTTCTTTACTTAGAATCCCCTAGTGGGATTAACTATTTAATCACCTACTCTGTCCCTTTACTCTGTCCCTATCAGTAATGTTAAAATTACTACATTTTAACGTATGAGGATGATTAATGAGACAGCATGTTTTTGCTCAAGCCTGGCTGCAGAGAATCACCTAGAGAGTTTTACACAAATGCAGAGGGCCCAGAGGTTCTGATGTAGTAGGTCTGGGGGCCTGGGCATGCAGCTGGGCTGAACCTCTGCTAAGGCGTCAATAAATGAGGGGGAAGCAGTGTGAGTAGGGGTGGGGGGATTCTCCCAGCAGGAACGTGAGAGCCAGGGCAGGCTCTTTAGGCTGATCTGTGGGGTATATATTTTTATTTTTTGCTTCCTGTTGGGTACTCTGTGGCATGGGATATTTGGACTGCCAGATCAGGAAACCCACTTAAGAAGTCCTGGGAATTCCCTGGTGACCCAGTGGTTAGGACTCTGTGCTTTCACTGCCTAGGGCTCAGGTTCAATCCCTGGTCAGGGAACTAAGATCCCACAAGCCACCTGCCCCCCCCCCAAATTTTTTTTTAATAAGAAAAAAAAAAAAGGCCTATACTGAAGAAAACTGTGTGTCCTCACAGGATCAATTAGGGGTTGATTAACTGCATTCAAAAAACCTCATCTAAGCAGTTTCACATTTCTTTCAGTAACAGCCTCCCCAGGACATTATTTCTCAATCTGAGGTCATGTCCACCATTTCAATACCACATCCACTGCGAATGGTTCATGTTGGTCCAGTCTAGCTGGCTGGTGCTCCAATTTGGGGGGTATATTTTATGTTTCCCCTAATCCTAGAAATAGCCAAGCATGGGTCTCATCTGAAGAAGACATCATGTACATTTTAAACAAAGCTTAGTCCCAGCATGCCCACTCATGCTCACACAAGCACGCCACATTCCTTGGGAAGCCCCGAGGGCATCAGTTCCATGAAGGATGTGTCTCACAGGTGGAAATGTTTTCTTCATACCTGAGGCCCTTGGGTGCAGGGTGTAACTGTGAAAGTCCTCTGTACCCTGATTCCACCAAGACTATAACTTCTTATGCTCCAGGAAGTGTCCTGGGTGCAGGGATGTGTAGTACACAGGCTGAAGGGTGAGGCGGTGAGGAGACACAGCAAGAAAGGCTGGTGCGCAGTGTGTGTACGGCCCTAAAAGAGTAGGGTCTGACATCCATGGAGCAGATGCGCGGGAGTGAAGGGTTCCATCTGAGGGTGGTAGCAAGAAGAAATGGCCACAGGGCTTCTCTGGTGGCTCAGTGGTTAAGAATCTGCCTGCCAATGCAGGGGACACAGGTTTGAGCCCTGGTTCGGGAAGATCTCACGTGCCGTGGAGCAACTAAGCCCATGCGTCACAACTACTGAGCCTGTGCTCTAGAGCCCATGAGCCACAACTAATGAAGCCCACACGCCTAGAGCCCGAGCTCTGCAACAAGAGAAGCCACCACAGTGAGAAGCCCACGCACCGCAACGAAGAGTCGTCCCCACTCGCCACAACTGGAGAAAGCCACGTGCAGCAACAAAGGCCCAATCAGACAAAATAATAAATAAATAAATTTATTTTTTTAAAAAAAGAAAAGATGGCCACAGACACAGGTGGTAATTGAGTTCTCTTCAGCCATCCATCCATCTATCCATCCATCCATCCATTCATTTATTCAGCAAGTATTTATTTAGTGAACCAGGAACAAAAAGTCTGGGCCCTATTAGAGTGTGGGATACGGATGAGGAACTGCTTTAGCTCAGCATTGCAGGTGCTACCATAAGGGAAATCCCAGGCCATGAATGCAGGGAGGGGGACTCCAAACCCAGATTTGGAGGGGAAGCATCAGGACCCAGGCTGGGACCTGATAGTTGAGAGGGAGTTATCCTCCTGGGGGAGCCCAAGAGATGGGGTGCCCTGGGTTTCAGGAAAGGGTGTAGTCCATGCAAACATCTGGAGGGGGTGTCTTAGAGATCAGCTGAAGCTCACAGAGGTGAGTTCGCACCGGGTGGAGCAATTGGAAAAAACAAAGGGACAGCACCCTGAGAAGGTACAGTTTGGGGAATGACGGGGGAGGTGGGGGCGGTTGTTAGGGACACTCTTAAGTAGCTGAGACAAAGGATGCCCAGCTGCAGGAAGGGCAGGTGAGGGGCTGGAGAGGAGGCCAGGCACCTCTGCGAGTGCCAGAAAGTCAATCCTGTCTCAAACCGAGGAAGAGGGGATGAAGGGACCCATGAAGGGATTAGGGGAACCGGATGCACCGTAAGGTTAGGCGGCATCCCGACTCACTTGGAGGGCACTGGAGTCCCAAACCCGGTCTCCAATCAGGGGGTGGAGCCTGTACATGCCCCCCATTCCCAACCTATAGAGGAGACGGAGGTGGGCGGGTCCCAAGTAAGCATTGTCCAGGAGGTCCCCACTTTGGACAGTCCCCGATCAAATACCACCTCTCCACAATCACCCGCAAATATTTACATCCTGTTTCTGCCGAGGCCTCCCAGGGCCTCAATTTTCATGAATAAAATATGAGTTTCCAGGCCGAGCCAAGGAGGGAAGAAACCCCCGCCAGCTGGTAGGGACCAGAGGCAGTTTAGGATTTCGGTTGCTGTCGCCTCCCGCGTGGTATTTGGAGGAAATTTGAATTGGCCCCGGTCAAGGTGACCCGGGGCGGGAGATTCGGCAGTTTCCATACTCTCTGAGGGTTCCTGGAACTAAACTATTTGCAGTGCACATACCCGGAACTCTTTTCATAAGGCTGTTCCCTGAGAAACTCAAGACTTTTGCTTGTTTATCCTTCAGAAATGCTGAAGTCTGAGCATGTTATAGCCAGAGGGAGGTGTTTAGAGATAATCTAGCCCAAAGCCCTCATTTTAAAGATGAGGCTCAGAGGGCAAGGAGCTTGCTCAGGGCCATTCAGCGAATCGGTGATAATCTGCCGCGGTTCCCTGTCACCTGGTCCGATGTTCTTTCCACTGCATCACACTTCCAGCAAGTACAAAAAATTTAAATTAATACAGTATTCTTCAGAACAGTTTTAGTTTTACAGAAAGTTAAGTAGATAATACAGAGAAGTTCCCCTCTAGCCTATTCCCTGGCACACAGCTTCCCCTATTATTAACATCTTGCATTAATGTGGTGCATTACTTATAATTAGTGAACCAACATCGATACATTATTATTATGTAAAGCTCACAGTTTACATTAAGGTTCACTCTTTTTTGTTTGTTTGGGTTTTGGTTTTTGATTTTTTTTTTTCTTTTTTTGACCGCGCTGCACAGCTTGTGGGATCTTAGTTCTCTGACCAGGGATCAAACCCAGGCCCTCGGCGGTGAAAGCATGAAGTCCTAACACTGAACCCGCCAGGGAATTCCCAAGGTTCACTCTTTCTGTTCATCAGTTTTATGGATTTTGACAAAGGCATAATGTCATGCATGTATTCACGATTACAGTATCTAACAGAATCGTTTCAGCACCTAAAAATCACCTGTGCTTCACCTATTCAATCCTCCTCCCTCCCTCTCCCTCCCAGTCCCAGACAACCACTAATATTTTTGCTTTTACAGTGGTTTTGCCTTTTCCAGAATGTCATATATTTGGAATCATACAGTGTGTAGCCTTTTCAGACTGGCTCTTTCACTTGGCAATATGCAGTATATATACATATATTTTTAATACCCATAGAAACTTCCTCATGAGTAATAGAGATCTTATAGGTTGATTGAATATTTCATATTCTTTGCTCCTTCCAAAGATGTGGAAATTCCTGGAAAATGATGCAAAATTCTTCCTTAATTAGAGAGACGGATTCAGGTTGGTGCCTGGACTTGCTTCTTCGAGCCTCAGCAATTTTTCTCCCTTGCCTTTCAGATACCTTCTCTTTAAAAAAATGTCTTCGCCAGCCTTTCTCGTCGGGATTGCCTCTCACGTGGTCTTTTTCTCGGTTCCGACTTCTCTATAAAACCTGAGTTGGGAGTGGGTCGGGGAGAAGTTTTGTTTCTTTGGACATGGAGTGTTTTTCCTATGCCAGGCTCTGTGCTAGAAGCTATTTCCCACATTTTATTTAATCTCTACAAGTCTGTAGCAGAGAAATCCTTCTTCCTATTTTTATACAGGAGAGAACTGAGCAAGTCCCTGATCAATTAGCCCACAGCCTGGCAGCCAGCAAGTGCCCCGAGGCGGGGGTGGGGTTTGAACCCAGGTCCCAGGTCCAGATCTGGGCTTTAAACCTACACTGCTTCCTTGGACGGCCTTAATTTTAATTCGGATCCAAGTAAAAAGTCCCCCAAATTTCCCCCGTTTTCAGAGTGGGGTGACAATGTTAGTAACCTGAGGAAATACTACTTGTGGGAAAGAAAGTTCTGGTTTAGAACTGCTGACCGAAAACAAAACAGGAAGTCAAGCATTCCTGGCTTAAATGGACCATCTGGGAATCTACTAGAATTAGTCCTGCCGGAGGCCAGGCTGCGCGCGCTTCACCGTGGGCTCGGAGGAGAGGAGAGGGACTCGAGTCTGCAAACCGCCCTGGGCCGGATCTGCCCTCCCACGAGGGCAGGGAGGGGGTGGCCACATCTGAGCTGAAGGGGGGGGTGGCCACATCTGAGCTGAAACACCAAGCGCGGGAGAGAAGCGGGAAGGACAGGACACCGGAAGTCCTGCAGCTGATGGGGAGGCAGTGCTGTGGGGAGGTGTGGAGGGAGTGTGGGGGGGGGGCAGATGCCAGGGCTGGTGCGGGGATGAATCAACCTCGGGGGCGTGTGGAGAGCCTGCCTGGCTGGAGCTGGGTGGGCCCTTGCAGTGCACTGGAGTCATTCTTTCCCACTGGGCCGGTGGTACAAATCCCTGGCACCCCTGCTCCTTGAGAGCATAATTACTACCCCCTCCAGAGGACCTGCAGAGGTGCCAGGGCCAGGCGCTGCGTGCAGAGCCCTGGAGAAAATGCTGTCTTATTTTGCTCTCCCAGAGGGGCAAACTGAGGCACGGAGCAGTGAAGGTCGTCATCCAGGGTCACACAGTCAGTGGCAGGACCGGGATCTGAAGAGAGGCTGTTGCTCCCCGGACGTCCCTCCTACCCCTCTGCCCGCAGCCTCTGTCTAGACACCTTGGACCGCCTCTGTGTCCCCTTTCCCAGGAAGTACCAGGGACCTGGGTCCGAGGTGTCATCTGATCTCCTCTCTGAGGCAAAAAGGGGGGAGCCAGGATGAGGGGCCCCAGATGTCTGTGGCCTCAGTCCGGTTAGATGGTAGGAAGGACTATACCAGAGAACGGGCTGCAGCCATGGGAGGGGAAACAGGATCCATGGATTCTTTCCCAGTTCCAGGCTCCTTGAGTTAGGGCCTCCAGGCCAGAAAGCGGGCCCCGCACCAGGGCGATGCCCTCTCCACCCCAGCCCACCTGCCTCAGTACCACTGAGGTCTGAACCATTCAGCTGGAGGACAAATGGCCATACTTAGATTTTAACAGACAGCTGGAACAGGGCCCAGGTGGAAGGGGAGACCAGGTGGGGCTGGCAGGGTCCCTCACCTTCCTGCTAGGGGCGCTGGAGCCCAGGTCCCAGGCTGAGCTGGCGCTACCCGCCAGCAAGGCAGGGATCAGTTTCGCCGCCCCCCACGCCCCGACGTGCAGCCGTTCAGGTCTGAGAAGCCCGTCTGGGTGGAGAGGCTTCGTTCACTGCCCCTGCCCTCCTGCTTCCTGGAAGCTCTTCATCTTTCGGAGGCCTGCTCTGGGCTTTTTGCATCTCGTACCTTTGAGGAGGGGATGGGCTGGAGAGGTGGGTGTAGGGGGTTCAAAGGTCCAGGGAACGTTACTTTCTTAAGCCAGGGGTTCCTAACATCGCTGTTCTTTTTATGATATTTAAGCCATGTCTACAAATGTGCTTTATATGCATGATATTTTATGATCAAAACCAAAAGCAATTTACCACCCACCTCCCCACCCCTATTCCCATCTTATGAACCAAGGACCAGGATGGTAGGGGCAGAAATCTGACCCCGGGCTTCCCTGGTGGTGCAGTGCCTGAGAATCCGCCTGCCAATCCAGGGGACACGGGTTCGAGCCCTGGTCTGGGAAGATCCCACATGCCGTGAAACAACTAAGCCCATGTGCCACAACTACTGAACCTGCGCTCTAGAGCCCGTGAGCTGCAACTACTGAGCCCATGCGCCACAACTACTGAGCCCGTGTGCCACAACTACTGAGCCCGTATGCCACAACTACTGTAGCCCGCGCGCCTAGAGCCTGTGCTCGGCAACAAGAGAAGCCACCACAATGAGAAGCCCGCGCACCGCAACAGAAGAGTAGCCCCAGCTCGCCGCAACTAGAGAAAGTCGGCTCGCAGCAACGAAGACCCAACGCAGCCAAAAATAAATAAATTTATTTTAAAAAAAAAAAGAACTCTGCCCCCAAATCACACAGGGAGTTGGGAGCAGAGCGCAAGATTACAGCCCCACCCTGATCTAAAGACCCCCCCCCAGCCCCACCCTGACCTACACACTCCCCACTGTAGGCAAAACCCCCTATGTGTCTCCTTTATTCCCACCCGATACTTCACTGAACTCCTGATACCAGATGTGTGGGATCCCCACACCAAGCAATGTTCTCTGCTACACCAGCTGGGGTCCTGCAAATTTTTTTTTTTTCCTCCACACCACGTGGCTTGCAGGATCTTAGTTCCCTGACCAGGGATTGAACCGGGGCCCTCGTCAGTGAAAGTGCAGAATCCTAACCACTGGACCACCAGGGAATTCCCAGGGGTCCTACAATTTAACTCAATTCTGATGCTCTCTACCTGGAGTTAGCACTCCTAGCTTCTCCCCAAACATCTGGCCCATAAGTTAAGGGCCGAGTCCCATGAGACTGTCCCCCACCTCCCCCCACCCCCCCGAGATGCCAGTCACAAGTCCAGGTTGTCACCTGTGCTTTTGATCAACTGGCTGTAAATTGGACGTTCCCACGACCCCTCCTTGGGTTCAGTCATGTGCTGGAGCAGCTCACAGAACTCAGGGGAACACTTACGTTTACTGGTTTATTATATAACAGAGGATATGGTAAAGGATAAAGATGAACCGCCAGTTGAAGAGATACATGTAGCCGAGGTCCAGAGGGGTCCCAAGTGCAGAATCTTCCGTCCTCGTGGAGCTGGGGTGCATCACCCTCCTGGAGTGCGGATATGTTCGCCCACCCAGAAGCTCCCCGAACCCCATACTTTGGGGACTTTTATGGAGGCTTCATCATGTAGGCACCATCGATCATTAACTCCATTTCCAGCCTCTCACCCCTTCTTGGAGGATTACGGGGGTGGGGCTGAAAGTTCTAAGCCTTTAATCATGGTTTGTTTTTTCCGGTGACCAGCCCCCCCATCCAGGAGCCCACCCAGAGCTGGCTCATTAGAACAGAAGATGCTCTTGTCACCCAGGAAACTCCAAGGGTTTCAGGAGCCCTGTGTCAGGAACCGGGGGTCAGATACCAAAGAACAGCACAAAAGATGCCCCTAGTGCTCTTATCACTTAGGAAATTGCAAGAATTGTAGGAGCTCTGTGCCAGGGGCTGGGGGACAGAGACCAATATATTTTTTCTATTGTTTTCCACCCGCCCATCTGCACCCTGATCTAGAGACACTCCCACCCCCCCACCTCCACGCTTACCTAGAGACCCTCCACCCTACTCCCACCCTTATCTAGAGACAGCCCCACCTCCACCCCTCACCCCTACCCCAGTCTAGGGGCCTTGCTGTGACTCTGATCTTGGTGTTTCCACGAGGCTCCAGGGAGGAGACCAGGGTCAGTGTGCTGATCCCAAACCCGGGGCAAAGGGGCTAGAGGGTGATCTGTCCCCAGTGCACCCTCACCTGCGGGGAGCTGGCAGGCACAAGAGGGGGAGGGGTGGCCTCGAGCAACATGCCGGGCCTCAGACAGAGATCCTTGTGGACAAGAAACCTGGGGAGACTGCAGCTGCAGGCTGGGTGTGGGCAGGCGGGCACCCCCTGATTTGATAGATGGAGGCCCTTTGGTGGCTAATTCTGGGGAGCCTTTGGTCAATGATACCCTCTTGATTTCTGACAGCCCCTCTGACTTGCCCTGGGGCCTCTGGACACTTCAGCTCGGGGCGCTGGCTGGGAGGACGGAGTTGCAGGGAGAAGAAGGAGCACGTCGGAGGGGCTGCAGGACCTGGGCTCCTCCCTGCACTGGCACCAGCCCTGGGACCTTGTGGCGAGGGTTGGGGGAGCTTGGCCGTGAGAAGAAACAGCAGCGGCGTGTGGTGGGGAAACTGAGGCAGGAAGTTGTTAGGTGGCTTTCTCAGAGCCCCAGGGAGGGTTTGTGCAGGAGCCGCTTTTGGCTCTCCAGGCTGGCGGAGGAGAGGAGCCAGCTCGCTGATGACATTCACAGACGCCCTCCCTCCTGCCAAACACGGACAATGTTCATTTTGGTCCCCTCCTCCTCGCCTCCCTGCTAAATCTCGATCAGAGCTGCCCACTCTGAGCCAACATCGCTGCTTCTGCCTCTTCTTGCCCAACCAACAGGAAAAGACAGGCGTGGCAATGCTTTACAGACACGGCCCCACTGCCCTAAATTCCCTGTCTTCTTAGCCCCGCAACTGAGAGGGAGACGTGGCCCCAGGCACCCTGACCATGACTCCATCAGAGCACTTAGGCTTTGAACCCTGTCTGTCTGTCTGTCCATGCAGGTGGAGGTGGAGCCTGTCATTCCCATTTTGCGGACAAGGAGACTGAGGCTGCCCCTCCACCCTCACCTCAGTCCCAGTTCCCTGGTGCTCTGCGGGCTGAGCTCTTCAAGTTTCCTCCCAACATCACTTGTGAGCTGCCCCCTCTGCCCGCGCACCACACTTATCCTTCCAGACACATCGGGGCTGTCACCTCCTCCAGGAAGCTGCATTGAGAATTAGATGTGGCCCAAATCACTCTGCCCACAACTTCATCAGAGCTCTTATCACTTTATACTGAGAAACCGTGTCTGCATCTTTTCAAAGCAATTTTGTAGCCACACACTGGGCAGAAAAGTGGTGAAAGTATTTAAAAGCAGTAAAAGGGGTTTTGTTGCTGGGACACTAACATTTTGAATATGAGCTCTAACTGTTGTATGTTATGCACACCTGGACCACATCTGTGGGATGTTTAAGAATGATGAAGCTGCAGGGGTGAGCTGTAGAGTAAGGAGGCTGCCGGTGGTTTTCCTAATGATGCTTTGTCTAACGCACTTTATCCTTCCTGCTGAAAAGCAACAGGGGTTGGACAAATGACCTCCTAGCTTCTCCCCAAACATCTGGCTCACAGACACTGGGGGTGGAATGACACCAAAGCTCAGAGCGTGCCAGAAGGTAGGGTGGGGAGGATGGAAGGGTGTGTGGGTTGGTCTAAGAAAAGCCAGATTAGGCAGCGCAATTCTGTCAGGCAACCAAGGTGGCCGAGAGCCCCAGGAGGGGTGGGACCAGGAACGTCACTGCCCTGGGCCAGCGTGAACCTCCTTAGGACACTGGTTCCCAAACATTCCAGGAATAGCTGCCAACTTTGACCTCCATCTGCCACAAAGTGAATGGAAGTTTTCCAGAAAGCCAGGTTCACTTCATTCAAAGGGCTGTCTTTTATTCCAAAATGACGTTCTTACCTTTTTCTGGTGCTAAAATGTCCTTTCTCGCAGGCCATGATGGTGGTAGCCCAGTTGTTTTTTTTCCCAGCGTCTTTTTATGGTCAAATCACAAACTGGTAACCTTCTGTCAGTTTCAAGTTTTGTGTTTCTGGTGGGGTGGGGTGACTGGTGATCGGGGTGACTTCTCAGAAGGACCCGAAAGACCGAAACCAAAAGAGATGACCCCTTAGGCGGGGGCTGCGGAGAAGGTGCGGCCTGTCAGGGGCAGGCGGCCCGGGAGGGGGCAGGGGCCAGCAGCTGGCATCCTGGGGAGAAGGACACTGGCAGTCTCCCCGGGCAAGAGGCTCACAGAGACGGAATAAACATGATTCCAGGGCGTGTTACCACCTCGGCCGAATGATGCAATGCACAGATGTGCAAACTTGGGGACGTGGAGAGAGGAATGAGGGATGGCAGCTGGGAAGGAAGGCTCTTTCCCTCGGTTGGAAAGCAAGGGACTGCAGAGGGGCCCTGCAGGTAGCACCTTCTAGAGGCTTCCCTTGGCGAGAGGAGGCTGGGTGCTTGTGGCCCAGCTGGGGACCCAGGGAGGAAGTAACCCCAGGGATGTGGCAGGCACCGGCACCTAAGGCCTCTACCCACAGAGGCAGATTTCCACCCCAGCGGGAACCACGGCAGCAGCAAAGTCCTTAGCCGCACGTCACCCGATTCTCAGTGACTGTGGGTGCTGTCCATCCACGCAGGGGGTGGCTTCTTCCCTCCACAGTCCCCCATTTCCAAGGCCCCCCGTTGAAGGAGCCCATTCAGGAGTCGCCCAAGGAGAAGCGCCTTCCCCCGCCCATCAGGCCTCAGCGGGGGACTTGTGCCACGCCAGGGTCACAGGTGCCCCCCCCCATGCTATTCACAGCCACTGCTTCATCTGAGAGGCCGGAAATGCCGGGATTAAAACATGGACTCTGGCCCTGGGCCGCCTGGATCCCACAGGGTGCTTCTCCCTACCTGCCTGTGAGCCTGGCCGAGATTCAGAACCTCACCTGTAAATGGGGCGGGTACAGCCCCTGTTCCTGGGGCGTCCTGAGGATGACGTGAGCTTACAGAATCTCAGGTGCTTAGAAGGGTGCCTGGCATGGAGCGAATCATCAATGCAGCGTATACAATAGGCTCTCAAAGTGTACGCCTGGAACCGGCACTTTGCGAGCAGCCCTGTGGAGCGGGCAGGATTCCTGTGTTACTGGCCCAGGGTCATAAAGCCGGGGAGCAAACAGAGCTCAGGTTGGAGTTTAAGGTGGCATCTATCTCCCTGCTCTTTCCTTACAGGCCGGAGGGAGCCTGGCTCTGAACCCCGGGGGCCTGGCTAACCTTGCACTCACAAGCTGTGTGACCTTGGGCACGTCTCTTAACCTCTCTGTGACTCGGTTTCCTTTTCTCTAAAATGATATAGTAATCCCACCAGCTGTAGAATATTTGGTGAGGATCACAGGAGTTGATACTGACAGGCTGCATAGACAAATGGACAATGGCAGACCGTATATAAAAAACAACTGACTCACAGTCTGAAACCTCCAGTCCAGGAAGGCAAATGGTAACCCCCGGAGCAATGGGCCCCGAATGGCCAAGGTTCGATCAAGAACTGCCAGCTTCCTGAGTTTTTTGCCTCTACTTCCAGCTTAGGGCCAATCCCCGAAAGCCAGATGCGCTCCCCTCACCAGTCACAGAGGTGATATTCATCCCTCTCTAGTTACCCAGCCTCCAGCCTCCCCAGCCTGTTAACAGCCTCCAAACAAAACACACCCAAGGACCTCCCTGGTGGCGCAGTGGTTGACAGTCCGCCTGCCACTGCAGGGGACTCGGTTTCGAGCCCTGATCCGGGAGGATCCCATATGCCGCGGAGCAACTAAGACCGTGCGCCACAACTACTGAGCCTGCGCTCTAGAGCCCGCGAGGCACAACTACCGCAATGAGAAGCCTGCACACACTGCAACAAAGAGTAGCCCCTGCGCGCCACAACTAGAGAAAGCCTGTGTGCAGCAACGAAGACCCAACACAGCCAAAAATAAATAAATAAATTTATTAAAAAAACAAAACAAACCCCACATCCGAACCTTCCCTCTGGTCCTCTCTGAAGCCCTCCCACTCCTGGCCTGTGCGTCTTTGCCAAATGCGAGTGTTGCATCTGACTCTGTCGCTAGACCGAGCGCTGCATAAACAGCCCTGGCTGG
Organism: Delphinus delphis; assembly: GCF_949987515.2. Lineage (NCBI taxonomy): Eukaryota > Metazoa > Chordata > Mammalia > Artiodactyla > Delphinidae > Delphinus > Delphinus delphis. The sequence continues at coordinate 78,299,346 of NC_082697.1, read as the reverse complement.
TTCTCTGCTGGGTGGGCTTTGTGGATTTCCATAATCCATATAACTACTCTGTAATAAGTAGTCAGAAATGCCAGCTTTGGGTCACTCAGCGAGCCTGGGTACGGGCTGTATCAAGCCTGTACCAAGCGGAGGGAGGGCGCACGGCTTCCTCTTGAGGAAGGAAGAACTGGGCTCAGGCATCTTCCTTGCGTTCGAAAGTAAGGGTGTGGCCTTCAGAGTGATGTGGCCTCAGCTCCTATCTCCATGGTGATGTCACTCCCAGCTCAAGGCCACAACAACATCCAAACAATGTTTTGTGTGTTTTTAACAGAGACACAACATCCAAACAACCATTTGAACAGACACGGGTTTGGGTTTACATTTCTTTTGTTAGTTCTAAAAGTAACACATGCCTGTAGGAAAACACAGAAAAGGGAAGAGAAAAATCCCATTGGCTCCCCCTCCCCAAAGGCTACCACGGTTACATTTTTCCCCCTTGATGGTTTACGAGGCTGAGATTGTACCATATGTACATTTTGTTTTTCATTTGACATAAATCCAGGAGTGTTTCCCGTGTTATTTATTACAAATTCCTTGTAAACAGCAATTCAGAAGCTATAAAATATTCTATCATGTGAATGTGCTATTGGTCCTAAAAAATTATACAATAAAAAGTATCCCAGGGAGGCAGCAACCTGCAGGGCAGCCAGGCCTCTCGCCCCACCGCAGGCCCCCCGCGAGAGTGCTGCCCCGGCCCCCCCCCCCCACCCTGCCTGTTCCCAACGTGCTCTTCCCATGAAACTCCCCCTCCCGTGGGGCTGCCAGTCGTGGCCAGTGTCAGCAAGAAGATGGCCAAATCAGCACTTTCTGTGGAGACAAAAGAGCCGGGTGAGAGGTCTATGGGGACGGCCCCCTCCCCCAGGCCTCCCCCCTCCCCCCATCCCCAGGCCTGATGCCCAGGGCATCGTGCCCAGTTCCACCCTCCACATCTACAGCAGAAAACCCCAATCGAAGCTTCAGCAAGGTAGAAGCGGATCTTCTCTCACGTAGAACAAGCCTGGCAGTAGCAAGGGCAGAACCTCTCAGGTGAGTTGCCCCTTTGCAGCTCCGCCCACCGTTCAGGTGAGGGGAAGCTAGGACTCTGTGGTGTTCCCTGCTGCTCTGAATAACTGGGGTGGGGGGGAACGGCTGTCAGTGAGGGAGGGGGGCCAGTGGGGGCCGGGGTGGGAGGAGGGCAGGAGAGGGGTGACTGAACCTGCCAGGTGGCACAGGTGAGCTCAGGTGCGTCACAGCAGCACCTGGGTAAATCCCTGTCTCTCTTTAGACCTCAGTTTCCCCACCTGTACAAGGAGGGGCCAGTACTAAATGGTGGTTTTGTTTCCAACAAGGAAGCTTCTTAGTCCATCCCTGATGGGCTGGTGTCCTGGGAACTTTATCCAGTTTCCTGGTTCCAGAAGCCTCAGGTGTTGAAGAAGGGAGAGGTGCCCACAGGGCCCAGGTGCCATTTGATCTGGGTCAACCCCCCTCCCCGGCCCTGCCCCAGTTCGGGCAAATCACACTTTCTGCTACACCCCACTTCCCCCCTGTCTGTTCTGAGCTCTCTCTCCTGCCCTAGAACCTGGGTGTACAGACCAGGTGGGCTTCAGGGATCTGTGAACTGCCTGAAGCTGTCTGCAAAACTCCGTGTGTGTGTGCACGCACACACACGCGTGCACATACATGTGTGCATGCGTGTATGTGTGTAAGCATATTGCATGTGTCTGGGGAGAGTCCCCATGGATTTCAGAGTTTCCAAGGCATGTGTGGCCCTAAAAACTTATAAGAACCCCTGGCCTGGGCCTCTCCCTTTGTTTTCTGTGCTGTCTCCCCTCCCCAACAGAATTCCAGACCCCCAGCTCTAGCCTGGAGCCTCCCAGCCTCCCAGCTGGTCTCTTAGGGCTTCAGCCTACTCCCATGGGCTGCCAGGAGAACTTTCCTTTTTTTTTTTAATAATTTTTTTTTTTGGCCACACCTCAAGGCATGTGGAACTTCCCCGACCAGGGATCGAACCCACGCCCCTGTAGTGGAAGTGCGGAATCTTAACCACTGGACCACCAGGGAAGTCCCAGAACTTTCTGAGTAGTTTCTGATTGAGTCCTACCTGCTTTCTGTCATCAGGACCCCCCTGGCCTTTGTAGCCATCCTGGGCTCCCTTCCTACCCCACACTAATTCCCAGGCAGAATCTTCAGAGGAGAGTAACCTGCAAAAGCCCTGCCCCTTTACTCTTTGTGTTTCCTCCTCTCCGTGAGACAAGTCCCTTTTAGAACTCATTGCCCACAGGAGAAAATCCAAACTCCTAATAGGCACTCAAGTTCTTTTCTCACCCAGCCACTTGAAACAAAGTTCACATTTCGCGAATGCAGGCACTATTTGCTCTTAGCACTTCACCTAGATTAACGTATTCAACCTTGATAACAGCCCTAGGAGGTAAGTGTGTCACTAGCTCCATTTTATAGATGGGGAAACTGAGGCCCAGAGAGGATTGCCCCTGAGCTGGTAGGTGATGGAGCTGGATTCTTACCACTGCACTTTGCCTAAGGTCTTATGTCTCAGTATCAAGACCGTCCATCCCAGCCACGTGGAACAATTCACTCCATGTTTCCCGAGCTCAGCCCTCTCCTCCCTTCCCACCCTGTTGACACCTCCTCCAGAAGCCTGCTCTCCACTGGGCTCACTCTGCACCCTCCTCCTACCTTGGTCTCCAGGTCTGGCTCCCCTGACCAGCGGAGACCTCCTCAGGGCTGGTCCAGTGCCCACACTCCATCATCAATATCATGACCCATTTGCTGAACTGAAGTGAAACACTATCTCCAGTTTATCAGTGGGGAAACTCAGCTCAAGAGGTGAAGAGGACTTCCCTGGCGGTCCAGTGGTTAAGACTCCGCGCTTCCACTGCAGGGGGCACGGGTTCCATCCCTGATCGGGGAACTGAGATCCTGCATGCCAGGCAGCGCGGCCAAAAAAAAAGAGGTTCATTCATTTCTCAGAGATTATGGATACCGGTGGAGAGATGGTTGGTAGCAACTTAGCAAATTCATCCATTCAAACAGTGTCATTGAATGTCGACCCTTGGCCAGGCAGTGCACTTATTCACAGGGCATATAAATAAGACTGGGCCTGGTGCCTGCCCTCCCCAGTCTCACTGTACAGACCACACCTCCCACGACACACCCACATTCCCATATGCAAGGGAGATGGAGGTGAATTTGAGATGGGCTTTGAAGGGGAAATAGGATTTGTCAAACCCAGAAAGTGGCGAGGAACCAGCAAGGGCAAAGGAACTGAGGTTAGCTCATCAAGGGGAAAACGGGGAACAAAGGCACAGAGGCCAACCACAGCCAGGTACCTTGGGTGTTGGGATTCAGTTACTTCTCATCCCTGGACTGCCACTTAGCCTCTGCCCTTGACCTACCTGGGAGGGGGTGGATGGTAGGGGATGTGGGGTAGGCGGGTAGCTATCCCAATCCTCTGATATTGTAGGAGTCAGCTCCTGCCGGGGGAGGATGGTGCAGGGTTCAATCTGTATCCTGGGTACCACTTTTTCCAAACTAGTGTTGGGAGAAAATCACCAAGACATCCGTGCCATTTGTCCCCACCCGTTTTGGCCTCAAGACAGCTCAGTAAGACCTGGAGTTCGCACGTCAGCTACCCTGTCTCCTCCTCATCCCTTCCTGTCCAGTTCAAACGTCACCTCCCCTGTGAAGCCTTCCCGGAAACCAGGAACCTCCCCAACCTTCTCCGCAGCTTCCCGAGCTTCCATCTCTCGCAGTGCTCTGGGACATCCTTGTGAGCAGAGCAAGGCTGAAGGATGCTCTTCCGCCAAACACGACTGAAGCACCAATAGGTGCCCAGAGCTGAGGTAGGGGATGGCGCGCCTCGGACGCCCCACGATTGACTGCCGCTGGAAGCGGTGGACAGGGCTCCACTCCGTTTTCCGCCCGCCCGCCCCCTTGCGGCGCGGCGCCGCAGCCTGAGAAACGCGAGGCCGCGCGAGCGCGCGCCTGACCCCCGCCGCGCCAGGCCCCGCCCTCCCGCGCCCGCCCTAGCGCCGGCCCCTTTTGTTCCCTCCTGGAGCCCGGCCGCTCGCTCCGCTCCCGCTCAGCTCCGCTCTGCTCGGCCACCGGGAGCGCAGGCGGCGGCCGGGGCTGCCAGGGTCAGCGGCGGCCGGGGCTGCCAGGGTCAGAGCCTCCCGCCTTCCCGCCGCCGCCCGGCCGGCCGCACGCGCGGCGCGAGGCCCGGGCCCGGAGCGCGAACGCGGAGCCCCGGGCGCCAGGAGGGGCTGCAGCCGGTGGGCAGCGGCGCGCGGGGAGGGGCTGCAGCATCCTCTGTCCCCGCGGCGCCCGGGCCGAGAGAGGAGGGGGCCGGGTGCCCGGCCACCCGCCGCTCAACCTGATGCTGGAAGGGCGAAGGTAGGAGCAGCCGGAGGGACCCGAGGGAGGGGGCTCGATGGGCAACAAAGGACGGAGGGAGGCGGGAGGCCGCGGTAGCCCCGGCCTGGTCCGAAGCGGGGCGGCCGGCCCGCAGGCATTTTCGGGGCGTGGGGGAGGTCTAAGGGTCGGGGGCTGGCGGGTGGGCGTGAGCGGGAGCTGGTCCTGGGTGCACCCCCAACTTCCCCGTCGCCTGTAGGCGAGGAGGGGGCGCTGCTGGTGTTGGCGGACCCTTCCCCGGCTGCGGGTCCTCTCGGTGAAGGCATCACCGGCACCCTCGGTGCCCCCAACAGGGCTTCGGCACATATACTGGGGAGCCGCCCGTTCCTCCTCCCAAGGGCAGCGCTGGGCGGCTGGACGCGCCGCGGGGCTCTGGGCTCACAGGCCCGGCGGAGGGGGGTGGGGTGAGGGTGGTGGTGGGGTGAGCCTGGTGGGCGCGGCTACGCAGCCCCAGGATCCGGGAGGACACGGAGCCCCCGCTCCGCTGGCCGGGGTCGCCTGGCCAATGCCCTTTGCACAACTTGGTTGAAGTGCATGGCGGAGGGGGTTGGGGGAGACTGGGCTGGGGCGGCTTTCCGCAGGGGTGCCCCCCCTCCAAGCTGGCGCTCATGGCTGGTGAGGCAGCACATTTTCTGCCCTCCCCGCAGGGAGGGGCCGTGGCCGCGCGGAGGATGCTTCGCTGGGTCTCCAGGGCCCGCCCGTTTGGGTCCTTCAGGCAGGGCCTGGGCGGGGCGGGTGCCCACTGGGCACTGCCATGCAAGTCCCAGCCCCACCCTGGATAGGAGGGGGCACCTTGTGGGGAGTCACACACCCAGCTGCGAATCCCCCAACCTCTGAGATGCCGCCTCTCCCTTCTGGGTGAGAAGTGGGAGTCCAATACTGGGGGGGGCTGCCCTCCATCCTGTAAGATGCCCTGGGAGGCTAGTGGGGGTGCTGCTGGCTTAGGGTTGTGGGCAGCGGAGGGGGAGGGTGCAGGGATACCACGTGGGGCGAGACTCCCAACCAGTTGTAATGTAAACAATGAGCTCTTCATTCATCCAGCTGCTGTCACCTGGCCCCGCACTGCCAGGGGCCGACAGGTACCCAGGACTGGGGCCTCGCTGCTCCCACGGAGCACAGCCCAGCAGCCTTTGACGAGTGCAGTGATGAGGGAGCTGGGAGCACAGAGGAGGGACACCTGGAGGATGGGGTGGAGCAGGGAGCTTGATAGAGCTCACTGTAGAAGTTTGCTGTCAGGATGCCAAAGGGGGCTTGAGGGAGGGGAAAGAGCATTGGCAGGGGATAGGAGTCAGAAGAGGAGGCGGGAGGCCTGGTGGCTGGTGGCTGAGAGGAGCAGCAAAGGATTTGGGTGACTGGGGCATGAGGTTTAAGGCAAGAGAGGTTCTGTTGAGGGAAGGGATTGTTCTGTCCCTCCTACTTTCCCAGGTGGAGCTCCTTAGATGCCCTTCTCCATAAGCCCTGGATGCACTGGCATCTGCAGTGCCTGGCCTGGGAGGGGTGTTGGGATACAGGCTCTGGGACAGGTGGAGGGGGATGGGACGGAGAGGAGTTTCAAAGGCAGAAGAGTCTGGCGGAGGAGACCTGGGGGGACCCTCAGCACACAGGACTGTGTACCCGTAAGCCCCCAGGTGCAGCCAGCAGGCTGGGAAGGAGGTGCCTGGAATTTGTATCCAGAGCCTGAAATGCCAAGGGGTGCCGCCCACAGAGGCACTAGTCCCTTTTCAGCATCTGCTGTCCACTCTGGCGATTAAGAGTTTGGATGCTAGAGCCTGACAGCCTGGGTTCAAAGCCCAGCCCTGCCACTTACTAGCTGTGTTACCTCAGACAAGTCACTATACCTCTTTCTGCCTCAATTTCCCCATCTATAAAATGAGAGACTTGAATGGATGGATGTGTGCAAAGTGTGTACTGTGATGGAGAGAATGCCCGGTGTTTGTTGTCGCCGCTGTGCTAGGTGGCCCTCCAGCCTCCCTCTACACCCACGAGTGGCCCATCCCCTCCCCAGCTGTTTGTCCACTGTCAGGTAGTCCTGCCTTTAGCCCTGCCCAAGGCCCTGCTGTTCTCTGCTTCAATGCAGCCTCCTCCCTGGGCTGTTCTCTCAGCTCTGGTCCAGCCTCCCTTGGTGATGGGAAGGCCGCCATCCCCACAGCCCTGGCCATCCTTGCTCCTTCTGCTCTGGTCCACGATGTGGGGGACAGTTTTCTCTTGACCTTTTCTCCCTGGCCTTGCCACCCTAAAGATTGATGCCGCCTACCCTACCTCTGCTTCAACACCCAGAGGAGAGGAGCTGCGTTCTTCACCCCTCCTGGTTCCCTGCTATCTTAGTCTGAGCTGTCCTAACAAAATACTAGGACTGGGGGGCTTATCAACAACACATCTATTTCTCACAGCTCTGGAGGCTGGAAGTCTGAGAGCAGCATGCCAGCATGGTTGAGTGAGGACCGTCTTCCAAGTCGCATTTATTTTTGTATCCTCACGTGATGGAAGGGGCTCGGGAGCTCTCTGGGGGTCTCTTTTACAAGGGCACTAATCCCATTCATGAGGGATGCACCCTCATGACCTAATCACCCCCCAAAGGCTCCACCTCCTAATACTGTCTCCCTGGGGGGGTAGGATTTCAACCTATGAAGTGGGGTGAGGGGGGACACATTCAGACCAAAGCACCTGCCCGGTGGCCCTTGGGGAGAATGTCAGCCTTCGTATAGGTTAAAAAAACCAAACAAACCCAATGCGTATTGAATGCTTACTCTGCCAGGAACTGTTTGAAGCTCTGAGTGCCTGTATTAGTTTGTGGATATCTTGATACCGTCGCCTCCATTTTACGGATGAGGAAATCAAGATGTGGAGAGGTTTCCCTGTTTGCTCTCCACACGTTTGTTAAACACCTACTGTGTGCTTGGGAGACCTGCTTCCTTCCCCCGCCCCACCCACCTGCCTACCTGGTTCATTTTCCGAAAGCGAGGTTTTGGCGGTGCCTTCCTCAAACACCTCCACCTCACTGGCTCAAGTACAAAGTCCAGACACCCCCAGCTGGCTGTGCCCTGCCTTCCCAGCAAGGCTCTACCCAGACAGGCCTCACCTTTTATAAACTGACCAGTGAGCCTGGCGTGATCGGCGGGCCTGGCCCTGAGCTGGAAGTGGGGGGAGGGCCCTGACACATGTCTTAGGATTTTGTCGCAGGGAACAGGAACCGCCTCCAATTAGGTTAAGTGAAAGGGGAGTTGAGAGGAAAGGAACTTTGCAGGAAACAGTTGCAGGCAGCCTGGCTCGGCCTGGCTCCCCCAGGACCCGGGAAGCTGGCAGGCAGCCCCTCCTCCGACTTTGCTCTCTCTGGACTGTGGTTTCATTTTCTCATCCTCTCCCAGTGCCTCTGTCCCTTCTCCTCTCCCTGTAGGCTGCTCTCTCTGGATCGCCGGCATGGCCGCCCTGAATGGTGGCTTCCGCTTGAGGCCCCAGGACCACCCAGGGCACTCCCCTCAGTCTCTGGGCGCCTAAGAGCCGGATGGGCCCAGCCTGGGTGAGGGCGCCCACCCCATCCCCTCCGCTGGTCGGGGCAGGCCACGTGGTCTCTGGGGCTGGGAGTGGAAGACAGTGCTGGGCACAGCTGGTACAGTGTCAGCTGCAGTTATGACGCGGGGTGTGTGCTAGGGGAGAAGGGGTGAGTGGTGGCCTCGCTGTCCCTGGCAGCCCGCCTCAGGCCTCCCGCCCCCCTGCCCCGCCCCGGGCTCAGGGGCAGAGGATGTGCTCTCCCTTCAGCACCTGGGAACTGGTGTGGGGGGGTGGCGATTGCTGGCAGCCCCCCCCCCATCCCACCACTCCTTCCTCTGGGCTGTGCTGCCAGGCGCACAGAAACAGTAACACAGAACTCAAGTTTTCAGAGGAAACGCTTCAAAATGATAATGAAACATTACCCCTCTGAATAGAAGGTAGAGCATATCAGGTGGTTTTTATTAACAGGCATAAATTTGGGGCCTCGTGCACTTACCGGCTTCCGTCTTCCCGGAGCAGCTCTGGCTCCATCCCTGGAACCTACCTTTGACTCCAGCTGCAGCCCAGAGAGACAGACGCCCACTCCTCACTCACTTCCATCTGTGCCTTTGTCACCCTGCGAGGGGGGAATTTGAGGCTCACACCGAGGGCCTGGTTTTCTAATCTCTCCTCCCTAAGGAGGTGACCCTGTGGTGTCCAGGGCTGATCTGCTCCTGTTTGCACCCATCTCCTCCCCGGGGTGCCCCAGTCCTGCCCTCCAACCTGCAGCATCGAGGGTGATGGCTGGGGGGAAGCCAGCCCCTCGCTGTGGGGGGAGCACAGTACACCTTAGTTTTGGACCCTGCCTTTGAGAAGCTTTTGCTGAATTAGGAAGACATCAGCCCCCTTCCTGAAAGTATAAACAACACCAGCATCTTTGAGGAACATTTTAAGGCCAGAGCAGAAGAGCCTCCCTGCCCAGTGGGGTCATTGCCCCGGGAGTGGTTCAAGTCTCAGCGAGGGTTCCTCAGGCAGGGCACGGGGTGTGTGGGAAGGCTGAGGAGACTCGGGGAAAAGGACTGGGCTGCGTCCCGAAGGGTGGGTGGACTTGGGTAGGTAGGGAGTGCCTTCCGTATGGGCACAGGGAGAGAAAAGGGAAGGAGAAGTTTGGGCGGCAGGGTGTCGAGTGTCCGGCGGGGGTGGGGTTCAGCGTGGAGCCCACCATTCTTCCAAGTCCACTGTGAAGTCGGGCATCTGGTTGTCGGACCCTGCGGTGAAGGAGGGAATGACGTTTGGTGTTTCCCGATTTGTTTTTTTTTGGCTACCTTGTGCGCTGACCCCGCTCCTGCCGTTCCCTTTTCTGCCGTAGACTGTGCCCTGCTTAACGTCATCTGCTTGTAAGTTCGCTCCGTCAGCTCTCATTCAGCTTCTTTCCCATTCAGCTGGGCACTGGGAACTCGGAGCAGAGGAGGGAAGGCATCTGAAAGGGTCTCGTGTCTTCTTTGTCCGATTCCAGAAAGGACTTGAGGTGATTTACAAAGATAAATGCAGTATAACGGGATGAAAAAGTTGTGAGAAAATCAGAGCGAGGAGAAACCCTGGGTAGCAAACATCAGATGAAGCTGGAGGAGCTGCGGCACCTTCTATCGGCGGTAATTTGACTCTGAGCTTTCTAGCAGCCGGATCGAGGGGGATAAGGGGTTTGGAGTGTCTTCGCATTGTCACATTGTCTCGTGTAAGCTGCTGCTATATATAACATGAAAACCTGAGTGAGGGGCGGCAGCTCCAGGGAGGGGCTGGACAATGTGGTCCTGGTTCTGGGGTAGGGTCCCCGTGAACCAATGTCTAGAATGCGGTGGTGGGGTGGGGGGGTTGGAGGAAGGCAGCCACCTTCTGATCTTTCTAATTCTCCTCCTGGAGGATCCTTACAAGCAGCTGTGGGAGCTGGGGCTGATGCTCACAGCCAGCCCCCTCCGTGAGAGCCTAGTGGGCTCCAGGGCTGGGTGAGACCTCGTGAGCCAGGAGCCAGACTGGTCCCTGCTGGAGAATCCCCATCCTGCTAGGAGGCCTCAGGGGCTGTGGTACAGGGGTGTGCAGAGAGCTCCGGACACACCCACTTGGCTCCAGGACTTGGCTAAGGGGCAGAAGAGGGGTGAACGCATTCCAGCAGAGCAGGCGATGGGCTGGGGTGTCTTCAGGAGCAGTGAGAAGTTCAGGGGAGCTGGAATCAGGGTGCTGGGTGGGAGGGGTCCCAGGAAACAGGCCAGAGGCGAGTGGGGGCCAGGCCAGCTGGCAGAGGTGCTGTGGACCATGACCTTGGCTCCCAGGGCCGTGGGGCACCCTCATGACCTCCTGCTTAAATCTGTGCCCTTGTTCCTGCAACCCTGTGCCTGGAGGAGCGTTGGTCCCAGTTCTGAGGAAGTAAAGAGCAGTGGTTAAGAGCATGAACTCCAGGACTTCCCTGGTGGCGCAGTGGTTAAGAATCCGCGTGCCAATGCAGGGGACACGGGTTCGAGCCCTGGTCAGGGAAGATCCCACATGCCGCGGAGCAACTAAACCCGCGCACCACAGCTACTGAAGCCCGCATGCCTAGAGCCCGCGCACCACAGCTACTGAAGCCCACGTGCCTAGAGCCCATGCTCCACAACAAGGGAAGCCACCGCAATGAGAAGCCCGCACACCGCAACTAAGAGTAGCCCCCACTCGCCGCAACTAGAGAAAGCCCGTGCCCAGCAATGAAGACCCAACGCAGCCAAAAATAAAAATAAATTAGTAAATTAATTTAAAAAAAAATGTGAACTCCATGGCCAGAGGGCCTGAGTTCGAATCCCACCTGCCGCTGCTCAGTTGTGTCATCCCGGGCAAGTGACTTGCCGGCTCTGGGCCTCAGTTTCCCTGTTAGTAGAGCTCCCAACAGTATCTTCTTCACAGGGCTGCTGTGAAGACTGAACAGGTTAATATCTGTAAAGGCCTCCGACATGCCTGCAGCAGAACAAATGTTACTGGTCTGGGAATTCCTTGGGCTGAAACAGCTTGGCAGGGGGTAGAGCCTCATCCCCTCTGAACCACCCAGCACACCGCACAGGTTCAGAGTCAGGCGCAGTGAAGAGCACTGCTGCAGTGGACCAGCCCTGGGGGCGTGGGGCAGGGCTCAGCAGGTTCTGGTTAACCTTACTGACAGTAATAATTGCTGTGCAAGCTCATGAGAGCCTCTCAGGGCAACAGGAACCCACTCTGAGAGCAGGCCTCAGTCTCTACTTGATTCCCTCCAGAGACAGGGAGCTCACTACCTGATTCTTTGCTTGTTGGATCCACTGGTGAGCACTGGCTTTGTGCTGGGTGTGCTCAGTGCTGGGATTCAGAAGAATGTGAGTTAATCCTCTCTGTTCTTATCAAAGATAGCTCCAAGCCGACCGGTGAGTGCGGCCATGGGGTGTGACAAGCTATTGTGGGCCTCCAAGTCAACATGGGAAGGATGATGGAGGCAGAGGACTGTATTTAATTCATTCATGTATTCCTTAGACATCTTTTGAGCTTCTCTATGTGCTGGGCGCTGTCCTAGGTACCGTGAGTCCTGAAACCAACAAGATATGCAAAGAACCTGCCCTTTAAAGCTGCTGTCAGTGAGAGAGTCTAGGGCTTATGCCAGCGAATGAGAGGAAGGGTATTCTAGCAGAGGGAACAGCGTGTGCAAAGGCCTGGAGATGTGACAGAGTGTGCGTGGGGTGGCGGTGGCACTCCGCCAGGATTTGGTGGCTGGGGAGCATTGAGGTGGGGAGTGCCTTTCTGGAAGCAATAAAAGAAAACACTGACTTTGAGAGCTTGTTAGCGACTGACCTCACCCCTGGGACCACCAAGTTCTGCCCCTCCTCCCCCCTTCTTTCCCCAGCAGCCCTGGCTGGCCCTGCTGGTAACCATGGCCCCCTGCCTGGTTCATCCCTTCTCCAGACCACCCAAGCGTGACCCCCTTCCCTGATTTCTAGCACCATTAATACATTTTGCCTGCCTTTGAGCTTTTTTTTTTTTTTTTTGCGGTACACGGGCCTCTCACTGCTGCGGCCTCTCCCATTGCGGAGCACAGGCTCCGGATGTGCAGGCTCAGCGGCCATGGCTCACGGGCCCAGCCGCTCCGCGGTATGTGGGATCCTCCCGGACCGGGGCATGAACCCGCGTCCCCTGCATCGGCAGGCGGACTCTCAACCACTGCGCCACCAGGGAAGCCCTGAACTTCCTTTTAAATGGAAGCATAAGGTCACACTCTAAGCACCTTTACATCTGCCTTCTTTCACTCAAGATTCACAAGGTTCATACGTATTGTTGCACGTGGTTGTACTGACACTTTGTATATTCTCATTGCTGTGCTTTATTCCATTGTGTGAATAAGCCACCAGGTATTTACTCATCCTGATGGAGGGGTAATTTGGGTTATTTTCAGTTCGGGAGTATTAGGAAGAGTCCATGTCTTTTGGTGCATGTGTGTGCCCTTTCCTGTGGTGGCATAGCTAGGAGTGGGATCGCTGGTCATGCTCAGCTTAAGTGTGTAATGCCAGACAGTCTTCCACATTGCTTACACCAATTTCCACTCCTACTAGCAGTGCACGAGCGTTCTCGATATTCCACATCCTCACCAACGCGTGGTGTGGTCCGTGTTTCATTTTATACATTCCGGAGGATGTAGTGTTGGCATGATGGCTAATGAAGGTGAACATCTTTTCACCTGTTTATTGGTCTTTTGATTACCCACTCCCCCCCGCTTTTTTTTTTTGGTGAAGCGCCTGTTCAGGTCTTTTGCTGATTTTTCTAACTCGATTTTTGGAGTTATTTCCATATTCTGAATAGGAATCCTTTGTACAATACAGGAATTACAAATTCTTTCTCTCCCTCCCCACCCACCCCCACTGGTATCATTTGATGCAAGGGAGCTCTAAATATTGTCCAGTTCATCCGTCTTTTCCCTTATTTTCAACACTTCCTGGGTTGAAACCTTTGCCTGCTCCAGCGTTAAGGCAGATCTTCTTCCATGTCTACTTCTAAAAACTGTATTGTTTTACCTTTCACGTTTAGATCTTCTATCCATCTGGAGTTGATTGTTGTGTACGATGTGAAGTAAGTGTATTAGTTTCCTGTGGCTACTTTAACAAATGACCACAGACTTAGTGGTTGAAAACAACAGAAATGTATTATCTTACACTTCTGGAGGTCAGAAGTCTGAAATGGATCTCACCAGGCTAACAGCAGGATGTCAGCAGGACTGCGTTCCTTCTAGAGGCTCTAAGGAAAAATCTGTTTCTAGAAGCTTTTTCCAGCTTCTAGAGGCCTCCCGCATGCTTTGGCTGTTGGCCCCTGCCTCCATCCTCAAAGCCAGCAATGTTGGACCAGGTCCTTTGCAGGCTGCCATCTCTTTGCTTCTCTCTCTCCTGCCTCCCCCCTTCCACGTATAAGGACCCTTGTGATTACATTGAGTCTGCCTGGATAATTCAGAATAATCTTCTTCTGTCTGGTCAGCTGATTAGCAACCGTTCTCTCTGCAACCTTAATTCCCTTTTGCCACGTAAACTGACATGTTCACAAGTACTGGGGATGGGGCCATTACTCTGCCAGCCGCAGAAGGGAGCATGATTTTTTTCCCACGTGGCTGTCCATTTGATCCAACACCACTTATTGTAAAGACTCTCCTTTGCTCAGGGGTAATTTTGAGTTGCGTGTGCAAATTCCACCCCGACAGGCTGGGTTGGGGAGGAGAACCCAGGAGATGGGGGTGACTTTCCTGCAGCTGCCCTGGCCTGGATGTGTTGGATGGGGCTGCCATGGAAACCAGAAGCGAAGGAGGCAGTAGTGAAAGATGACTGGGTCAGCATCCTGGCCCGGAAGGCAGGATACCAGAGCCCATTCCTTCCTGTTCCCCTGATCGCTGGGCGACCTCAGCAGGCCCCTCCCCACCTTGGGCCTCTGACTCTGTCTGGTCTTAGGGCCCTTCTTGGCCAGCACAAGTTTTCTTCATTTGGGCAGCTGACGCTCACTGTCCTGTTTGCTTCACTCCTGTGCCCTGGGCCTCAGTTTTCCCATTCTGTGAAGTGGGAATAAAGGTGGGTCAGGGGGCAACTTGAGGTGTGTTGTTCCCCAGCCCTTCTTTTTGGGCCTGATGGGGGAGCCCATCCAGCGGAGCCAGGGTGATGCCTGCCCAGTGTCCTGGGCCAGTAGCAGGAGGGCTACAGATGTCCAGTTGCTGGGGCCGTGGGTGGCCACACAGCCAGGAGTGGGTTCTGGGGCCATGGCTGTGCCCTGGTTCTGAGCATGCCAACTGTGCGTGCATGCGTGTGTGTAAGACAGGGAAGTATATTGACGTTCCTTCCCCTCCCTAGACCTGACACAGCCCTGATCCTTTTTTTCTTCTTTTTTTTTGGCTGCCCCACATGGCTTATGGGATTTTAGTTCCCCGACCAGGGATTGAACCCTGGCCCTCGGCAGTGAGAGTGCGGAGTCCTACCCAATTCCCAGCCCTGATCCCCTTTGCCAGGAGACAGGATCTGAACTCCAAGCTCGAGGGGAGGATGGCCACACCCCAGTGTGTCCAGCTCAGGTAGGACTGACAGGGTGGCCCTTCCCAGGGCTCTGCAGTCACCCCGGGGGTGGGCAGGACACGGAAGATACCAACTGACTTTACAAAGTAAGAACCGCAGGCCTGAGCTCAGAGGCCGCGAGGGTGGTAGGATGGTGAGTGTGTGGCACTGACGCCAGCCTTCCGGCCTCAGCCCCTGCTTGTCTCCCCCCGGCAGGTGCCAGGGAAGCGGGGAGTCGACGGGCTCTTAGGTCGGTCTGTCCTTCCCCGCTCAGCCCCGCGGGTGCCCCTGCACCCCATGTCCGAGCTGCTGGCACGCATGCCCTGCCGTCTTCCCAGCGTCATCCTCCCTCCCCGTCCTTGAAGCCATATCAGCTGGTGTGGCGTGGGTTCCTGCCCCGGCCCTGCCGTGAGGCTTGGCTGGGTCCCTTCCCCACGCTGGTTCTGGATGGCCACCAGGCCCCTGGGTACTCCCAGGGCGACTCGGGGCCCCAAGCCGGGCCCACCACCACCACATTCTTCCTGGGGTCTCCCGTCCCATCTCCCGCTGCTGGCCGGCCCCTGTGTGAATGTTGGGCTCACACAGCCCGCCCCGCGGCCTCACTGACCGGGGGAGAGCAGGGGTGGGTGGGGGGCTGGGGCGCGGGCAGACGGGCGCCGTCTCCTCCGCTCTCCCAGGCCTGAGGGGCAGCTGGTGTGAGCTGGCAGGACTCGCGGGGGGCGGGGGGCGGGGGGGGGGGCTGTCCCAGATCTCCTCTGCTCTGTGCTTGCACGTGGCGATTCTCGCTTCACCACTGGGTGGAATTCCCTGCACCTCAGTCGCATGCGAACAAAATGGGCCTCTTTTCCAAGCAGGGTGGGACAAGCAGTGGGTGCCGCCTGGGCGGAGGCCCATGGGGATGTTGGTCACACTCGCCCTTGGGGCCCCTGCTGGATATGGGGGTTGGGGTAGCACTGGGTTTCTAGTGCAGGCGGGAGTGTTGGGATGCCCCGTGGGGCAGCTGGGGGGGCCCACGCCACGCCCACATAGGGGCCTGCCTTTGGGAGCCTGGCGGTCAGCACCCGTGGGGTTCACTCTGTTTGGGGCCTGTCCCCCATTCCTCTTGGTGGGTGTGCATGGGGAGGGGAGGAACTGTTTCCTCTCCCCGTCCCCTGGTGTCTGTCTTTAAATTTTTTTGACTTAAAAAATGTTCTGAAATATTTGAGGCACTCAAAAAGAATAGACAGGGCACAGTGAACTCCCACGTACAGCCTGCAGGGCTTGAGCAGATCTCGGGACTTCCCTGGCGCTCCAGCGGTCGAGACTCCGCGCTTCCAGTGCAGGGGGTGCAGGTTTGATCCCTTCCCTGGTTGGGGAGCTAGGATCCCACGTTGCCATTCAGCATGGCCTACAAGAAGAAGAAGAGGAGGAGGAAGAAGCAAATCTTACAAATAGAAACGAAGCCCCAGTTGCCCAGCCCCGGCCCCGTTCCCATCCCCCAAACTGCATTTCTTGGCCGTCGCGTGGGATGCCGTGGATAAGCGCCATGTAGGCGCCTCCAGGACCCTCGGCCACGGTCCCCGGCCGAGTCTCCACTGCACCTGCACTGTTCCCCCAGGCCGTGCCTGCCCTTCGCCCAGCCCTTGGCCCACCTGCCCTTTCCCGGAGGCCTTTCTAGCAACTTGGTATCACCTGGCTTTTTGACTTTTCGCCCATCTGATTGGGTGGGAAAGGGGATCTCCTTGCAGCGTGGATTTGCATTTCCCTGCTGACTGGGGAGGCCCAGCTGCTCTCCAGCCTAACAACATCCTCTCCTCGAAAGCTGGCCCGGCTGTCATCAGGGTGCTCTCAGGTCGGTGCCCTCTGCTCCCTTTCTTCTCTGCCTCCAGCCCCGTATGCTGCACACCAGGTGGGTGCCCCAGGCCTCAGTCACTTCACACCCAGCCTGTCCCCAGATGAGCTCCCCACCCTGGCCCCTTCCTGCTCCCAGGTCCCTCCAGGTGTTGAGAGGTTCTCCTGCCTTCTGCCGTCCTCAGCCCTGCCTCCCCCCCCCCCACCTGCCCTCCTCCACCAGTACTTGTCACCTGCTCTGTTCCCTCCAGCCCCTGCCTCCGTCTCAGCTCAGGCCTCGTGGAGTCCCTGTCTATCACGGCACCCCGTCCTCCTCATTAGCTCCCAGAGGTTTTGCCGAGATGCTCATCCAATCTGCGGGTCCTCTGGCGGATGCCCTCCGTGGCGCATCGTCCCCTCAGCCTGATGCCTAGGCATGATCGGAAGACCCCCTCCCCCCGCCTGGATACCCACCCCCTGCACATTGTAGGCAGTCTAAATCCTTAGCTGTTTGGTTGACCTGGCAGAGCGGAGTCTGTGCCCTGCAGTTTCCCCAGCTTGGACCCAGCCCCCCACCCCGTGCGCCTCCCACCGCCCGCTTCGCCCCGCGGCACTGCTGTGGTCTGGAGGCTTTGGGCCTGCAGTGAGGGGGCAGGGGCCACACTAAGTCCATCTCTGGCTGCCATGTGGCCCGGCACATGGGTCACAGGCTCAGGAGGTGGGGGGAGCATGGGCACCCCGACTGCTGGGACCCCTGGGGTGGGCAGGAGGAGCGCCCCCCCCCCCCCCCCCCCCCCAGAGAGCTGCGTCTGCTGGGCAGCAAGAGAGCCCAGGGTGTGGCTCTTGGCCGAGGTCTCTGAGCTGAGGTCTGGTCCTGGGAGCCTGCTTCCTGGTGCCCGCCTCCCATGCCCTCTGGGCGACGCTGGCACAAGGACATGGGCTTTCTACTGCCCTAGTTGGCATCTTTCCCCCTTCTGTCGGGGCCGCACCCTGGGCCGCTGATTGGTGGAAAGTTCCTGGGCCTCATCCCCCGCCCCCGAAGCTGCAGCCCGCCACCCCCAGGGCAGCTGAAATGGAAACCCTGAAACGCAGCCCGGGTTTGTCTTTGGTAAATGGTAATTGAGGGCGGCACAAAGGGGGCCTGTTGGTCTGAACGCCACCCGCCCTTGCTCGCCTCTCCCACACCCGCCTCGTCGGGGCCCCGGCTCCCTGGGGGAGGCGGGGTGTGCATCCCGGGCCTTTGGAGAACGTAATAGAGACCAGATCGTAGTGCTGCTGCCCTTTCCACACAGCCTGCGCGCCGGGCACAGAGGGACATTCGTGGGGCTGTCTCATGGACTCGCTCATTTGTGCTCCCCGCACAGCAGCAGTGCTTCCCCCCCATTTTACAGGTGATGGCACTGAGGCTCGTGCGGAGCCAGGGTCCCACAGCCACTCGTGGTGGGTCTAGGGTTTGGACTCCATGAGACTGGAATCTACTTCCTCCCAGGCCTCCCCCATCCGCTGCAGTGTGGCCAGAGGCCAACTTATCCCCACGTCCCAGCTTTTCCCAAGAAACCCCTCTCTTCCTCTGTCCCACAAGCAGGGCTGAGTCATAAAGGGGCCTCCTCCCCCTCTTCCTGTTCACCATTCTTCTCTCCATCTCCCCTTCCCTGTGTTCCCCCAGCACCGGAGGCCTGCACGGGGGCAGGGGTGGGACTGGGGTGGGCCAAGTAATGCAGCCTTGGTTCTTCTCTCTCCCGCCAGCTCCTCTGGTCTCCTTTGTCCGTGAGGCACGTGGGTGCTCTCCCCAGAGGCCAGGGGTCTCACAAATGTTATTCCAGGCCTGGGCCAGGCAGTGTAGGGAGGCGGAGGGCTAGACCTGGGTCTGGTTCCAGCCCAGCTGCTGAGCCATGTGTGACTTTGGGCTCGACCCCGCACTTTCTTGAGCATCGGATGTTCCTCCTGTAAGGTGACCACCGCCTCATCAGGGCGTAAGGCCTGGCACACAATAGGTTCCTCACGCTGGACGCTGCTGGGTCATTAGGGTCTGGGAGGGTAGGAGGGTGACTGTGAGAGCCTCCAGAAGCCTCCCGTGGGAACAATGTCCCTGGGGATTTGTGGCCTTGAAGGCCTTTGTCCTCTGGGCCGTAGCACGTGTGCTCTCATACGGGGTTTCCAAATCACAAGCTCTGTGCCGGGCGCCATGCTGGGGCTGGGTTCTCAGAGAGGAGACGGTGGCCCCACCTGGGGTTACCCGTGGGCTCCCAGGAGGCATGATGAAGGTAGGAGAACGGTATCTTCTCTCCTTGGCTCAGTGTGTGATCCTGAGGTCTCTGGGTCAAAGATCCTGGGAGACTTCCTGGAGGAGGAGGCATCGAGCTAAGTGTTCCATATGTGGTTGGAATAGGTGAAGTGAAGCAGGTGGGAGAAAAGGCACAGGCAGAGTCTGGGAGGTGGGAGACGGTCAGGCGAGTGGTAAGGAAATGCAGGGTCATCGGCAGCAAGGCTGGTTGGGGAGCCTCCAATGCCGGACACAGTTATGGCGCCTGGTCCCTGTCTCAGAGGGCATGTGGGCTAGTGAGGAGTCTAGACCAGCTGCATGAAAAGCTGTGGTGTCAGACGGCCAGCTGGGCTGCTCACTACAAGCCACTCAGTCCTGAGGGCTGGGCCCTGAGGAGGTGACGGGGGCCTCCCGGGCCTCTCATCCCCATAAGCCAGCATCATTCATCCATTCAAGTGTTTTCCTGAGCACCTATAGGCACCAGGCATCCCATCAGTGCTGAGGATACCACAGGAAACAGACTCAAGTCTTTTCCTTGTGCAGTAGAGAAAAACAAAGCTGGGAAGGGCTGGAGAGGGGTTGTAATCTTTGAAGGGGATGTTGGAGCAGATAATTGGAGGAGATGAGCAACACACTGGATATTTGAAGGAAAAGCATTCCAGGCAGAGGGAACAGCATGTACAAAGGCCCTGAGGCTGGAGTGTGCTTAGTGTGAGCTAGTGTGGCTGGAGTGGAGTGGGTGAGGGAGAGCCTTGGAGGTGGTGAGGAGGGCCTTGAAGCCCATCGCACTACTAGGGGGAGCCTTCAGGGATTTCTTTTTTTTTTTTTTTTTTTGGCTGCGTTGGGTCGTCTTTGCTGCACGCAGGCTTTCTCTAGTTGCGGCGAGCGGGGGCTTCTCATTGTGGTGGCTTCTCTTGCTGTGGAGCGTGGGCTTCAGTAGTTGTGGCACGCGGGCTCTAGAGCGCAGGCTCAGTAGTTGTGGCACATAGGTTTAGTTGCTCCGCGGCATGTGGGATCTTCCCAGACCAGGGCTCAAACCCGTGTGACCTGCATTGGCAGGGGGATTCTTAACCACTGCGCCACCAGGGAAGCCCAGGGATTTCATTTTTTATAGAATTTTTTTTTTAAAGTTGAGATCTAATTTACACATTATTAAATCTATCCATTTTAAGTGTACAGTTTGATGACTTTTAGTATAAACATACAGGTGTGTAGCCATCACCACAATCCAGTGTTAGAACATTTCTACCACCCAGAAAGTTCTCTCATGGCTGTTTCAAGTCAGTCCCTGTTCTCAACCCCTGGCAACCGCTGATCTGCTTTCTGTGTCTATAGTTTTGAAATTTCAAATAAGTGGAATCAAACTATATGTAGTCTTTTGGGTCTGGTTTCTTTCACTTAGTGTAATGTTTTTGGAGGTTCACCCATATTGTTGCAAATGTCAACAGTTGGGTTCTGCATTTGCAGATGTGGAGGGCTGACTGCACTGTACCATTTTATATGAGGGACTTGGGCATCCTCGGATTTGGGTAACCTCAGGGGTCCTGAACCAATTCCCCAAGGATACCGAGGGGCAACTGTGTACTATTGTCTAGATGAACTTTGTGTTTATATATTCACCAGTTGATGGACATTTGGGTTGTTTCCACGTTTTGGCTATTGTGAATAAGGTCACTATGAACATTTTTTTTTTTTTTTTTTACAAATGATTGTATGGTTATATGCTTTTATTTCGCTTGGGTGGTTGGGTCATATGGTAGGTATATATTTAACTTTTTTTTTTTAAAGATGTTGGGGGTAGGAGTTTATTAATTAATTAATTTATTTTTGCTGTGTTGCATCTTCGTTTCTGTGCAAGGGCTTCCTCTAGTTGTGGCAAGCAGGGGCCACTCACTATGGCAGCCTCTCTTGCTGCGGAGCACAGGCTCCAGACGCACAGGCTCAGTAGTTGTGGCTCACGGGCCTAGTTGCTCCGTGGCATGTGAGATCCTCCGAGACCAGGGCTCGAACCCGTGTCCCCTGCATTAGCAGGCAGATTCTCAACCACTGCGCCATCAGGGGAGCCCCTATATTTAACTTTTTAAGCAACTGTCAAACTGGTTTCCAGTGGGGTTGCACCGTTTTTCATTTCTACCAGCAATCTGTCCTGATTACTCGACATCCTCGTCAGCACTTGATATTGTCGGTTTTTCTGATTTTAGCCATCCTGATCTGCGTGAAGTGGTATCGCATTGTGGTTTTCATCCACATTGCCCTTGTGACTAATGATGTGGGTCATCTTTTCACGTGCTTATTGCTGTTTACGTATCTTCATTGGTGACATGGGTATTCAAATCTTTTGTTCATTTTTTTATTAGGTCTTATTAGTAAGTTGTAAGGGTTCTTCATATGTTGGTGAATAAATGACCTTTGTTAGATATATGATTTGTAGCTTGACCCAAGCCTGACAGCGAGTGACTCCTGGGCCCCAGAATTCCCGGGGTGTCAGGGAGTTGGTCAGGGGATTAGAATGTTGGATTTGGCGGACTCTGGGGGGCAGGCCAAGGCTGGCAGGCATGCCTCATACTCCCATCAGCCCACCTGGGCATGTAGGTGCCACTACTTTGTGCCTTGCAGGAGCTCATTTTCCTTTGCTCTTATGTCTAACCACCCTGTGTGAGGAGCTGATCCTTCCCATAGCTATGCCAGGACGGTAATAGTGTTGTTGGCTCATGCTGCTGGCTTGGGAGCCTTTCCGGGGACACACATTCCTGCTGTGAGCATTGTGGGTTGGCTTCTGTATTAGTCAGAACTTCTTTGGTTGCAAGTGACAGTGTCCCTCAAAGAGAATTAGGCAAAAAGACATAACAATGCCTGTGTGTGTCAGGATTTGTTGGCTGATGTAAGTGAAGGGCTCAAGTGACCAGCTTCAGGTTCAGCTGGATCCAGGCCCTCCAAATCCTGGGACTTAGCTCTGCTTTCTCTGTGTTGGCGTTGTTCCCTGGCAGTCTCTTCTATGTAGTAATCCTGCAGCTTCTGGCTTTCATCCCACACCTAGACAGCCCCAGAACAAGAAGAGCACCTTTTCCTAAAGGTTCCAGCCAGAGTCCAGGCCCTGATGCTCCTTGGGTCACATGATCTTCCTTCAGCTAACCATGGGGCTCTGGCCAGGCCTGGGTCATGTGTCCACTCTAGGTGTGGGGATTGGGGGTCAGCTCATGTAAGTCATATGGCTCAAGAATGGAGAAAAGGGTTCTCTAAAAAGGAATAATATTCTGTGACCATGAGTGGGATAAGGATACGGCTGGACGGGCGAAGGGTGCGGCATCCCCTACTGCATGAGTTTAATGTCCAGAAGGCACTAATGTCCCCGTTCCCGAGGTCCTGAGGGGGTGATGCTTTCTCCCCAAATCCTCTGTCCGTCCGCTGTGCTCTGCATCCCCTCTCCCCACTGGACAGTGTGCTCCCCTAGGTGGAGGACGCATCCTGCCTGCGGCTCTGGGGCAGGACAGGGCCTGGCCTATGGTGAGCCCTACATGAATACCTAGTAGAAGAGAGGGTGTGCACACAAGACAGTGGGGGAGTAGGGGATGTGGGCCTGTCCTTCGTGCCTCTCCCCCAACTCCCCTGCAGCCAGTCCCATCTTTCTGTCACCTGGTACCCTGAGCTGATCACCATGGAGATTGGGGGCTTCCCCTCTCAGGAATCCCCTTTGTCAAACACTAGTGCCCTATTGGCCATATGCATCGCATCTTTCTCTGCTTAGTCGTGAAAGCAGGGTGCTGTAATCGCGGGAGGGCAGGCTGAGGGCACGGCAAGTCCGTCCCGGCAGGGGGTTGAGGCAGGTGTAAGCTCCTCTGTGTGTGTGTCCCCGCACCTGGGGTGGAGTGGGTGAGTGCTGGATGGTGAACCCAAAGCTGGCGTATGGCCTGTGTGGTGAGGCTGGTTGATTAAACTAGATGTTGCTTTGTCCAGCCTGCATTGAGGGATGTGAGCTGTTGGCTGGTCCTAGAGGGTGTGGGGGCCACTGGAGAGTGACCCACTGGGTTGCCCATGCATGTCAGGATCTGCTGGCCAGTGCTGTGTGGTGAGAGCTGCATTCAGCTGTTGGTGGCCATGCTGAGCTGCACGGTCCTGCTAAGGGGCTGCTGGGGTTAATACAGCCTGTGCCGCAGACCCCTGAGCCAGCTTCCTCCCGATTTTCACCTCCTGGGTCCCGGATGTAAGAGAGAGTGTGTGCCCGACCCAGAGTCTGGCGGACTGGAACACGTGTCCCGGCAGCGCCGCCGCCATGCTGGGCCCACGCCCGCAGCCACTTCTCTGTACCTCAGTTTCCCTATCTAGAAAATGGGGATGACCATGGTCCCTGCCTCACGGGGCCAGGGGTGCTCTGCCATCTGGTGACGTTGTGATGTGATCCCTCCTGTTCTCTGCCCACAGGTGAGTGACGATGGTGGAGAGCACGTGACCTGCACAGACCCTCTCTGCCCACCGAGTGGCACCACCATGCAGAAGCCCAGCGGCCTGAAGCCCCCCGGCCGCGGGGGGAAGCACTCAAGCCCCATGGGCCGGACGTCCACTGGATCAACCTCGGCCTCTGCCACTGTGACGGCCACTGGCTCCAAGGAAGGTGCGCGGGGCCAAGGGTGGAGCGGGGGTGGGTAGTGGTTCTTCCGGAAGAGCCAAGGGAACTTGGGCTGCTCCCTGACCAGCCTGGAGGCCAGCAGTTCCCAGAAGTTCTTCTGGATGTCTGACCACATCCCTTTGAAAGTTAACGGGCAGGGACACATGCTTTATGTGCAATTGTTCCTTTTCACGCTCCTCCAAATTTGGGAGGCGGTACCACTGTTGGCTTCCCTTAGGGATGAGGAAATGGAGGCCCAGGGAGGCATGGCAACTTGCCCACATCACTCAGCCTGGGAAACACAGGCCGATTCAAACTCCAGCCTCTGCCAGCCTCCCTGCCCCCACTCATTCCCCTTCCAGGGTCTGAAATGCGCCCCATCTTCCCATCAGCTTTCTTGTCACCACCCAGACCTATGCCCTTTGAGCTTTACTTGTGTAACCTCTAGTCGTCCTGCTGGTGGGCAGAGGGTTCCTGGCAGGGCAGGGGTAAGGCCAGGTGCTCGGGCTGGATGCACCAGCTCTGAAGGCAGATGGGTTGAGGACAGCTGTTAGCTATTGGCTTTTTCTAGTGATAAAAAGTAAGAGAGCCCCCTCTGTAATATTTGGAAAGTTTGATGTAGGGGTAAAATTGCCTATAATCTTCCCTAGAGGTAACTATTACTATTTTAGTTTATATCCTTTCACTGTTTTTTTTAATATATATCTTTGCAATCATGCTGCATATACAACTTGAAAATCTGCTTTTTTATTTTCTTATAAATTTATTTATTTTATTTTTGGCTGCATTGGGTCTTCTTTGCTGCACGCGGGCTTCCCTCTGGTTGCGGCGAGCGGGGGCTACTCTTGGTTGTGGTGCACCGGCTTCTCATTGCGGTGGCTTCTCTTGTTGCGGAGCTTGGGCTCTAGGTGCGTGGGCTTCAGTAGTTGTGGCACGTGGGCTCAGTAGTTGTGGCTCATGGGCTGTAGAGCGCCGGCTCAGTAGCTGTGGCACATGGGCTTAGTTGCTTCCCGGCATGTGGGATCTTCCCGGACCAGGGCTCGAACCCGTGTCGCCTGCACTGGCAGGTGGATTCTTAACCACTGCATCACCAGGGAGGCCCTCTTATTTTTCACTTTGGTAAATAATGCTGTGATGAACATCTTTGGCACAAATTCCCACTTTGACGACACTCCAGCCAGCAGGGTAAGACGGGGTCCATCTCATCTGATTGGCATAGAAGTTTGGAGAGGCAAAACCAGTCACAGGCCAGACTGGGCAATCTGGGCCCTGGGTAGGGTCAAGTGAAGTTTGAGCCAAAGGCACGGGCAGTTGACAGAACCAGGTCCTGGGAAAGCCAGACAGCTAGCATGGAAAGGTGAGGAAGATGTGTCATGTGGCCCGTGGACTGCCCTGCCTGGTACAGGCTCTTGTGGAGGCCCAGACAACCCCTTTCAAGGTGGCAAATCCTCCTTTCCTCATTTCTGAGCCTCAGAAGAACCTAGGCGGGGGGAAAACAAGGGGAAAAGGCTGTTCCAGGTGAGGGAACAAGTAACGCAAGGACCCTGAGGCAGGAATGGATTGTTTGTTAAAAAAGAGAAAGAAGACAGGTCTGGGTAAAGAGGAGTGCGAAATGAGGTTGGGGAGGGCAGCAGAGGCAGGTGGTGAAGGGCAGGGGGACTGGGTTTGTTTTAAGTGTGATGGAAGCTGTTGGAGGATGTTAGCAAAGGTCGTCTGGTGGTATTGGCATTCCTCAGGCCACCAGGCAGAGGGCGGGTTGCGGGGGTTAAGAGCGGGGCTGGGGAGACTGGTGAGGAGGCATGTGGTCACCCGGGCGAAGATGTTTGTACTCACTTCCAGGGCTGTGGGAGGTGAAGGGGGCTGACCACCATGGGTGGGCTGCAGGGAAGACTTCATGGAGGAAGTGTGAGTGAGCTCAGCCTTAAGGAAGGAGGGAGTGTAAGTGTGGAGGAGGAGGACGATGTGGGGCCTGGAGACAGAGCATGGGCAGAGGCACCAAATGGGCCTAGTGGTCTAGAGCGGGTGGGAGTTGTATATCCCACTGGCTGGAGAAGGGCTCCAGCCAGGCTTGGCCCTGACCCTCTTCTCCACTGGAGAGAGCCCCTAGCACCTTCTGGATTCTTTCCTCATTGCCTCCTCTCTGATCCAGAGGGCCTGGGTTCTGGCTCTGATCCAGCTCTAATGTCCCTCCTGTGTGACCTTGGAAGCATTACTTAACCTCTCTGAGCCACAAATGGGATAATGTCATTTCTCTCAGGGAATCAAGTGAGTTAATAAATGAGAAGTGCCTGCAGGCACAAGACTCATTAAAGAGTAATTTCTTTTCCTTTCATCCCTCCATAATCTCATTACAGAAAAATTTGAGTGATAAAAGAAGGAACTCCCATTACCCCTCCACTTAACCTAATCACAGCCACCACTGTGACCTATTCCTTCTGGTCTTTTTTCCTGTTCACATGTTGTTGTTTCAAGCAGTTAAGTCATGGGTTGTATCCAGACTTGCATCCTACTGCTTCACATTTGATTGCGTTCTATGCCAAGCGCCCCCGCCCCCGTGCTACGGCAGTGTCCTCTTTGCCATCATTTTGAATGGCTACATCCTGGTCTCTCGAGGGAAGGGGAATGGACCACACTGTGTGGCCTGCTCATTGCCTCCTGGTCACACCGCACGGTGGTCTGGGGGCCGCTGAAGGTGGGGCCTGGGTGGTCTGACTCTGCCTGGACCCCAACCCTGCAGGGCTGTTCCTGTGCCGGGAGAGGAGGTGCCGCTCTGTGAATGCCCAGTTGATCACAGAGACACGCCCCCTGCCGAGGGACACGGTGGCGGCAAAAGGCTGCAGCTGCGGTTGGTGCCGCCCTCCTTCCCGCTCTGGCACCTGCTGCCTTTGCAGGTCAGAGAGAGACAGACCCCCGGGCTGGGGGAGGGAGCAGAGAGCCGGGAGCAGTTGGCCAGGGCAGTGGAGCCCTGTGACAGGGGAAGGGAGCTTTCTGCGGCCCAGAGCTGCTTTCGTCCCTGCTCCAGGTCTCATAACAAGAGTCCCAGCAGAGGCAGGATGTGTGGCAGCAGCAGGGGAGGACAGTGGCCCCATTCCTGGCCCGCAGGCTCCCTCACCCACCCTATGGAACTGGCCATCAGCTCTCCGAGGTGCTGGAGGCGCCCACCCCCGTGGGAGGCTGGGAGGCTGGGACTCCGGAGGTGGGTGCTGGAGCACCAAGAGAGGGTCTGGCAGAGGCTGGAGCCTGGTGGTGGCTGGAGGGGGGCAGTGGCTCTGGGAATCGGGGCAGTGGCAGCCTCCCAAAGCATGAGCTCAGCCTCCGGGCAGAGGATCTGCCAAGGGTCAGGCCTGGGCTGATGCCTCCGCCCCGCCCGGCCTTTGTCGGTTCCCAGAGCCGCAGGACCAGAGGGGCCGTGGGAGGGGGTCTCTTACACCAGGAGGTGGCCCAGAGGCGGTCAAAGCAGGTGCACAGGAAGGCGGTCTGGGACCCACCGGTGGGCCAAAACCTGGGTGGGGCCTCTAGGTCAGGGGCAGCCCAGCCAGATGGGATGGACCCCCTGGAGACTGCTTCAGATCAGGCAGTCGGGGCGGGGGAGGGGGTCCTCGCTCAGGAGGTGACGCCGGCGTGAAGATCTTAGTGACAAGCAGGAACCCGCAAGGTCAGGGAAAGGGCATCCAGGCAGAGGCAGTAGTGGCTACAGAAGTCCTGAGTCTTGAGACGTCTAAGGACGGGGATGGAGGCAGAGCGGCTCGAGAGGCCCGGGGAGGGGTGTGAATGGGCCGGGGCGGGCGTGGCGACCGGAAGGGAGTTGGGGAGCTGTGGCCCAGGCCGCCTGGGGGTTGGGAGCCTATCCTGGGCCTGCGGAAGATGTGGGGGGAGCTCAGGTCTCCGGGCTGGTGGCCCAAGATGCTGCTGGGGTTAGGCCTTCCGTTTGGGCCAGGAGCAGCCGGCGCTGGCCGGGCAGGTCCAACACTGCTGGGTAGTCGTAGGACCACGGCAGGCTGTGCATAGGAGCCCTTAGTCCTTCCCGGGGTCTGCTTCTGAGCCTCAGGTGGGGGCAGGCCAGGCTAGGCCGTGGGTGTCCCTCTTGGGACAAGAAGGGCTGGCCGCTGGGGAGGGCTCTAGGGACAGGGACAGACCATAGGCCACTGTGAGGTCCCTCTGCCCTTGCCCCCCACTGGGGCAGGAGGACCCTTGGAGGGCCTCTCCCACCCCTTGCCCTCTGGTCCAGCCCCAGAGATTTCCCATCTAGGAGGGACAGCGTTTGACACTTGTGTGTCACAAGCCGGCCCTGCAGCAGGTGTCTTACCACATTTCTTTCTCATTAACAACTGAGTGAGAGAACTGCTCTTCTGTCCATTTGAAAGATGACAGCACTGAGGCTTGGAGGTCTCAGCTGAGTTGCTCAGAGTTACAGGGCCAGAGGGTAGCAGGGCTGGGCTTGGTCTAAAGCTGGTTCAGGCTGCTGGCACCTCCTGCCCCCAGGGTTGAGGCAGCTGCGGTGGCTGGACTCGAGTCCACTCCTACGCTCTGCTCAGGCACCGGCTAGACGGGCGGGGCGGGAGGAGCCATCTGTTCTCGTTAGGTTGGTCACAGCTATCCCCCAGTGTGCCTGTGGCCTTTGCACATGTGGACCCAGGACACAGGAGGTCGAGGACGCGTGTGCATGGGCGTCCCCCTCAGAAAAGCAGCGGGCCACTTGGGGCAGGGTCCACTTCCTATATGTTGATCTCCCCCAAGGGGCCCAGAGCTTTGAAGTTCTGGCTTATTGAGCTGGGGCCCGGGTGCTCCCACACCCTGTGGGTGCTCCAGACATGGGAGCCAGCCTGACGTGCCCGGGGTGGGGTGTCCCACAGAGCTTCACAGCTGGCCTCTAGTCCTGGACACTGACCCCACTCCACTCCACCCGCGGAGGTTCGTGTCTTTCACCTTGATCCCCATGCTCCCTACGAGGGTAGGTGGCTTCATCCCCGTTTTAACTGACCTGTCCCAGATGCTGCGCAAACCTGGGCAGAACCGGACCAGCTGCCAGCCCTTGCTCCTGCGGAGCTAGCCCTGGCTCCAGGCGGCACTCACTCCCTTCAAGGTCAGCTCTCCTGCTCTCCTCCCCTGACCACATCCTAAACTTTTTAATGGCATCAGGATGGGGAAAGCCAAGCTGAGCTTTTCTGTGGCTGGGCTGCGGATGGGCGGGGGGCAGGGCAGCCTCCTAATGTTCCTGATGACGCCCAGAATCGATCGGGAATGGGGGCGGGGGGGGGGAGCAGGGGCCCAGCTGCCAGCGCCTGCCCGCCTGCCTGCCTGTCCTGGCTGGCGTGGCTGTAGCAGGGCTTCTCCATGGGAAGCTGGCTCTGCTCCTTCCAGGGTAAGCCGCCCGCATCTTTTTCTCCCTGGCGCCTCAGCTGAGTCTGCTGGGTAGGGGCTCTTTCCCCCTGGTTTGGGAGTAAGGGGAACAGAAGGGGGCTTCTGAGTTCCCTTTGGCTCAGGAAGGACGCTGAGCAATCCTTGGGACTGGGGCCCGCCCCGGAACGGCCTGGTAGAGGGTCCCTTCTGCAGGGATGGATGGCTGGAGCCGGCGTAGCAGGGGAGATGCCGGGCCTGTGGTGGCCACAGGGGGCGGGCCCTGCCTTGGTCAGAGTGGGTTGGGAGGGGTCTTTCCAGAGACCATATGGGCGGGACGCTGTCAAGGGACTGACTGGAGGGTGGACCAGGCTGGGGGACTCACGGTGGGAAAGCTGGCGCCCTTGAGGAATGCTCTAGAGACCCCATCCCTTCCTTTGGACCTCGGTGTTGAGTCCCTGCCAGGAGAGCCGGGATCTTAGAGCAGAAAGCTGCTTTGGGGTTTGTGGGGCATTTATGTATGTTGCATTGAGGAACCAAGGAGGGGAGGTCAGGGTCACGGCCAGGGTATATTTCAGCCCCATTTTGGGGCCCCGGGGATGGAGAGGGGGTCTGTGTGGACCCCACCTCCCAGGGCTTGTCTTCTGGGTGGGGTGCAGACGTGTACCCTGGCAGCCTGGGTGGCAGGCTGTGCCAATCAGGGAAGAATGGAGTTCCGTGGGGTGGCAGTGCCAGTGAGGGGTGGTGGAGCTGGCCTGATGGGCAGGCAGGGTTTCCTTAGGCGACACAGAGAAAAAAATGCTATAATTTTAGGCCAGAGTGACCGTGTACTGCCTGTGACAGCCCTAGTTTATGCTTGTGGTCTTGGCATGATACTATATTAATAGCACCTCTTTTCTCTCCACCGTGTCTAGTTTTGGATGATAAATTATGTAGTCACCTTATTTATAGGCCTTCCTAAGTCATCACACTGCTCATTTGCACATTAAAGGCTCAGACAAGTCCTGCAGCAAAGTAACCTTAACTTTGCTTAAGCCCCTGTTCCTCAAGTTGTTTGAATTTGGAGATTAAGGTTTTGTTTTCATGATACTTATTAACGCCTTGTTGAACTATGTTCTATGGAACGTTTATAGATACGCTTTTTTTCCCTCTGGCTTTCAGGGGCAAAGGGCCAACTTCATCATGCTCCTTGGTGCATGTCATATCATCACTGTGGGTCCCTCCAAGGCCCCTCTTGTGGGTTTTTTTTTTTTTTTTTTTTTTTTTTTGCAGTACGCGGGCCTCTCACTGTTGTGGCCTCTCCCGTTGCGGAGCACAGGCTCCGGACGCGCAGGCTCAGCGGCCATGGCTCACGGGCTCAGCCGCTTCGCGGCATGTGGGATCTTCCCGGACCGGGGCACGAACCTGTGTCCCCTGGCATCGGCAGGCGGACTCTTAACCACTGCGCCACCAGGGAAGCCCAAAATTAAGTACATTCTATTAAAAACATAGGTAATAAATATTCAAAACTCATGACTTCTAGTGGTTCTCCTAGTAGTGTTTATACCACTACTACTACTACTATTTTACTACTGGTAAAAAAGCTACTATTTACTACTAGTAAGATTTTGTAGCATCTGTGTTTTTTTTGTTTTGTTCTGTTATTTATTTATGGCTGCATTGGGTCTTTGTTGCTCCCATGGGCTTTCTCTAGTTGCAGTGAGCAGGGGCTACTCTTCATTGAGGTGCACGGACTTCTCATTGCAGTGGTTTCTCTTGTTGCGGAGCATGGGGTCTAGGCGTGCAGGCTTCAGTAGTTGTGGTGCACGGGCTTAGCTGCTCCGTGGCATGTGGGATCTTCCCGGACCAGGGATCAAACCCGTGTCCCCTGCATCGGCAGGCGGATTCTCAACCACTGCGCCACCAGGGAAGTCCCCAGCATCTGTGTCTTTGAGGTTATTTACTCTATGTTGGAAATACTATATATAATCTCTTCCCAATTCTGTGTTCAGTGGCATCACGCTGGTAGCTTGAGATGGATCATGGTGGGAGAATTTACACTATGGAAATTGGCAAAGGCTACAAAATCAGGGTTATTATTATTATTATTATTTTCTCTTGGAGAACTAGTTAAGCCTTTCCCAGCACAGCACTGGCTGGCATATAGGTGGAGAGGTAGTGGATGGAGACCACCCCATCGGAGAGGACCACCAGTGTGGGCCAGGGTGGAGGACTGGGGAGGCCCCAGTCCTGTCGCAGGAACAGGGAGCCTTGAGAGGAGCATGGACAGCAGGGCCAGGCACCACAAGGCCGGGAAGGGCCCCCTGCAGTGCAGCGAGGCATCCTTGCAGGAGAAGTTTCCAGAGCGGGGAGGGGTCAGGAGCTGAGGGTCAGAGAAGGACTGGGAAGCAGAGTCTTATTAGGGCATGGAACCGTTTCCTTCTAGACACTGCTGGATGGAAAAATACCAACTGCAGGGAGAGCAGAGGACCGAGTAATATCTAACTACAGCCTGGCTTGTGGTTTTTACTTTTAAGTACTACACACACACACACACCCCTACACGCACAGGATAAAGCGTGGAAAAACACACACCAAGATGTCAACTGTGATTATGTTTATATGATGGAACTATAGATCCTTTTCTTTTTCTTTTTTTTTTTTTTTTGCGGTACGCGGGCCTCTCACTGTTGTGGCCTCTCCTGTTGCGGAGCACAGGTTCCGGACGTGCAGGCTCAGCGGCCATGGCTCACGGGCCCAGCCGCTCCGCGGCACGTGGGATCTTCCTGGACTGGGGCACGAACCCGTGTCCCCTGCATTGGCAGGCGGACTCTCAACCACTGCGCCACCAGGGAAGCCCAGGTCCTTTTCATTTTTTTAATCAGTAACTATGTTTAAATTTTTTTCTGCACTGGACATGAATGATCTATGTAAGAAATATTTAGAGAGAGAAAAGCTTGTTTGCTGGGAAGGAGAATGGGTGATGGCAGGATGGGGCAAGGTGAGGGAAGCTGTTTTGTGGGCCAGGGCGGTGTTCATGCCACCCGTGGGCTCTGACCTCTGTTGGAGGGCCATCGCGGGGAGAGGAGAAAGGTGGCGGGGAGGCGGGTCCCAGGGAAGACCAAAGCGGGATGGAGGTTTGCTTCTAAAAGGAGAAGAGGGTTCTTAGCTTTCCTCTGGAAACACAGGGAAAATGGGAAGGGCTCAGGGAGGTACAAAGGCGGAAGGGAGACCAGGTGAACCGGAAACTGCCTGGAGTGAGCCTCAGATTCCTTGACTGAAGAAATGGGAGCGACGTTCTGCAGCTCGGATTGTTGACTGTTCCGTGCACCCAGCACAGAGCCGGTGTGGGCCCCCGTTCTGAGCTGGCAGTGCAGTGCAGCTTGCATGGAGGGCCTGCTGCGGGGAACCAGGCTGGGTGCTGGAGAGGAAACAGCCCGTGTGAGCTTCCATTTCAGTCTGGAGGCAGACATACTCAGGTGAAGACGGGGTAAATCTCTTGAAGAATGAAGTGAGTAGAGGGTGCTGCAAGTGGGTGGGCTTTTAGGTGAAGCAGTCAGGGAAGGCTGCTCTGAGGAGGTGAGGGAACGAGCCCTGTGACTGTCAGGGCAGAGGTTCTGGGAGGTGCTCCCACCTCTGTTTGCAGTGAGCCCTCTCTCCCCAACCCCACGGCCCCGTGGACCTTGGTGCCTTCCTGCCAGGCAGAAGGCCTGCTGAGTTGTAGCTGCGGTCCTGGTGTTCCCCCCACCCCTTTGCTGGGCCCACTTTGACACTGGGTGCTTAACGAATGGGGTCCCTGGTGGCTGAGATTCGGCAGGTATGAAAAATGCCTGTCTCCGCTTCCCAGGCAGGGCAGGACCAAAGCCCTTGCGGAAGCAGGGGAGGATGCGCTCTCATCTGGGCACCTCCCACCACCCCCGCCTTGAGCGCCCCCCGCTCACGTTGGAACAGGCCACCAGCTGCTGTCACTCCACACCATGTCCTTTAGCCCTTTTTATCAAAGTTCTACTTTGAACTTGAAACCAGCAGTCAATTCCCTTGTGCCTGGTGTCTGGGGAAGGGTCAGCTGCTGGCGTGAGGTTTAAGTCTGTTGCTGCCCTTTGCTTTCTTGGGGGTTTGCCGAGCCGCTGCTGGTCCATTTGGGAACTAGGAGGGCGGGGAGGCCCAGGCCCTGCCCTCAGGGAGCCTCCAGAACCACCCCAGAGGCTCAGCCCATCAGCCGGGTCTCATAGCTCTGATGACACGCCCCCTCCTCTGGGAGAAGAGGTGGGGCTTGTAGCATGTCAGTGCTGGCCGGTACCTTAGCAATTTCTGACCTCGCCCTTCGTTGCCCCATGGGGAAGCTGAGGCCCAGATATGGGAAGGGGCTCGGCCAGGCCCAGCCAGCGTGTTACTGACGGCTCCCTGGAGGGAACGGGGCTCTAGTGGGGTTACCACCCTTTCCCCAGCTCAGGCGGCTGCAAGCTGCCCGGGGTGAGTGGGGGAGTGGGTGAAGGTTTGTGCCTGTGAGACTGGAGCATCAAAGAGGAAAAATGCAGCAGAACGCCCAAGTGTGGTCGCCAGGCTCGTGACCTGGATTTTATTTTAGCAGCTGTTCAAACAACTGGTCCCCGGGGCCTGTGACCTCTGGAAGGGGCAGGGGTGGGGAAGAAAGGAGATTACCTGGGGGTCTGCCTGGGCCAGGACAGCTGGGAGGACAGCTGAGTAGGCAGCTTCTTGCCAAGAATAGCCACGCTGGGTCCCCCTCGACCTGGGACCCTCCTCTATGCTCTCTGCACAGACAACAGGTAGGGCAGGGTCTCACCTGAGCCACGGCCATTCCGTTAAGCAGACATCACAGAGCCCCTCAGCATGAGGAAGTGTTCTGGAAACAGATATGGGAAGGGCACTGACACCTGCTAGACACCTCCTATGCCTGCCTTACGGGGAGGCTCTGAGCCAGACCAGGTGGGCCTGGCTCCTGCCTGGGTAACTTTGGGCAAGTTTTATAACCTCTGTTTCCTAACCTGCAAGATAAGAATATAATATAGAAAAAGTACCCAGTCCAGGGCTTCCCTGGTGGTGCAGTGGTTGAGAATCGGCCTGCCAATGCAAGGGACACGGGTTTGAGCCCTGACCCGGGAAGATCCCACTTGCCGCGGAACAGCTAAGCCTGTGCACCACAACTACTGAACCTGAGCTCTAGAGCCCGCAAGCCACAACTACTGAGCCCACCTGCCACAACTACTGAAGCCTGCATGCCCAGAGCCCATGCTCCGCAACAAAAGAAGCCACGACAATGAGAAGCCCGTGCTCCGCAACGAAGAGTAGCCCCCACTCGCCGCAACTAGAGAAAGCCCGTGCATAGCAACGAAGACCCAACACAGCCAAAAATTAAAAAAAAAAATAAATAAATTTATATATATATTAAAAAAAGTACCCAGTCCATTGAGGGCACGTAGTCTCACTTCATGAATGGTAGCTGCTGTCTTAATGATGATAACCTTGACCCCTCGTTGTTAGCAGGACCCACGGGCTGCTTGGGCAGTGTCACGAGGGACCTGGAACACCATCTAACTTGTGGCTTCCTCCCACTATGGCTGCTTTTCGGAGCAGGTTTTTTTTTTTTAAGGAACGGGCCCACCTGACCTAGCGGGGTTCCCAGGCCCCGTACTGCTGTGATCCCAGCAGAAGCTCCTTGTAACAGGATTGTCCTAGATGAGAACCAGGGACCCGGAGCTCAGCCCAGGCACAGGGAACAGCAGGACGAGGTCGGCTGCTCTGGTGGGGGGTGTGTGTGGTGGGGGCAGAGCCATGGGTCCAAGGTCACCAGAACTTGCTGGAAGCCCTTCTTCTGCCCCCTGATCCTTTTGTGGTTTTAAATTTTTTCTAATCCCTTAGTTTGAGGATCAGTCATTTTCATCCCAGTAAGAACGGTCAGCACTTGTTCACTTGTGTGGCCCAGGCACCGTCCCTAGGGCTTTGTGTCCATCACTGTACAGAAGCCCCGTGGCGGAGGGCAGGTGAGGAGACCGAGGCGGGGCTCCAGGGTCTGCTCCCTCAGCCACTGTGGCCTCCACCTTGTGGGATCTCAGGGGTGGAAGAGAAGAGCCTTGGGGACACCCCCACCCCCCACCCCCAGGGTCCCACAGAAGGAGAAGGAGACATCCCTCTGTAGGAAGGAGTACAAGATGAGATTGTTCCCTGCTCGAAGGGAACTGTAGGGTTTGGTCAGAGTCTAGGAAACGGGTCCATGCAGAGGAGTCCAAGATTGGGGTGGTTGTAGTTTAGGGCTTGGCATGGAGGGTGCCTGGTGCACATTTCCTGGACGAATGAAAGCGCCCTGCACCAAGAGCCAGGGGCTGTTGGCCGGACCTTGGCGCTGCTGCCTCCTGCCTGGGGGGCCTAGATAAAGCACCTGATATCTCCAGGCCTCAGTTTCCTCATCTGTAAAATGGGATCATGGAATCACTTCACAGGCTTAACTGAGGGTCCAATGAGCTACTGTATGTATGTCTGCCTCTTAGCACAGAGCATCAATTCGTGGGTGTGATCACTCTGGTTGTTAATCAAGTTCAGTAGCAAAGCTCACTGATGTCCCAGGAGCCCAGCTCACAGCTGAGAGGGAGCCCCTTGCCCCTCAGTTAGGACGCCCATCCTGGCTCCCCAGGCCCTGGCTGATCACATGCTTTCCCACCACTACCAGTGCCCCCGAGGGAGAACCTGCCTGCTGGAGCTCATATGTCAGCCCTGCCCTGGAGTTGTGTGGCTTCCTCATCTCCCAGAAGCTCTGTCCTTCCAGCCTTGAGACAGCATGCAGCCAGGCCTGCGGCCCCAGGCACCTTGGCCTTGGGTACAAGGAGGATGCTGGTGGAGCCGCTGCCCCTGTGGCCCCTCTACTGGCTACCCATGGAAAGGACCAGAAACACAGGCAACTCTGATGGGGGCATGGCAGTGTCTGCTTGCCTCCTGTCCCCATCTGTATTTGACAAGTCCGTCAGCCTCTGGAGTAGAGGAGGAAAAGGATGAGTCCTTCCCTGCCTGATACTTGGTCTGGCAGGAAGGCGGGGCAGCCTCCAGACCTTGAGGTGTAAATGGGCAGGCTTGCCGGCATCCGCTTGCACAGCAGGCCCTGCGTGGGGCCCAGGAGCCAGACACGCACAAAGCATGATGGGTTTGAGCTCTGCTTTGTCCTTTTGTGAGCAGGTTGCCCCCCTTCCCTTCTTCTGAGTCTAGAGCACATCAGAGCCCAGGCCTGGGAGGCAGGCCCCCTCCAAGGGTTTGAGTCCCCATTTCTGCTGTGTGGCCTTGGGCGAGGCCCTGGCCTCTCTGAGTCTCAGGGTCCTTCTTTCTGTAAAGAGGGGCTGGATTAGGGTACCCAGTTCAGGCCAGAGAGCCTGGAGTTCAGTCCAGCAATGAGGTTAAGTGCTTGCTTCCGCCTCCCACCCTCCTCACACCCCCTTCTCCTGGTCTGTGTGCCCTGAGGCTTGGCCTGCAGCTTGGGGACCGGGGAGGAGAGGGAGACTCAGGAGTGGAATAAGAGGGTTTTCTGGCTCCTTCCTTGTCCCGAGATGTCTGTGGCCAGCTGCCAAGGAACAGTGAGGAGCCCTTCGTGGGGCCCAGAACTGGCTGGAGAAGAAGGCGGGGGGCACAGAGATCCCCCCACAAGACCTGAGTCCCACATGGGGCCATGGGCGGCCTCAAAGTAACAGCTGAGGGCCTGAGCCCACCGGGATGTGGAAGTAGCAGCTTGTAACCCTCGGTCATGGGTTCATTCTGCCCTCAATTTCGAGTGACCCTGAGCAGTGGAAAGCCTTCAGAGGAGGCACTGTCCTGAGCTTTTCATCCCTAGAACTTTCCAGAGGGGTTGGCAGAGTAGGGAGCCGCCCGGGGATGCCTACGGCCCAGGAAGAATGAGACCCGCCCCAGGCCCCACTCCCAGCCCCACCTGCCTCAGTTTCCCCCGGCCAGCTGGACTACGCGCTCCTGGGACGGCCGAGGGTCCAGCCCCCACCCGAGCCCTAACCGCTGCCTCTCTCCTCCTCCACAGGCTCCCCCCTGCATAAGCAGGCCTCGGGCCCCCCAGCCGCAGCCCCCGCCGCCCCCGAGAAGCCCGGCGCCAAGGCGGCCGAAGTGGGCGACGAGTTCGTGGGGGACTTCGTGGTGGGCGAGCGCGTGTGGGTGAATGGAGTGAAGCCGGGCGTGGTGCAGTACCTGGGCGAGACGCAGTTCGCGCCGGGCCAGTGGGCGGGCGTGGTGCTGGACGAGCCGGTGGGCAAGAACGACGGCGCCGTGGGCGGCGTGCGCTACTTCGAGTGCCCGGCCCTGCAGGGCATCTTCACGCGGCCCTCCAAGCTGACCCGGCAGCCGGCGGCCGAGGGCTCGGGCAGCGACGCGCACTCGGTCGAGTCGCTGACCACCCAGAACCTGTCGCTGCACTCAGGCACGGCCACGCCGCCGCTGACCAGCCGCGTCATCCCCCTGCGGGAGAGCGTCCTCAACAGCTCCGTCAAGACCGGCAACGAGTCGGGCTCCAACCTCTCCGACAGCGGCTCTGTGAAGCGGGGTGACAAGGACCTGCGCCTGGGAGACCGTGTGCTGGTGAGTCCCCCCAACCCAAGCACTCCACCCCACGTAAGTGAGCTGGATCCCTGGGACTGGGCAGGGTGGGGGACCCACGGGGCTCGGGTGGGGTCCAGGCTGGGGTACCCGCTCCTGGTCAGAACCACAGAGTGACCAGGGAGACAGGTAAAGTGGGTACCCTGGAGACTGTCACTGTGTGACCCTGGACAAGTGTCTTAACCTTCCTGGGCCTCGGTCTTCCCATCTGTAAAATGAGAACTTTAATAGTACCTGCCTTGTGGCTTGAAATGTGTGAATACATGTTAATGCCTTTAGACAGTGCCTGAAACTTAGTGCCCTCAAAATGTTAGCTGTCATTGATATTATCCACTGATCCAGCCCACCAGCGTGGATGTGCCAGGATTATACTGGAAAAGGCTGGGGACCAGAGTGCTCAAGACCCTTGGCCCTCCACTTCCTAGAGTAATGAAAATAAAAACAAAAATAAACAAATGGGACCTAATTAAATGTAAAAGCTTTTGCACAGCAAAGGAAACCATAAACAAAACGAAAAGACAACCCACAGAATGGGAGAAAATATTTACAAACGAAGCAACCGACAAGGGATTAATCTCCAAAATATACAAACAGCTCATGGAGTCAATATCAAAAAACAAACAACCTATTCAAAAAAAGGGCAGAAGATCTAAATAGATGTTTCTCCAAAGAAGACATACAGATGGCCAAAAAGCACATGAAAAGATGCTCAACATCACTGAGAGATGTTGAGATGTTATTAGAGAAATGCGAATCAAAACTACAATGGGGTATCATCTCACACGGCTCAGAATGGCCATCATCAAAAAGTCTACAAACAGTAAATGCTGGAGAGGGTGTGGAGAAAAGGGAACCCTCCTACACTGTTGGTGGGAATGTAAATTGGTACAACCATTATGGAGAACAGTATGGAAGTTCCTTAAAAAACTAAATATAGAACTACCATATGATCCAGCAATCCCACTCCTGGGCATATATCCAGAGAAAAACATAATTTGAAAAGATACATGCACCCCAGGGTTCACTGCAGCACTATTTACAGTAGCCAAGACATGGAAGCAACCTAAATGTCCATTGACAGAGGAGCAGATAAAAAAGATGTGGTACATATATACAATGGAATATTAGCCATAAAAATGAACGAAATAATGCCATTTGCAACAACGTGGATGGCCCTAGAGATTGTCATACCGAGTGAAGTAAGTCAGACAGAGAAAGACAAATATCATATGATATTGCTTATATGTGAGATCTTTAAAAAATAGTACAAATGAACTTATTTACAAAACAGAAATACAGTCACAGACATAGAAAACAAACTTACAGTTACCAGGGAGGAAAGGGGGGGATAAGTTGGAAGATTGACATATACACACTACTATATATAAAATAAATAAGTAATAAGGACCTGCTGTATAGCACAGGGAACTCTACTTAATACTCTGTAATGACGAATATGGGAAAAGGATCCAAAAAAGACTGGATATATGTATATGTATAACTGATTCACTTTGCTGTACACCTGAGACTAACACAGCACTGTAAATCAGCTATACTCCAATTAAAAAAAAAAAAAAGACCCCTGGCCCAAGGTCGGGTGGTTCAGACATCTAATCAGCTAGAACCCAGAGTGGTCAGGCAAGCCGGCTTACAGTCTCACTGAGCTGTCCTTGGGGGTGCCTGGGATCTGAGGGCACCTGCTGGCCATGGCCACTGCAGGGAAATCAGGCCCAGGTTCGTGCCTTTGCTGCTACTTCCCAGCCGTGTGATGCTGGGTGATTCACTTAACTGGGCCTCATTCCCATTCATTCATCATCTGTCCATTCAGCAAAACGGGCATAGATAACTCCCGTGTGATACTTTCGTTGGGATCATTGAGAAGCTGCTGGCCGTGGAAGTGCATCGTAGTTACCAAGGACTCTGGCTGTGCAAGACCTGGGTAGTGTCATGTGAGTGCCCTGTGGGGTGGGAAGTGGAGCCCCTTAGGGTTATTGACCATCCCTGAATGCTCCTCAGGTTGGGAGAGGAGAGAGGTTTAACCCCAGTGTGATCCTGCCTGGAAATCCTCTTGCACCTGCTCCCCCCTCAGGGAGTGAGAACTGGACCTACTGAGCAGGGGGCACTCAAGCTGTCACGAGGCAGGCCCTGCTCTGGAAATCTCCGCCAGACTGCAGCCCTTCAGCAGGGTTGGCGGTAGCAGCAGACGGGCCCCAGTGACTTCCCAGCCTGAGACTGGGTTGCATCCTTTGGTTTGAAACACTGCTTTCTCCAGGGCGAATC
Organism: Delphinus delphis; assembly: GCF_949987515.2. NCBI lineage: Eukaryota > Metazoa > Chordata > Mammalia > Artiodactyla > Delphinidae > Delphinus > Delphinus delphis. The sequence goes on along the minus strand of NC_082697.1, from coordinate 78,260,003 downwards.
CATGCCCAGCACTTTCTGCACCTTGTCTCTTTTGGTTCTCCCCGCTGCCTTACGCAGTGGGTGTTATCTGCCCATTTTACAGATGAGGAAACTGGGCTCAGCCCTGGAAAACAACCTGCCCAGGGCCACTCAGCCAGGAGGTGCTGGGCCATTCATTCCTTTATTCACTCATCAACTGTGACTGCCCTGGAAACAGGACATGCTTGGATTCTGGTGGGTTGGGGAGAGGAATTTGAAGGAGGGATTTACTTTCACCTCAAGGATGGGCCCCACATGCCCCACCCTAGTCCACAGCTTCCCTTGGGTTAGTCCTCCAGCCTGGACCGCTGTGCACAGCCAGGATCCAGCTGGCTCGGCCGACCCTGGGACTTGCTACTTCTCCCTATAAACACCTGACACAGCATCTTCCTATCCCTACCCCTCCCTTTAACAGATTATATCCTGGACATGAATGAAGGTAGAGGCCTGAGCTTATACAATTTGAGGATGGGGGCCTTTTAGGAAACAACAATATAAAAAATATTGCTTTCGCAAATTTTACAAATCACGTGATCCCATGAATGTATTGTCAGGGCCCTCCCGACTCAGAGCCTCCAGAGAGGCTAGTGTATGTGAGGGGCTCTGATTACCTAAGCTACGTTAGCTTCACCAGCCACAAACCTGCTTCTGACCCAGGTCAAAGGCATGAACAATATTTGTTATTTTTGAACATAAATAACAGAATTTATGTCCATTAAGTTACGCTGCTCTTCAGTGATACCTCTGGGTCCTGGTTTCATTTGGGCCTCAACACTACCCCAGGAGGTCCGAGTACTCGCCAAATAGTCGTGGGCAAGATGTTTATCCTCTCTCTGCCTCAGTTTCTTCACCTGTAAGATGGGGATGAAAGTTCACCTGCTGGGAATTCCCTGGCAGTCAAGTGGTTAGGACTCTGTGCTCACTGCCGGGGCCCAGGTTTGATCCCTGGTTGGGGAACTAAGATCCTATAAGCTGCACAGCATGGCCAAAAAAAAAGTTCACCTGCTGCATATGTAGTGTTTAGAAGGTGGTCTGGCTCCAAGTTAGCTCTGTGAAGTGTTAGCAGGTATCAGCATTAAAGTCCATGAAGGGTGGGCATTCTCCCTGGGCCATGGGGTCCTGGGCACAGGGAGGGACTGAGCTCGGGGAGCCTCTCTGAGGTCACACAGCGGCTCACGTCGGCCTGCATGTCCTTGGCTTTCACTGGCCGAGTGCTCGCTGGGAACGGAGCCTTGTGCCAAGAACTTTACACACAGAATCCATTTCCTCTTCAACCCTGAGGGGCCCTGGCCCCCGGAGGAACCCCTGGGAGGGTGACACAGGGGGAACATGCCTGACCTTCCTGGAATAGTGTCACTTAAATACTGGGCATCTTGTCACATGCCTGCCAGAGTGAAACTGGCAGAAGTTTCAGGTGTGGTTTGGAGTTTCCACACTGAGCTGCATGGACTCACCTCTTACTATCCCAGCTGCCCACGACGCACATGCGCATTGTTCCGTTTTACAGGCTGAGGATGAGAATCAGGCCTGAGTTTCCCACAGCACCCAGAGTGGAAGTGGCAGAGCTGGGCTGTCCCGCCTTTGTCCTTCCCGCCCTCGGCCCCTCCCCCGCCCCAGGACACACACAGGCACACACACGTGCACACACGCACGCACACACACACAGATAACCTTTCTGGCTAATCCCTGAAATTCCTCCAGCATTGAATCATTCTATTCCGCCCCAACTTCCTCTTCTGAAATCCTCCCTCCCCGAGTGCTCCCGTAGCTCGGACTGGGTGAGTTTGGGGAAGTACTCAAGGATCCTGGGTGTCTGGAGTTGGGGCGCATGGCAGAGGTGGGAGCAGAGAGTTGCAATGACTTGTCCAAGGACACGCAGACTTTTAGAACATGCTTGGCACAGCTGAGACGGGACCCAGGCCCACTGGCCCAGGCTGGTGGGACCCTGGCATCCCAGGCCACCTCTCTATTTCCTTCTACCTGGGAACACCCACCACTTCCTTTGGTCCTGGGCACCTTCCAGGCCCGGGGAGCCTATGGGGGGGCACTCAGCTGCCTAGCTGGCCGGAGACATAGCTGCTGTGTGTGTTCCCCAAGGTGTGGTCCCGAGGGTCCATCCCAGGAAGTGGGTCTGTCCGCGTGGTTTTAGGGATGGTGCTCCAGAGGCAGCAGGGCTGCTGCGGCAGACTCTAGAGCCAGCCATTGGTTTGGGATTTAGGTCGTGGAAGAGAAGAGACGTTCCAGGGGAATTAACGGAGAAGCAGGAACCGAGACTATGTAGAAAGGCAGCTTGAGAACTGGTGGCACAGAAGAGGGGTAGGAAGACAGCCCCACCTGGGGGCTGATCCAGACTCAGACAGGCCTGCTGGGGCAGAGACCACCGGGCCTTAATCACTCATCGTACAGGGAAGGACCGTGAAGGCCAGAAAGGGTGAGCGGTTGCCTGGGGTCACACAGCACATCATGGGCTGGCCTGGAACAGGAGCTCTGGGCTTCTATCTATCAGTCCTGGAATGTCCTCTGTATCCCCCCCACCCCGAGTGGATCCAGCAGTCCAGGTGGAGGGCTGGAAGTATCTTGGTAGCTACGGTTGCCAGCATGGGGTATGATCAGCAAGGACCAGAGGAGGCTGTCTCAGGAAGGAAGAGGCCTGGCTGGTTGCTTGTGGCTCCAAGAGGTGCCCCAGGGCCAAAGCCGCAAGGAATGGATGTCAGTGGGGTAATGGGAGAGCTCTGACCCCCAAAGATGTCAGATGGCTCATAGGTTGCCGTGGAGGGTCGGCTTCTCCAAAAGTAGGCGCCAAGGTGGGGTTTGGGGTGTTTCTTAGGGCTTTTAACTTCTGTGAAAGATTGGGCAGAGGGAGAAGTCAGACCGCTCTGCAGGCCAGACAGAGTCTCGGCCAACCTGGGGCAGCTCTGGAGCGAGATTGCCCATCACAGAGTCCCATGCTGAGCCAACGTGTCCGGGCCTTTCTGCCCCGGCCTTGCTCAGTCACCGCATGAGAGTGCCCCATCTCAGGCTAGGGGCTCCGCACAGCAGGGCAGCAAGGGCTTCCTTGAAGCGGGATCTGAGTGGAGCATCTCCAAGTACTTGAAGTCTCTGCCCCTTTATGTCCCTTCATGTACTGGCCACAGAAGCATCCTGAGGAGGGTGGGCCAAGAAACCTTTCCAGGGAATTGCCTCTACTGCTGACACCCTCTCCCGGCGTATCCCAAAGCTCCCTGCCGGTGCCAGCCTGGCCTTGCAGATAACCCAGAGTGTACCAGCCCGCGAGGCGGTCTGAGCAGCCCGGCCCCTCTGCACTGGGTGGGTAGGTTCTCTGCAGGGCTGTGTCCTGCCTGCTGCCCCCTCGGCAGCTGGCCTGGGCAGTGTGGGACCAGCCTCCTGAGAGATGAGGAATGAGGTTTTCTCTCTGCAGGTGTCTCCCTCTCTCCTCAGGCCCTGGTCAAGTTCCCACCACTCTGCTGAGAACTGATACCCAGCAGGGCCATCTGTAGTGTAGAGGCTGCAAGGTGGCCTCTGGGGTGTACAGGCCTGGGCGTGAGCTCAGCTCTGCCCTTCACAGCAGTGTCCCAGGGCAGGGTGCTGAGCCTCAGTTTCCTCATCTTTAAAATGGGCCTGATATTCCCATTTCGTAGGATTTGTATAAATTGAATAAGGAAGGGACTTCCCTGGCGGTCCAGTGGTCAAGACTCTGAGCTTCCACTGCAGGGGGTGTGGGTACCATCCCTGACTGGGGGACTAAGACCCTGCATGCCATGGCGTGGCATAAATAAATAAACAAACAAACAAATAATTAGAATAAGGAAGACTCCCGGCATGTAGTGAGCCCTCGGGAAAGGCTGGTTTTCTTTCCTTGTTCTGGGTGTTGTTTCTTCACCCCGGAGTCTTCACAGCTGAGGGGCAAGTGCTGTGATGCCCAGTGTGAGGCCTGGCTGTAGACGGGAGAGGTTTGTGAGGACCGGCCAGGGGGCATCCTGGGGGCTGCTGTCCTGGGTACTCAGGCAGAGGGAGCTGGTGTCTGTTGGGAGCGGGGAGGGGTGAGCAGGAGGGGACTCGGTGGCCCACCGAGCACACAGGGCTGCTGGGCCTCCGTGTTCAGGCTCTGCTAATGGGGGGCAGAGCCAGGTAAGGCAGGGGGCCCAGGAGGTACTAGAGCTGCCTCCTGCTTCCTCTGTGTGTCATGGGGCTTCTGGCTGGGTTCCATCAGGGTTCCATCCCCTGTCTCGTGTGTCAAGCCCTTAGTCAACATCTCCACTTAACCTGCATTAGTTTCCTATGGCTGCTGTAACGAGTACCATAAACTGGATGACTTAAAACAGAAATGTACGCTCTCCAAGTTCTGGAAGTTAGACATTTGAAATCCCAGGTGTTGGCAGGGCCATGCTGTCTCTGAAGGATCAAGGGAAGCATGTGCTCCATGCTCTTCTCTTGGGTCCTGGTGTTGCCTGCACTCCTCGGCATTCCTTGGCTTGTAGGTGCACTCCTTGAGTCTCTGCCTCAGTCTTTACGTGGCCTTCTTCCCTCCGTGTCTCTTCTCTTACAAGGACACCAGTCATACTGGATTAGGGCCCGCCCTCATGACCTCATCCTAATGTGATCACATCTAAAAGACCCTATTTTTATTTATGTATTTGTTTGTTTGTTTATTGGCTGTGCCGCACAGCTTGCAGGATCTCAGTTCCCCGACCAGGGATTGAACCCGGGCCACGGCAGTCAAAGCCCGGAATCCTAAGCGCTAGGCCGCCAGGGAACTCCCATAAGAGACCCCGTTTTTTAATCAGGTTACTCTCAGAGTCGTGGGAGTCAGGGCTTCAGCATGTCTTTTTGGGGAACACAGTTCAAACTATAACACACCCAACCCCCATCCCCGACCTGCTCCCCCGCCCCACCGTCCTCCCCCCATCCTCCCCATCTCAGTAAATGGCACACGTGTGTCTCCAGCAGACCAATCCAGGAACTTGGCAGTTGGCCTTACGTCCTGTTTTTCTCTCCTCCTGACCACGTGATTCACAATCAGGCCTCTGGTGCCGCCTCCAAAATACACCCCAGTTGGCCCCCAGCCCCCCGCCTCTGTGGGCAGGTCCTCTCTCTCCAGCAGTGGAACCGCCCCCTCCTGGGTCTCCCTGCCCCCAGCCCCCCGCCTCTGTGGGCAGGTCCTCTCTCTCCAGCAGTGGAACCGCCCCCTCCTGGGTCTCCCTGCCCCCAGCCCCCCGCCTCTGTGGGCAGGTCCTCTCTCTCCAGCAGTGGAACCGCCGCCCCCTCCTGGGTCTCCCTGCCCCCAGCCCCCCGCCTCTGTGGGCAGGTCCTCTCTCTCCAGCAGTGGAACCGCCGCCCCCTCCTGGGTCTCCCTGCCCCCAGACCACCACCTCTGTGGGCAGGTCCTCTCTCTCCAGCAGTGGAACCGCCCCCTCCTTGGTCTCCCTGCCCCCACTCAGGGCCCAACACTCCAGGAGGCCCCGTCTCACGTGGGATAAAACCCACCCATCTTCCCATGGCCCCCAGACCCTTGTGGTCTGCCCGCCCACCCTCGTATGATCTGACTTCGCCCTCCGTCCTGGCTGCACTCGGCCGCCCTGGCCCCCTTCTCTTTGCTCCTGTACCAGGCCAGTGCCTCTGCTGTGCCCTGCTGACCTCCTCCACCTGGGACTCTGACCCCAGGGCTCCCCACAGCTCACTGTCCCGCTTCCGTTAGGCCTCTGTGCCAGTGTCACCTCTTGGAGACGGGGCCCTCCGGTACTCTTCCACGTAGCCCTTGTCATCCGCCTGGAATGACAGCATTTGCTCACTTACTGCTGGGCTGTCTGCTTCCCGCCCTGACGAGGAAGGTTGTGGTGTTTTGCTCACATGGTTGCTCCCCCAGTGCCTGCAACAGAGCCTGGTGCCAGGAAGGCGCTCAAACCTTCCTGCTCAGTGAATGACTCACGGCCCTGCCGGGTGGTCCTGAGAGCGAGTGAGGTACCTCGTGTATGACGTCGATGCCGCAAAAGCTAATTGAGCCCCAGATGCCCCTCACTAGCTGTTCAGGTCAGCGACCGTGGACATGGTCAGGGAGGGTCACCGAGAGGGGCTGCTCACCTCTGTCCCCTCATCTCCCTGAAGGTGGCCCAGTGGCACCACTCACCTGCCTGTCTCTCCCAGGCAGCCTCTTTCCTACCAGGACCCCCTCCTTCCCCGCTTGCTCTGCTCTTCTGCCCCACCGGCCCAGCAGGTGCTGCCCCAGGCCTTGGAAATGAGCCCCTCACTGGACCCTCATGGCTGCCCTGTGAGACGGGGGGACTTGCCCCAGCCTCCTGATGGCAGAGCTGTCTGTCCTTGTGGGCGAGATGCATGGGTTTATTTTAAATGAGTCACCTGTTTTAACTTCCTCAGAGGAAAATGCCGGAGAATCAGATAAATTCAATCTGCCCACCTCCCTTGTTTTATGAGACCCGGGATGTAGTCGCTGTTTGGCCCAGGCCAGTGGGGATTCCAGCCTCACAGATAACCCTCAGGGGCTGGAAAAGGAGCAGGTGGGGCTCATCCCTCCGGAGACTGGGGCCCAGCCTGTCCCCCAGTGGGGGTGTGGGGAGGGACAGTCCCTTAGTGGAGCTACAGGGACTCTGGTGCATTGCTGGGGAGGGCCAGGATGCAAAATGCACAGGCACTTAGGAAGACAGCTTGGCCACTTCTTACAAAACTAAACATACTCTCACCACGCAATTCAGCAGTCCTGCTCCTTGGTACTTACGCAAATGAGCTGACATATCTGCATGAAAACCTGCACCCAAATATTTCTAGCAACTTTATTCCTAATTACTAAAACTTGGAAGCAACCGAGATGTTCTTCAGTAGGTGAATGGATAAATAAACTAAGGTGCGTCCAGACAGTGGAGAGTTACTCAAGGCTAAAAGGAACTGAGCTGTCAAGCCATGAAAAGACACTCAGGAACCTTAAATGCGTCGTATTAAGTGACTGAAGCCAGTGGGAATATACCACGTACTATATGATTCCAACTGTATGACATTCTGGAAAAGACAAAACTTTGGGGACAGTAAAAGATCGTTGGTGACCAGGGGGTAGGGGAGGGAGGGATAAATAGGTGGAACACAGAGCATTTTTAGGGCAGTGAAACTATTCTGTGTGATACTATAATGGTGGGTACGAGTCATTATATATCTCAAAGTCCATAGAATGTACAACACCGAGAGTGAACCCTAATGTAAACTGTGGACTTTAGTTAATAACAATTTGTTGGCTCACCATTGTAATAAAGGCACCCCACTGATGCAGGGTGTTAATAAGAGGGGAAACTGTAGGGGCGAGAGGTGAGGGGATATGTGGAAATTCTCTGTATTTTCTGCTCAAATTTTCCAGAAACCTAAAATATCTCTATAAAACAAAGTCTCTTAGGGACTTCCTTGGTGGTCCAGTGGTTAAGAATCCGCCTTTCAATGCAGGGGGTGCGGGTTCAATCCCTGGTTGGGGAACTAAGATCCTACATGCTGCAGGGCAACTAAGCTTACACACCACAACTACTGAGCCCTCGCGCTGCAACTAGAGGGAAGTCCACGCGCTGCAATGAAGATCCCACGTGCCACAACTAAGACCTGATGCAGCCAAATAAATAAATTTTAAAAAGCAACATCTTTAAAAAAGTCTATTAATTTTGTACAGTAAAGACAGGTTAAATATAATAAAAAAAGAAAGAAGGGAAAGGTCTCATACCTTGGAGGGCAGGGCCTGGCACACATGCAGTGGGATCTGGTGAGGAGGAAACTTGTCCATTTCTTCTAGGTTGTCGAATTTGTTGGCATGTAATTGTTCGTAGTATTCCCTTATGGCTTTGGGGATTTGTTTTGTTTTGTTTTTTTCCCGTGCGTCGCGGCATGCGGGACTTATTGCCCCAACCTGAGATTGAACCGGGGCTACCACAGTGAAAGCGCCGAATCCTAAGGCCACCAGGGAGCTCCTGAATTGCAAGGTTTAGAATTCATGTCTTCAATGTGCCTGGCACGTAGCCAGTCCTTAAGAAATGGTGGGAATAGAGTGAGTTTTAATTAGGGGGCTGGTTCCTTTCGGGCACACCTGAGGCATACTTAAGGGTGTCAGAGAAGGTAGCATTTAGAAAGTCCTATTTTGGTTCAGATAAACACAGTAGATAAACACACACATTTATTTTCACCCTTTCCTGAATTTGCACTAGAATGACAGTGAAGGGATTAAAAAAAAAAAAAAAGTATTAAAGCCTCAAGGACAAAGAGAACAGGAGAGGAGACAGCAGAAATACCACTGGAAACCCAGTGCAGCCCAGCACACAGGCAGCCGCGGGGAAAGCAGAGAAGCAATCAGTGTTTCCCTCAGAAGCCCCCTGAGGATGGGAAGTCAGCCGTATGGTGGCCTCTGGAAATGGAGCTGACGTTGTTTGAAAAATCTTCAGACTCCACCTCCCTGCCTAGGGTCCCCTCTGTGCGGTGACTGCCCCTCCAGCAGACGTCTGGGATGAGTGGTTGTCTCGTGAGAGGTTCAGAGAAGGAGTCTTTGGATGGGGGAACCCCTGGCATGTTGGACTGAAAAGGGAGGATTAAATGAACATGTCTATCCTAAAAGCTGAGCCCCTTTTTCCCACTGGCTTCTCCCTCGTTCAGCTCCTAGATCACTGGCGGCCAAGCCTCCACCCTCTAGAGGGCGCAGAAGCTGCTTCTCTGGGGAAGGTGGCCGGTCCTGTGAGAAATAAGAGAAGGTGATACCAGTGTCAAATCTGAACAGAAGGCCACGGAATATAAATACGGATATTGAACAAAAAAGCCTGGATAATGAAAAATCTGATTGCAGATACAAGAAACATCACAGAAGTACTAGAAGATAAATTTAAGATAGAAGTACTAGAAGATAGAAGTACTAGAAGATACATTTAAGGAAATTAAGTTTAATAAATTTATTTAATGGAGTCTGATCAAAATGAAGCCATCACTGCGTGGCAGGGGTAGAAACCCAGTAGGGGTGTGTGCAGCCTGGTGATGGGGAGGCAACGCCTGCCCTTCCCTGATGAGACGTAGATGGATGTCACCCCCAAATTGAAAAATTGACAAGTAGCAATATTAGCGTGTCATTTAGAAATATGGAGGTCAACACCAAAAACTTCATCTTAAAGAGTGAAAGTGCTTCTGGGGAGAGGTGGAGAAACTTACAAGGTTTTTTAAGGCTTTGGAAGTGTATATATATATATATATATATATATATATATATATATATGTATATGTGTATATATATATATATATGTAAAACTTTATGTATATATATAACTTGAATTGAAAGTTTTTTAAATCATTGTTACAGTAGTATTCCTGATTATTGGCCTGTCCTGAGTTATTTTAATTGTGGTAAAATACACGTAACGTAACATTTACCTTCTTAACCATTTTTGAGCGTACAATTCGGTAGTATTAAGTATATTCACATTGTTGTGCAACAGGTCTTTTTCATCTTGCGAAACTGAAACTGTATTCCCATTAAACAACTCCCCACTTCCCTTCCTGCCCAGCTCCTGGCAACCTCCATTCAAACCATTTTTTTTTTCCTTTTGGCCGCACAGCTCGATCTGTGGGATCTCAGTTCCCTGATCAGGGATTGAATCCGGGCCCTCGGCTGTGAAAGCGTGGAGTCCCAACCACTGGACTGCCAGGGAATTCCCTAAACCATTTTTTTTTTTTAAACATCTTTATTGGAGTATAATTGCTTTACAATGGTGTGTTAGTTTCTGCTTTATAACAAAGTGAATCATCTATACATATACATATATTCCCCATCTCCTCCCTCTTGCGTCTCCCTCCCACCCCCTAAACCATTTTTAAGGATAACGTTTATTGAGACTCTAGTATGCTCCAGACACTGCACATTCAGTACTTAATCTTCACAAAAGCCATTTTGACAGATGAAGATGCTGGAGCTCAGAGAGGTTAGGTAACTTGCCCAAGCTCATACAGCTTGTAAATGGCAGGGTTTGAACGCAGGTCTGTCTTCCTGACTCCAGAGCTCTTGCTCGGGACAGCCCTGGGAAGCACTGTTTATACCTGTACCCCTCCCAGCTGTCCTTGGGCCTCCTCCTCATCTCCCCTTGCCCTTGCACACTGGAAGGGAGGCGTGGGATGAGCCCGGGCACCTGGGTGCCTGTGCCCTCTCTGCAGTTCCCACTGCATCCTCTGGACCTGAGTCTCTCTGTGTGCCTATAGGTTGGTGGGACGAAGACTGGTGTGGTACGGTACGTCGGGGAGACAGACTTTGCCAAGGGCGAGTGGTGTGGCGTGGAGCTGGACGAGCCCCTTGGGAAGAATGATGGGGCAGTGGCGGGCACCAGGTATGGTGGGGAGGGAGGAAGGGAGTCCTCTTCTCCTAGGGTGGGTGCAGGGGTCGGGGTTGGGGCATCTGAGAATGCCAGTGTTAAGCATCTGGGTGGCTGTGCCAGATACCATGTACAGATGCTACCACCTCCCTTCTGTCATAGCAGCTCATAGAAGCAGGTGGTGGGACTATCACCCCCATTTTACAGATCAGAGAACCAAGGCCAGAGAGGTCATTGCCCAAGGTCACACAGAGAGTCACGAGCAAGCGCTAGGAGAGTCATCTGTCCCTGGGTTCCCCTCCCCCTGCCACCCATGACTAAGTGAGGTGGGAGCACCAGAAAAGGAGAGGCAGGGGTCCTGCCTTCTGAGAGTTGCCCTGGGTGACACAGGAAATAATCAGACAGTGCTTGGTGCTCTACAGCCAAGGTTAGGGTCACAGCTGGGTCCCAGGTTTCTCAGCATCTCTGATGAAAGGGAATTGACTGCCAGGAATGCTGGGTTGAGAGGGTCTAAGGCCATGCTGGGCCCTTTGAGGGGGGGCGTTGATGCTGTGGCTGAGCAGTGTCGGGGGTGTGGGGTAAGGCACGGTGGCCTGCGAGCCTGTGTTGGCTGTCCCTGGGCTAGGTTCTGTCATCCAGGTGAGGCTGCGACAGCTCTGAGAAGGAAGGTGTGCTAGGCTGGGGGTCAGGCTGCACAAAGACCTGAATGTGGGAAGAGGCAGGTGGGGTGGCAGTTTCAAGGTGAGCGGAAAACTGGACAGAACTAGGTCCCTGGTCCCACGTGGAATCCATGGCTAGAGAGGTTTTGAGAGAAGAGGATCCAGACTTCCATGACAACACTTGCCTTCCTGTTTTCAAGACGGATGTTTCTCTCAATTTACTCTTGCTTTCAGAATCCAGGGACAGGTTGGGCAGCATCCCTCACCCCACGCCTAAGGTGCTTCCTTCAGGCTTCTGCTTCTCCATTCGGGGCTCCATGGGCAGAGAGCCTTGGGGCTGGGGGTGGTCCAGAGGCAGCCATGAGAGTGGGGCTGCAGATACGGCTGGGGGCCTCTGACTGATGTTTGGGAGACAAAGCACAGTGGGCTTTGGAGTCCACTGGGTCCAGTCTCAGCTTTGCCATTTAACCAGCTCTCTGACTGTGGGCAGGTTACTTAACCTCTCTGAGCCTAAATCTCGTCTGTGAAATATGGATAACAATAGAGTGGTTGGGGGATCGAAATGAGCATTTTTGTAAAGGGACTGGCATAGAGCAGGTGCTCGGTAATTGTTACTCCCCCATCCCCCAGAAATATGCCCAACCGCTGTTCATGGCTATGCAGAACATCAGGCCCTGCTCACCTCTATTCCCTTTCTGGGAGTCCTGTCTATTGGTCTTAGGGTGTGGGTGACGGGTCCCCCAGGAGAAGCCTCTCTCTGCTGGGCTCTGAAGAGGTAGGGGAGGCAGGCCAGGCTCCAGGCTGTGGGGTTGTGACAGCAGCATGGTCTCTCCTACCTCTCCAGGTACTTCCAGTGCCCACCCAAGTTTGGTCTGTTCGCGCCCATCCACAAGGTAATCCGCATCGGCTTCCCATCCACCAGCCCAGCCAAGGCCAAGAAGACCAAGCGCATGGCCATGGGAGTCTCGGCACTGACCCACAGTCCCAGCAGTTCCTCCATCAGCTCTGTCAGCTCTGTGGCCTCCTCCGTGGGGGGCCGGCCCAGCCGCAGTGGCCTGGTGAGGGATACCCTGGTGTGTGTATGGGAGTGGGGCGGGGACAGAGAGACCCAGTTGTCCCCTGACTTGCTCTGGTTCCGGGCATCCGTCAGTTTGGAGTTTTTGAACAAAGATGAAAGTATATATTTTTTAACAGAGAAATTGACCCATTTACATTTATTGTTATTTTTATATTACCGATTTGTCAGTAGCTTAAGCCCTTCCCTGGGAGTTAAAGAGGGTCATACAGAGGCAGGGCAGGTAATACAGGTGCACACAGGTGATACAGGTGCAGGGCAGGTGCTTTAGAAAGGCTGGCACAGCCACCTTGGGTGAGGAGGGAAGGTGAGGTTGCCCTTCCAGCAGAGCTCTGTCTACACGGGAGGTTCCTTCTAGTCCAGGAGAAGGTGGCCCAGGTGAGAGAGCCCACCTTGAGGCAGACCCCCAGGGGCTGTGACTCTCCTGAGAGAGGAAGTTCTCTGGATCGCAAACATCATGATTCCCTCTACATAACTAGGCAGAGTGTCTAGGGCCCTGGGAGGGGAGGAACCGAACCCCAGGAGTTGAGGCACTTGGGCCCCCCACTTGCTGGGTAGTGGTGGGTTGCCTGGACGGTGCTCTGCATCCCTGAGTCCTGCCTGCACCCACGCCTTCCTGCAGCTCACGGAGACCTCTTCGCGCTATGCCCGCAAGATCTCGGGCACGACTGCCTTGCAAGAGGCGCTGAAGGAGAAACAGCAGCACATCGAGCAGTTGCTGGCTGAACGGGACCTGGAGCGGGCCGAGGTGGCCAAGGCCACGAGCCACATCTGTGAGGTGGAGAAGGAGATCGCCCTGCTCAAGGCACAGCACGAGCAGGTGGGTGGCAGGCAGGGCCACGGAGCACCCGGAGGGCACCAGCGGTCTCCTCGGGCCAGTCTTGTCCCTCAGTCACGCTCAGTGAGCAGAACTTGGGGTGTGCAGAGAAAACTGAGACGCATGTTACCAACACCCCTCATCCTCCTGGTGAATTTCCTTCCAGTGGTAGGTCCACATTCCACCTCCAGAACCTCGATACAAAGTTGCGTGTCCTGCTTTTTCCTACTTCTTATAGTGCGAGCACGATTTCTAGGTCATGGAAAATTCTTCCCCGTTTGAAGGACTGCGTGGCCGTCTGTTGCGGGCCGTGTCCTTACTGACGTGGCCTGTCCCCTGCTGGTGTTTAGGTTGTTTTCCAATTCCTCACTTTTTCTAAATAATCCTGATGTAAACATTTTTGGGGTACCTCTGTCCACATTTCAGACTGCTTTCGAGCAGGTTGATTCCTGGGTTGGGTTTCAGGGAAGGAAGTCCTTGCCCATAGCCTTGGCTCTGCTGCTGTCATGTGTCTACCCTTCCCTGCTGCTTGTTCCCCACGTGGGAGCTCCCTCCGAGGCCCCTGTCCCCATTTGGAGCCAGGCTCACTCTTCCCTCGGGTTCTGGAATTACTAAGGCCAAGCTCATGTGTGTGCCGTGACAGGGGCCTTGACAAGACAATAGGTCTTAGGCCCTCAAGGGCTGAGGGAGGTGGCAGGGACTGGGGGCAGGTGGACCTGAGGTTCCCGTCCCTGGCACGCAGCCGGCCCTCTTCCCTCACATCTAGGTCCACGGTTCCGGTCAGACTAGGGCTGGCAGGGGAGTAGGGGTGGCTGGGTTCCAGGCCTGGCTCCTTGCACCCCCTCCACACCCACCCCTCCCCCACCTGGCTCCCGGTCCCCAGGAGGAGGCTGACCCTGTCCTGGCCCTCGCTTGGGGCCCAGTATGTTGCAGAGGCAGAGGAGAAGCTGCAGCGGGCCCGGCTGCTGGTGGAGAGCGTGCGGAAAGAGAAGGTGGACCTGTCCAACCAGCTGGAGGAGGAGAGGAGGTAGGTGCCGCTCCTGTCCTGGTCCTGGCGGGACACTTTCCCAGAGCCTTGTTAAGGATGACCAGGAAAAGCAAGGCTCGGGACCAGCAGGCACAAACCCCGCCTCCACCACGTACTGGCTGTGTCACCTGGGCTGGTGACATGAGCTCTGCGGGCCTTAGTCGTCTCATCTGCGAAGTGGGGTGATGATCCCCATCTCTGCAGGCTGTTGGGAGGACTTACGAGATAACTCCAGTAAAGCACCCAGCATGACACTGAGCACATGGGAGACACTACATACGTCACTGTTTTCCTTCCTGACATGGGGTTCACCGTTCCTGCCCAGCTCGGCTCATGCAGCATCATGAGAACGCCCAGGCGGGTGGGGGGACCTCTCACTAGGGAGACGTGCATCCGATGTCCCCACCCCGTGACCCAGTTCAGCGCAGGGAACACCCCTTCTGCATCAGGTCCCTCACGTGGAGCTCACAGCCCGTGTCCCGAAGCTTCATTCCCATTTCATGTGTCAGGAAACCGAGGCTCAGAGAAGCAGCAGGAAAAGGCCCCTGGAAACACCTTGCGCCTGGGGCTCAGCCCCGGGGCTGGGGGCGCTTTACCTGCTCTGTCTCTCTCTGGCTCACAGTTAGCCCAGGAGGCAGGTTTTGCCCCCCAGGTCACAGAAAAGGAAACTGAGGCTCAGAGCAGGGAACGGACTTGCCTGAGGTCACCAGCCTGTTAGTGGTGCCACTGGCTCTTGCTGTCCTACCAGTGGCAAGTGGGAGTTGTGTTCCCTCCGTGTGGGGACTCTGGCCTGACTTGGTCCTGGGTCACCTGGTGGAACTCAGAGCTGACTAGGGCCTGACAAGGGTTTCCCTCAGCCCAGAAGCCTCTCTTTGTCTCCTAGCTGCTGACACACAGATTTCTGCAGCTTCCTCTGCTCCCCTGCACAGTAGCACCTCCCAGACCCAGCCCTCCACCTCCCCCCGACTTGGGTCTGGTTTTGGGCTTTCAGCTGAGGCATGTGCTCCACGAGCTGTTGTTACTGTCTGACTTGGAGACAGGAGGGCTTATTCATATCTGCCTGAGAGGGTCGGTGGGGCCCACGCATCTGGTTCCCATGGCAACTTGCCTGATGCCAACAAACAAAAACAGATCTTTGAGACGTCGTGGGAGTTGTGTTCAGGAAGGCCTGGGTGCAAGTCCCAGCATTGCCCTGCACTTGCTGTGTGACCTTGGGCAGGTCACTGGCCCTTTCTGGGTCTTAGTTTCATCCTCTGCTGGGAGCTGTCACGAGGCCCCAGGAGTAGCAGCTTTGTGAGCTGTAATGTGCCTGTGTCTCTTCCCTGTGCTCTCTCGGGGGTGGGTGGGTGTCTCCTTGAGGGTGGGCCCCACACTTGCAGCAGGGCATTGGGGGCCCTCCACATCAGGGAGCAGCCCAAGCAGTGGGGGCTGGGGCTCTCGGCCCTGATTTTGAGGGGAGGGAACGAGAATGGGGTCAGTAGGGGAAGAAGCCCACCTGGCCTCCTTCCCCACAGACTGTTCCATGCGACAGGTCTGTTCCCTGCTGTGATGAAAACAGCTGTTAGTGCCTCCATTTACTATCCATTCTGTTTTTTATTTAACCACCCTAGCGGGGAAGGATGCTGCATTAAACATTCCTATTTTATATGTGTATTTTTTTTATTTTTTTAATTTTTTTGCAGAAGGAAGGATTTATTTCTTGCAGCAAGTAAGGAGAACACTGAGGATCTTTCCCAAAGCAGTGTCTATTTTAGAGAAGCCAGTGTTCTCTGTGTAGAGCATGGATCAGTAATTTGGGAGGGCTGGATGTTTCCGGGAACTTGGGGCTCTGGGCAGTGTCTTCTGCATAATCTGAGTGTGGACTTTGGGCCACCTGTGGCCTTGGCTCTCTCTGCTATTGCTGACTTGGCAAAGCCCACCCCTCTGGGTGATGCTCACTCAGCCCCCTCTCGCCCTGCAGGAAGGTGGAGGACCTGCAGTTCCGAGTGGAGGAGGAGTCCATCACCAAGGGAGACCTGGAGGTAATGGTCAAAGGCCCCCCCACCCCAGGCTTGCACCCCAAGCCCTGCCCTCGAAGGGCAAATGGCCATGAGGTCTAGGCAGCAACTCTGGGCCCCCTGGGAGGGGGGGGGTATTGCAAGGAAGAAATGGGGAAGGGTCTAAGATCATACCCTGGCGGGGGGGGTTGGGGGGTGGCGGTCATGAGAGACTCAGGTGTCAGAAGTGGGAATGGCTCAGCTCCAGGAGCCCCAGAGGGACCATGCTTCCTGTGTCAGCAGCTGGGTGGAATGGACCCAAGGCATCCACAGAGCTGGGCCTGAGGACATAGTGGCCAGGCTCCCCCATCCCTTCTTTCTTGGGCAGTAGCCCTAAAGGTGTTCCCTGGGCCCTTTGTTCATCTTGAATTCCACGTAAAATTTTGGCTGGAAATAGCTTGTGGTTGAATCACAGAATTTATAGACGGGAAAACAGGCTCAGAAAGGCAAAGGGACCCTCCCAGTCATGGAGCAAGTCAGCAGCCAGTGGGACCAGGACCCAGGACTCCTGACTTCTGCATCCAGCCCATAAGAATGGCTAGTTACAGCGCCTCCTCAGTTATAGCACCTGGACGAGGGGTCTGGACCTTTCACTCTCACTCTGCAATCCAACCCACCCTTTCTGAGCTGAGGGATGAAGGATGCTCACATCAATGAGTAAAGCACTTAAGGATCCCTGCCCCCCAAGACAAACACTAGCCCCCCTCACCAAATCATTTGAAGACCACGGGGCTCATTAGGCCTGCTCACAGTTGGGTGGGCAGGAGTGCCTTTCCACTGAGACCCTTCCTGCTCCCTGGGAGGTGACAAAAGACAAGGACTCCCAGAACCGTCAGATGGGGCAGGGGGCAGTCAGTTCAGTCCCTCTCCACACTCTGGTCCTGGCCCTAATTGGCCTTGGGCAGCCTCTTCCTTTCCCTGGGCCTCTGTTGGCTCCTCTGTAAAATGAGGAGGTTGAACTAGGTCAGTGGTTCTCAGACTTGAGAATTCATCACCTAGAGGGTGTGTTCAGACACGAAATGCTGGGCCCTGACCTGAGTGGCCGTTCGGTAGGTCTGGGTGGGCCCTGAGAATCTGCATTTCTAACAAGTTGCCAGGTGATGCTGGTCTGGGGACCATGCTTTGGGAATCACTGCACTAGATCATGTCTGAGCTCCAAGGGGAAATTACGGTTTCTGATTTTGTGACAAAGCCGTGTTAAGACCCCTATGACTTCCAACGTCCAGCAGAATTGTGCACATGGCTGTCCTGTCCCTGGATGACCACGGCTTGGGGAGAGACATGTGTGATCTAGGGTCACGGACAGCTGCTCCTGTTGAGGCAGGTTTTGCTGCCTGAGCTTAAAGGATGGATACTGGGGCACAACCTGGTGTAGGGACCCCAGCCTGGTATCAGGGTGTTCCAGTGTAAGTTTCCGTCTTAGCCAAGGGGGCAGGTCATGTGGTGATGTGTAGCAGGCTCTCCTGCTGGGCGGCTGCCCTTCTGCAGAGGCTGGGCGGGGGGGCTTCTGGGAAAAGCACCTGTGGTTGCAAAGAACAGAGACCCCTCCTGCTAAGTCCAGTCATCCGGGGGTTACTGAAAGGCCGCAGGGAAGTCTCACAGCCCCAATGGCAGGCAGTTCAGGGAACCAGAAGGAGGAACAGCATCAGAAATGGAGCCTATTCTCCCCCACTGAGGGGCCTCCCTCTTCTCATGACTCATAGTCAGTCTGTCTGTCACCGTGTCTGCAAGTCTCCTGGCACATCTGCTCCCTTCTCCCCGACACCCATCCTCCTGGATCCGCCCAGCCTTCAGCACCCACTATCTCCCAGCTGTCCTCTTGGGAGAATCTGATTGGCCCCAGGCTAGCCAATGGGCTGGCTGGCTTTGGATCAGGTGTCCAGCCCAGATCCAATCAGCCTTGGCTGGGAGAGGCGTGGGGGTGGGACAGACAGTGACAGACAGCTAATTCAGTCCAAGGGCAGTGGAGCCCCGTTGCTGCTGTTTTTATTGTGACTATATTCATGGTAACCAGAAGGCAAAAGTCCCTCTCATCCTGACCTGTCTTAAAAGTCAAAAATAAAACCCAGAATACATCCTTGAGCTTCTGGTCCCCCTCCAGCTATGTCACCCCAGTTCTCTGCTTGTCCTTCTCCTGTCCTCACTCCCCCAGCTACGCAAGGTGCCCCATTCCAACCTCTCACCTCCTTCCTGACCTTGAATGTTGGCCTGTCCAGGGGCTCAGTCTCAGTCTACACTCTCCCTGAGAGCGTCCAGTCTGTGGCATTAATGCCCTTTATAAGCCCACGATTCCCTTGGTCCTCCCCTGAGCTCCACACCAGTATACCCACTGGACATCCCCACCAGGAAGAGCAAGTGGCAGCTACTTGTAGTAGTTCCCGGGGCTTCAGGAAAAAACTACCACAATTCAGTGGCTTCAGACAGCACACGTTTATGCTCTCACGGTGCTGGAGGCCACAAGTCTGAAATCAAGGTGTGGACACGGCCAGTCCCATGCCTCTCTCCCAGCTCTGGTAGGATGGCTGGCAGCCACTGGGGTTCCTCGACTTGTCGCCGCATCACTGCCTCTGTCGTCACGTGGCCTTCCTCCCTGTGTGTTCCTGTGTCTCTTCCCGTGACCTTCTCATAAGGACACTAGTCATCAGACCCACCTTAACCCAGTATGATGTCATCGTAACTACTTCCATGTGCAAAGACCCTATTCAAAACGAGGTCACATTCTGAGGTTCCAGGTGGACATGAAATTTGGGGAGATGCTCTTCAGCCCAGGACAGCACCCCCCACATGTAACGTGCCCCAGACAGATCTCTCCGTTTGTTCCTGCCTCCCCTTCACCCCGCACCCCCCTTATCCTTCCCATCTCAGTAATTGGCCCCACAATCCACATGGTTGCTCAGGCCCCGCAGCTAAAATTCATCTTGAACCTTCTCTTTCCCTCGTCCTTCCATCAGAAACCCACTTGACCTTGCCTCCAAAATTGTCTTCATCCCCGCCGCCACCTTCCTGGACCAGGTCACAGTGGGTGACCTGGGACAAGTTACCCCTCTGTTTGGCCCCTGTGTTTCCTCTCTTGTTCCACACTGAAGCCAGATAGCCTTCAAAAAGAATCTTTAAAATTTTTTAACGTGGGAAAAAATTTTAACATAAGTAGAGAGGATGGTGTGATGCACTTCCATTTACCCATCGCCCAGCTTCAACAATGATCAGCTCCTGGCCACTCTTGTTTCACCGCCATCCGCAGCCCTGTCTCAGGTTATTCTGAAGCAAACTGCAGACAGCCTATGACCAAATCTCTTGAAAACATAAATCAGATCCTGCCCCTTCCCTGCTCACACACCTGGTGGCGCAACTCTAGATAAAAGCCGGGCTCTGTAGCCCAGGGACGACCCTGGGGATCCAGCCCTGCTCCAGGTATGTGGGGCTCCTGTCTGAGCTAGAACACCCCATGCTCTGTCTGAGCTGCTGCACGCGCTGGTTCGTCCTTTCTCCTCCACCCCTGCCCTGGTCAGCCGGTTCCTGCTTTTCCTGCAGGTCTCCCCTTGAATTGTATTTCTCAGAGGGCCCTTCTCTGCCTCCTTGATTTTGCGTCATCCTCCTTGCTCTGTTCCTAGGCCAAGTCACAGTCTGAAATGGTCCTCACTGGTCACGTATTGTTTGCATCCCTCCCCAGATGTAAGCCCCTTGGGGGGGCCCTGTCTGTCTTGCGCTCCTTCCTGTCCCCGATGCCAGAGCAGGGCACAGCATGGTGAGATGCTTCTGGAAAACAGGCCGGGGACATGTTTTGTGGTTCTTGAATGGGTGTGGCCTCATGTTGCCTCATGAAAACGTGTGCCACTCCCTGCTGCCCCCCTGGTGGGGACGTCAGGCAGCTACCTTAGACTTGAAGATACTGGGGTTTTGCTGTTGTTTTATCATCCAGGGGATTTGTGTTACTGTTTTGTGAATTAAATAGCGCCTCGGTGTTTTTTTTCCTTGGCATGGGAACGCCCATTGTAAGGGGAAGAGTCAGAACTCAGAATCAGCTATTTGTTGAGAACTGGCTGTGCAGCTCAAGGCCTGGAGGGAGATTAAGAGGGGCGACGTGCCTCTGGCCTTCAGGAGCCACTGGTGCAGTTGGGGAGACTCCTCCCCAATTAATAATAGCAGCTTTCTGTTATCCGAGGGGCGTCCCAAGGCAGTAACTTTGTGCTTTGGAGTGGGGTAGACACCGTGCGTGCAAGGAGAAGGGGGAAAGCTGTAGGTCAAGGGCTCAGGCCAGGCTTCACCGAGCTTCTGGGATTTGGACGGGGCCAGGGACACAGGGAGTCCCCCATTTCAGGAGCTTCCGTCACTGCTCAGTGTTGCTGCTGGAAGTCTGTGTCTCCGCTCCGTGGAGTCAGGCTGGTTTGGGGGTGGGGAGGCCCTGGCTCTAGAACCTGGGAGTCTGAGGTTTAGGCCTCCTGCTGCCCCAAGTTGCTGGATGATTCTGAGCCTGAGGTGTTCCCCTGGAGTGGCCGCTGTGAGATAGGGAGATAACCGAGATACCCCGTGTGTGTGTGTGTGTGTGTGTGTGTGTGTGTGTGCGAGGGGGCGGGGCTTGGGTTCTAAAGTTGGCACGTGAGACAGAAATTACATCCTCCCAGGTCGTCCATCTCACCTAAAATCTAGGCTTCAGGGGCTCTCCCCCCGCCCCAAGCTCCTATGGGTTCTCCTGTGCCCCCATGGACCAGGAGGCTGGGAGTTCTGAAAGTGAGAGTGAAGGGTCCTTTTGGAGGGGCTACCAAATGAAGTTGCCCGTGAAATTGTGAAGCTGGAGGCTTTTCTTGCCCTTGGGGCCACAGGTATGGTGTTTGTGATCAGGCTCTGTGTAAGTGCGGGTCCCGGGCAGGGTCGCTGTGCCTGTCATCAGAGGAGAAGGAGCAAGGTGACACGGCCCCTGCAAGGCTGGGGTTGAGGCACCATCTTCAGCCTGTAATTTTCTGGAAGAGACTGAGCAGGGCTGTATTTTAGCACTGGGGCATGCTGCCCTCTTGGGGGGAGAGAGAGAAGAGGCATTTGTTCCTCTAGGAAAATTCACAGGAATACGATCACGGGCCAGAGGACATAAAGGTCTCTGTAGCTCCTGGTGAACTGCACGAGTATTTCTGGGACGGTACTGTGAGTCTGCACCGTCACCATTACCCTTGCCCGTGTCGGGCGTATTCTTGGTTTTCACACAACAGGCTGCGGTGCTAAGCCCTGCCTCTCCTGAACTGCCGCTCAGATTTGCTCTCACCTCGTCTCTCCTTGGTGATGACGGGATGCGCGGGAGGATGCAGACAGAGCACCCTGGCTTCTCCCTATGGAGAGCTTGGTGTCCAGACCCCTCTGGATGCCCTGGGCCTTCAGCCTTCTGCTGCCCTCGCAGATCTCTTAGGGGAAATCCAAATGCCAGCCTGGATGCCCGGAGAATGTCGGGCTTTGTCAGTGTGTGAAGCGGGTGTTGTGAGGCAGGGACAAAAGTGCTCTTGTGCTTTCGGGAGGCCGGGCGTCCTCGGCAGGGCCTGGGGAGTGGGCAGTGCTGGGGCCGGGTTTGGGGCAGGGCGGTGGGAGGCCTAGTCCAGCCTCCGCTAAGGAGGCCTGGCCGGGAGAATCCTGACCGTATGGGTATATTTGAAAACCTCCCGTTCAGTCGGTTCTTTGACCTTTAAGACAGGCCTGGGGGCCAGGAATCCTGGGGTCATTTACAGGGCTTCCTGTGTGCAGGAGTCTGTGCCTAAAATGAGAAACAGCCCTAGGCTTCCCGATGGGGCGGGGGGAGTAGGCTTTGGCTCCTGCCCCGGAGCTGCAAGGGGAAGGGCCACCTCGGGGTGACAGAAGGGATCCAGGTGCCCGTTGTTGCCCCTTCCAGGGGCCGGCTTGGGCAGGGTTACTGCAGTCTGTGCTCTGCCCTTAAACACACCCAGCGGGGACACAGTGAGGGGCGGGCAGCAGGCCCACCCCGCCCCGCCTCCCCAGACCTCCTCTCTTTCCTTCACCTGCTCTCCTGCCTTGTGCACAGAAGATGACCTGCCTCTCTCTCTCTTTTTCTCTCTTCCTCCGGCTTCCTGTCCCTGTGCCCCTCTCTCCTGTCCCCACCTCGCCACCCGCCCCGGGTGGACCAGACCCAGACGCAGCTGGAGCACGCGCGCATTGGCGAGCTGGAGAAACACCTGCTACTGGAGAAGGCGCAGGCCGAGCGGCTGCTCCGAGAATTAGCCGACAACAGGGTAACCGCCGCCACCTCCTGCCACCAGCGCCTTCGCCTGCTGACGCCCCTTCAGCTGCCCTGTTTTTATTATTTTCTCTCTCTCTGGCCGCTCTCCTCACTTTTTTTTTTTTCTTTCCTTTTGCGCCCCTTCTAGGGAGGTTTAGGAACGTGCTTCTATGCTCCGTGGCCATGTGGTGCTTGTTGAGAGGAGGGGGTCTTGGTTCTCTGGGACTTTGCTCCCCAGCTCGTGGACCCACTGGCTGGGAGTGTTCTGTGCGAGCCTCCCCCCGCCCCCCCACCACTGCATTGCCATGACCGTGCTTTGTCATCTTCAGAAATCGGGGGCTCTTGGGAACATTCTGCCCCTTCTGTGGCCAACCTATCCATGCCTCCCTTCTCCCCAGGCTGGGGAAGGCAGAGGTTGGGAGACTGTGGGTCCTTTAACTGTGGATTCTTTAGCCTGGAGGGTCTTAAATAAAATGGCATGAGGGGCCAACCTGAAGGACCTGGGGCAGTGGTGGGCCTTCGAGGGAGTGGGGTGTTCCCAGGGCATGAGACTCGGTGTCAGCCCCAGGGTGGGAGTGGTTCCTGGGCCAGGGAGAGCTCTGCGTGGGAGTGAAGTCCCCCCTGATTCCCAGGGCATGGGTCTGAGTCCAGTCTCCAGACCCTGCGAGCCCCTCCACGCCCATCATGCGTGCCCCGGGGGCTGGGCCCCCAGGCAGGCACACATCCAAACAGCTGGTCAGCCCAGCGGACAGCCCAGCTGCAGTTCCCCCGGCCGTGGAGTTAAGCAGCCGCAGAGCAGAGCTTGGGGAAAACCACCGAACACAGGCTGTGGGTGTGGGGTGGGCGACCATTGGCTTCCGCAGGTCGGCCTCAGTACACGAGTGAGCACGTGTGTGCCCGTGAGCATCTGGAGACACACACGGGTCCCTGTCCACACACTGGCCTTTGCCAGGTGACTGCGTGTGCAGTACACATGCATGGACACGGAGTCTGCTTGAAGAAACGGACCCAGTCACGGTTGACAGGCTGGAGTCCTCCACACCAAGGCATCTTCCTCTAGGGTTCAACCTGATTAGAAAAACAAAAGTAGGTTTATTGAAGTAAAGGTCACCTTCAGAAACAAATTTCTTAAGCTTGTAAAAGATTTAAAACTTTCAAATATATTGCACCCAAACCTGTGATCACTGACACGGTCGAAGTAGGTTTCTGGCGGGCGGAGCCTCTGATCTCAGAGTTTTCCATCAGAAGGAGGGTCTGGGAGCATTCTTTTTTTTTTTTTTTTTCTGCGTTAAACATTAAACCGGACCCTTCTTTGGCCACCCCCTCCAAAAGGCCTCTCTGTGAATCAGCTCGTTCCGGCTGGAACTTTTCTAGAGCAGGATAGTACGGAATTCCCTCTGTTGTGTCTGCCCTTTAAAAATAACATGAACTTGAAGAAAGCCATAACCTCAAATAGATGGTTTCCTTTCGCCACCGATTTTTCCCAAACCGCCTAGAGCAGCGGGGACCAGGGAGTCCCCGAGTCACTGGGACACAGGCTGGGGAAGCCTCCCTGGGAGCTGCGGTGGGCAGGGCGGCGCTCAGGTGGAGTGGGGCGTCCTTCCCTTCTCACGGCCTTCCCCCGTGCCCTCCAGCCGGCCCGCTGACCCCGGTCTCCCTCTCTCCCGGTAGCTGACCACAGTGGCCGAGAAGTCACGGGTGCTGCAGCTGGAGGAGGAGCTGAGCCTGCGGCGCGGGGAGATCCAGGAGCTACAGCAGTGCCTGCTACACTCCGGCCCGCCACCCGCCGACCACCCCGAGGCCGCCGAGACCCTGCGGCTGCGGGAGCGGCTGCTGTCCGCCAGCCAGGAGCACCAGAGGGAGAGCGGCCTGTTGAGGGACAAGTACGAGAAGGCGCTGAGGGCCTACCAGGCGGAGGTGGAGAAGCTGCGGGCGGCCAACGAGAAGTATGCGCAGGAGGTGGTGGACCTCAAGGCCAAGGTCCAGCAGGCCACCAGCGAGAACATGGGGCT
Source organism: Delphinus delphis (assembly GCF_949987515.2). Lineage (NCBI taxonomy): Eukaryota > Metazoa > Chordata > Mammalia > Artiodactyla > Delphinidae > Delphinus > Delphinus delphis. The sequence goes on along the minus strand of NC_082697.1, from coordinate 78,235,823 downwards.
CATGGACAACTGGAAGTCCAAGCTGGACTCGCTGGCCTTGGACCACCAGAAGTCCCTGGAGGACCTCAAGGCCACCCTGAACTCGAGCCCGGGTGCCCAGCAGAAGGAGATCGGGGAGCTGAAGGCCGTGATGGAGGGCATCAAGATGGAGCACCAGCTGGAGCTGGGCAACTTGCGGGCCAAGCACGACATTGAGACGGCCATGCACGTGAAGGAGAAAGAGGGCCTGCGGCAGAAGCTGCAAGAGGCCCAGGAGGAGCTGGCCGGGCTGCAACAGCACTGGCGGGCCCAGCTGGAGGTGCAGGCCAGCCAGCACCGGCTGGAGCTGCAGGAGGCCCAGGACCGGTGCCGCGACGCCGAGCTACGGGGGCGCGAGCTGGAGAAGCTGGACGTGGAGTACCGGGGCCAGGCGCAGGCCATTGCGTTCCTCAAGGAGCAGATCTCCCTGGCCGAGAAGAAGATGCTAGACTATGAGCTGCTGCAGCGCTCGGAGGCCCAGAGCAAGCAGGAGGCCGACAGGCTGCGGGAGAAGCTTCTGGTCACTGAAAACAGACTCCAGGCTGTCGAGTCCCTGTGTTCGACCCAGCACACCAACGTAGGCGGCCACCCCTCCTGCCTGGCTGTGCGGGGACCACGGACGGCAGCGGTCCGGGCTCGAGGGCCTGGCTGGGGAGGGTCTAGGCGTCTACTGACCGTTTATTTCCAGTCCAGGGAAGCGTCCTCGTTGCCCCCAGGAGCACGCCGTGCGAGGTCGGAGGGCACCTGGCTCAGAGGAGGAGGTCCTTCCATTAGAAGGGCAGCAGGCCCGGGTGACTGTGGGGCCCCAAGGCGGTCTGAGCTGACCTGGCTGGGTCCCCACAGGCCAGGCCTGTAGAGATGTGTATCTAGGCACAGGGAACAGCCTTCTTCCCAGTCCCCAGACACGTCCTCCTGTGCAGGCTCCTGGGCCTCCCCAAGGCACCAGTACCAGATGCTCTGGCACTGGGCTGGCAGACATGTGGAGGGCAAACCCTGCCCATCTCCGAGGCGAGCACCGACCTGGGGGACCCGAGGGCGGCCCCCTACCTGCTGGTCCTGATGAGACTGAGCAAACAGTTCAGCAGCCGCTTTCCCAAGAGTGGGCTGGTCCCTGGAGCGGGACCCTGGAGAGGCTGCTGCCATTGGAATCAGCTTTGCTCCAAATCTAGAAGTCCCAGCTGAGCATGCTGGGGAGGCCAAGACCCCGGGTAGCCTGGGCGTGTGCTCCAGCAGGGGCAGGAAGGGCCTTATGAGTGGCTCTGGGCAGCACACCGGGTGCAGGCCCTATGATGCCCTGTCTCACCTGGACTCCTTCAAGGTCCATATAGGCTTCGTTTCACAGATGAGCAAACTGAGATTCCGAGGCAGAGTACCTTTCCCAGGTTTTCTTGTCCATCAGTGGCAGAGCTTGTGTCCAGCCCCACTGCCTAAGGGCCAGCAGAGGGTGCCCGGGATGACAAAGTCAAATCTTACATGATAGGACAGCTAGCAGCAAGATCGTTGCCTTTTTATTAGCCTTGGGGGTTCCTGAGCTTCTGGTTCCCTTTGTACACTTAAACCAGCATTTAACAATTGAGCCACAAGTATTCAGGAGTTCCACGTACAGGGGGTGCCTTTTTTGTAAAAGGAGCTCTGCCCGTGTCACACCTTGAGGTCCCACTGCACCGGCCTTTCTGCCCCCTTCTCCCAGGGAGGGACCAGCAAGTGCTCTCCCAGGATGCTGGGCAGAGAGAAAAGGAAGATCCTCAGGTTAGCTGTGTACGCATGACCTGATTGGCTGCTCAGGCAAGGAGGGTCAGGCCTGGGACCCCAGGACCTGGACTCCTTAGCCGGGGAGGTTTGGGGCTGCTGTGGTTCCACAGGATGGCCTGCTGCCCCTCAGTCACAGACCTCAAGCCAAGGAGTGGGTGGTGATCTCAGGAATGCCCATCTCTCGATTTCCACACACGTGGGGACTTGGTCTGGACCCACGTGCCTCCCAGATTCAACGATTTAAGTCCAGGGACAACTCAATTTTTGGTCTCGTGTAGTAAGTATAGGAATTTGGAAAAATTTTAGTGTGTGCCTCATTTTCCCTGCAGTGTGTGTAAATTAAGATCTAGGAAGCTTAGTTAATCGCAACAAACTGAGATTAAAGCAGGGCTTGGGATGCACGAGCAGAAGTATGAGGGGCAGGTGGACGGAGGTGACTGCCTGCTCAGCTCTGTGCTGCCCTGGTATGCAGTGCAGAATCGCAAACTGCAGGCTCAGGGGACAGCCAGCTTGGGCAGGAGTCCAGAAACTTCTACCGAAAGGCAGCAAGGAGCGTGCTGACGTTTGCCACGCAGATTTTTTTTTTTTCCTTGGTTGATCTTTTCTTCTTTGGCTTCTGGATTTATTTTTTTTTAAGATGTGTTAGAAAAGAAGTAGCATTTCTTGAAGTCCCTCCGGGAGCCGACCCCGGTGCGTGCCCAGCACACGCTGCCCCATGGCGGTCCATTCTTGCTTTATGGATGGGAACCAAGGCCGGGAGTCTTGCCTCTGGATGATGGTGGAGACAGAGTCCCAGGACCAATCTCTGTAGGCATCCCAGGGAAGGAGACATCTGTTTAATATAATAGGCGTTTGCACGAAGGAAAGGTTAGGAGGTGATCACGTGGAAGCTACGTAAACAGCCTTCCGGGGCCCTGGGAGCAGAGGGGGTCCTCTTGTCAGGGAAGCTAGCCCAAGGACCTCTGTGCCCCCTGCTTCATCGAGCCCCTGAAAGTCTCCTTGAATTGGGGAGAGGTGGGCTGGCTGGGGCTGAGGGCCGAGAGGGGGAGGCGAGTGTCCCCCTTACCAGGCTCTCCTTTCAGATGATTGAGTCCAACGACATTTCAGGGGAGAAGATGAGGATGAAGGAGACTGTGGAGGGTGAGTGGCCGCTGGGCCGGATGAGATGCGGGGCGATGGGGAAAGGCTGGGCGGTCCTGCCTCTGAGCTGGGTCCCGCTTTGTTTTGCATCATCTGCCGATTGGTGAGAGCACTATTGCGTGCACCAGCCACTCACCCACGAGGGGAGGAGGGCGGAGGCTCAGTTTATTGAGAACCTGATTGTATGTTTGGTTTCGTGTTTTTTTTTTTTTTTTGCGGTATGCGGGCCTCTCACTGTTGTGGCCTCTCCCGTTGCGGAGCACAGGCTCCGGACGCACAGGCTCAGTGGCCATGGCTCACGGGCCCAGCCGCTCCGCAGCATGTGGGATCTTCCCGGACCGGGGCACGAACCCGTGTCCCCTGCATCGGCAGGCGGACTCTCAACCACTGTGCCACCAGGGAAGACCTGGTTTCGTTATTTTTAAAATAGGTATAAACTTCAGATTGTTCAAAGGGCATATGGTGAAGCATCCTCTGTCCCCTACCTAGTTCCCTCCGCAAAGGCACAACGTTGGCCAACTCATGTCTCTCTTCCAGAGATGTTTTATGCACATACAAGCACAGACACAGATGGTGCCACACTTCCCACACTATTCGGGCCCCTTACTCTTTTTTTTGGCCACGCCGTGCGGTTTGCGGGATCTCAGTTCCCTGACCAGGGATTGAACCCGGGCCACGGCAGTGAAAGTGTGGAGTCCTAACCACTAGCCCACGAGGGAACTCCTTCGGGCCCCTTACTTCTTTTTGCCCATTTAATATTGTATCTTGGAGACTGCTCCCTGTCTCCACATTGTTTTGTATGGTGTAGAATATTCCATCGTGTGGAGCTACCATCGTGTATTTCGCTGATGGATCACGGGTTGTTTCCAGTTTTTGTCCGTTACAAACCCTGCTGCAGGAAATTACCTTGCCCTCCATCAGGCTCAACCCGGGCCATCAGCAGTGAAAGCGCAGAGTCCTAACCACTGGACTGCCAGGGAATTCCCAAGGCTCAACTCATTTTTTTTTTTTTTTTTTTGCTGTATGCGGGCCTCTCACTGTTGTGGCCTCTCCCGTTGTGGAGCACAGGCTCCGGACGCGCAGGCTCAGCGGCCATGGCTCACGGGCCCAGCCGCTCCGTGGCATGTGGGATCCTCCCGGACAGGGGCACGAACCCACGTCCCCTGCATCGGCAGGCGGACTCTCAACCACTGCGCCACCAAGGAAGCCCTCAGCTCATTTTAACTCCCACCGGCTTTGGTTGAAAGTATGTTTCCCCACAAGCTTCACCAACAAAATATTTCATCAAACTCTGTGATCTTTGTCTATCTCAGCTGTAAAAGATGTTACCCGCTGTAGCTTCAACTTGCCTTTCCCTTACTGTGAGTGACACTCTATTGCCATTTCTCCTTGCATCCTTTGCCCATTTTTTTCCCTGTTGGGTTATTGATCTTTTTGTTGATTTTTAGAAACTACTTATATATGACTTTGCAAACATTTTCGCCCCATTTGTGATTTGTCTTTTGACTCTTCTTTGGGTGGTGGTTGCCGTGCAGATTTTTAAACATAGGTCTTTTCTTTTTGGGATCCTGGGTTTATTATTTTTAAAATGTATTCCGTGGTTTCCTCTAGTACCTTTTTTTTTTTTTTTTTCCCTCTAGTACCTTTTAAGTTCCATTTTCTATGTTTAAATCTCTGATCCATCTAGAATTCTCTCTTCTATAAGGTGTGAGGTAAGGATCCATTTTTATTTTTTTTCCCAAGAGTACCCACTTATGCCAGTACCATTTTTGAAAACCTCATCTCCTGCCTCCACTGATTTGAATTAACCATATTTACCATCTTTAAATTCCATCGGGTAATTGGCTCTATTTCTAGACTTTCGATTCCTTTCCAGTGACTTGTCTGTCTCTTCATGTGCCATTTCTACAGTGTTTTGAAGCTTTGTTTATATTTCAGTTACTGGCAGGGCTAGTCTTCCTGTTCTGCTTTTCCAAAATTCTCTCAGCCATTCTTTTTTTTTTTTTTTTAATCGAGACAAAATTAACGTAAAATAAAATTAACCATTTTAAAGCAAACAATTCAGGGGCGTTAATACATTCACAATGTTTTGCAACCACCTCCTCTATCTAGTTCCCAAACATTTTCATCACTCCAAAAGGAAGCCGCATGTACATTATCAGTCACTGTCTATTTTCTCCTCACTGCAGCTGCTGACAACTGCTAATCTGCTTTCTGTCTCTGTGGATTTGCCCATTCTTGATGTTTCATATAGATAGAACCATACAATATGTGGCCTTTTATGTCTGGTTTATTTCACGAGGCATAATATATTCAAGATTCATCTGTGCTGTAGCACATGTCAGTGTTTCATTCCTGTTTATAGCTGAGTAATATTGGCATCGTACGCACCACCACATTTTGCTTATCCATTCACCTGTCGATGGGCATTTGGGTTGCTTCCACCTTTCGGCTATTGTGAATAGTGCCGCATGCGCAGGTTCTTGTTGAGTACCTGTTTTCAGCTCTTTGGGGTATATACTTAGGAGCAGAATTGTTAAGTCATATAGTAATTGTGTGTTTAACTCTTTGAAGAAGTTTTTTGCCAGACTCTCTTGGCTAGCCTTGCTTATTTTTTCCAAGGGATTTTAGAATCAGTTTATCTAGTTCCACAAAAATTACAATCTGGCTGGTGTTTTTATTGGTATCATGTCAAATTTATACATTAACTTACAGAAAGTTAATAGCTTTCTAGCACTTTCCGTGAATCTTTTTCATGACTGTTCTGAGGCTGTCCAGTATTGAACGCACATGGCCAAGTGACCTGGGCACCGTTACTATCCCCATTCTTCACTTGAGGAAGCTGAGACTCTTGAGAGTTAAGTTGCCCAAGACCACACAGTATTGGTGCCTCTTCTTCAGGGTGGGTTACCCAGAGGGACCACTGGAATGAGGAAGAACTTGGACTCTTGAGGCCAAGTGTGGCCCCATTTTAGGGTTTTGATGGAAGGGCCAGCCCCTCACCCACTGGACCGCAGTGCTGGCCCTGGAGTATTGATGGCCCCTCATCTCTCCCTTCACCCCAGGCCTGCAGGACAAGCTGAACAAGAGGGACAAAGAGGTGACAGCCTTAACATCCCAGACCGAGACGCTCAGGGCCCAAGTAAGTGGTAAGTCTCCCTCCTTCAAGGCAGATGCGGGGAGCTTTCTTTGGGCCGTGTGCCAGTCCAGCAGGGGGTGGGTGGTACTGCGTCAGGGTGCCCTCCCCCACTCTGCCTTGAGGAGAAGGCGGCCTGGCTCAGTTCCCATGCACTGGGCTTCCACCTGGACAGCAGTGAATGGGGAGCAGTAGCCCACACTCGGTCCATAATATAATTGGGGGCCCCAGCCAGCTTCTCTCCTCAGAGCCAGGTCTGTGTTCTCTGTGTTCTGAAATTGCATCACTAGTTCTCACTTTCTGGGCTTGAAGTCCCTTGGGTTTCAATCTCTCTACCTTTTGATACAGTATTTGTGCACCAGCCCCTAGAAGAAATACCAGGATTTCAGAATCAGGGAGAAGGTCTTTGGCCACAGCAGAAAGCAAGGCACAGGGAGAATGAGGCCAGAGGGGAGACTAGGGAGAGACGGGGGGTCTGGAATTTGTGACTTGGTGACAAACTGGCCCTGCTTCTTGTCCGCCAGAATGCCATTGGTGGTGTCCATGAGACGGCCCCCATCCTGGGAAATGGTTCCCACCCCCACTCCTATCCAGTTCCCATCACGTTCACGTGGCATAATTGGTCCCGACAAAGGTCAGTTGACCTCAGATTCCTCCGGGGCCAAGGTGAAGTTTTAGCTTTTCCTTGTCCAGGCAACAGTGTAAATACCCGGGCCCCGTCTCGGGAAGGGTGGACTGCTTTCCTGACACCAGAGGGCCCAGCTACTGTGTGGGAACTTTGGTCTGCTTTTCGTAGTAGCTCTTCTCAGCCCCTCGCCGCCTGGCCCTACAGGACGAGAGAGGCCCACTCAGTGAAGTGTGTCTCTGTGACCCCTGGGAAACCTGCTCCCTGCCCGGGCCTTGGCCCCCAGGTGGGATAGATTCCCACGGTGATCCCAGCGCTCTCCCTCCTTACCCTGCCGGCTGGCCCTTAGCACTGGAGAGCAAGTGCAGGTCGGGAGAGAAGAAGGTGGACGCCCTCCAGAAGGAGAAGCGGCGCTTGGAGGTGGAGCTGGAGGCCGTGTCCCGGAAGACCCACGATGCCTCGGGCCAGCTGGTTCTCATCAGCCAGGAGCTGCTCAGGAAGGAGCGGTGAGTCAGCCGTGGGCTGTGTGTTCAGACCTGCCTGACCCTCACTCCACCCAGTTAATATTAGCCAGTCTTCTCCCGAGGCGGGGCAGGGATAGACCCGGTGGACAGATGGCTGGCATCACCGATGATCACCATACTGTGCACTGCTAAGCTCTGATGAAGCCTCAGAATCCTTCTTAACACAGTTCTCCAAGCAGAGCTTATAGGAAAGCTTAGTGGTTCCCAAGCATCCTGGGCCCAGGGACTCCTTGAAACTCTTAAAAATTATTGAGGATTCCCACCACCTCTTCCTTGAAGCTCTTCTTGGTTGATGTAGGCCACTGTGAGCTCCTCCATGCTTCTGTGGTACTTAGGATGGGAGTGGGAGATCAGCAGATTAAACACGTAGAGATTTATTTTCCTCACATAACAAGAAATCTGGAGGTAGCTGTAGCTGGCATTTGGTTCAGTGGCTCAAGATATCAGTGCCAACACCTTTGTTCTCTTGGGTTCTGCTAGACTCTCCCTCGTGGTTGCAAGGTGGCTGCTGAAGCTCCAGCCATCAGGAGCCATCATTCCTAGCAGGAAGAAGGAGGAAAGGGAAAGGGTCAGTGCCAGCAGACTTCCACTTTGTTCTCAACTACCCATGGCCACCTAGAGAGGGAGTTTTCCCCTCCTCTATAGTAGATGCAAGCAAGGGAAAGAGCTTAGAAGGTGTGTGTCCTTTTCTCCCGTGCTGTGCCCATGGAAGACATTGCTACTTGATCACTGCACTCTTTTTCTGCAAAGCCCAGAATCATTCTCACCACAGTACTCCAGGTAGCTACTGCCAGTTGATTAAGTTGACATAGGAAATAAAACTTATTTGACATCAGGCATTTAAAATGTCTTGCCACGTGAGCTAGCTCTCTTGGATAAATGTTTTTTTAATTTAACTTTATTATTATTTTTTAATTTGAGATAACATTGATTTATAACATTATATAAGTTTCATATGTACATTATATTTCTACTCCTCTATTATTTAGTTTTTAATTAAACAAATACTATATTCTCTTTTTAAAATTTATTTTATGGAAGTATAGCTGATTTACAATGTTGTGTTAGTTTCTGCTGTACAGCAAAGTGATTCAGTTATACATGCATATACATTCTTTTTCATATTCTTTTCCATTATGGTTTATCACAGGATATTGAATATAGTTCCCTGTGCTCTACAGTAGGACCTTGTTGTTTATCTATTCTCTATATAATAGTTTGCATCTGCTAATCCCAAACTTCCAAATATTCTCTTTTTTAAAAAAAACTTCAAAATCATCCTAAGAAAGGCTAAGTCCTCTTGACCGTACCATCCCCGAATCCTGGCCCCTCTCGGGTTGTGGTTGGATGGTTTCGGGCCTTGTATTTCCTCTCTGGCCCCTCCTGGCACAGGTGCTGTCTTAGTAGCCAGCGTCCCCCTTCAGGGTGGCCAGTCTCCAGGCACTTGGCAAATTGCGGAGCACGGGAGGGGAGGGGCCCATCTGAGTGCAGGTGTTCTGTGCGCCCCCCGCCCCCTCCAGGAGCCTGAACGAACTGCGTGTGTTGCTTCTGGAGGCCAATCGCCACTCCCCAGGGCCTGAGAGGGACCTGAGCCGCGAGGTCCACAAGGCCGAGTGGCGGATCAAGGAGCAGAAACTCAAGGATGACATCCGGGGCCTGCGGGAACAGCTGACCGGGCTGGTACGTGGGGAAGGGGGCGGCCTCGGGATGGCAGACACCAGGGAGGGGCTGGGGCTATCTGCTGTCAGCCATGGAGACTGGTGACCTCCTGGAGCCACCCCAGGGATAGCCAAGTCACAGGGAGCGTTCAAAATCCCCTAGAACCACAGGCAGGGTCAGCGAGGTACCTAGTGAGGGGCCGTGGGCGGCCCCTTTTGTAGATATTGTGGTCGGCTGTGTGTCCGTCTGGGTGATGCAGTGCAGAGGAAGACTTCCTAAGAATCTCACCAGTCCAGAGGTGGGATGGGCTACTGGCAGCTGGTGAGCTCACCATCCAGAGAAGTAATCAACCAGAAACCAGCTCCTTGTTCAGGGTCCAACAGTGGCGATTCACGCATCCACCTCAGGAAGGAGAGGGGAACAGGGGCCTGACTGGGCAGAGTCTCCAGAGGTGGGGGTACGGTAGGCGAGTGATGCTGGTAGCACAGGACGGAACCATCCCACTCCATCCCCCTGTGGTCAACCTTCAGGACGAGCCTGTGGCCGGTTCCTGGGCCTGGTCAACTCCAGAGCGTTGACAAGATAGGGTCTGGGAGGACAGGATTGCTGTCAGGGGAAGCTGCTCCAAAGCCCCTCGCTGCCCTCCCACCCAGCCACACAGGCTCAGCCACGCTGGAGGAGATGGAAGGAGAAGAGGGTCCTGCAGCCATGGAAGCAGCCCTGGGCCTACAGGGTTAAGCGAGAAGGGTATCACTCTGGCTGCACCCAACTGTGTGTGTGGGGACCACCGGGCCCAGCCGCCCTGTGGCCTTTCAGTCCTGGCAGGTCTGGCCAGCAGGGGGTTGGTTACACGTGGTCCTCGTGGTGCTGTGAGCCTGGGCGTAACTCAGAAGCCAAGGCCCCGAGGCTGGTGTGGATTTGGGAGCTCTGATTCCAAGGCTTTCCCAGAGCCGCGTGGAGGGGGCAGAGCCGCGCTGACTGTCTCCGTGGGCCACAAGCTGGTCAAATTTACACGTGACTGGCTGCCCCTTACCCTAGGAGAGCCTCTCCCATGTCCCCCTGCACTGTCCTCAGTGCCACGGAGCTGCCCCCCTGGGAGAACTACGCACGGGCTTCGTGGTTAGAAAACCTCCGGAACGAGGAAGGTTTGGGTGGAGGGGGAGGTTTGGGTAGAGGGTCAGAGCAGAGCAGAAGGACCCTGGAAGCACCGGCCCAGGGAGGGCAGTGCAGGGAAGCTTCGTGTGGGAGTGAGGAGGCTGGTCTGCCCACAAGGCAGGTGCATCTCCAGGTACCACAGTGGGCGGGGTCAGCTGCAGAGCACTTGGAAGGGAGGGGAAGGCATGTCCTGTTGGGGCAGGGGAGGGTTCTGAGGAGAGGTTCGGGAATGAGGCTGTAGGTCTAGAGGTGAAGAGGAGGGACCCACATAAACAGTGTGGAGGGAGGCGGGGGTGTGCAAGAAGGAAAGAGGGGGAGGAGGGGTCCTGGGTTTTGGGACCTGAAGAATGTGGAGCATCTGACAGAGCCTGGGAATTCAGGGCGGGGGCCAAGGAAGATGCTTCAGAGAGAACCCTTAGGTGAGGGAGGCCTGGTGATTCTCAGGCCTGACCCAGAGATGAGGCGGGACACATGAGGTTCCGGCCTAAAGGAGAGACCACCCTCCTGCAACACGTACACGCATGCACACGCTCTTCCTCTCCTACTGCTTCCAGGACAAAGAGAAGTCCCTGTCGGATCAGAGGCGCTACTCCCTCATTGAGCCGTCCTCGTGCTCGTCACCGGAGCTCCTGCGGCTGCAGCACCAGCTGATGAGCACAGAGGATGCCCTGCGGGACGCGCTGGACCAGGCTCAGCAGGTGGAGAGGCTCATGGAGGCGATGAGGGGCTGCCCCGAAAAGTCCCAGGTGAGCTGGGTCTCAGCCAGGTCCTGAGGGGAGAGACTCCGCCCTGCGCCCCGGGAGTCCCAGCACAAGGGGTACATGGCTTTATCCCGAGGAGCTCAGACTAAGGGCGGAGATGCCCTGAGAGCCTGTGTTTCCTGGGGTGTGTCCTGGGACCCCCTATTCTGATGGGTTCTGCTCAGAGTTTGGATCCTGAGATGGTCCTGTTGGGAAAACCTCGCCATCTAGTGGACAAGCCAGGAAATGCTGCCTGGTGAACCTTGCTCAGCATCTTGCCCTCGACTCTTACAGGCCACCGGCAATTCCGGTTCTGCAAATGGCATCCATCAGCAAGACAAGGCCCACAAACAAGAGGTAAGGGGCACCCTGGCCCCGGGGAGATACTCTGCCACTCCCACGGCCCTCCCGTGCAGGCCGACCTCTCTGGAGAAAAACTTTGAAAAGCCACCAAAAATACACAGATACATCGTGCAAGCGGCTTTACAATAGGGTCGCTCACAGAATGTAGTCAAACTTGATTCAGTTACCATCCTGCTCTTTTAACCTTGTTTCTCTTTCAAAAAAAAAAAAAAAGAAAACCTTTTATTATAAAGTAATACATGCCTACTGGGCAACTTTTGGGGAAAAAAATTAAAAATATATAAAGAAGAAAATACTGGGAGTTCCCTGGCAGTCCAGTGGTTAGGACTCCATGCTTTCACTGCCGTGGGCCTGGGTTTAATCCCTGCTTGGGGAACTGAGATCCCACAAGACACGCAGCGAAGCCAAAAAAAAATGACTTACCCGTAGCCCTTCTACCCAGAGATGACCAAGGTTAACATTTTAAAGTGATGTCCTTCCTGAACTTTGCTAAGCATGTACACGTGTGTATGTGTATGGGTGTACAGTCAATCCTCACTATTCCGTATTTGCAGACTTAGCTACTTGGTAACATTTATTTGTAACCCTAAAATCAATACTCATAGCACTTTCCTGGTCATTCGTGGACACCCGTGCAGAGTGGAGAAAAAATTTAATCACCGGACATGCATGTTCCCAGCTGAGCTCATACAAAACACCGTGCTGCCTTCTTGTTTAGCTCATTCTGCAAACAAGTGTCCTTTTCACGGTCTATTTAGTGACATGTTTTTCACATTTTCATGCTTTTTTTCTTGGTGATTTCTGCCGTTTAAAATGGTCCCCAAGTGTCTTGCTGAAGAGCTGTCTAGTGTTCCTAAGTGCAAGAAGGCTGCAATGTGCCTTCCAGAAAGTACTTTAGAGAAGCTTCATTCAGGCATGAGCTACGGCGCTGCTGTCCTTGAGTTCATTATTAATGAGTCAACAATATATATTCAGTGAGGTGTCTTTAAACAGAAGCACACATGAAACATGGTTACATATTGATCAATCAACGAAAATGTCAGACCAGAGGTTTGCAGGAACTTTGTATTTCCACTGGGAGCAATGGTTCAGTATTTGCTGATTCCGCATCTGTGTGATTCTGTAGAACAGAACTCCTGCAAATAATTGTTATATGTATATGTATGTGTCTGCAGATGTGTGTGCACATTAACTTTTAAAAAAATTTATTGAAGTATGGTTGACACTTAGACATTAACTTTTTATTTGGAAATAATTTCAAGCTGACAAAAAAGTGGCAAGAATAAAATTAGCACCTAGAGCATCAGCTCTCCTTTCCCCCTACATAACATGTTGTTACTCCTTTGCCCCATTTGCTTTATCTTTTGTTCTCTGTGTGTAGATGGGTGTGTTATATGCATGGAGTATTCTTCTGAACCATTTGAGTATAATTGCATGTGTCATGGTCCTTAATACTTCAGTCCATATTCCTGAGAAAAAGGACATGATTTTACATAAACACAGTACAATTCACAATCTCAGCGGCTTCCCTGGTGGCGCAGTGGTTAAGACTCCACGCTCCCAATGCAGGGGGCCTGGGTTTGATCTCTGGCCAGGGAACTAGATCCCACATGCATGCCACAACTAAGAGTTTGCATGCCACAACTAAGGAGCTGGTGAGCCGCAACTAAGGAGCCTGCCTGTCACAACGAAGGAGTCCATGTGCCACAACTAAGGAGCTGAGAGCTACAACTAAGGAGCCCGCCTGCCACAACTAAGACCCTGCGCAACCAAATAAATAAATATTTTTTAAAAATTAAAAAAAAAAATCTCAGCAAATGTAATGCTGATACGAGATTTATATCCAATCACTCTCCATACCCAATTTCTTCACTTGACCCGGGAGTGCCTTCAAAGCTCTTTCCCCCTCAGTACAGGATCCAGTCTAAGGTTGAGTCAGCTCATTGCATTTACTTGTTATGTCTCTTTAGTCTGCTTGAATCTAGAACATTTCCTCAGCTTCACTTTGATTTTTATGACATTGATATTTATTTATTTATTTATTTATTTATTTATTTATTTATTGGCTGCGTTGGGTCTTCGTTGCTGCACGCAAGCCTTCTCTAGTTGCAGTGAGCGGGGGCTACTCTTTGTTGCGGTGCACGGGCTTCTCACTGCGGTGGCTTCTCTTGTTGCGGAGCACGGGCTCTAGGTGCACAGGCTCAGTAGTTGTGGCTCGTGGGCTCTAGAGCGCAGCGTCAGTAGTTGTGGTGCACAGGCTTAGTTGCTCCGCGGCATGTGGGATCTTCCCAGACCAAGGCTCAAACCCGTGTCCCCTGCATTGACAGGCGGAATCTTAACCACTGCGCCACCAGGGAAGTCCCGACATTGACGTTTTTGAAATACCGTCCTCCCTCCTTTTTTAATAGAAGATTCCTCCTTTGGGGTTTGTCCCATGGCTCCTGCTGCTCAGAGCCAGGTTCTACAACTGAGGCTGGAATACACAGTCAGTGCCACGTTCTCCTCCGGGCATCACGACTGCGGTGTGTGATGTCCATCTGCCCTTCATTCCTGAGTGAATCTTGATCACCTGGTCAAGGTGTTGTCTGACTCCTCCGCTGTGTAGTTGCTGGTTATTTCCTAACGAGCATTCGGTGGAGACTCTGGAAGACCTTGTGAATCCTCTGTTCCTCACCCAGATGTCCCCTGGATTCGTCATCCATTCATGAATCTTGCCTGAGCCGGTCTTTACTGTGATGGTTGCAAAGTAACATATAAATTACTACACTGTATTGTATTATTATTATTTTTTTGGACACGCCGCGCAGCTTGTGGGATCTTAGTTCCTCCACCAGGGATCAAACCTGGGCCCCCTGCAGAGGAAGTGTGGAGTCCTAACAACTGGACCGCCAGGGAATTCCCTAAATTATTTTAATGGAGTAGGTAGTGTGCTCTATATTCTATTTCACCTCTTGTTTTTTTTACTGAATATTTTCTCTCTTCCTTAAGCAGTCTTTGTAAAGTCTATGTTTTATAAAATTGTGGGTGGAAAATTTGTTTCCTAAAACTTCATGGACCTGACTCCCTTGCTGGGAATGTCTTTGCTGTGTTGTGTTTTAAGAGGGTGCCTGGTGGCCTCCACCCCACAGTTAGCCACTGGCATTCACCCACAGTGTTAGAGAGCCCACCTGGGGCCCAGGTGCTAGCCCGATTAGGCTCTGTCCCTGGCTCGCTGTGTGACCTTTGGGCCAGTGAGGCTGGAGCACAGGAAGGAAGGCTTAGTCCTTCCAGCTTGGCCAGTGGGACCACGGCCGCAGGCGCTCACTTAGAGACAGGAGAACCTTGGCCACAGCATCTGCTGAGGGCCTGGCCCTGTGAGTGAGAAGCAGAGAGAGAGATGGGCGCGGGGAGGAGGGGACCCTGCGCAGGACCTGAGAGCAGGGTGGAGGCACGGAGCTGTAGTGGGACGTGGTGGGGTTGTGTCTGCAGAGGAGCTGCCTGTACCAGGCACCCTGGGAGTTGATGTCCAGACCTTGTGCGGCTTTGTCCTGCAAGGCACACGGGGGTCATCCTGGTTTACAGACGCGAAAACTGAGGCTTGGGGTCTCAGCACCAGTTTTCCTTTCCTCGGATCCAGCCTCCATGCAGGCCCTCAGAGCTGTCTGTAAAACCCACCTGCTCTCGCCTCTTCCCCTCAATTCTCATAAACTGCTCCCACCCGGCCTCCTGTCTCACCAGACACACAGCGAAGAGACTGCTCCTGCCTCAGGGCCTTTGCACATGCTATTCCCTTTACCTGGCCCAGGTGGGTCTCCTCCCCCAGCCCCACCCCACCCCCTCTGCCGCTTGTCCCTGTGCCCACTGAGACACTTGCTGACCAAGCCCATTCTCTCTCCAGGACAAGCACTGACCCTGAGGGACACTGTGGAGCTGCCCGGTCCACACCAGAGCCCCTCCAGCCTGCCCCAGCGGCGCCACCTCCAGGCAGGGGCCAGGACTGTCGCTTTGGAGAAGAGAACAGTGTAACAATAACGTACCCACCACCGTGGACAATCCCCTACCCCGACCCCCCTGCCGGACCAGGAGGCTTCCTCAAGCGCGACCTTCCACAGAAGGCGGTACAGCCCCGGCCTGGCCCCCGGGACCTTGAGCCTGGACGCCCTGGACACCCTGGACACCCCGGCGGTTTCTGGAGTTGGTTTGGGGAGGCCGAGATGATCCGGCCAGGGCCCCTGCCCAGAAGGAGCTGCCCTGAGGACCATCGTGGCCCTCTGGGCACATCCCTGCCCTCCCTTTCTTCCCGTTCTCCTGGGTCCCTCTCAGACCCCAGAGCCGTTGTTCCGGGAAGGGGCCAGAGGAGGGCTCCAGCTTCTCCTTCCTTAGGAGCCAGTGGGGGACCCCCTTTTCTGCAGCTGCTTCCAGGCCAAGGCAGTCCCCAGGGCTTCTTGTCCCCGCATACTGAGCCTCTTTCATGCAGTGGTACAAGCTCCCTTCAGCCCGTCTGCCCAGTGAGGCCCCAGGTTCAAAGTGCTTGGGAGGCAAGGCCCTTCGTTCCCACCCTGACCCCAACGCACACACGGCTCCGAGCTGCTGGCCGGAGGGTGGTCACCAAGGCCGGGAGCCACGGTATTAGGAAAGTCTGGAAGCCCCTCTCCTTCCTGCACCCCCTACCCCCAGTGACCTGGCTTGGAGCTGGGGCAGGGCGGCCCCAGGGGGGCCCAGGACTAGGGCTCTGGGTATGTTTTGATTGGTCAGTAATATGCTGTCCCCTGGGTTGACTTGATGTTCCGAAACCGGGCCTGCCACCTGCAGACTCACCCACGCAGACCCCGACATATACACCCACTGACCCTTGGCACACACACACTCAGAGGGGTCATGCGTGCACACGTGCCATGTAGGTGGGACTTTTGCAGTCAGCCACACTCAGACCATGTGGACGCTCACCCTCGGGTTCCAGGCCCCAGCCCCAGGCCTGGCAGGGCCGTGACCACACACATTGCAAATGCTCCTGCGACCTCACCGTGCACATGCACAGCCAGGTGCGCGTGGGTGAGGCTTCGGGGGGGCGTGGCCACACATGCACAGGAACACACAACCCAACAGCCCCCTTTCGGTGGTACAAGGCATCTGCCTTGGGCTTTCTAAGCCCTGTCTTCTGTAGCCAAGAAAAGAGCCCAAGGATGATTGGGACAAGAAAAATCTCCCTGCCTCCCCCGCTTCCCCTCAAGCCCTGCCAAGTTACTCCAGCCTCATGCGTGGTGGGAAAAGAGCGTCTGCCCAAAGCCCCCACTCTTAGAGCTGGAGGGCCCATGGGTGACTGCCTTGTACCCTGCAGCGTCTCTGTGGAGGGCCTGCCCCTCCTCCCGCAGCTCAGGGAGAGTGCTCACAGGGGCCTCTCCCACTAGGGGCTAGAGGGGGGGATCTGATGGCCCATCACGGTGTTCCTGAATTGCACCAGGACAGGTATGCAGTTGGTGTCCTGGGAGCAGCCCAGGTAGCCTCTGAGTGCTCCTGGGTACAGGTGGGTGGTGTTCACGTCCCTGCCCCAAAGCAGCCCATCCTGGGGATGGCCAGTTAGTCCCATCGGTCCCCTCCCCTCTCCCCGTTGGCTTTCGGTAGCTCTTGCATGCGGTTTTATTAACAACGGTCTAGGAGCAATGCTGTAGTGGCTTAACCCAGAGTCAAATTCTACTCTTTCCAGCAGTCAGGCAGCCGCCCTGCCCACTGGAGATTAGTCTACTAACAGCCAAAAGCCCACACCGGGAGGGGCTGAGCCCCCGGGGCGGGCTGGCGGGTGGCGAGTGCTTTCCCTGTGAGCATCTGCGCCTGCCCAGTGTGCGCTCAGCCACGCCCCCTCCCCAGGTCCTCCCGCACCCTTCCCTTCCCCAAAGTGGAATTGTTGAAGTGTGGCGAGTCCGTGCTCGAGACAATAAAGCTTGTGACTGAGGTCCAGGACCCCTGCAGTTTCTGCTTCTCTCTGTGGGTTCCCTGGGCTCCCCCATCCTCCCTCAGCTCACTGGCACCCTGGTGCCAGGAGTGTGTCTCGATCCTGTTCCTGGTGGACTGCCAGCTAATTCTTACTCAGGTGTGAATGGCTGACAAGAGCCTCAGAGGGCCTGGTGTGGCTGCCATGTCCAAGGAGAGGGAGCTCAGCAAGAACAGGCAGAGAACCAGAGATGGGGGGCAGCAGCGGAGGCCAGGCAAGGTTGCCAGAGAGGTCTGGGGGGTTGGATTTGAATCTGTTGGAGGTATAAGTGGGCCCACAAGGAACAATTGAAAATACAAAATAGTATGTACAAAATAGTGATGGATCAGCTAACACAAGTTTGACGCGTTTGGGGAGAACACTTAAGACTTCAGTGAGCTAATCCTGTCTCCTGCAGCGAGATGTCTATGGATCAGGTGGTCAAAGTTTTGCAAGCCTTATGGTCATTTTGCAGGCTGTGCAGTTGAGGGTCCTCCCCCCCGCCCCCATGGAGACTGAACAAGGCTCTCGAGGTTAACAGCTGAACGTACCCAGAAGATCTGTGCTCCTTCTCAGGCACTGTATCAGCAGAGTCCTGGAGGAAGCAGTGGGGCCATGCGAGGGGGAATGAGAGTTTAAGGAGGGTCTGTGTGCACAGGTGTGGACAGGGCAAAGGAAACCTATGAGGGTCTCTACTACCCCCCACCCCCGGCCGCTCTTGCCAGCCCCTCCCATTGGCTGAACACAAGCAGAAGCCAAGGCAGGGGAGCCTATTGGAGGCCGTAGAGGTCAGCTCCTGGGGCACAGCCAGGATGGGGGGGGCGTGCACAGTGGGTCTGGAGGTGGGGACGGATGGAGAGCAGTCAACACAGTGTCCATCCGGGGCAGATCTCGGATAGATTGAAACAGCAGCCAATTCTTAGGTTTCTGCCGCCTCCGATATAAATGGTCTCTATCTTTCCAGAACTCATCAGCCCAGTATTCTGAAAGTCAGAGAGCTTCTGCAAAGACCCTTTCCTCTGAGACTTACCAAGCACCGCTGTGACTTATTGGGGTTTTTTTTCCATTTCACCCAAGGCACCGTGTTAGCCCAGTCACCCACCTGGCGATGATGCTAAGTGGGTCACCCTCCCCGAGGTAAAACGTTTCCGGGACCAGTTTAACCTTCGGTGGGAACTCCACGCTGGGGGCTCGTGGTCGGAAAAGAGAGAGACCCCCCCCACCCGCTCATGGCTCCCAGGCCAGCAGTTGACGTAACCCTGTGTTAGCTGCGGTGAAGAAGAGGTTGCTGGGGGCGGGGGCGGGGAGGAAGGAAGTGTGGGCAGGCAGGGACTGTCAAGGGGAGGGCGAGGGGCCTGGTGTCTCTGGCCCTTACAGGGGCTGGGGGTGCATGCGACCTGAGGCCAGATGGAGAAGGAGGGCTTGAATCTCATGGAAGGAGCTTCCTCAGTCCTTATCTGTCCGGGGCTTGGCATCCAGCAGGTGCGGGATGAAAGGAGGACACCTGAAGGAGAGTGAGGGGGCCGTCCGCCAGGGGTGAAGTGGTGACGACAGCCTGCCACAGAGTCCTGCTCGCAGGGGCTCAAAGCCTGGGGGGCGGGAAGCCCAGGGGTGGGGACTCAGGGAGGTGTGTGCAAAGTCAAAGACCTGGAGGGCGGCCTTGAGCCCTTCAGAGCTGTACCCCTTGGGGGGGGTGTCTCTGACAGCACTACCCTGGGAAGAGCTCAGGCACTGGACGTCCTTGGGGTCCAGCCCAGCCCGCCACCCTCTGGCTGTGGGCCAGGCCCATTTCTCTGCTTCCCTGAGCCTCAGTTTCTTCATCTGTAAAATGGAGAAAATGAAACTGATCTTGTGCACCGTGGGGTCTAAATGAGACCGTGAGAAGCCCTTAGCTTATGGGCTACACCTGGTGGTTTCCTTCACTCTCCCAGCCTAGCAGGGAAGTTGTCCTTTCTCCATCTGTAGGCCTCTGGGAGCCCTCACCCCCAGCTTGGTGGGCCCCTGGGCAGTCCAGTGTAGAGGCAGCAAGCTCGCTTCCCCCAGAGCCGGGTCTGGGGTATGGGTGGCAGGGGGCGGGAGCCTGCCAGTCTGGGCAGAGGGTGTCTCGACACCACCCCGGGTCGAGTTTTTGGTTTTTTTGGGCTGCACCACGCAGCATGTGGGATCTTAGTTCCCCGACCAGGGATCGAACCCATGCCCCCTGCATTGGAAGGTGGAGGTTTAACCATTTAAGCACCGAGGAAGTCCCATCCCCTGTCCCTTTGGTGTGCCCTCATCCTTTTGTCTTTTGAGCACTTCCATACTTTCTGCAGTGCGCTCCAAACTCATTTTGTATGTTTCCTGCCTCAGCCCTGGAATCAGCCACTGAGATAAGAATCTAAAACACAAGCAACCAAAGGGGAGAAAAATAGATCAATTGAATTTCATCAAAATTTAGACCTTTTTTTGCCTCAAAGGATATCCACCAAAGGTGAGAAAAAAATGTTTGCAAATCATTTACCTGCTAAGGGTCTAGTATCCAGAATATATATAAGGAACTCTTTCAACTCAACAATAAAAAGATAAATACCTCAATTTAAAGTATGCATAGGGGGACTTCCCTGGTGCGCAGTGGTTAAGAATCCGCCTGCCAATGCAGGGGACGTGGGTTCGAGCCCTGGTCCGGGAAGATCCCACATGCCACAGAGCAACTAAGCCCGTGCACCACAACTGCAGAGCCTGCACTCTAGAGCCCGTGAGCCACAACTACTGAGCCCAGGTGCCACAGCTACTGAAACCTGTGCACCTAGAGCCCGTGCTCAGCAACAAAGAAAAGCCACTGCAATGAGAAGCCCGCGCACCGCAATGAAGAGTAGCCCTGTGGGCAGTAACGAAGACCCAACACAGCCAGAAATAAATTAATTAATCAATTTTTTTAAATAAAATAAAATTAGGCAAAGGATCTGAATATACGTTTTTCCAGAGCAGATGGACAAATGGCCAAGAAACACATGAAAAGAAGCTCAGCATCGTTGGTCATTGGGAAATGCAAATCAAAACTTCAATGAGGGGACTTCCCTGGTGGTGCAGTGGTTAAGATCCGCCTGCCAATGCAGGGGACACGGGTTCAATCCCTGGTCCGGGAAGATCCCACATGTCCCAGAGCAGCTGGGCCTGTGCGCCACAGCTGCTGAGCCTGCGCTCTGGAGCCCTTGAGCCACAACTGCTGAGCCCGTGAGCCTACAGCCTGTGCTCTGCAACAAGAGAAGCCACCACAGTGAGAAACCCACGCACCACAACGAAGAGTAGCCCCCGCTTACCACCACTAGAGAAAGCCCACACGCAGCAACGAAGACCCAATGCAGCCAAAATTAAATTAAATTAAATTAGTAAATAAAACTTCAATAAATAAATAAAACTTCAATCAGAGGGGAATTCCCTCGCAGTCCAGTGGTTAGGACTCTGTGCTCACTGCCGTGGCCTGGGTTCAATCCCTGTTCAGGGAACTAAGATCTTGTAACGGGGCGGCACTAACCCCCACCCTCCCAAAAAAACCACTTCAGTGAGATACCACTTCACACCCACTAGGAGGGCTACAGTTAAAAGGCAGACGGTAACAAGTGCTGACAAGCTTGTGGAGAAATTGGAATTCTCATACATTGCTGGTGGGACTGTAAAATGGTGCAGCCACGTGGGAAAATAGCTTGACAGTTCCTCAGGATGTTAACCATAGACTTACCATATGACCCAGCAATTTTACTCCTAGGTATATACCCAAGATAAATTTTTAAATGTCCACACCAAAACCTGTGCACAAATGTTCACAGCAGCATTCTTCACAGTAGCCCCAAAGTGAAAACAGCGCAAATGCCCATCAGCTTATGACTAGATAAACAAAATGTGGTCGATCCACATAATGGAATATTTTTCCACCAAAAAAAGAATGAAATACTGATACATGCTACCAGGTGGATAAACCTCCAAATCATGATGCTAAGTAAAAGAAGCCAGTCATAAAACGTCACATACCCTATGATTCCATTTAAATGAAATGTCCAGAATAAATTCATAGAGATGGAAAGCAGATTGCTGGTTGCCAAGGTCTGATGGGAAGAGGCAGTGGGGAGGAAACTGCTTAAGGGAGGTAGGGTTTGACTTTGGTGTGATGGAAATTTTTTGAAACTAAATAGAAGTGCTGGTTGTTGGACTTCCCTGGTGGTCCAGGGCGTAAGAATCTGCCTTCCAGTGCAGGGGACGTGGGTTTGATCCCTGGTCGGGGAACTAAGATCCCACATGCTGCAGGGCAACTAAGCCCACACGCCACAACTACTGAGCCCTCGCGCTGCAACTAGAGAGAAGTCCACGTGCTGCCGTGAAGATCCCGCGTGCCACAACTAAGACCCGACGCAGCCAAATAAATATTTTTTTAAAGCAACATCTTTTTAAAAACTATTAATTTTTACAATACAAGGTTAAATATAATGAAAAAAGAAAGAAGGGGAAGGTCTCATACCCTGGGGGGCAGGGCCTGGCGCACATGCAGTGGGGTCTGGTGAGGGGGAAGCTTGTCCATTTCTTTTATGGAAACTTGTCCATAACTACTGAGCCCGCGCACTCTAGAGCCCGCGTGCCACAGCAAAAGATTCCCGCATGCCCCAACGAAGATCCCACGTGCCAGCAACGAAGATCCTACGTGCCACAGCTAAGACCCAACATGGCCAAATAAATAAATAAATACATTTTTTAAAAAGTGTTGGTTGTATAACGTCATGAAAATACTGAATGCCACTAAGTGATCATTTAATCATTTAAAATGATTAATTTTATGTGATATAATTTTCATCTCAGTAAGTTACTTTTTAAAAAAGAAAAGGAATTTTACATTATGATAATTGCCATGTTTCCACATGTGTACCAGTAAGATTGTGGGAGGAGTGTGACTTGTTCATATTAACACCAGACTGTATTGGTAATCTTTGTTAAGCCGTGATGTGTGAACGTTTTTATTTGTTCAGCTAATTTCAGAGAAAAAAATTGCCAAGAACCTGAGCAGGCTTAAGAACTGGACAGTCTGATCTTGTATTCCAGCTCAGCCACTTACCGGGTTTATGACCTGCACCAGACCCCTAAACCTCCCCGAGCCTCTGTTTTTCCATCTCCAGTATGGCAGGGATAGTGGGATACATCTTATGGGATTGTTGTGACATCCCCTCCCCCCAACACAGGGTCTGTCTCGTGGGGGGTGCTGGTCTCAGGAACCGGGATTTCTCTTGTCCCACTTCCCTTCTTTACTCCGACTTCCTGGGGAAACATCAGTCAGACCAGCTAGGTCAGTTGGGAGGTCTTGGCCATCTCCTCCTGAGGGAACTGGGGGTGAAGCTGGAGGGTGGGTGAAATACACAGCCCTGGATCCACGGGAACCCATCTGGCAAGCCAAGCCTGTGATGCTTCCCACTCACCAGCAGGTGTCACCCTCGGCCACCTCACCACTGCGTATCAATCCACCGTGGATGGATGCGGAAGGGGAGACTGAGGCCCAGAAGGCACATGGCCACGTTCACAAGCCAGAACCAGATGGGGACCCAGATGTCCCAGTGCGTGACCCTAGAGCTCTCCACCCCTGTGGGTTCCGAGTCTTGCTTCCGGGCTCTATGTGAGTATCTATCTGGGACCGAGGCCAGCTGGGGATGGATATTCATTCCATCACCAGGACCCTGCAGACCAGGACCTGACCCATCTCCCTCCTCCCATCACGGTGGCCTCCCCACCCTGCAGGACCTCGGGTCTTGTTTTTGTTTTTGCGGTACACGGGCCTCTCACTGTTGTGGCCTCTCCCGTTGTGGAGCACAGGCTCCGGACGCGCAGGCTCAGCGGCCATGGCTCACGGGCCCAGCCGCTCCGCGGCATGTGGGATCTTCCCGGACCGGGGCACGAACCCGTGTCCCTTGAATCGGCAGGCGGACTCTCAACCACTGCGCCACCAGGGAAGCCCAGGACCTCGGGTCTTGATGTACCCCCTCCTAACTCTAGGCTCTACCCCCTCCATGGAGATGCCTCCTAGACCTAGAATCTCTGTCCTAAACGTTTTCTTCATGTCCCCCTTGCCAACCCCAACTCTGGGTACTTTTTCTGGTCCCCCTCCTACACCCCAGGAATGGCTGAAAAATGTCTTAAGACAGAAGTGTGGGGCCCAGTGTAAATTTAGGAGACAATATGGGATAGAGCAAATAACCAGGAGACCGAGTTCTAGAGTCTTCTCTGGAAACTTGGGCAAAGTTTTCTGCTCTTTCGCTCGGGTGTCCCAGCAGAGGGAAGGACCTGCTGCCTCCAGGGCTGCCCCAACGCCCATCTAGATGCCCCTTACAGCCTCCTTCTCCCAGTCACAGTGACCACCCTCCCCTCTGACCCACACAGACAACTTTGCCTCTAATTTCCCAGAAGCCTTGAGCCTGAAATTTACCAGGAACCTCTTCATTATGCTCCTAGCTAAGTGCACATCTCTGGACATCATTACGTTTGTCACTTTCTATCCTTCATTTCTCAGTCCTGCGTGGACCTCCCCCAGGTACCCCGTCCCCTTTCTCACAACTCAGCCCTCAGATCCTGGCTCAAACCCCATAGCCTCAGAGAAACCATTCCAAGTGGCAAGACACACACACACACATAACCCACGTTTTTCTCGCCCTGCATGCTCCCCACCCCCTCATGGCACAGACCACAGTCTGAACTTGTGTACCACCTGTCTCTTCCAGGGGCAAGCACCGTGTGGGGCTCACTCCATATCCCTCACAATTAGCGCAGTGCCTGACACAGAGTAGATGCTCAATAAATGGTGGTCAGACGGATCTATCCCCACCCGACACACAAACCTAAATCTTCAGCCTTGCTTTCCACTTGGCCATCTTCCTTGAACTCCAAACGTTCCCAGGTTTGCCCTCCATTCTAAAAAATATAGCCCTTTATGGGTCTCTTAATTGTCCTCATTTACTTGTGATCTGAGTTTATTTTCTGTATCTGTAAACTTCTCCAAGTTTTTTTGCTCTTGTTTCCTTTAAAATGGTTTTTCTCTTAGTCCTCTTTCAAGTTTACTTCTTGTTTAGAAGGTAAACAGCACCGTCTTCGTTCTCGAAGTCACTTCTTCATCCAGGGTCCCGTCCTCTTGAAAATCTCTCTATCTCATGGGTGGTTGTCCGCATCTTCTTAAACTCTTACATCTGTACCTTTCCTAGGTTTAATCTTTTAATCTCAGACTTTAGGCTTTGATCTTCAATCTTAAATCACATTCATTTTGTCACTTTATTTTGTCATCATTTTAAACCTCTTAACTTTCATCTCTCATTCAGGGTAATTCTAGGCCCGATTTCCTGCTTTTTCACTTCATTTTCATCGGCTGATTACAACTTTGTATTATATATGCACGTTTACATTTTAAAGTTGTCATCTCATTGGTCCTAGTCTTTGATTTCTGTCATCTTAAATTTTTTTCATTATTTCAAATAATTCTCTACCATGAGTCTTGGCTGGCTTTTTTTTTTTTTTTTTTTTTTTTTTTTTTTTTGCGGTACATGGGCCTCTCCCATTGCAGAACACAGGCTCCGGATGCGGCCGTGGCTCACGGGCCTAGCCGCTCCGCGGCATGTGGGATCTTCCCGGACCGGGGCACGAACCCGTGTCCCCTGCATCGGCAGGCGGACTCTCAACCACTGCGCCACCAGGGAAGCCCTGGCTTTTTTTGTTTGTTTGTTTTTTTGGCTGGCTTTTGATTTTCTCAGTTTAAAATCATTGTTTTTCTCAGGGATTACGTCTTCTTCATCTTCCAGGCATTCAAGCTTCACTAAACCCTGTGCAACTGGTGTTCTGGGATTGCCGTCAGCTCTTTTTGAAAGGTGAGCAGATGACACCCAAGGAGGATAAACAGTTGCTGGAGGTCACACCGCTGGTGCATGGCAGGGGGGATGGCAAGCCCAACGTGGCTGAGTCCAGGCTCTCACTCTCTGCTTCCCCTTCTCCTGGCCCCTGCCACCGCTTCACCTCAGGAGCCCCCTGCCCCTCTGCAGAGATCCCATGCCTCATTCCCCTGGCTGTCCCTGTAGGCCCCCTCAGGTAGCCCCATAGATCTCCCCACCCATTCACTGCTGCTTTTTCCAAAAACTTCATTCCAAGAAACTAGAGAGGCTCACTAGCCTCTCTGTGCAAAGGTCACCTTGATTTACTGAAGCACATGGTTGCCTAGAATCTCATGCCACCCAGGCTTTCACTAAGAACCTGCAGGTTTTACAATCCGTGGTCTCTGACACCCACAGCTATTGGAGTCAGGGCAGATTCTGCCAGGAGGATGCCACGAACCTAGAGGCTATGCTGGGCAGGAGGTCCTGCCCATGTGCACTGGTCTCCAATGGGAACTGATGCTGGGGTCCTGGTAGCTGGTGATGGAGGACAGGAGAGGGTCTACACCAGGAACCTGGCCCAGCTTTATACCAGGCTGCCCCGACACATCCATTTCCTGGATGGTCCAGTCCTGTTCTCCGAAAGGCTGCGTGAAAGCCAGGACGCCATGTTGCACAACTCCAGGGAATGCTATTCACGTAGCGCCGCGCAGGGCTGCTGTGTGAGGGTCCTCCTGACGGGCCGAGGGTCAAGGAGCAGCTGGCTTTTACAGAGTTTATCCCAAACAGAGATCATCTTTGGGGTCACACAGGGGCTCCTGACTCAGGCCAGCCAGTTAGGTTACCTCCTCGCCCCCAGCTCTTTCCTGCCAGGACCACCACAGGTCACCAGGATCCCCTAGAATGTCCATCCCTTAGGCTTGTCTCACCTCCTTCCCACACTTCACCCCCAGCTATAAAGAACAGAAGCGTAGCAGACAGTTAAAAAAAAACAACAAAGGACTTCCCTGGTGGTTCAGTGGTTGGGACTCCACACTTCCAAGGGGGGCAGTGCATGGGTTCGACTCCTGGTACCCTGGTGGGGAACTAGGATCCTGCATGCCGCACGGCGTGGCCAAAAAAAAAAAAAGGAATACATCTTAAAACAAAAGGTGCCAGGCAAAACAGTGCATACTGTAGAATCCCATTTGTATATGAAGTAAAACAGGCAACAGTAAGCTATGCTGTTGGTTGTCAGGGTATGAGTAGCAGGAAGTATGGGGGTACTTCTGGGGGCCTGGAAGATTCTATTTCCTCACCTACATGCTGGTTACATGCAAGTGTTCAGTTTATGAAATCCAACATGCTGTACACTTGTGGCATGCGTCCTTTTCTGCATGCAATACCTCAATAAAAAGTTTTTTAAAAAGCAAAAAAAGACGCGTTCTCCTGCAGGCAGAGGATATAGCTTCCCCTGGGCCTGGACCAGGTCTGACCTGCCCTCTGATTATCACACTAAGAGGGCTCAGACCCACCATCCCAGGTCACGACTCTAGGAGATGCTCCAGGCTTTCAGAGACTTTTAGGTAACGATCCATTTCTTCAAGTCACCCCAGTGAGTTTGGGGCCTGATTTAGAGCCAGGAACCACAAGACTCACACCCACACATCTATGACACCTTACTGTGTGTTATTCTTTGCTCTCCTTTCATTTTTTTTAACAGCTTTCTTGAGATATGATTCACATACCATACAACTCACCCTTTTTTATTTTAATATTTTATTTATTTATTTGGCTGCGCCGGGTCTTAGTTGCGGCACACTAGATCTTCATTGCGGCGTACGGGATCTTTAGTTGCAGCATGAGGGATTTTTTAGTTGCGGCATGTGGGAATTTTTAGTAGTGGCATGCAGACTCTTAGTTGTGACATGCGGACTCTAGTTGTGACATGCAGGATCTAGTTGCCTGACCAGGGATCGAACCTGGGCCCCCAGCACTGGCCCCCAGCAGAGTCTTAACCTCTGGACAACCGGGAAAGTCCCCAACTCACCCATTTAAAGTGCTATTTTTTTGGTATAGTCACGGAATTGTGTAACCATCATCACAATCAATTTTAGAACATTTTCATCACCCTAAAAAGAAACCCCATGCCCCTTAGCTGTTACCCCCTCAATTTCTCCACCACTCCCAGGAACAACTGTGTTTACCTGGTAATGGCCTGCTTTTACCTTTTAGATAAAAACGGATCATGTTTCCCTCTGTATATCAGATACCAAAAATTTCATAGGGAAATCGTGGCCCACCTCTGACAACTACACAAGCCCTCACCTCTGGCTTTATCTTCTTTTCCTGCCGTTATTTTCCCTAATTTCCTAACCTGTGTTTGTTTATCTTTACAAATATAACTTGAAAAACCCACATTAGGATTTGATTGGGGTGGCATTGAATTTATAGATTAATTGAAGGGAGAATTAGCTTCCCATCCGTGAGTTACCCTCCCATCTGTAATCATGGTATATCTTTCCATTTATCCAGGTGTTTGTTTTGTTTGTTTGTTTTGGGGCTGTGCCATGCGGGGATCTTAGTTCCCTGGCCAGGGACTGAACCCGTGCCCCCTGCAGTGGGAACGAGGGATGCTAATCACTGGACTGCCAGGGAATTCCCCATATCTAAGTGTTTTTTAAATTTACATCCCAAAGTTAATTTTACAATGTTATCTATTAGGTCTTGAGTAACTTTTATTAAACGTATTCCAAAATACCTTATACTTTGTTTTGGACTATTCAATAAATGATGCTAGGACAATTAGCTGTCCAAATGGAGAAAGAATAAAATTAGATTCCCACCTCCTACATAAGCAAAAATCAACTGCAGATGAATTAAAGAACTACTTGTGAAAAGTAAAGTTGTTCAACTTTTAAAAGAAAATGTAGGATAGGGAAGTGTGTTCAACTGGAAACACCCAAAGCAATAGTGGCTTAAGTAAGTTCTCTCTTATTTAAGATCATTTCCATCTCAGGTATAATCACTCTAGAAGTAGGCAACAAAACAAAACTAAACAAAACCAGAAAAACTGTTATGACTGATTCACGGTGATACCAAGAATTAGGTTTCTAACTTTGACCCTGCCATATTCAGCATGTTGCTTCCATTCTGAGGTCGCCTCAAAGTCCAAAATGACTGCTGGAGCTCCAACCATCACATCTACATTCTAGATGGCAGAATGAAGAAGGTAAGGAAGGGAAATGTCCCAGAAGTCCCACAAAACACTTTCACTCATATATCATCGGCCAGATGTCAGTCTAATGGCCACACCCAGCTGGAAAGAGGACTGGGAAATGTAGTCTTTTAGCTGAGTGGCAATATGTCCAGCTAAACACTGGTATTCTGTTACTAAGGCAGAAAGGTAGAATGGATGTTGGAGGCCCCCAACAGAATTAGCCATAGTAATTTTTTTGAAACAAGATGCAAAAAGCACAAATGTTAAAGGAAAATATTGGCCACTGTGACTAAATTAAAATGTAAAACTTCTAAGAAGTAAAATATTTAACTTATTTTAATAAATAAATATTGACAACAAATGAGTGTTAACTCTTAGTTTGGGGAAAGATTTGCAGTGCATATAGCTAAGTGTTTTAAAATTTTACACAAAGAATTGGGATCCATCGTATCTAAGGAATTCCTGCAAATCAATAAGAAAAAGGTTAAAACCCAGTACATGAAACTTACTCTCATGCACCTAAAAAAGATCATAAAGAATGTGTCTGGGCGGGGGGTGGGTTCCAGACAAACCAGCAATATTAACACTGAACCCCAGAGTACACGGCGGGAGGCGGAAGCGGTGGCCTTAGGGACCAAGCTGCTGCAATGGGGCAATGTCAGTTCATAAGGCACGGGATGACCCAACTGACATGAGTGTTATACATGTGTTGTTGAAAGTGGCTTTAAATTTTCTCTGAAAGGAGGTACCGTCGAGATAACTGAATAAATGAAAGAGTAAAGATGCAGACTTTTTCCACAGATGCTTACTTCTGGGGTGTCTCAGCCTTTATAGCTTCAGACACCCCCTCTTCCCCAGGGGTTCTGCAGCCCCATACTCCTGGGCTGCTTCTTAAATAGGAGTCAATCCCAGAAAAATAGGAAATTCTGGCTGGCTTTGCTCGAATTCCCCAGGGATTTAAGTGCAAGTGATTGGGAGGTGACCCAGGATGACTGTGGAGGGGGTGGGACAGGGAGAAAAGCCAGTAAAGGGTGTGTTAGTTAGCAGGTGACTTTGGGGTAACTGGGGCCCGGGACCCTCTGAGATCTGCGGCTCGCTTCGTGCCTCAGGATCGTCCCACGGAGCGGGGGCAGCTGGGGTGCTCAGTTTCCAGCTTCTGCCTTTCACTGGTTGAGGGAGCCCCCCTTATCTAGAGCCAGACATCACCCTTAGGCGGAGTCATGGGATGATGTTTGCAGGTAATGCCAGGTGGGTCAAGGGTATATGGGGAGGACACCAACAGCAAAAGTGTCACAAACAGCATCATGTCACCCCAACATTATGACTGTGGTCCACCACCACCCCTGCCTGCAGGGCCCCCCGCAGTAAATCTGCCGTTTCTCCTTCCCATCTTCTCTCCCACATTTGGGTCAAGCTGGGCAACTCGTTATTCCTGACGCTTCCTGTGTTGTCTCTGCTTCCTGGCTTGTCCACAGGCTCTTTCTTCGTCCTGATCCGTCCTTTCTCTTCTCCCCTCACTGAGGTCCAGCTTAGAAGCTAGTGTGTGTCTCTCCGCTCACCTTCTTTTGCCCTTTATCTCTCTCTTTCTCTCATCCCCACGGCCTGTTGCCTTCCTCAGAGGATCCATCTAATTGCCTGGTATTTATTCTTGGATGCCCTCTCTCTCCAGCTAGGCTTGGGCTCCTAGAGAACAGGGAATGGTCAGATCTGCTTCCTCTGTGGGTCCCAGGGTCTATCACTGGGACCTGCTCGTACCAGATGCTCCACAAAACGCTCAAGAATTCTCATTTTGCAGATGGAGACACGGACCCAAGAAGCAAAGTGACTTACATCCCAAATGCCTTATTGAGCACCAACAGTAAACTCAGCCCCATACACGGAGATCCTGGGCTAGGACGTGTTGGTCAAAAAAGAGGAGACGACTTGGTCCCTGCCCTCCGGGAGTGTCCAGTCCAGCCGTGGAAAGAGTGACCTACGTCAGCGCCCAGGGACTGGCGCTCATTTACATGTCCAGCGCGCATGGAGTGTCCTGCCATGTGTTGGGAATGCAGGTAATTGGGGATGGCCAGCCCTGTTTGCTCAGGTCTGTGCAAAGCCACTTGTGGGGCTCAGAGGCAGGAAGCCCAGGAGCCAAGGGGATTCCTCCTTGACCTCAGTGAAGCCATGGTCCATCAAGGAGACCAGAGCATCCTGGGAGAAGAGGACCACCTGGAGGGTCAGGTGTTGGTGGGCAACATGGACAGTAAGGGGTGAAGTAGCTCAGAGAAGTGAGAGATCCAGGAAGACTTCTTGGAGGAGGTGAGTTGGGGCTGAGACATGGAGAACAAAAAGGAAGTGTTTCCTGGCTGCCCCAACCCTGAGGGACCATGGCCTTGTCTTGCCTCAATTTTCCTTTTGTTGTTTTCCAGTGAGGGCCTGGTCTCCCCAAATTCCCTGGGGGCCCATCTCACCCCTATGGGGTGAGATGAAAGGACATTGAAGCCCTGAGTGATGTTGGACAAATCCCTCCCATTCTCTGTGTCTCAGTTTCCTTATCTGTTAAATGGGTCCATCCCCTTTATCACCCTTACAAGTTTGCAGGGAGGAAAAGAGACGATTTGCAGTTTCTGAGCCAGGAGGGGGCAAAGCTCCTTAGAAATCACGTCACCAGCCGCCTCATTTCACAAAGGGGAAACTGAGTCCCAGAGAGGCAGAGGGCCCTCAGTCAGGTTCAGTGAGACCCCATCTGGGACTGAGCTTCCAGGACGATGGCAATGTACTCCTCACCGGCAAAGTGGATTTCCTCCCAGAGCAAGGGGGTCCCCACTTGGGGTGTGTGTGTTGTCTTCTTCTTTGGCACCTTAGAAATGTTAATTGAGGGACATTATGTAAAGAAGCCCAGATTGGAGATGCTCATTTGAATCCCAACAAGGTGCTATATTAAAAATAGCAGGAGGGGCTTCCCTGGTGGCGCAGTGGTTGAGAGTCCACCTGCCGATGCAGGGGACACAGGTTCATGCCCCGGTCTGGGAAGATCCCACATGCCGCGGAGCGGCTGGGCCCGTGAGCCATGGCCGCTGAGCCTGCGCGTCCGGAGCCTGTGCTCCGCAACGGGAGAGGCCACAACCGTGAGACGCCCGCGTACCGCAAAAAAAAAAAAAAAAAAAAAACCAGGAGGAGGAGGTGGCTTTGGGCTTGGAGGGAGGCAGCCGACCCTGTGACCTGGGAGGGTCCAGACTGTTGGGCCCCTGGTGGGGCGTCCAGGTCTCAGAGCCTGAGTGTGGTCCACAGCTCTGACAGCCCGGGGTCCCCACTGTAGTCAGGCTCCCACGAGTCCCTTTAGCACACTGGACACCCAAGCAGTGGTTCTAAAAATCAGATCTGACCCCGTCACTCTTCTGTATATAACCTGCTGAGGCTGTCCGTTGCCCTGAGGATAAAACCTCAGCTCTGTGCTCAAGGCCTGTCCTGTCTGGTCCCTCAGCCTCATCTCCCACCATGTCCTCAGGGCTACCCGGCACTCCAGCCAAGGGAGCACCCTGTCTGATCACCCGGCCTCACCCTCACGCGAAGCCGTTGCACAGGCCACTCCTGCATCCTGCGACAGCAGTGTCTCCTCTTTCCCACCAGGACAGCTACGTCATC
Source organism: Delphinus delphis (assembly GCF_949987515.2). Classification (NCBI taxonomy): domain Eukaryota; kingdom Metazoa; phylum Chordata; class Mammalia; order Artiodactyla; family Delphinidae; genus Delphinus; species Delphinus delphis. The sequence continues at coordinate 78,204,076 of NC_082697.1, read as the reverse complement.
CTTCAAGCATCAGCAGCTCAAAGGCACCTTCCTGGAGCCTCCAGGCCAGGCTGGTTATCTCTGTCTCTGCTCTTCCACAAACTTCTCTTGTAGCGCCTGCTCTTAGAATTGATGTGTCTGTGGGTCTAGCCATCCTGGGCTACATGCACCCCAAGGTCGGGGGCCACATTGGGGACCTCCCCTGGGCCTGCCCACCCCCACCCCCAGAGCCAGCCCTTCTGCACAGAGCACGTTGAGGGGGGAGTGTCAGAAATAATCACAGGGCTGCCTCCCTGGGCCCCGCCATGTACCCCTCCCTCCAGAGATGGCCGAACTGGCCTGGGCGACTTTGGGTCCCCCACCCCGACCTGTCCTCAAGGACATCAGGGGGAAGGGAGGGGAGTGAGGAGGGAGGCTGGTTATTAATTAAAAAGCAAGTCATGTGCAGGTCCTGCCTCATTCCAATAAAAACCGTCAAGGGTATTAATTACCAGATCTGGTGATAGACGCGGGGTAGGTTTACTCAGGCCGGGTAAGGATGCTGGTGGTCAGAATGCCAATGAGCGTGCAGCCTCTGTGGCTCGGGCCTGGGCCTAGGAGGGGCTGGGAGCTGAGGGGCACCTTGGGTTGACGTCGGTAATGAAATAACACCACCGCCAGTTACCTCCTGCAGAGCAGTTTCCGAGTCCCAGGCAGGGCCCACATGACCGCTTTTCTGTGCCTTCTGTCGTCTCACTCCCTACAGCCTCATGAGGTTGGTCCTATTTTTATCTCCATTTTTCAGATGGGGCCATTTGGGCACAGAGAGGTTTTGTAACTTGACAAGGTCACACAGCTAGCAAGTGGCTGCACGAGGACACCAGTCTGGGTCTTCACCACAGGGACACGAGGACCTAGACGTGCTGGCTAGCACCATCAAGCAGGCGGTCATCGCACAGGTGGGGAAACTGAGGCAGGAGAGGGCGTCACTTGCCCAAATCATACTGCACGTTGGTGGCATGGAAACCATGTCCCTGGGTGCTCAGTCCAGGAGTCTCTCTCCTCCTCAGCAGTTAAGTATGCGTGTTGGGGGTTCCCACCAAGAAGGAATAGGGTGGAGGGGCCTCAGGTGGGCCAGGGTTTGGGGCCAAGGCCACCTGTCCTGTCCCGCCACCCTCCCCACCTCCCCACCTCCTCCCTCTGCCACCTCCCAGAAGCCTCAGGAACCTAGCCCGTCTGAACCAACCCAGTACTCCTCTGTGTCAGCCCCAGAAGGCGGTCTCAGCCCAGCACTCGTCCCAGTGGAATTAAAATAGGCCTGACCTAAATACAAGCACAATGCCAGCACTGAAAATACGGCTGTGTCAGCAGAAACTCCAACTGGTAGGAAACCAATGCACTTGGGGATGAACACCCCACCCCCACCCCAGAAAGGCGGCCAGCCTGCGTGACCGTGAACACCGACAGTTCCTTATACCATACCCGAGCGTGACATAGAGGTGGGCAAGAGAGAAGGACACCTCCCTCCTGCCGGCCTGGCTGATGGCAAGTTCACAAAGCTGGTCAGGCAGCCGCAGCACCATGGCTCTCACCCCAGGGAAAATGAGACCCAGAGAGGGGAGGTACCCTAGCCAACGCTGCACAGCTCACGGGCAGCAGAGGTCGGGAGACAGGTCTCTGGTTTCTGGGAAGGAAGACAAGCTGGGAAATGGGCTCCTGAAACAAAAGTCTGGGCCCCTGAGGAGGACCAGGCGGGGGTTGATGCCTTTGACTGGCCTTAGGGTGGGGCCCCGGGAAAGCCCCTAGGGTTGCGCACTCCCTTTGGTCACCAAAAAGAACCAGCGCTGCAGGTGTGCACTGATGATGTATAAACAGGCAGATGAGCAAACTGTGCTCCCCTTGACAGGGCCCACCTCCTGGGCCACACAGGACCCTGCGCTCAGAAGGGCTCCACGCTCAGTTAAATGCTCTGCTGTGGCCATCTCAAAATTCTTAATAATTCTGTCACTGAATGTGTGTTTTGTAAGCGAATTCCAACAGGATGATGAACATGCGTGGGAACAGAGGAGGTACCTGGTTCGTATCCGTGCTCTGTGCCACCATGGTCCACAGTGGAGGCGATGCCCGTCAGGCATGAAATTCCAGTGGACCCATCCAGAGCAGGAGACTCGAAGCAAGTACAAGGTGAGCGTGTCATACCAGGGGGCTGCTGACAACCTCGAGAAGCCCTGCTCTCTGTTCAAACCACAACTTGCTTCGAGTGCAGAAAAGAAGGCAATGACTTCTAAGAATCACAAAGGACCAAGGACCCCTACCATACACTTCCTTATCCGTTACTTCCCTGCATTAGCCAACCACCCTTGCCGAAAATGATGACACAGAAGGAAAAGAATAAGTAGGGCAACTCAGAGTTTCTTTTCCTTTTGGTCCTTTCGTACACATCATAAGCCAGAGGTAGAGGGAGTTGGTTGAACGCATGTGTATGGTAAAGTGAAATTAAAACAGTTGAGTTAGTTTTGTGCCGTGTTTCCACCTGTTGGAGTAAGAATGACATACACAGGCGTGTACAAGGCATGATATAAACTGCGTAAACTCGGGGGTTCCACATATGAGTTAAACGCTCTTATAGCTGCATTTAAAACTGGCCCTGGGCTTCCCTGGTGGCGCAGTGGTTGAGAGTCCGCCTGCTGATGCAGGGGACACGGGTTTGTGCCCCGGGCCGGGAAGATCCCACGTGCCGCGGAGCGGCTGGGCCCGTGAGCCATGGCCGCTGAGCCTGCGTGTCTGGAGCCTGTGCTCCGCAACGGGAGAGGCCACAGCAGTGAGAGGCCCGCATACCGCAAAAAAAAAAAAAAAACTGGCCCTGAAGAATATAAAGATGAATGGTGAAGATGAAATGGCACAATGCTAATCACTTTACATTTGAATTTTTCTTTACTTAGAATGACATTAAATAGTAAATTTTGGGGCTTCCCTGGTAGCGCAGTGGTTAAGAATCCGCCTGCCAATGCAGGGGACACAGGTTCAAGCCCTGGTCCAGGAAGATCCCACATGCCGCGGAGCAACTAAGCCCGTGCGCCACAACTACTGAGCCTGCACTCTAGAGCCTGTGAGCCACAACTACTGAGCCCGCGTGCCATAACTACTGAAGCCCACGTGCCTAGAGCCTGTGCTCCGCAACAAGAGAAGCTACTGTGATGAGAAGCCCACGCACCACAACGAAGAGTAGCCCCCGCTCGCTGCAACTAGAGAAAGCCCACACGCAGCAAGAAGACCCAACACAGCAAAAATAAATAAATAAATTAATTAATTTTAAAGATAAATAAATAAATTCTAAAAAAAAGTAGCAAATTTTTCAAAACACCATGATAAGTCGAAAGAGATACTGCGGAAGAAAGGGAAAGTTTTATATTTTAGTACCTTTGAGGACACATTTTTCTTGCTTGTTGAACAATGAGCACCTGCCCCCCTCACCTACCCCCAACCCCCATTTTCATTCTGCAGTTCTGTAGCAGGCCCCGGCCCTGGGTCAGGCAGGAAGAGAAGCATGTGTTATGTGGTTTTATTTTTCTTCTTTATTCAAGTCTCTGCAAACCTGATTCATCAGGGGCAGAGTGCCGTGCGTCCACGGGGGCCCAGAGGGACAGCTGACCAGCCTGAGATCAGGGACTCCTTCCTGGAGGCAGCGACGTTGAGAGCTGGGCCTGGAGAGGTGAACAGAATGCTGGGAGGCAAAGGCGCTTTGAGGATGCCGGGCAGCTACCCACCTTGGAGCCTCAGGGCTGAGCGCCCGGCTGGCCCTGGCACGTGTGTCCACCTGGGCGGCAGCTCCAGGTGGCCTTGCACTGGCCCCAGAGGACCCGTCACAAGGCAAGGTGAAAGATGGTGCCCCAGGGACAGGGGGCCCAGCACTGCAGATCCAGGGCCTATAGAGGCCTACTCACCCCTCATTCAATGAACACCTCTTGCACTTCTTCAGGCGGTCTTCTGGGCGCAAGACATAGAGCAGAAAATGACACAGACCAGAGTCCTGGATGCGTGGGGACAGCTGGCTGGAAATGACCAAGAGCTTGGGGAGAGATAGTCTCGGCCGTCAGTGGTGACAGGAAGCGCCGGGTCCAGCAGGGCCTCGGGTAGGACAGGCCTGGACCAACGGTATCTCCGAAGAGGATGTTGCTCTCCGGGAGTTTGGGCAGGTGACCCAGATCCCACAGGTATCGAGGGATACCTCTCAGGAGGGCTCAGCGGGCAGGGGGCTGGTGGCCTCTGAACACATTAGAAAGGGTCTCTGCTTTGGGCAGATGCCATGCCGGGGCGCTAAGTGTGATGGGCTGACCGTGGAAGCAACCTCACACCACTGAGCCCGGGTGAGCTGAGTGTGACCTGGACTTCAGCCCTGGTCACCTGCCCACAGCCTGTCCAACCACCCAGGTCTGGCTCAGCAGGTCTAGACATCCAGTGTGTCTGTCCCTGCAGGTGCCTGGCCTGCTTCCCCCATAGGGTCCCTTAGAGCCGGGGGTAGTTGGGGGCACTCATAGCTGGTGCCGTGGAGCCTTACACATGCCAGGCACAGTGCTGACCATTCAGACGCACGGACTCATTTAGCTCCCACAGCACCTCCTCGAGGTAGGCAAGTTCCTCATTCCCATTTGATCAGTGAGGTCACTGATGCACAGAGAGGTGAGGTTATTTGCCCAGAGACACACAGCTAGCGAGGGGCAGTGCTGGGATTTACACTCTTAATCATTAGTCTGAACAACCTCTTTCTCTTTAATCTCTTGGTTCCCTTATGTTCTGGCTTAAGTGACCCCCCCTTTTTTTTTTAATTTTTACTGGAGTATAGTTGATTTACAATGCTGTGTTAGTTTCAGGTGTACAGGAAAGTGATTCAGTTATACATATACATATATCCACTCTTTTTTAGATTCTTTTCCCATATAGGCCATGACAGAGTATTGAGTAGGGTTCCCTGTGCTATACAGTAGGTCCTTGTTGGTTATCTGTTTTATATATAGTAGTGTGTATATGTCAGTCCCAATCTTCCAATTTATCCTTCTCCCCTAGATGGCCCCTTTTAGACCATTTAGGATGAAGCCCAGGGAAATTCATTAGAACGTTGGATAACTCCTCCCATTTTGAAAAAAACGGAGGCTCAGAGAGGGAAAGGGACTTGCCTGCCGTAGCACAGCAACTCCTGACTCCTTGCTCCAGAGTAAAGCAAACAGTCCCATCTGTCATCCAAAGGATACTTCCTTTTTGAGATCTCAAAATGTCCCTCAGCCTCCGGGGACCTGGGAGGTGAGACCTCGGGGATTGGACAGTTTGTGCTGAGGGGCAGGTGGGGGCTGAAATCCTATCCACACTCGGCTCGCTGGTGCGAGATGGGGCCCTGGGCTGGGGCTGCAGAGAAGGAAATTCCAAGGGTGAGACCCTGGCTCCCTGGGTCCAGGTACTCCCCCTTGTCTCCTGTACAGCGAGAACACACGTTTGCCCACAGCTCTGCCTCCCTCAGGGACCAGAGCTGACGAGTTCTTTGAATGTATTCTTCGGAATTTGCTACCTGGATGGCTTTCCCCTGTCCTCCCTCATCTCAGCAGCCCAGCCCTGAAGGTACAGCTCCTGTACGATGTGACGTCTCCACTTGACCTTCAAATGGACAATTCTCAGTTTGCCCCCTTGCTGTTGAAACCAAGCCCATTTCTGTGACCTTGGCCCCGAGTACTGACCTCCATTTTTTAATTAACATTGACGTGGGTTCAACCGAATTAACATTCCCATCTTCGAGGCACTCTCTGGCAAGGGTCCAGCCCGGAGTTCTGGGCCGAGGACCTCCTGTGTGACATGCTTCTCCCGAGGGGATGGTGGAGAAGGGCAGAGGCAACTCGGGGGGAGTGGAGGCTGCGGAGGCGTCTTCCAGGCAATGGAGACAGGAGCACGCTGCCTCTTTTATTTACTTTTCAGGCCACAAAAGCACCAGTTAAGTGTGTGTCCAGCCTGACCCTGGAGAGGAGCCCAGGCAGTTCCTCTGGGTCTGACCAGCATCCAGTCCCTGGAGTATCCCGAGACTGTGCCAATTGCCTGGGACCCAACAAGTACCAGGGGCCAGAGTCACCTGGGTCACCTGGATTTGGGGGTGGGCCGGGGCAGGAAAAGTGGACAGAGAGGGGCATCTGGCCTCAGACCCCCGCTCTGGGCTCAGCCCAGCTTGCCAATTGTGTTGGTCTCAGGCCCTGTTGGTCAGGGGCCCGGGGTGAGGGGACATAGGCCATCTGTGAGCTTTCCCAGGACTCTCAGGGGTCTGGGCCCATGGCCTCCGTGTGCACTGGCATTCTCTGCTCATTCATTTATTTTCAGAGCAGGAAAGTGGATTTGAAACGCTCCTTCTGAATGTTTATCCCCGGGGGGGAATGTGGGGCTCATGAATAATGCAGGCCATAGAGGACCGGGGGCCAGCCGGGCTCTGTCCTGTCCGGAAAGTCTCCAAGTCGCCACAGACGGACCCAGGGCACATGCCGGCTGTGCCCCTTGCTCCTCAGGGTTTGGGAAGCGTCTCTTAGCCTCTGAGCCTCCAGATATAAAACAGGAGTGTGGAGCTTCGCCCTGCCACCCACAAGGCAGCCCATGCAGGGCCAGTCCGTCCTCGCTGCCACCTTGGCCCTCTCCTGGGGCACCAGTGCAGTCACCTACAGCCTCACTCTGATGCTCAGAGCACACCCATCTTTTCTAACCACACACTGAATAGCATCAGAGCCAGACTGTTATTCCAGGCTGCTGGAGGACGCAGGCTGAGGGGGCGCCCGGTCCCACCGAGATCCGGGGGGCTCAGCTCGGCCAGGTGGGCTGTTGGGTGGTGGCAGTGGGCACATCTCGTCCCCGTCCTCGGATGATCTGGGGGGCCTCCCTTAAAGGGGCTGGTTTTACATCTGATGCAGGATGCAGTTCTTGTTCCTGTTCACACCCTGGGCCTCCAGCCTCACTTCTCCTGGGCAGGGATCAGGGCCTCTGCATGTCAGAAATGTCCCCTGTCCCCCAGGGACTGTGCTCAGGGCAGTGGCCCTGTCCTGCCCCTTAGCCCTCTGCCAAGACCCCTCAGACCACCCCCGAGCTCCTTTAGGACTGAATCTCCAGTCAAACCCGACTTGGGTGTGGAAGGACCATCCTTTCTGTGCCCCCTCACCTCCCCGGTGGCAGTCACACCACAGCTCTGGAGAGCCCTCTGTTGGTGGGGTGACAGCCTGCAGGCTTCTGAGTGCTTCCTGCTGAGCCGGAAGCAGGAATGATTAAAGGCAGACACGGGGAGGATCGTTGGGGGTTAAAATGGATCAGCAAATGGCCAAGCAGAAGTTCTTCTGGTGAGGATGGAGTGGGGGACCACAGACCCGCTGTGCCCCTCCTATCCCTCACCCCATCCTCAAGGTCTGGGAGATAGTGACCTCATGCTATCCTCTATCATAATATTTACCAACAGTGCTGCAATTGAGCCAGGCAGCTCGGCAATTATAATCATGTTATCATTATTGCTGATAATTCTGATCATAAGCATAAATTATAAACAGGGGCAGGGCCTAGCAGGTAGGCACAGGGAGGGCATGTAGCGGCAGGGAGACTGGCCTCCCTCCCCACTCACCCACTCCCGCCCCCCCTCCTGTTTTCTGGCCAAGACCACGTGTCCCCTCCGGAGCCTGGCTCTGGGATACTTGTAGCTACAGGTGGCCCTTTCCCGCCGGGGTCCCTGGCTGTCCTGGCCACCTCTCACCGAGCCCTACTCTGCCTCACAGAAACTATTACGATGCAATTATTACAGAGATGGTCATTCCAAAGTGATCTTTCAGTTACCCCACAGCTGCAACCATGGAGACGGCCCCAGCGCAATTACATGCCTCTCTCTGTTCTTGAAAGATTCCAGGAGAGGAGAGTCGGAGGATACAGAGAGCAGGGATGGCAGAGACAAGAGGCGCAAGGAGAGAGAGCCGCAGAGAGCAAGAGAAGTGAGGACCCCCAGAGACAGAGAGAGACAGAAACACAGAGACAGAGAGAAACAGCGGCCCCTGAGAGAGCTGGGAGAGAGAAAGGCTCAGGGAGAGAGAGATGACAGACAGCATCACGTGAAAGATGTAGACAGAGAGACAGAGACAGATTCAGAGAGAGACGGAGATGATACGGGAGGAGAGACAGAGGCCAGGGCAGACACAAGGACATAGAAACAGACCCAGGTGCATATTTTGCTGGAGAGAGCCACATAAAAAGATAGCAACAGATGGAGAGTAACAGAGAGAGAGAGAGAGAGAGAAAACAGAGACCAGCAATCACGTGACAGCAGACAGATGAGGCCTTTTTCATTCATCCATTCATTCATTCAGCAAATGTTTGTGGAGCCCTACTGTGGAGGGCTGGGTGCTGGGGACCCCGAGGCACACCAGGACCCCTCTCCATGTCTGTCCTCACGTGATTTTAATGGGTGAGTCAGACAGGGACTGAATCATCACTCACCCAACGTGAAATTCCAATGGGAGCAAGTGTTCAGAGTTTCTCCCCTGCTGTTTCCTAAGGGGCTCTGAGAGCCTTGGTGGGATGGGTGGCCAGGTCAGTGCGGTCAGAAAGGTTGAGATCTGGAGGATAAAGAGCTGACTTGGTTAGGCGTTGGGTTTAGAAGGACTGTGTACGCAAAGGCCCACTTGCATGCAGTGATGCAAAGGCCTGGACCAGACTTCCCCTTGGGAGGTGGGGTGGTATAGAAGGCTGATGGGGGACACAGGGAGACCCTGTGTGATAAGTCTTCTCCTGGGGGTGCAGCAGAAAACCCTGGGGCGGAAAGGACTATTTCAGCCTGTGCTGAGGCCCTGGACCAGTGGGCCCATGGCATGCATGCCAGAGCGGGCTTCTGGTTTACTATTGCCCATGGGACCCGAGAGTGTGGCCTCGGCCACCCCCATTCCTCCTCAGGCTGAGTTGGGTGCCCCCTCTGGCTCCAGTGCACGGGGCCTCTCCATTGCTGCATACACCACATCGTTGTGTGTTCATTGTTGGCTCAGAGCTCCCAGGGGCAGGTGGAGACTGGGTCTAAGGGATGCCTGCTACAGAGAGGGTGCTTTGGTGTGGAATTAGGGCTCTCCCATCGCAGGGCTGATCTGGCCCGGCCAGATGTCTGTCCTGACTGCTGGTCTGGGCACCGGCAGCCTGTGAAGGAGGAGCCAGGCTGGAGCGCCGTGTGGCACAGGGGACGTGGCTATGGGCTGGAACCGTGTGGCTGACTGGGCAAACCACAGATGCCAGCGCCTGGGCGACCCTTGGAGAACATGAAGGCTAGTGATCCCCAAACTTGAATGTGTATCAGAAAGACCTGAGGACTGGGTTCTAAAGTGTAAAGTTCCCGACCCCTCTGGTGTCCGGGCCAACGCATCTCCAGGAAGGGGCTGGACCTGCGCTTTTTTTTTTCTTTTTCTTTTTCTTTTTTGGCCACCGTGCAGCATGCAGGATCTTAGTTCCCCAACCAGGGATCAAACCCTTGCCCCCTGCAATGGAAGCACAGGGTCTTAACCACTGGACCACCAGGGAAGTCTCTGGACCTCTGGTTTGTTTTTTTTTTTTTTTTGCGGTACGCGGGCCTCTCACTGTTGTGGCCTCTCCCATTGCGGAGCACAGGCTCCGGATGCGCAGGCTCAGCGGCCATGGCTCATGCCGCTCCGCGGCATGTGGGATCTTCCCGGACAGGGGCACGAACCCGTGTCCCCTGCATCGGCAGGCGGACCCTCAACGACTGCGCCACCAGGGAAGCCCGACCTGTGCTTTTAACAAGCACAGGGGAGGAAACTGAGGCCCAAGTCCCGCCGTCAGTAGCTGAGCTGAGATGGAAGATGCCACAACACGACCCCCAGTTCCAGCTCGTCCACTTGCCTCACCTGGTCCCTGCCCTTGTGTCAAGCACTGGGCTGGGGCTCAACTCACTATATGCCTTGGGCTATGTTAGAAACCCCCTCTGCAGATGAGAAAACTGAGGTTTGGAGAAAAGAAAGTACCCAAACAACACAGCTGAGCTTCAGTTCTTGCTGTGCTAGACTTCCAGCAGGGAGGGGGGCGCCCGGCTTCTCCGTGTCCTCTCTTCCCCGCACCCTCCACGGGCACACACTCATAGCGGGAAGTCCCCCCAGAGCTTTTCTACTGACTTTGCTCTTTTCCTACGGTTTCTGGGGAAGTTGCTTTGAAGTGTTTTCCCCTTGTTTTTTCCTTTTCTGGCCCTGAAGTTGTTCTAAGTCTTCACTAATTTATAACTCTAAATTTGCTTAGCAGAGCTGCTGCCTGGTTCCCGCTGGGGGTGGGGGTGGGAGTGGGGGCTGGAGGGCCAAGACCCGAGAAGCAGGGGCCTCTCGTGGGGGATGATGTGAGGGACAAAAGCTTTGCTCCCCCTTGTCCCACATCCTCCAAGTTGGGGCCACGGAAGACTCATCGGCGGCTTCAGCCTAACTTCTGGGTGGGATGATGGAATTGTAACCTTGACCGTGTTTCTCAGGTACCTCCCTGAGCCTGTTTCTTCCACAGAATGGGCTTGATGGAAGGTGCTGAACACCATGCCTGGCTTAGAGTAAGCATTCAGTAAATGTTGGTTATTGTGGGGTTTTTGCTTTTGGGGTGTTTTTGGCTGTGCCGCGTGGCTTGCAGGATCTTAGTTTTCCCAACCAGGGATTGAACCCAGGCCCACGGCAGTGAAAGCACCTAGTCTTAACCACTGGACTGTCAGGGAACTCCCACGTTATTGTTATTACTAGTATTTTTCAATGGTTGCTCTGTGGAGCAGGGAAGGGAGGGATGGAAAGTTGGGGGCAGGGGGTCTACAGGGGCTTCTCAGAGGAATCAGCAGATGAAGGGAATTTCGAGGCAGCTCCAGGACCTCCACTTCTGCTCCCATCCAGAGCAGCATATGGACTGAGCTTCTTTGCAAGTGTTTATTGGAAAAAAAGATTTCGCAACTTAAAAAGGGTTGGAAAATTACCTCACAGACCCGCATTTTCCAACACATGGCCACTAGTTACATATTAAAGTCTGTCTGGCCGAAACTGGGATGTGTTTTAAGTAGGAAATAGACACTATTTTCAAAGACTTAGTATAAGGAAAATAATGTAAAATATCTCAATTTTTAAAAATGTTACATGTTGGGGCTTCCCTGGTGGCGCAGTGGTTGAGAGTCCACCTGCCGATGCAGGGGACGCAGTTTCGTGCCCCGGTCCGGGAGGATCCCACGTGCCACGGAGCGGCTGGGCCCGTGAGCCATGGCCGCTGAGCCTGCATGTCCGGAGCCTGTGCTCCACAACGGGAGAGGCCACAACAGTGAGAGGCCCGCGTACCGCAAAAAAAAAAAAAAATTACGTGTTGAACACACTTTGGGTGTGTTGGGTTAAATCAAATATACGACTAAAATGAATTTCACCTAGTTCTTTTATTCTTTCAACACGGCTACTAGGAAATTTAAAATTCCCTCCATGGTGTGCATTTGTGGCTCATATTCTATTTCTGTTGGCCCGCGTGGCCGTACCCTACTTACCAGGGCCAAACCCTGGGGGCCTGGGAGGCTGGGGCTGCAGAGCTGCCTGTGTCATGAAAGGAAGACCTCCCTGCCTCCCAGCTGTCTGCCTCAGCTTGCCGGGGTGCCCGAAATCCCAGTACTAGGGCTTTGCTTTCTGGGGTCTGGAAAGCTTGGAAGAAGGCAGATGATTTCTGCCCTTAGCCTTCTGGATGAGCCGTGGAAAGAAAAATCTGGGGGGACAGGGCCCAGGCAGGGGATGAAAGGAGATGCCCGGAGGCCTGAGGGACGGCCCCTTGTTGGGGGAGGGGGTTGGAAATCTGGGTCCCAGACTTGGGACCCCCAAGCGAGCCCATCGCCAGTCCTTTTCTCCTGCGCAGCCCTCGCACCATCTGAGCACCCTGGCTGACAGGGATAACATTCAACATCTAGGCTTACAGATTCTCTGCTCACCTTGCCTGACCTTGTTTTATGGATTCTGCATGCTGTCTTGAAAGCACATTTCCATCCATCAAATCTATTTTCCCTTTGGTTTCCATGATGGAATAAGAGATAGGTTGCTCTGGAGAGAAACAGGAGTAGTTAAATCCAGAAACCATTCAAGTCTCATTTTTAAAGGCTAGATAGTTATTATCAGATAAAATCATTCTTCCTGAAGATCCAAGGAAAGCCACGGAGACGGCAGAAAAGAACGGCCGTTGGGGGGATTGGGAGTCCAGAGGTCCTCGCCTGCCACTCGCCGCTGGGCTGCTGTGGGTTGATCCTTCCCCTTTCCCCTCTCAGTACTGCAGGCTGCTTACCTGTAAGAGGAGAGCATTGGGCTCACCGTCCTCACCTTTGGCCCTTGTGTTCACATCCAGGGCAGCCAAGCCCCAGGCTCCCTCTGGGCTTGTCCCAGTGTTCAGAAAAGGGATACCTTGTTGGAGATGGCTGGGCTGTCCTTCTATCCCCCACTCCCATCTCCACCCCGTGGAGTCTCACCTCCAAGGAACAAGGAGCCAGAAGTGGCCCAGAATCATGGGAAAGGAAACAATGCACAAGGAGGTCAGGGATCCAGGTTGGGCCCAAACCCCCAGGGTGCAGAGGGCAGAGTCCATATGGCAGGTCTCTCGGGTTGCCAGTCTGCTGGTCAGAGACCCTGAATCGAACACACTGGGCCAGGAAGAAGAGACCGGCTCCTGCCTGGGAGTTCCTGAGCTGATGGGGAGACAGGACGCCCAGACTCACCATCACTTCCACAAATGACCAACCATCCTACATTCCCACTTGTGAAATGAGACAAGTGAACGAGGGCGTGCAAAGGGCTTTGTCGTGGGAGCAATCCTGTGGCTTTGAGAGAGTTAGGAGGAAGGTGGAGAGAAGAGCCTTGGTTTCCACATCTCTGTGATAGTGGGGACCCGGCCAGGCCTGGGCGAGGATGGGGCAGGGCCAGTGCAAAGGCGCTTCATAAAGCTGGCAGGAGAAGTTCCTGTAGGTGCAAAGAAGCCACTGGCAAGGATTTCTCAACCAAACTCCCCTCTCTGCTTAAGGAGGTGTTGCTGCCCTTCTCGGGAGAAGGAATTGAACTTGACAGAAATGTGAGTGTCCATGACCTTGTCCTTAGAATCCCCACCTCCTTATGAAAAGCAGTCCAAGCAAAAACTCCACGTCTGACTTTGCCCCCTAGATGAAACCAACAAATTTATTATTATTTATTTATTTATTTTTGCGGTACGCGGGCCTCTCACTGTTGTGGCCTCTCCCGTTGCGGAGCACAGGCTCCGGACACGCAGGCTCAGCGGCCATGGCTCACGGGCCCAGCCGCTCCGCGGCATGTGGGATCTTCCCAGACCGGGGCACGAACCCGTGTACCCTGCATCGGCAGGCGGACTCTCAACCACTGCGCCACCAGGGAAGCCCGAAACCAACAAATGTTTTAAATGAGCATTGCCCTTTGTCGAGCACTACTATGCCTCAAGTACTTTGCTAAACATTTTCCTGTATTGCATGCCATTTAATCCTCATAGCAATCTTATGAAGAAAGGACTATCTTTTTTTAAATTTAATTTATTTTTTTATACAGCAAGTTCTAAGAGAGATTAGTTATCTATTTTATACATATTAGTGTATATATGTTCATCCCAATCTCCCAATTCATCCCCCCCACCCCCACTTCCCCCCTTGTGTCCATACGTTTGTTCTCTACATCTGTGTCTTTATTTCTGCCTCGCAAGCCGGTTCATCTGTACCATTTTTCTAGTTTCCACATATATGCATTAATATACAATATTTGTTTTTCTCTTTCTGACTTACTTCACGCGGTATGACAGTCTCTAGGTCCATCCACTTCTCTACAAATGACCCAATTTCGTTCCTAAGAAAGGACTATCTTGACTCCATTTTACAGATGAGGAAGCTGAGGCCCAGAGAGGGCAACTAACTTGGCCTAGGACACAGCCAGTGAACGTGGAGCCAGCTGTCATACCCCAGTCACACGCAACTGAGGGGCAGGGCCTTCTGCCTATCACACTGCCCCCAGTCTCTGCCTGGGTGAGGCTGAAGTGAGGCTGGCTGTTCCCACGCGGAGGAGCAGCCCAGAGGCAGGCCGTGCCCTCCCAGCACTCCACGCCCTCCCAGCACTCCACTTGTTTGTCTGCCGCTCTGGATTCTGCCTGCAGAGGGCAGTCCTGAGCACACACCAAGCCTCGGATCCTTTAGGCACCCCGCCCCGGGGTCCAGAGGTTTCTGGCACTCTACCCCTGGACTTGGGGTCCAGGAAGCATTCTGCCCAGAAGCCAACAGCTCAGCCAGCCAGCCCTTCCTGGGACCAGCTTCCCCTAGCTGGGCGCACTGAGGCCATGCCTAACCCCCCAAACCTCATGGGTCTTTGCAAATGTAATGGAGGGACCATAGGCCAGTGGGCAGAATGAGGGCTATGGAGAGGGTCTCAGCAATGCCACTCACATGCTGCATGTCCCTAAGCAAGTCACTTCATCTCATTATAAAATGAGGCCAATAATACTGCCTTGCAGGCTTCATGTAAGGAATGGTGATAGCCTAGGTATTATGCCTAGTAGATACAGGTGCCTAGTAGACGCTTAACTAGCAGTGCCCATCATCACTGCTATCTGCAGAGACCACACCGTGGTTCACTGAGAGGCTGCAGGAAGGGGGAAATGGAGACTCTGAGGGGTGAACTGCCTTGCCCAAGGTCACACGGTGGTAAGAGCCAGGATTTGAAGTCACCTGGTCAGCCTCCAGACCCTGGCCCTTCCCCTTAGTCACTCTGCCACCCCAGGGCCAGCACAGGGCAGGTGGGGATGTGAGTCTGAGGGGGACCACAAGACAGGGTGCTTCAAGGGGTCCCCAGGCCTCCCAGCGGCAAGGAGGATGAGAGAGTATCCCCAAGAGGCCGGGGCACCATGGGATAGAGGGCATGACTGTGGCCTCATTCCCAATCCCCTGCTCTGGCTGATACCCTCTGTGGGCAAGGCATACAGTGGGCACAAGGGGCCCTCTGGGCTTGGCCTCGGGCTGGGCAGTGTGGACACAGCCTGCCAGGGGGACACCTGGCCAGCCAAGGTCAGCCTTTACCAAGGGCCCGTTGTGTGCCCGGCAGGGCCCCAGTGGGCTTTGCTAGGACCTAGTAGATTCTCAGTCTGAGTCCCTCCATCTAGGCCAGGCACTCCCTGGGGTTGGGGCCTGCCTGGCCTGTTTCCCTCCCCACAGTGTCCAGCATAGCAAGGGCCTAGCACAGGGCTCAGGGCACTGCCATGAACCATCGTGCTCCTCGTGATGAATTAAGATGCACGCTTTGCAGAGGATCGGAGGTGTGCTTCTGACTCCTAGCACGGCTGGTATGGAGGGGAAGGGGGTGGCCCTGGAGGGGAAGGGGGGGAGTCAGGAGGGCTGCCCAGACAAGATGGGACCTGGCGTGTTCAACTGCATCTGCTGTGACCTTCAGCATGTCACTGCCTTCCTTTCCATCCCAGGGGACAAAGGCTGAAAGAGGCACCCGGGCCAAGCCACCGGGAAATAACCTGGGCACGGCAGGGGTGACCAGCCGCTGCACTTCCAGTTTCCCCAGCGCGTGGCGCGCCGGGCCTACGGTCGCTCCGGGCCCCGGTGTCTCCCGGGGATCCTCCCGGAGCCCGCTGAGTGACCTTGACCCTCCGGCCCGGCTCCTGCGCCCGGGTCTCCCGGGGCCGAGCCGCGGCTTTCTAATCCGCCGCGGCCTGACCTGGGGAGGCAGAGGGGCGTCGCGGGCAGCCAGGGGGCGCCGGGGCCGCCCCTCCTGAGGGCCACCCTGGCGGCGGGCGCTGCGGCGGAGCGCGCTCAGGGAGCCGGGCGCGGGGCGGGGGCACGGCGCTCCCCCCGCGGTGCCCAGGCCGGGGCGCGGGGCGGGCAGGGCGGGCTAATCCCGTATGTAAATGGCAGCCAATGGAGGGTGGTGTTGCGCGGGGCTGGGATTAGGGCCGGGGCGAATGGCTGGCAATCTTACTGGGATTACAGAACAAAGAGCCTCCCTGCGCTCCCGCTCTCGGCTCCGCTCCCCGCGCCGCGCCCCGCCCTCCGCCGCAGCCCGCGCCGGGGGTGGGGGCCGCCGAGCGCCAGCCCCCCGGCCGGCCCGAGAGCCCCCGCCGGGCCCCCTCCCCGCCCAGCGCCCCGCTCTCCTCCCGCCCGCCCCCTCCGCCGCTCCGCGCCTCCCTCTGCCTCTCCTTCCCCCATTCTCCTGGATTAATTAAGGAGGCAGCGGCAGGAGTCTGAGTCCTGGCCGCGGGCCGGGGCCGGGGCGCCGCTGGCAGGAGCGCTTGGGGATCCTCCAAGGTAGGAGAAACTTTTGCGGGGGGCGGGCGCCGAGGCCCTTCTCCCCTCTCCTCCCACCCCCCCCCCGGGGCCCCCGCCCCTCCCCCTCAAGGTGTTACAGAATCTGGGTCCGGCTTTTGGGTGCATTGGGAGGCACGTGACTGGGATTATAATTCGGGCCGGGGGAGGGGAGGGACGGCCGCCCCCACCTGCCGGGAGGGGGTGGCAGTCGGGAGCTGTCACCCCCCGGCCCTTCCGGATGTAGGGGCGCCCGGGGCGGGCAGCGGGCGCCCGCAGGCTGCTGCAGTTGGCGAATGAGGTCAGTTGTGCTGCCCAGACGGCGGGCGCCAGTGTGGGAGCGGAGGGGGCTGGGAAGGCCGCGGCCCCCGCCCCCCAATTCCCCCCTCCTCCGCCTTTCTCGGGCTGGGCCGGTCTCCTGGCCGGTGCCCCCCACTTATAGGCTGAGTTCAGGCAGGACTGAACAGGACAGCCAGGCAGGACTGCCCCGGCACAGTGGTTCCTGTTGGGGTCCCTGGGGAGGGGGCTGGCCTGAGTGGTGGCAGCTGAGCTCCTCGTGGGGTGGGGGGAAGGAGACTCAGGATGGCAGTGGGGGTCGCAAAGCTTTCAGAGGAGCAAGTTGGGGATGCTCTGTCTGTGGGTGGTCTCTGAGTTCCCGCATATGGGTGGGGAGGCCCCTGGAGCAGCCATAGGATGTGGATGGGCTTTGAGGATGATGGGCTTAATGCCTTTCCTGGATTCCCCAGCCCCTGCCTGTGGCCAGGGAGAGGGGTGATGCCCCGGCCTGGGCCCAGGGGAGAGGGGGACAGTGCATCTGAGAGTTGCGCCCTCCCGGCATTGCTGGAGGGGGCTCGAGCCCTGGACATCTGGCCCTGTGACCCAGGCTCCCAGGACTAGACCTGGGCTGGGAGGCTCCTGTGTCCACATCATAGCCCAAGTGAGGGAGCTCGGCACGTAGGGTCTCCTTGCCTGGCACGTGGGGAAAGCGATGGCCTTGGGTGGAGTATGGTGCTGTTGACGTGGGGCGTGGGGCAGGCCCGGACAGCTTCTAGAGGAGTGGGCATTTGCGGGGGCTTCTCTTACTGCTCACAGCAGAAGGCAGGGGTGGCCAGAAGCTGCTCTGACCCCTCTGGCCATCGTCTCCCTCGTGTGTCTGGTTGCTCGGTGGCCAGGACTGCTGCTCCCTGGTACTGATCTGGGGCCTCCGGGCTGGGGAGGTGCCTCTGAGCAGCCCATTTATTTCAGCAACGTCATTCCCAAAGGGTAAGGGCATCGACATCGATTATTTATTCAGAGTGAGAGGCAGTGGTGGTGGGGAGGCTGGTGACTGCTGGCAGGGAGGGGCCGGGCACAAGGGCAGAAAGGATGGGGGTGGTCAGGTGGCCATCAGGAGTAGGGGTCCAGGAGGGTGGGGGGTACACTCTGCCTTCTTCTGAACAGGGACCTGTGGACCAAGGGATAGGCCTGGCCCCAAGGGGACAGGATGTCGGAGCCCCCAATCTGCTTTTGGGAGGTGGGGAGCTTAAGACCACACCCCGTTCTGTACCCTGCTCCGAGGGTGACCTAGAAAGTTGTGGTTCTGACTCAAAGGGTCCCAGAGGACCCCAGCGGAGGAAGCGAGGCAGGGTTGGTTCTCGGCCGCCACTCACGGACCACTCGTTCAGAATGTGGGTGGACTTGGGGGGAAAAGGTTGCAAAACTGGGTCTGGGAAGGTAGCATTGTAGGGGCAGGCTTAACCTACTTAGGAGGACCGTTCTCTAGATGCTGGAGGAAGGGTCATTTATTTGCAGTGTGCTTCATCTGTTCGTTTAAGGCAGTCTCCCCGAGCTGGCTAGCCTTCTGACGTGGTTCTAGTTGTTTGATGCTTGGAAATAGTCGGAAAGGCAGATGTAATGATAGGGGTCTCGGAGACAGCTGTTCTTGCAGCCTCCCTGTCTCCAGCAGCCAGGGCGTCCCCAGTTTGGTAATGGCCCAGTTGTTGGAGACCCCGGGTGAGGATCTGAGGGTGATGTGGTGGGTGACAGCTTGGGGCTCTCGTGTCCTAAGCGTGACCTTGGAACCACAGACCGCATCTGCTGGTCCATCCTCCTTCCAGGTTCTGCTTCGTGTCCGCTGGCTCTCGTCTGCCCACCCGCTGCCTCCTGGGCCCATTCTTTGAAACCTGCAATCTTACAGTTTTCCTGAATGGCCTTTTGCACATGCCGTTCCTCTCACCTCAGAGGTTCTTTCCACCTGCAGGGGCAGGGCTTCCTGAAATGGCCCCACTTGGTGAGGATGGGGGATAAGAGCTGTAGAATTTGCCTTTTTCCTCTCCTCTGTCAGGACTCAGCTGGCTGTCATGTCCTCCAGCCGGAAGCCTTCCCAGGACTGGCCAAGGTGCTACCTCTGTGTCCCCATGACATTTCTGTCCTTCCCCTGTCCCAACATTGATCTTAATCAAGAGTTACACGTCCCGATTGTACTAGGGACAGGGCGGGGACTGAGGCTTGCTTTTGGTTCCGTGGTGCCCCAGGGCTGGTCCCCAAATACTTATTGAGTGAATGAATGAATGAAGTCCTGCCCCAGGGTCCGAATTGCTAAGCACACTTTCTCGCCTTGTTCCTGAATTCCCGTCTCTGGGGCAGGTTCCCACAATGGTTGGAATCCCAGGGTCTTTTCCTGAGCTTCCTGCCCCACATCCTCTGGGAGGCTCCTCACCCCATCACCCCAGCCTGTGTCTCCCCCAAACCTGAGTCTGGGGCTTTGCTCCCTGAGCGTCATCCATCCAGCGTCTCTTGATCCTCCGACTCTCAGCCACTTGCGGACATCTCTCTCTTTGATGCCCTGCAGCCAGGACAGAGCCAGGTTCCTTGGGACAGACCAGGAGGGCGTGCCAGCTCCAGGGGTTCTGTGGAGGCCTCAGGGGGCACTGGGAACAGGAGCTGCGGGGTTAATTCACAAGTCCCGGAGAGCAGAGTGAGACCCAGGACCGAGGGCTCGGGATCCCCCGGGAGGATGTGGGGCCTATGAGATGTGACCCCTTGTGGTGACTGGAAGGGAATTCCCGGCAGGAATTCACAAGCAGGGGCAGGTGGGGAGGATTGTTTTATATGGGAGGAGTGAAGGAGACAAACCTGGTCCGAAGACAGTGGCATGTCACCCCTTTGGTGACAGGGTGACAGTGGAGACTTCTGGGTGTAAATGTTGGGGTGTCCAGGTGAGTCCCAAGGGAGCCAGTCTCGCTGGGCGCCCGCCCGGGTTCCTCATTTGCAGGATGTCTGGCTGGGACTGTCTCACTGGGGTTGATATTTCGTCAGTTCAGACTTCGTGCTATGGGTTATGTCTGATGACACAAAGAGGCTCCGAGCGCTGGGGGAGGATGGCGCGTGGGGCACAGCCCTTGTTCACTTCGGGGTGAGGCTTTGCTTTGACCAGGCACGGGCTTGGCGTGAGTGGCGGGGCTGTGCCCGGCAGGGAGCAGAGCTCTCTCTCCGAACTCCCTCCTGGTCCCGAGCTGGGCCTGGCTGACCCACAGCTATTTGTGTGCCCACCTGTCTCCCTCCTTCAGGACCACCTGCTCCGGGCTGCCAGATTTAGCCAGTTAAAAGAGGGACACCCAGTTACATTTGGATTTTGGATAAGCAACAGATCATGCAGTATTGGGGCTCTCAATGACACTAAAAATTTACTTCCTGTTTACCTGAAGTTCAGACTGAACTGGGGGTCTTGTGTTTTTTTCCGGCAACCTTTCCGCTGCGGCCTCTGGGCAGTGAGACTGTTGGGGGCTAGGGAGGGACTCAGGGTGTGGCTGGGGCCTGGAGTTGGGGTCAGGACTCAACCTGAGGGGCGGGGGATGGTCTAGAGCGAGTCTGAATCAGGCAGCGGCGATTCTCATTTCCTCGGTTGGGCTTTCTCCTGTCCGGGGTCCAAGCGTCCAGATCTCCTGTTAGGCCTGGGTAGCGTGGGGCCTCAGGGATCCCCAGGCTGGGAGGCCCCGGCGTTCAGAGTCTTCTGTGCCACTGCAGTCCGTACGGTGTATGAAGAAGTGTCGGGAGGCGCAGGGAGGTTGCCGGGGTCGCCCTGTCTGACGCCGACTTAGGATTTGCAGAGCCAGGCCTGAGCCCTGGGAGGCCGTGTCTCTGGTGCTCCCCTCTCCGAGGCTGGAGATCACACCTCCGGGGCCCCTGGTAGGGGAGGGTCCTTGGTGGGCTGGTCACAGGTTTGAGGGGCTGTCCCTTTAAAGGGATGCCGGGTGGGTACAGCATGCTGGTTGCTGGGAATTACCTCCCCGCTGCCATGCCACCGTCCGAGGCAGAAGCCCCAGCCCCTGTGTTGCACTGAGGCCCCTGGAATGTCACGGGAGGGCCCAAGGCCAGGAGTGACCCACGTCCCCTGCCCCCAGCGGGCTGTGTGTTTGTGTGCGAAGTGGCGATGATGCCCCCGCCCTGCCTGAGCCCGGTGGTTGTGCTGTGGTTTTGGGGGGTTCGGAGTTGCATGGTGGAGGCTCCAGAGGGTGGTAGGTGGGTCACACCGCTGCAGGTCTGGAGTGGAGACGGGGTGGGAAGCCAGAGGCGAGAGGTCCCAGCTTGAGGGCTTGGGGTCCTGGGCAGCTCCTAGGTGCCCGGCCTGGCTGTGTGGTTGGGGAAGGAGGGACAGCTGAGGCCGTGTCCCTTCCTGGCCTGTAGCTGGAGGAGACTCTTCAGGCTGCTTCTCTCCTGGAGGCTTGGGCAGGGCCAGGCCTGTTTGCTGGTGGGGTCTAGTGGGGTCTCAAGGTACGTTTTCTGGCTACTGGCAGAATTGCCCTATGGGGGCGTCTGTATCTGTCCATCCATCCGTCGGTCCCTCCACAAGCTAGTGAGAAACTTGCAGAGGCACCAGGTCTGCAGGGTCTCAGGTCCTGGCATCCAGCCCCAGGCCGGCACGTAGGAAGGGCTCACCCCACGTGTTATCATGTATATTGTCGAGGGATGAGGAATATCTGGTGAAATGCCCAGGGCTTAAGTGTGCCGTCCAAGGAACTCGACCAATGCATGCATTCACATAGCCCAGCCCCTGTCAAGACGTAGAACATTCCATCCCCCCCAAAGGTTCTCTCAAGCCGGTATGCAGCCAGCCCCCTCCCTTCCCCCAGCCCCTGGCAACCCCTGATCTGGTTTCTGTCTCTGTGGCTTCACATCCTCTGAGCGTCATATAAATGCAATCACGCAGTACGCAGCCTGCGTCTAGCTTCTTCCGTTCCGCCCAATGCATTGTCGGGGCATCGGGAGCTGGTCCTTTCGGTGGCTGCGTAGTACTCCACGGCACGGCTGTACCACAGAGCTCTGCCACTCTTCTCGTGGAGGAGAGCTGAGCTCCGGCTCGGGGCCGCCCAGAGGAGGGGGTATCTTTTCCTCATGTTCACAAAGACACCCCCTCCCCACCCGCTTTGAGAGCTGACCCTGAGCCAGGATCGCTGCACACTTCTGTCCGCAGAGCTGGAATTTCATCCTCCGTTTCTGGTGACTTGCACAAACGGGGAGCTCCCGATGAAATTACACCTGCCTGCAGCCGCCCTCAGGGCTGCAGTCTTCCACCCGCCCAATGACCAGGTGGCTTCCTGGACAATTGATGCTCTGGGGGCAGAGGGTGAACCTGAAGGGAGGCAAGCTTTCTGTGCCCGGTGGTGTCTTGCCTGTCTCTGTGTGCCCCACTCCCCCAGGAGTCTGGGGGTCTCTGGCAGTGAGTCCCTGGTCTCCACTTCTGCGGCTCTATAGTTTGGGATACAAATTCTGTGTTTTCCTGAAGCAAGCGGATATGGAAGGAGGGCAGGCAGGAGCCTGATTTAGGGTCAGACAGAATGGGACTGTGTGACCTCGGGTGGGTGACACCACGTCTCTGTGCTTCGGCCTGGGCATCTGTGAACAGAACAGAGCATCTGGTTTCCAGGGCCAGCATGAGCCTCAGCAAGGGGTCACACAAGCTGCTGGGCTTCCGCAGAGCCCCGGAGGGCACGGGACCCCGCGGGGGAAGGAGGTGGGGACATGCGGGCTTCCAGCACCCCGTGTCCCCCTCTGAGTTGGAGTAGGGCCACTTCTATCCAAGTTACCTGTTAGGGCTCTGGATAAAACGTTGGTTGACACACATCTGAGATCCACAGATGTGCTGAATGTCCGTGTGGACGGCAGCACTGAGATTTCGGTTGGTCCCAAGCTTCTGGTCAGGCCGATTCCAGCTCTGCCGCCTGCCTGCTGTGCGTGGCTTGGAGGACGGCCAGTCTGCCGAGCCTCAGTTTGACCATCTAGAAAATGGAGGCAGCGCTGCCTGTGGGCTCATGAATGGCGGTCCCTGAGTGAAGGGGGGCTCCCCCAGGGGTCGTGGCTTCCTAAGGAAAGGGAGCACCGTGGGTGACAGCAGCATGGCCTATGGGTGTCTTGAGAGATTTGGGGGGTTTTAACTGTTTCTTGTGAGGAAGTCATTGACTTTTCCTGATGAGCCAGCTGCCCCCCCCTCTACCCCACCATTGTCCCCTCCCCCATGTCCTCAAAAGCTGGACCCCTGAGTCCCAGCCTTGGGCTATACTCGGTGGAGGGACCATGGCAGGCTAGCCCTGTGCAGAAGGGCCCTTGGGTGGCTCCCTGGAGCAGGCAGGACTCCTGCCTGCCCACCCACCCAGCCAGCTCCAAGGTGGTCCTGGCGGGCTCCAAGGGGGTCTTGTGACTGGGCCCATCTGGTGTCTCATGTTTATCCAGGAGCTGGTTTTTCAGGTGTGGTGGCTTTCAGCAGAGAGGCCCAGCTTGGGAAAGGTAGGGCCTCTGGGAAGGAGCTAGGTGCCCCTGTTCTCCACGTGTACCCTGGCTGGGGGGTGCGTCCTCTGGGTGGATAGGCTAACCACATCCTCCCTCTGATCCTGGTCCATTGCCCACCCGCCTGCCTGGAGCCAGCCACTGCCTCAGATGCTCTGTTCTCTGCACATCCAGGGCGGGGAGATGCTCCTGGACACCCTGGGTGGGAGGCCAGTGCCCCTCCTTGGGGGCAGGCTCCTTTGGCTTCCTTAGAGCTTCCCCACTTCCCAGCAGGGTGCCGTTTAACCATCAGAGCCTTTGAAACCAGACAGGCAAGGGTTGGAGCCCCAGTTCTACCCCTCACCTGCTGTGTGACTTCAGACGAGTGACCTTACCTCTCTGAGCCTCACCTGAACAAATGAGTGTGGTTATCCCTGCGTGACAGGGTTCTTGGGAGGATCCGCTTGTTCAGTTGGGAGAAGCTGGTGCCCATCCCAGTGAAGAGTGTTTTCTCAACTTGTCACACGATGATCCCAGAGGCTGGCCCTTGGAGAGCTCCAGGCCTGCCCAGAGAGGACCTGGCCGCCACCATTCCCTGCTCTGCTCTTGCCTCCTCTGCCCGCGGCGCGTGGGCTGTGCTGAGTCTCTGTTTCTGTAAGCTGGGAAAACCCCAGGGGTAGAAGTGCTTAGTCCCCTTGGCGTGTCCACCTCTCACACCCTTGGGGTGGGTGATCAGGCGTCCCGATGCCAAGTCCTACCTTGGTGCTGGGCTGCCCAGGGGTATGGGCCCCACCGTACTCCCCGGTGGGCCTGGGGGCAGCCTGCAGGAGGTGACTGGAGGACGGGTGGGATTCAGGAGTAGTCTGGGGTGGGCATTCTGGGGTGGGGCGAGGTGGGGGCAGCAGTGTAGGAAAGGGTCCAGAGATGGGAAATGACAGTCCAGAAGGTCTTCCGCGGGGACCAACTTGGGGGGGGGGGGGCTTGTGTTGGGTCCAGGTGAAGACCTTCATCTGATTGCCTCACTCCCAGCCAGGCCCTGTCTGTTCCTATGAAAGCCATGACGAGCTTCATCAGTTTTCAGAACATACTGCTTTCCCGTCTTGCTTCACAATGTGCTATTGCTTCTCCTTTAAACACGTTTTCCCGCTCCCCATCCATTTCACTGGGCTAATTCTTGCGGGTCCCAGCTTGGATGTCACTTCCCTCCGGAAGCCTTCTCTGATGTCCCCTCCCGGGTCTGTGTTAAGTGCCCCTCCTCTGTGTTCCTACAGCTCAGCGCCCCTCGCCTGCCGTGTTCCAACTGGCCTTGTACGTGTCTGTCTCCCTCCAATGAGACAGGGCCATGCTGCCCTGTCCCTCTGCATCCCTGCCCCCAGCTCGCTGCCTGACACAGTGAGTGTCCTGTACCCACTTGTTAAGTGAATTAGAAGCAAGCTGGGTGCCAGGACATTTGGGGCGGGGCCTTGGAAGGTCAAGGGGCTTTTCCACCCTTCCATCCCAGCTCTCACAGGCTCACCCCCTCGTCCCCAGTTGCTGCCTCTGCTGGCCTGGCTGTGCCTCTCAGAGGCATCCGGGGGGTAATGGCAATGGTGGTGGGGGGCACTGTGTGCAGACCAGTTTGGGGGGTTCCCCCTCCGTGAAGGGCAGCTGGTGCGTGTGGAGAGAGCACAAGTGTGAAGCCTCAGAACAGTTAATCCCCTGGATTATTTAGACACACGCTTTTGTGCGTGCACGTGCGTGTGCACACATCTGTGGTGATCCAGAGGCCGCTGGCAGCGACCGTGCCCAGGAACTTGACGTTTAGCTGAGTCCTGACCGCCAGCCTCAGACACATGCCGCCCAGTGTGCGGAGCCCCCTCCAGTCCCGGCGGGTGGCACAGGGGCGAGACCATCAGTTAGGAGCGTGTTGGCTCCAGGTAATAGAAAGCCCAAGTACAGAGGCGTCAACAAAGAGGGGTTTATGTATCCCCCCCAAGAAGAAGCCTGTGGGTAGGTCCTCAGAGCCTCGGGTTGGGGCTCAGTGGTGCCTTTAGGGACTTTGTTCTCTTCCTCTCTAGCATGTTGGATTTTTTTTTTTTTTAATTATTTCCTTTAAAATGCACACTTCAGGACTTCCCTGGTGGTCCAGTGGTTAAGACTCCGTGCTTCCACCACAGGGGGCCCGGGTTCGATCCCTGGTCAGGGAACTAAGATCCCATGTGCTGCATAGTGCGGTCGAAAAGAAAAAAAAAAGTAAAATGTACACTGCAGTGTGTTTTCATATATTCATAAAGTTGTGCAGTGTTCTCCATGGTCTAATTTCAGAGCATTTCATCACTCCAAAAAGAAGTCCTGACCCATTAAGTAGATACACACGCACTCATCCCCTGGCAACCAGTCGGGGTCTGTCTTTCAGGATGTGACTTCTGTCCAGGGCTGGGGCCCAGAGCTTCTGTGGGAGCCCCCGTGCCACCTTCCTGAGGCACCCTTCTCCCTCCCCTACTCCTGAGCCTCCTGGATGGGACGTGCCACAACCCTTAGAGCTGGAGGGGGCCTCTTTTCCTTTTCAGATGGAGAAGCCGAGGCCCAGGGCTGGGAAGACACGTGGCTAAGGTCCCAGAGTTACAAGAATCAGGATCCAAAACCACATCTCGTGACTCTTGGTCCAGGGCTCCCTGTCCTCCGGCAGGTGCCCCGGAGCCTCCCCGGGCTTCCTCTTCCGGAGGCTGGGTGGACGCATTGAGGCAGAACAGCTGGCGGGAGGTCTGGGGGCAGACCGTGGTGAGGGGGGTGGTGGTAGGGGAGTGAGAGTGATCAGGGTATGGGAAACACCCCAGATGAGGAGAGGAGAGTCCGCAGCGGGACCTGGCGGCTGTAGATTCTGCTGGGAGGCAGGAGGCAGGGGGCTGCTGAGGAGTTGATGCAATGGAGTGTAGGCTGATGGCCCCTGGGACCAAGCAGGAGAGAGGGGCACCGATTCCTGCCCCCGGGAGCTCATGGTGTCACCTCGGGGAAACCTCAAGCCTCCTTATGTGTCCAGGGTAAATCCCAGCGGACACCATCCTTGGGATCTGTAGAGTGGGGCTGACGAACTGGAAGGACTGCCTAAAGAGACCCCTGGAGCCCGGGGGCAGGGGTGGGCAGGTGGAGTATCGTGGGTAGTGACGCTCCTGGTACGGGTGGACCCAGTCTTGGTGATGCAGGTGCTACATTCATCTGGTGAGATGTTGAGTCACTGCCTGTGTGGGCTGCGTCCGTCCTCACGGCGCTGCCGAGAGCTCTCGAGGCTTCCGTGAGCAGGTGGGCGTGGCACAGAGCTGGCGCTGGCTAAGGTCCGGGTGCCCACCACCCACCTTGGGGAGCCAGTTCAGAGCTATGTCAGTCCCACCAGGGTTCTCACCCTGCAGGCCTTGGAGGGCCAGGACCTGCAGGGTGAGAGGGAGGGGACATAGGGATGCCAGGGGCAGTGCCTGGGACCCCTCCCTGCCGGCCTGCCCTTCTGCAGGGACAGAACTTTGGAAGAGGAGTGATTTTCTCATCCCAGGCTTCAGACAGGGTTTCTTTTTTGGCAATGAAGCCAGTGCCTCCTTGCTCCCATTTTCCTGGCTTGGTGTCTGCTGTTGCAGACGTGAGGGCAGACTGGGCGACCCCACGTCACGGAGGGCTGACAGCTGCCAGGATCTCCACCGTCTCCACAACTCATCCCAACGTCCCGGAAGGTCCGCGATCTTGGCACCGCCCTCCGCCCTGTTTTTGGCTCAGAAAATTACATCTCCGTATCTGTAGGGTCCCTTCTGGTTGTCAGAACCCATGATGACTCCCACGCTGGGCCTCACTGCGACCCCAGAAAGGAGGCCCGGCCGCTGTCCTGAAGCCCCTCACTCTCTTGAGGGAGGCAAAAAAGACAGTTTGGAATAACGAACCAAGGGAGGACCCCTCAGCCTTTCTGCAGATACCCGCGCGCGAGCCGCTGGCAGTGAGCCGCGCTTGGGGGGCTGCTCAGGGGAGGTGTGTGGGTGTCGGGCCCGTGTTTGCTTCTGGCAGGCTTTGCTTTGAAGCTGGCCCCGAAGTCTTCCTGCTGTGTGACCTTGGGCAAGCTACTCAGCGTTTCTGAGCATCTGTGTCCTCATCTGTCAGATGGGTAGAGTTGTGCTTGGAGGGTTGCTGTAGGGGGTTGAAAGAAGGATGCTAACAGCACCGCGCTGGGTGGTCACACATAGCTGCTGCTAAGGATGGCCGTACTGTGAGGCTTTGTGGAAAAGTGAGGTTCAGCCAGGACCCAGGCCAAGGTGGGATTTGGATAGAAAGACTCCGTTGGGGCCTGGCTCTCACCTCCCACCACTGCTCTGTGAGGAAGGAAGGAGCAGGGTGCCATACGTGTCTACGGGAGGAGGAGACTGAGGCCCAGAGAGGGGAAGCAGGTTGCTCTACGTCACACAGCCCCGGCAGGTGGCACACCGTCAGTTAGACCCAGATCTCCCAAGGGCTGGCCCTGTGCACGCTCCCGAGACCATGGGCTTTTGGAAGGGGGGGGTGCTGCCCATCAGCAGTGATCAGGCCCTAAGGAGGGAATGGTGTGACCTGGGCTGGGTTCCTCCAGGCTGTCCGCGTCCCTGGGGTTGGGAGAGAAGGGCAGGCACGGGTCACTTTATTGGCACTTTTTTTTTTTTTTTTTTTTTTTTTGCAGTACACGGGCCCTTCACTGTTGTGGCCTCTCCCGTTGCGGAGCACAGGCTCCAGACACGCAGGCCCAGCAGCCATGGCTCACGGGCCCAGTCACTCCGCGGCACGTGGGATCTTCCCGGACGGGGGCACGAACCCGTGTCCCCTGCATCGGCAGCTGGTCTCTCAACCACCGCGCCACCAGGGAAGCCCGTGGGGTCACTTTATTGAATCACATCACCTGGCTGGAGCTTTAGGGGAGCCCCAGGTTGTCCCCGGTAGATCGAGGTAGCTGGGCTCCCCTCGCCCAAGTGAGGGTGGAGATGGGGGCATGAGTTTGGAGAAGGAAGTGGTGTCTGTGCACCCACCTGAGTACACACAGGAGGGGAGGGCCAGGGAGAGGAGCGGGAATGTGGCCTGGAGCCCTGGCTCCCCCTGGCTTGTGCGGTGGAGGGCGGGTCACCTACACGCTGGGCCTCAGCTGTCCAGCGTAGGACGGATGATGATCTAGATCCTGCCCCGCTCCCAGGGTGCAGGGGCCTCCGATGTGATGGTGTGTGAAAGCAGCTGTGGCCGGGGAGGGGTGACTGGTGTGCACCTGTGTGCGGGAGCCTGTGAGTGTCCCGCCACAAAAGAATGCGTGTCATCCCCTGGGGACCTGGTCATTGATGTGCACCAACCCCCTTATCCTGCAGGGGCAGGGATTCACCATGACACCCCCGGGATGGACCATGTGGCTCCATCCCGTGTGGCTCCATCTTCCCCGTCTGGTGGCGTTCCTCGTCTAGAGCACACAGTGGGTCTGCAGGTGACACTTAACTATTTGTGAAAGGAATGAATGGGACTTGGGGCACCAGCACGTGTCAGCCATGAGACGTGTGCATGAGTGTGCGGACAGAGGGTGCAGGGACCTGGGGAGGCAGCAGGTGCAGTTGACAAATACCTGATGAGTGGACCTCTGAATGGGGGTGGCCTCCTCTCTCATGTGTGGGTCACCATTTATAACCTTCGGCTTCTCTTTCCCCGCCTGGGAGCTCTGGGGTGGGAACTGGGCCTGAGTCACCCCAGTTCTAGGTCTGTGTCATAACAGGTGCAGTGAAAATACTGTGCAATTAGTTAGGGTCCTGTGGCATCCTTCAGGTGGTTAAGGGGCTCAGGGGGGTAGACAGGCCCAGGACTAGGACTGGGGGAGCCCCCGGAATGGGGAGGGCAGGAGGAAAGGGTCCTGGAGTGTATGTGGTCAGGATTTAAAGGAGCAGGAACAGGGGACTTCCCTGGTGGTCCAGTGGGAGCTCTGCGCTCCCGTTGCACGGAGCCCGGATTCAATCCCTGGTCGGAGACCTAGATTCCGCATGCATGCCGCAACTAAGAAGTTCATCTGCTGCAAATAAAGATCCCATGTGCCGCAAGGAAGATCCTGTGTACTGCAACTAAGATCCCTGCGCAGCCAAAATAAATAAACAGATCGATAAATAAACCATTTTTAAAAATAGAATGAAAGAAAGGAGTAAGAACAAGAGGGTGGGGGGGCTGGAGGGCATCCAGGTTGGGGGTAGTGCCTGTGGACAGGCCGGAAATAAGGAAGGGGTGTGAGGGGGCGGGTGGCTCAGATGACTGCTCTGGAGTGGATCAGGGCAGGTATAGAGGCCAGATGCCGGGGAGGGGTCGTGGTGGTCCTTCCATCTGGAGCTGAGAACTTCTAGCCCAAGTTCTCCACTTACAGATGGGGAAACTGAGGCTCAGAGATGGGTGGTGCCCAGGCTCCACTTCAGGGTGTCATCAGGAGTTAGAAGCTAGGTTCCTTCCGATGGGTTCCTGGGACCCTTGCTCCACACCCCTGGTGGCTCACAGGTCAGGGGGCCGGGTTGAGTAGAAGCCAGAAACAGGAGGAAGGAGGGCGGGGCTGGGCTGCCAGTTGGGGTGGGGGCCCGTGAGCGAGCCCGGCGGCCCGATTAGCTCACCCACAGGTGACTAGCTTTCTTCCGCCCAGCCTTTTCCCGACAAGGCAGGGCCTGGGGCTCCTTGTCCAGGTTTCTCATCCTTCTGAGAAGGCCTGTTTACGTCTGGCAGGGGGGCTCTCGGGAGATGCGCCCGCCCCAGGGGCTGGTACCTCCTAGCTTCTTCCCACCGTCTCCTGACACCCAGCTGAGTGCCAGGCCTGCATTTCCCACCCAAGTCCCCCCAGCACGTAGGGGAACACAAGGGTCCTTGTGCTGCCCGTCAGGAGTCCCGGGTGAGCTGGCCTGGAGATGATGAGACGGGTGATGTCAGGGGGAGACAGCCACTCAGCAGGTGATGTCAGCGCGAAGCCGTCATCGCCATCATCTCGGCTGCCTCTTTAACGAGCCCGTAGGATCTCCAGGCGCGAGCCAGACGCTTTTCACACGTTATGTCACACGTGATCCTCTCGATGCCGGGAGCGGCGCGTTTGGTGGTACCATTTCGCTCAGGAGGAAACGCGTGGAGGGTTTGGGTGCCCGATGGAAGTCACAGGCTGGTGATAGCTGGGTGGACTCCTGATCCCAGCTTTGCTTGACCCAAAGCCCAGGCACTTGCCCCCTCCTCACGCCGAGAGGGGCAGCCAGGGCAGCAGGGGCACTCGGGCCGGCCGGGTGCAGGCGTGGTGGGGTTGGACGTGCCGGGGCAGGGCCTTGGATGCCAAGGATGGTGGAGTTTGGCTCCGCTTGGTCTCCTCTCCCTCTCTCTTCAGGCTTCTGGTTCCTTTCAGTGACTCATTCATCCACCCAGCAAGTATCATGGACTGCCCGCTGTGGTTCTGGGGGACAGCCGTGAACAAAACAAAACCCCCTCCCCACGTGGGCACGTCCTGTTGGGGCGGCTGGTGAGACCAGCACTCTCTCTGCCTCCCTGGCTGGTCTTTGGGTCCGGCCTCTGCTGACCGGCACACACCTTCCTGTCCGATGGAAAGAAGCGGCTGTGGGGTCGGCACTCTTCATTGTCCTGGGTTGGCAGAGGGCTTGGCACAAGGGTTCTTGGGCCTGTGTCCTGAACTCGGAGGCTTTGGGGTCCATCTGGAAGGACCCGGGAGGCCTGGTCCCCAGCGGAGACTGTGTCTCCATCCAACCCGATTGGTTCCAGGTTTGCTCATCCTAAAGGATGAAGCCCTTCTGAGCCCTCCCCACCCCTCCGTTCTCGCCCACACCCCACGGCCTCCACCTGCTTCCACTCCTCAGCCCTCTACATCTGCTCCCCGGGGGTCACCCATTTGCCGCGCCTCCCACCCCCGTGTTTGTGTTCCTCTAGGCTCCTTGGCCAGCCTCCTGACCTCTGATCTCCACCCTTTTCCCCTCCCCTGACTCTCTGACTCTCCCTTGTCCTCAGTGCCCCTGACTTCTCCCACTATGTTCTCCCTGGCACGCTAGGCCTTTGCTGCTGCCCTGCCGCATGTCTTGCACATCTTGTCCCTTCTGCCCAGAGCTCCCAACCAGCCCAGCCCCTGATCACCCACGGGTTCCAGGTGTCCCTCGGGATCCCAGAGTCAGCCTCTAGGCCTCCTGTCCTCCTCCCTCTGTTCCCTGCTGAGCTGGGGGCACCCTCATCCGCTCTCTCAACAGAACCAGAAAGCCGGGTGTCACTCCGGGCGCCTCCCTCTCAGGACACCCCCATCCACTCAGTCACAAAGTTCTGCCCTGCCCAGTGATCACACCCCTCCTCTCCTCTGCCCCACTGCCACCATCTGCCTCAGACGTGGCCATCCCTGGCCTGGACTGTTGCAGAAGCTTGGTAGCTACCAGATCCCCATCTCCAGTCCTGCCCCCTGTAGTTCACCTGCCAGGAACCCCTAAACTAACCTTGTCTTGCCCCCGCCCCAAACCTGCCGGTGGTTCCCATCCCCCAAATGATGACCGTCCAAGGTCCTTGACCTGGCCCCAGCAACCATGCCCACGTCTTCACCCACCACTTCCTGCCCTGCCCTGGACATTCCAGCCACGCAGAGCCAGGCCCGTCCCCACTCAACCCAGCGCTCGGCTCAGGCTCGACCAAGACACATGGGCGGCCCTGGCTGGTGGTTGGGTTTCCTTCAAATGGTCCTGCCGTATTTGCTCAGCATTTTATTCCAAGGAGGTGGGCCCTGCGGGGGGCAGAGCAGTCATCCCCCTTGTAGGTGAGCGGTGCCTGGGTATTGCTGCCCGGGCTTTGCTCCTCCCCTGCAAACTCCTGCTCCCACGTGACATGACACACTGCAGTCAGCTTGGGTATCGCCTCCTCCAAGGAGTCTTCCCTGATTCCGCCTTCCACCATCCTGTGCTTCTTGTGTGTCACTTTTTACCTTTGACGGAAGTATAATTTACTTAACAGTAAAATGCATAAATCTTAAGTGTCCAGCGTGATGAGTTTTAACCTACGTATATGCCCCGTATAACCACCACTCAAATCAAGGAGTGTCACCCTGTGTTTAATCTCTTTCTTTCTAAGTCTGTTTTATCGTAACTATCCTATCTCCTCCCAGCCTGGGACTCTCTCTAGGGCAGGAACACCTGCTGTCTGTCCCAGTGCTCTGTGGAATGAAGTGTGATGGTTTTGGCGTGTGTGCGCATATGGTCATGTCCCCACATGCGTGACCATGAGTTGGGGGCGGGGTGTGGCAGAGGCTGTGCCCATGGGAACTGGTGCATTTTGAGCCTGGCTGGGGGCCCTGCTGCGAGGCCAGATGCCCCCTCCTCAGCTGGGAGAGTGCCTGATCTCCGCTCCCCAGCCCAGGGCCTCCGCAAGGAGCGACGCCCCGCCCAGAGAGGCCCCTGCGGGCTGGCAGCCTGGAGATTAGTCTCCAAGGCCACGACGCCAGTTGCCATGGGCACGCGGGCCCAGTCAGGATTGCGATTCCTCATCCTGGTCACGCAGGCGGTGGCCGCCCCTGCCTGCCCGCCAGGAGCCGGGCTTTAAATAACGAAATGGAAACCTGACCCCCGGGGAGCTGTCTGCCCACCGGAGCCTGGCCTCCCCTCCCGCTGGGACAGGCCCCTGAGGCGACCCAGACACCCGCACACTGCCAACAGCACCTGCCCCGTCCCCTCTGGGGCAGAGCCTGGGTTTGAGGGTTCCCTTCGTTAGCTTAGCGCCCTGAGCACAGGCGTGGCCCTAGCCTGGTCCTCGGGAGCCCGCTCTGAGAAGAGAGCTCACCTTCATGAGCCCCCCATCCCCACCTGAGAGGGCTGAAGCCCCACTTTCCAGAATCCAGGGCTCAGCAGGGGCGGGGCTTCCCACGGCCAGGCCCCAGCTCCTCCTCCAAGCGGAAGGCGGGGAAGGCAGAAGGCCTCCCTCGTTTCCCCAGGAAGCAGCGTGATGCACGTGTTTGCCCTTTGCCCGGGCCTGGGCTGCTTTCCTGTCCCGGGGGTGGGGCAGCACGTGGGTTGGTTCTTTAAAAAACTTTTTTTTTTAAGAACGAGGTTTCTGTTATTTCTTTCCAAATTGCAAAAGTCATACTCCTCACTGCAGATCATTTACAAAACGCAGAAGAGTAGAGGAGAGCAAGTCACTCGTGGATGCCGCCCACGGAGATGAAATGTCTCCAGTCTCCATCCCAGGCTTTTCCGCGAGGTCATTAGTCTGTATGATGCTGGTTTCAGCTCCGGTGGGGCACTTAGGTTGTCTGCCGTTTCCCTTTTTTGTGTGTTGGCGTGTGTATTTACGGATGTAGGACATGCTTTGGTGAAATGTTTTTGTACATAAATCTTTGTGTTTTGGATAATTTTCTCAGGATAAATTGTTAGGGAGTTCCCTGGCGTCCAGGGGTTAGGGTTTCACACTTTCACTGCCGAGTTCAATCCCTGGTCAGGGAACTAAGATCCCGCATGCCTTGCGGCTCGGCCAAGAGAGAAAAAAAAGGATGCATTGATTAAAGGACTGGGTCAAAGGGTGGGAACTCGGTTAAAGCTCTGGAGACGTGTCAAGACAACTTTCTTGTGTGTCGCGTAACTGAGGATCCCGAACCTGTCTCTTTAAAGCGGTTTATTGAGGGGGGACAAAGCTATTTATTACGTCAGCAGCTCGGTAAGTGTTAGAAAGCAAGTCACCCAGGTAACTACCCAGATCAAGTTTGGAGCATTCCCAGCCCCCCAGAGGCCTCTATCATGCCCCCTTCCAGCAGCCAGCCCACCCCACTTCCCTGCCAACATGACCACCATCCCAACCTGTAACGTCCGTCAGAGTTTGGCCTGTGTTTGAACCGCACATAAAAGGAGTTCTACCGCGTGACCTTTCGCACCTGGATTCTTTCATCATCTTGGAGAGACTCGGCCGTAGCATGGCGTGTAGCTGTGTTTTGTTCATACATCTGATGTCTTTTTCACCAGACCAGGCATCAGGGAGAATGCATTGGAGGCAAACACATGGGCAACGCACTGAAAGCGGGATACCATCTGGATTATCGCCCGTTTTCAAAGACATAAAGCGTGTCTCCCTAAAGGCCCTACTCTGGTGAATAAGAAAGACTCTGCAACCAGCACAGCACTGACGCTCATGGGAGAGCACGCCGTGTTATGGGATGAACTTGCACTGAGTGTGCAGGCGTCTGGGGTACAGTCCGTCCCCTCTGGGCCTTGGCTTCCCCAGAAGCACGTGGAGGTGGTCAGATGGGGGTCCATCCAGCTCTGAGTGCTATGACATTGTATACTTAAAAGCACTAAGAGTTTCTTTTCTAA
The DNA here is from genome assembly GCF_949987515.2 of Delphinus delphis. Classification (NCBI taxonomy): domain Eukaryota; kingdom Metazoa; phylum Chordata; class Mammalia; order Artiodactyla; family Delphinidae; genus Delphinus; species Delphinus delphis. The sequence continues at coordinate 78,169,756 of NC_082697.1, read as the reverse complement.
AGTGGGTGAAGTTTGGTCTCGCCATCCTGTTTACCAACTTGCTTCACTTTCTACATAAAGTAAATGTGAGCTGTCTTCCACCTCTGCCCACGTTACCCCGAGGCCAGGTGACTTGACGGAAGGATCTTTGCAGATGGTGCCCGTCTGTCCTTTAAAAACTTGCACAGACCCTCTCTAAGAGGCCTTGATAAGTGGGCAACTTCCACTTGAAAACCCCCAGGGACGGGGAACCCCGGGGCCCACGAGGCTCCTGGTCTTCCATTTGGAGACAGCCCTCCTGTGGGGTAGCTTTTCCTGTGTTGAGTCAAAGCCTGTATCCCTGTAACCTCTACCAGTGTGACGTGAATGCACATGGACTAGTGGGGGGCTTCAGGAGCCAGTCACGAATCAAAGACTGGGGAGATGATGGGCATCACCAGGCCTGGCATCATGGGTCCCCTTGATAGCGCTCGGTAAATGGTAGGAGCTACTGTTAGTCTTCTTATTACTTTTTTAAAAATATCATTCCTTATTTTTTATTAATTAATCAATTTATTTTTGCTGTGTTGGATCTTCGTTTCTGCACGAGGGCTTTCTCTAGTTGCGGCAAGCGGGGGCCACTCTTCATCGCGGTGCGCGGGCCTCTTACTATCGCGGCCCCTCTCGTTGCGGAGCACAGGCTCCAGACGCGCAGGCTCAGTAGTTGTGGCTCACGGGCCTAGTTGCTCCGCGGCATGTGGGATCCTCCCAGACCAGGGCTCGAACCCGTGTCCCCTGCATTATCAGGCAGATTCTCGACCACTGCGCCACCAGGGAAGTCCTTATTACTTTTTAATTGTGGTAAGATACCCATCACGTAAAATTTACCATCTTAACCGTGTTTAAGCGCACAGTTCAGTGGCTTTAGGTACGTTCACATCATTGTGCAACAAATCTCCAGAACTGGTTTCTTCTTCCCAAATGGAAATTCTATCCCCCTTGAGCACTAACTCCCCCTCCCCCCTCTCCCCAGCCCCTGGCACCCACATGTCACTCTGCCTCTGTGGATTTGACTCCTCTGGGTGCCACTTATAAGTAGAATCACACGGTATTTGTCTTTCTGTGACTGGCTTGTTTCTCTTGGCATAATGTCCTCAAGGTTCATCCATGTGGTAGCAGGTGTCAGAATTTCCTTCCTTTTTAAGACTGCATAATATTCCATTGTATGTATAGACCACATTTTCTTTATCCATTCATCCATCAGTGGACACTTGGCTATTGTGAATAATGCTGCTATGGACATGGGTGTATAATTATCTCTTGGAAACTGATAATAATAATATTAATAAAATAATATTTATTTATTTATTTTGCGGTACGCGGGCCTCTCACTGTTATGGCCTCTCCCGTTGCGGAGCACAGGCTCCGGACGCGCAGGCTCAGCGGCCATGGCTCACGGGCCCAGCTGCTCCACAACATGTGGGATCTTCCCAGACCGGGGCACGAACCTGTGTCCCCTGCATCGGCAGGCGGACTCTCAACCACTGCGCCACCAGGGAAGCCCTAAAATAATTATTTTTAATTATTATAAAAAAAATAATATTATGTTATTATTATCAACATTGCTATGATATAGGATCTCAAACCTGGGATGGATCTGAGAAGTAACCTCTTTCGATCCCTCCTTCAGTGCTTGAGTCGGTCCATCCAGTATCCTGCTGAGACTTCTTCCGGCCTTGGATGCATGCCAGGGGTGGGATGAGAGCCCTACTACCTTCTAACACCTCTGACCATCTGAGTGCCAGGAACTGGGGTGGCATAGGGTGAAGGAAAGAGGCTTTGTGGGAGGGATCATGGTAGAGGGAAGTTCAACCAGCCATCCTGTCTGTCTCCAGATGACCCACTAGAAGGAAGCAGGTGGGGGCTTTGGCAGGAGAAACTCGAATCTGATGCTTGGGCCAATGTTCCTCCATGGCAAGGATTAGGAGATGGTGATATTTATCAAGAGAGTCTTGGAGACTGAGGTCTATAAGAATAGATTCCATTTCAACTGACAGGAATTAATCCCTCAACAGTTCAGTGAGGTACATCCGATTTGCCCTATTTTCCAGATGAGGAAAGCAAGGTTTGGGGAGATGGAATAACTTGCTTCCTGGAAGGAAGGGCTTTTTCTCCTTGAACGGTGCCCGGCACTGGGGCTGTTTAAAGGTTATTGGATTGATTTATTTTTGTTTAGTTATATCCCACCTTATTTCAGAAGGGATTTGAAAGATTCGTAAAGAAACATAAACTATATAGCAAGATGGTTGGAGGACTTCCCTGGTGGTCCAGTGGTTAAGACTTTGCCTTCCAATGCAGGGGGTGCAGGTTCAGTCCCTGGTTGGGGAGCTAAGATCCCACATGTCTTGCGGCCAAAAAACCAAAACATAAAACAGAAGCAGTATTGTAACAAATTCAATAAAAATTTTTAAAAAGACAGTAAAAAACAAAGGTTGTGGCCTGACACGGAAGCAGAAGTGAGTCTGAGTTTGATGAAGATGCTTGCCGTGGAGTCTGTTTCCATTAGGACTGTGTTCAGTTGTAAGTAATCTGAGAAACAGAGACTTAAGAAGTGAGGGTTGGGACTTCCCTGGTGGTCCAGTAGTAAAGAATCCATCTCCCAGTGCAGGGGATGCGGGTTCAATCCCTGGTTGAGGAACTAAGATCCCATATGCTGCAGGGCAACTAAGCCCTCAAGCCATGACCACTGAGCCCAGGCACCACAACTGGAGAGAAGCCCGCGCCACAACGAAGAGCCCACGCAATGCAACAAAAGATCCCATGTGTCGCAACTGAGACCTGACACAGCCAGAAAGAAAGAAAGAAAGAAAGAAAGAAAGAAAGAAAAATATATTAAAAAAAAAAAAGTGAGGGGTTTGTTTTCTCCTATAATGAGAAGTCTGGAGGCAGGTGGCCCAGCCCTGGGGCAGCCTTCTGGGACTTCAGGGAGACCAGTGCCTTCCCTTCCCTGGCTTTTCCATCCTAGGTGGTGGCTTTGGTCATCCTGAGGCACACGGGACTGTTGGCCACCAGGCAGCAGGTGGAAGGGGTGGGGCAGCCAGTTCCTGCTCTGTGGGCAGGAGAGAAGAGGGTTGAGTGAACCAGCTACACCGTTGGCCACAGAATCCTAGGTTCTTTCTGCGGGTCGATCACCAGATGGGATGGCCACTCTCTAGCCGCCAGTTACAAAAGGAGTGTTGGTCTGTTATAACATAGACCAGGAGGCAAAAACAGATGGATGATTTTTTGCTTTGGTCACACTGCGAGGCTTGCAGGATCTTAGTTCCCCAACCAGGGATTGAACCCGGGCCCTGAAAGTGAAAGCGCCGGGTCCTAACCCTTGGACTGCCAGGGAATTCCCCAAATGGGTGGGTTTTTTTGTTTTTTTTTTTACAACTGGTAAAGGTTGACTTAACTAGGATGCTTTTAGCTACAAGAAAAAGAGACTTCCACTGAGCGAGGCTTATGAAACGTGGGCTTTTATTATATCCAGCCTGAAGCCCGGAGGTGGCAGGTCCAGATCATGAGCGTCCAGGTTCTCCCACGGGTCTGCTCTGCTGTCCTCTGCGTGATGGCGTCACCTCCTGTACTGGCTCCTCTCGTGGTCCTCAGGTGGCTGTCACGGTTGGGGGTGTCACATTCAGACCATCCCGACATCCTCGTTTCGGTCCCCTTCTAAGAGCAGGGAGAACTTTCCTAGAAGCCTCGTGTCTCAGTGGCCAGAAGTGGGTTCCATGCTTCTCCTTAAACCAATCCCAGGTGAGGGAGTGGGATTGCCTTGACCTAAGGCCTCGGGGCGTCCCCAAAATTTGCTGCCCCACGTGTGAATTTAGGTGCCAGGGCATAACGGGGGCTCTGTTAGCAGGGAGGAGGGAAAGGACTGGGGTCAGAGGCGGGGTTGGGATTCTGGTGTCTCAACCACAAATCCGGGCTGCCTTCCATTGTACTGTGGCCCGTGTAAGACCCCCTCCAGCTGCCCCGCTGGTGCGGAAGTCAGGGCGGTGGCCTGCTTTATTCTCTGCCAGCTGCAGCGATGGGTGGACAGTGGGGAGGGGGCGAGAACTCGGGGCCCCAGGTAATTCCATCCCCACTGGGGAGCCCCTGGGACAGGAGATCCCATGGTGGGTAGGGCTGCTGGGGAGAAGGGATGCCCCCCCTCCCCTCAGGAGGGGAGACATTTCTTTTTGTTTGTTCTCTCAAGCTTCTTTTTCAAGAAACACAGGCATATGGCAGCGGATGGTGCGGGGGCCGTGTTTGGGTGGTGTGTGTGCTCTTGCCTTTGGCGTGGTGGTAGTATTTTTTCCACTGGCTCCAGTGCCCAGCTGGTACCTCGGGCATTGAGACTTGAGTCAAAGGTGCTCCCCTGGCATCCAGAGAAAATCCAACTCTTTCCAGTGGTGGCTCCTGGCATTACCTATAGGGAAGGGATGGGAGAACTTTCCAGCAAACCCAGGTCTGAGCTCTGTAGAAAGTCTGAACTGAGGAATGTGTGTCCAGGAGGTTGAGGATGTGGACGGGGATTTGTGAGGGGGACGTGGTGAGTGAAGGGGTCCTGGATTCACTCCTGAGGCTGCTGTAACAATTACCATAAACTTAGTGCCTTAAAAAAACCGAAAATTTTTTTTCTTAGAGTGTGGGAGACCAGAACCAGAATCAGTACCACTGGGTCAAAATCAAGGTGTCAGTAGGGTTGTGCTATCTCTAGAGGCTCTCAGGGAGAATCTGTCCCCGCTTCTTCCGGCTTCTGGTGGCTGCTGGCATCCTGTGGCTTGTGGCCGCATCACTCCGGTATTGAAGGCCGGCATCTTCCCATCTCTCCCTGCTCTGTCTTCATGTGGCCTTCTGTGTGGGTCAAATCTCCTTCTGCCTCCTTATGAGGATATGTGTAATGGCATTTAAGGCCCACCCAGATAATCCAGGATAATCTCCGCATTGCGAGGTCATTAACTTAATCACATCTGCAAAAGTCATTTTTCCATATAAGGTGACATTTCAGGCTCCAGGGATTAGGATATGACTGTCTTTGCGGGGCCTTTTTTGGGCCTACCACAAGTCCTTAAGGGCAAATTTGAGCAGCTGTTCTTATAGAAGGGCTCTCTGGTAATATACACCAACCAGGAAGAGGGGGTGGGTGGAAATTCCCAGCTGACCCCCGCTTCTCTTGCCATCTCAGCTCTGCCCCACACTGGGGGCAACCTTGCACACATGCCTGTGGACACCCTAAACATGTACCCAAGTTCCATTCGCCCTTCCAAACAGCTGCCCCCTGGGGATGCACCTGCACCTGCATGGTCTGCCCTCAGTGTATCAGTTACCTATCACTGCATAACAAATAGCCCCAAACTTAGCAATGTCAAACAACAGTCATTTCTCATTTTAATCTCTCACAGTTTGGGATTTGACTAGACTCAGCTAGATGGTTCTTGTTCGAGGTCTCTCCTACAATTACAGTCAAAAGATGGCTGGGGTCAGGGTTGTCTCAAAGACTTCCTTACTCACAAGGCTGGTGCCTGGCCTGGGAAAGAGCTGGGGCTCCTCAGGCATCTCTAGATCCACTCAACCTGTCCAGCACAGTGGCTTCAGGACAGCCAGACTGCTTATATGTTGACCCAGAGCTCCGATGTTCAGTGTCTCCAAGAGAGCAAGATGCCAGGAGAAACCAAGCGCCCTTTGGGACCTGGCCTTGGAGGTCAGGGTGGCATCTCCAGAACATCTGTTGGTTAGAAGTGAGTGATTAAGGGACGTCCCCGGTGGTCCAGCAGTTAAGACTCCTTGCTCCCAGTGCAGGGGGCCCGGGTTCCATCCCTGGTCAGGGAACTAGATCCTGTGTGCCGCAACTAAAGATCCCGCACATGGCAATGAAGACCCCCGCCAGCCACAGCTAAGACCCGGGGCAGCCAGATTAATTAATTAATTAATTTAAAAAAGTGAGTGATTAAGGCCCATGTTCAAGAGGATGGGAATTGGATGTCACCATTGGATGGGAGAAGTGTCAAAGAATTTGCCATCATGTTTAAAGCCGCCTTGGGTGGACACACCAGAGGAGAGGCCCCCTGGGGGTCCAGGTCGGGGAATTGCTTGCCCAGTGGATTCCAGGGGCCTGAGTGCCCAGAAGGTGGTCTGGGGCAGATGCGGGCTCGTGGCGGGGTGTGTCCTCTTAGGCTTGTAGGCTGCTTGCCCCTCGGACCAGGGCTGGAGCAGGACCTCTGAAGTGCAGTCCCAGGCTCTGAGGTCAAGGGTGGGATTCCTACTAGACAGTCCCAGAACCTGACTGTGGTCTGTGTTGAAAGTGCTTCAGCCATCCGCCCTCCCAACCTCACTGACGACCCTGAGCCACATCGTGCTTGCTAGTGACTCAGGGTCTTTGCCCATGCCACCTCCTGTCCAGAGTGCCCCCTTCCTCCCCACCCACCTTGTTCACGTCTCCTGATTCTTTCAAACCTGCAGAAACAGCCCCTCCCAGCAGACACCTTTCCAGGCCTTTGTGTACCAGGCTGGTACACAGCAGGCCTGGGGGTACACAGGAACTGGTGGTCTCATGGGGGCCCAGACGCCTCTGCATCCTAACTGAAGGAGAGTTGCAGGGTTGGAGGGAAGAAGGAGCTGTGGGTGCCCAGACGAGGGGCAGCAGGCCAGCCTGGAGGGTCAGGACATGCCTGACCACAGCAAAGAGTGAGCCAGGCAGAGGGAAGGGTGTCTCTTCTGAAGGGCACAGGGGTGCTACGGCCCAGAAGCCAGAGGTCAGGCATGTCCCGGGGCCTGTAGGCTGGTGTGTTGGGCACCAGAGGGAGGGCAGCGAGGCTGGGATCAGGGATCAGGTCATCTCCTGGTATAGCAGTGACTTTGGACAGGACGGTGACCCCCGAGGGCAAGGTTTGTGTCCTGTTCATCTGTGTGTGTGGCAGTGCTGGGCCTGGGCTTGGGTTGGTGCTTTCTCTCTGACTGTCTCCCTGTGGGGGGAGCCCCAGCAGGACTTGCATCAGCATACTTGCGTGTGCACCTGTGATGTGGGTAAGTATGTGTTGGGTTGCTAGTGCTCACACTCACCTGTGGGTCAGAGATGTGTTTGCCAGGTACATTCTCTCCCCCCTTGCCCCATTCCAGCAGAGGTCACTGAGCAGCCACTCTCATTTTAGTGTTGACACTTAGTGAGTACAACCAACACTTCCCCTTACTCATAGAGTGAATGTTATGTATCTCCAAGCCATGCTTCTTGCCTATGCCTCTCTCCACAGAAATGCGATAGAATACTGTCTGTACATTTGTGTTCTCAGAGAACTCCTATTCACCCTTCAAAACCCTTCTCAACAATCATCAACTCAGGAAAACCTTGTTTGGAAACCCTGACTCCTCCAAAGCTAAATAAACAGAAATTGTTTAAATAAAAGGGGGTAGGGACTTCCCTTGTGGTCCAGCAGTTAAGACTCCGCACTCCCAATGCAGGGGGCCCGGGTTCGATCGCTGGTCAGGGAACTAGATCCCACATGCTGCAACTAAAGATCCCACATGCCACAATTAAGACCTGGCACAGCCAAATAAATAAATAAATATTTGATAAACAAATAAAGGGGGGGAACCCTTTTCCCCCATATCAAGCCTTGTTGCCTGGGTGAGCTTCTCCTCTTATTCTCATTCCATGGTTCTGTAATTTTTTTAATTAACTTATTTATTTTTGGCAGCATTGGGTCTTCGTTGCTGCGTGCGGGCTTTCTCTAGTTGTGGCGAGCCGGGGCTACTCTTCATTGCAGTGTGCAGGCGTCTCATCGCGGTGGCTTCTCTTGCCGTGGAGCACGGGCTCTAGGCGCGCGGGCTTCAGTAGTTGTGGCACGTGGGCTCAGTAGTTGTGGCTCGTGGGCTCTAGAGCGCAGGCTCAGTAGTTGTGGCGCACGGGCTTAGTTGCTCCGCGGCATGTGGAATCTTCCCAGACCAGGGCTCGAACCCGTGTCCCCTGCATTGGCAGGCAGATTCTTAACCATTGCACCACCAGGGAAATCCCTGGTTCTGTAATTTTTTGTGGACTGGTCCTGTGAGCTCTAGGAGGGCAGGCACGGCTGTCTGAGTCATTTCCAGGAGGTGTTAAGTAAACAAATTGGGGTGAAAGGAGGCCCGGGAAGCATCTCCCCTGGGGCCTCCCCACAGGTGGCCAGACCTCCAGCTTCTGCTGAGTTGTTGTAGGCTGCCCGCCCCACCCCCCCAGAGCACATTGCCTTGGGACTTTGACCCAACTGATGGCCAGGTGGAGGTGTGCTTGCTGTTCTGTCCCAGTGTGGCCTTGCTGGGTGTCTGATGAGCACCCAGTGTAGCCCTCGGGGTTCAACAAATGTGTGTGGAAAGGAAGGAGGGGCGCCCAACACGTGTGCTCCTGATACTGGGGGACCCGGACGCGCCGGCACGTGGGAGGAGGGCCTGGGCTGCTGCAGGCCCGGCCCGTGGGTAGCCCGTTGCTCGCCACCCCCTAGATAGGCTGCTTGCGGGAGGGCGGGTGGCGTTTGTTTCTCGGTTCACCCCCAAGCCAGCAGGGACAAGTGACCCTCCCCAGCCTGGTGAGGGCAGGCCTCTCGGTCTCACTCTGACTGGTGGCTTCTCTTGTTCTGTGTGTGTCATACACGCACTGTCTCTTTTTTTTACCCGTCCCCATGCTGACACATGAATGCTCACTCACACTTCTGCCTCTTTCAACAAGTACTCTTCAACCTCGGTGGAGACTTGAGGGACTTGGGATTCCCAGTTGGGCCACTGTCCAGGGAAGGAACCTGTCAAAGGTGGCCCTGGGCTCTGGGGACAGGCTCGCTTCCTGCAGGCCCAGGAAGGAGAAATATACCCTCCTGCCAGGAGTCTCCTTACCTGTGCCTGCCCTGGGGTCCCACGGGCAGGGAAGCAGGGCGCAGGGTGGACCCCCTTCTCTGCCAGCCGGGCTGAGCCCCCCGATCTGTCGCTGCTCCAGAGGGAAGTGAGTTGAAGGCTGCGTCGTGGGGTGGAAGGAACCGGGATCAGTCGGTGTGATCTGGTCTCAGGTCCTGGCTTTGCCACATCCTGGCTTTGGGACGCTTGAAACTCGAAATCCTTCTCTGTGAAATGAGGGTGGTTGTGAGAATTAACCGTGCGTCGGGGCCTAACCAGTCCTGGGCACCTGGGGAGCAGTGCTTCGGCTTCTTCCCTCCCTCCCCTGGGCACCCGCTGTTCTGGCTCTGGCCCACTTTGCGTGTCCTCTGCGTGCGGCCCCGAGTCCCTGGGCTCACGGTGTGAAGGACCAGCGCCTGGGCTCCTGCGGTCCTGTGCACAAGCCCTGCCCTGGTTCCCGTCTGCCCGGCTCCAGCCAGGAGTGGGGCCAACCCACCGGTCTCATCAGCCACCTGGCTGTCCTGTCACCATGCCTGGGGTTCCACCCTTAGCCCCGTTCCTCTGAATTAAGAGTCCTGCGCCAAGGAGGAGCAAAAAGAGAACGGACCGTGAGTGTCAGATGTCCCTGATCTCATCCTGGCTTCATCACTCACTTGGAGCAAAACTGTGCTGCCTCTGGGACTTGGTTTTCTCACCCTTGAAATGGGCCCAGTTCCCTCCATCCTGCTGCCCTCCAGGGGTGGAGGTCACAGGTGTCAGCGTGCTCGGAAACAGGCACTCCCAGGGGAGGGGGACAAGAGAGTGGCTCTTCAGCCAGGGAGAGGAAGAGGGAGCTGGCAGGGGAAGCAGGGCAAGGAGGGAAGGGGCGTGGGGGGTGCTGAACCCCTGGGTGAAGGGGGCGTCTAGGATGGTGGGTGGGGAAAGGGTTTTTTTTTATGGGTTGAGCTGGAACGTTTATCTGCAGCCCTGATTTTTTGCCTACACACCCTTCTCCCCTCCCCCCCATCAGCCCCATCCACTTCTCCTGCGGGGCCCCCTGTCACTGGGGGAGGTCAGGTTCCCTCCAGAGTGAGCACCTGTCTTCCCAAGGCCATGCCCAGGCCATGGACAGCAGTAAGGACAAGTTCAAGGACAGTCCCCCCTTAGCCTCTTAGTGGCCCAGTGCGGGTTGTTTAGGATTGGAAACCCCAGCCCAAGTGCTGTCTCCTCACCCTCTCCCAGGGCCCGGGGGAGTGGCCTTTCTGGGCCTGGCTGCCACGGGGGCCTCCCTCCCGGGGGCAAGTCTGCCTTGCGTTGGGGCAGCGGTGACTCAGCCATGGACACAGCACTCAGCTAATCTTTGGCTCAGGGACCGGGAAGGCCTCTACCTCTCGGCGGCCAGCAAAGCTGCCACTGTCTGGGCCAGGAATCCTGGACGAGTGTAGGAGGCAGGCGGCGGGCAGAAAAACTGAGCTGCTTGGAAACATCCCCAGAGATCATCCAGGCCCTGTAGCTGACTGCGTGTCAGAATCTCCCGGGGCTGAAAAATACAGCGTCCGGGGCCTGAGGTAGACTTGTCACCTCAGGGCTTCTGGGGGAGGGCCCCAGGAAGCTGGGAGCTGGACCGGCAGGTGTTGGCGGCAGCTGGGCCACCTGCCCGCCTCACTCACACATGGGCAAAGCCGGGTGATGGGGCAGGTGTCATACAGCAGTGTCCCTGCAGACCGGGGACCCAGATCTTCCCTCCACCTGCCCCAGCTCTGCCTTTTGGGGCTTTATAAAACAAGGTTGTCCCCTCTGGTCCCTGTGTGACCTTCAAACACATCAAGAGCGTGGCTTCCTCCCCTCCTGTGATCTCCTGGATGAAACAGCCCTGCCTTCTCCTCTGGCAGACCCTCCCCCTTTGTCCCCTCCCCTGAGGAGCCCCCAAGCCTGTCTCTCATCTCTAACTGAAATTGGATATTTTGGACCCAAAGGCAGGACCTAATGTCCATGGTTTGCCTTCCTTATTGGTGTCTGTCCTTGTCCTCAGTGGCCGAGAGGGGCCTTTGGGCTCCCGGCTCTGCTGGTCCCTGTGTCATGGGGAGACCAGCCATCCTGCTTTGCCTGGGACTAAGGGGTTTCTGTGCTAAGCGCAGGAAGGTCCCGGGCAAACCAGGGCGAGTTGTTCAGCCTGCCTGAGCATCAGCAGTGGATTCGATCGGCCGGTCTTCCTGCTCCCCGCGTCCTGGCAGGTGTGAGGGGTACAGTCCTCATGGAGCATGTTGACGGGAGAGGACCGGGCTTGGTGACAGAGGGACAGATGGACGAGCTCATGCCCACTACCGTCTGTGACGGAGTGATGATATAGCAAGGAAGGCGGCTCACATTGTGACAAGCGTCGAGGCGGTGCTGATGCTGCAGGTCCTTGGGACCACGCTTGGAGGAGCACCTGTGCAGGACACCTGTCTGACCCAGCAGCCTCCCTCATTTTCAGTTCCTGGACTGTTCCTCCTTCGTGATCCAAATACATCCAAAGTTGCAGTCCCCCATGTTACCTTTTTATTGTTGTCAGACCACCCTGCTTCTAGCTTGCAAACATCCTGGCTCCCACCCAAAGTGGCTGACCATCACACTTGTCAGTTCCCCAGATATTTTTGTTTTGGGCCACTCCACGCGGCACGCAGGATCTTAGCTCCCCAATCTTAGTTCCGTGACCAGGGATCGAACCCATGCCCCGTGCAGTGGAAGCTCGGAGTCCTAATCACTGGACGGCCAGGGAAGTCCCCGTTTCCCCGAATATTTGTTGAGTGTCCCTGAAATCCCAGGCAGGTGCTCAAGGCAGTGAAGGTTTGGTAAACCTGACAGCCTCTGGTCTCCCGGGGCCACGTTCCAGGTGGGGAAATCTGGCAGGACGCACGTGAACAGGTCACTTCGGATGTTATGAAGGAAATAAACGAAGGGGTGGGGGCTGCCGCCTGGCTGCTGGGTCAGGGAAGGCGCAGAGGACCTGGTGGTTGTGGGGAGGCCTGATGGAGCGAAGGGGGCAGCGGGAGGAGACGGGGACCGGGCAGAACCTTCCGGGCGGGAGGAGCCGCGAGTCCGAGGCCCCAGAAGGGAGCACACGGTGTGTTTTGGGGACAGAAGGAGGGCGGTGCTGGAACCAGCACAGAGCGGGGAGGGCAGACAGGCCCAGGTCACACAGCCTGCAGCGTGGGGAGGTGACATTCTGCCCGCGGTGGGAACCCCCTGGAAGCTTCTTAGCGGGAGAGCCGCGTGAGACTGGTGTGGCAGCTGCTTGCAGGGGGACCGTGGGGGCAGGAGGAGGGCAGGGAGGCTACAGTGGGGAGCCACTGTCCCCACGTGGGTGAGCGAGGATGGTGGCCTGGACGGGGAGGCGGCGAGAAGCGGGCAGACCTGGGTGCATCCTGGAGCCGAGCTCGCAGGACTCTCGCTGGATTGTTTCAGGGACGTGGCAGAAGAGAGCCGGGGGTGAGGCCTCAGCGTCAGCCTGCATCTGAGCTGATGGCAGGAGAGGAGCGGATCTGAGCGGGAAGCGCGGGCCGTGTTCCGTTTGGGTTGCTTGTTAGACGTTGAACAGGAGACGGGGGAGGAGGTAGCATCTCAGGAGACGGGGGAGGGGACAGAGAAGTGGAGAGTCCCCAGCATACAGGTGACATGTAAGCCGTGAGATTGCCTCGCAGCGAGGGAGGGAGTGGGACGGGGATGAGAAGAGGGCCCAGGACCCTCCAGCGGTCAGCGGTCAGTGCCAGGAGGGACGTGGCCGGGAGGTGGGGCGGAAGCCAGGTGTGTGGCCCTTGGCAGCCCTGGGAGAAGGGTTTGGGGAGGGATGCTCACAGCCCCCTGCTGCCTCTTGGCCCTCGTAGGCCTTACCCCCCCAGGAACCTGGGGGTGGGTGGAAGTCCCTTGTCACTGAGGGCTTCCTGGCCACTTGTGCCTCAGGTCAGGAGCCAGCCACCCATCACCCAGGATGTCACTTCTGATATCCTCTCTCAGGTGACACAGAGCAGCCCTTAGCTGCCTCCAGCCTCACCCGGCCCCTTGTCCTCACTTGCTGGTGTGTGGCGTGTGTGACGGCTCAGGCAGTGGCCTCTGTTCTTGCCATCCACTCCCCCTGGGGACTTTGTCCTGTTCGTTTTTTGGGCACTTGCCTCCTGGTTAACTAGCATACTTCGCGCTCTGTTCTGTGTTGTTTGTTGGTTTCATTGGGTGGTTGTCTTCTCCCTCGTTTTCAGATTAGAAGTAGCCCCACCTTACAAATGAGAAAACGGGGGAATTAGGTGGTTGGTCCAATGCGGTCCTGGCAGCCTCAGGCCTGGGTCTCACTGTGTGCGTGGTTCATGGCTCGTGGCTCCCAGCCCAGCGCTCTGGTTCCCCTGTTCCACCCACAGCCGCTCCAGCCACGGGAGCCTGCCCCTCGCTCCAAGGCCCGGGAAGATCTTCTGCCCTCCTACCCAAACGCACCCAGCTGCCTAGGGCTCGGCCTCCTTGGGCTCCGGCTCCAGACAGAGCGTCCTGGGAGCCCGGACGGACTAGAAGTCAGGGGATGGCCCACAGCCCGGCCCCCTCCTCCTCCGTCCCTGAGTCCCTGGCTCCTTTCTAAATGGATTAGGACCTTTGCCGGAAGGAGCCAGCAGCCGTCTGGGGCGACCGGAGGCCAGGGCTGGCGCACTGTCTGGTGCCTCCTGCTTTGCCCTGATTCGATTTGGGCTCCAGCAGCTGGGAGGCTGGCAGCCTGAGGCCTTTCTGGAAGTGGCTCAAGGGACTGGGGGGCAGGGGGCGGCTGAGGGGAGGAGGCAAGACTTCACGCGCCCCAGGCAGGCAAACCTCTCAGCTGGTCGTGCAACAGACCTGCGATTGGGCTTCGTGCCACAGAAGGCCCCTGGCTGATGCTTGGTCCATTAGCAGGTCCCACTGGGGCCTGTCATACCCTCAGCATCCCTGATAACGTGGGTTTCGAGCTTTTATTAAAAATAAGGCAACCGGGACTTCCCTGGTGGTCCAGTGGTTAGGGCTCCACGCTTCCAGTGCAGGGATCACAGGTTCGGATCCCTGGTCGGGGAACTAAGATCCCACATGCACACAGCACGGCCAAAAATAAATAAATAAATAAGGCAACCTAGGAGGAGAAATACATTTTATAAACATTTCGAAGTGAACCCATACACATTTTGGCCAACTGCTGACCTGGCCAGTTATTTTGTTTTTGTTTGTTTTGTTTTGTTTTAATTTATTTTATTTATTTTTGGCTGTGTTGGGTCTTCGTTGCTGCGCGCCGGCTTTTCTCTAGTTGCAGCGAGCGGGGGCTACTCTCCGTTGCGGTGCGCAGGCTTCTCGTTGCGGTGGCTTCTCTTATTGCGGAGCATGGGCTCTAGGCGCGCGGGCTTCAGTAGCTGCAGCACACGGGCTCAGTAGTTGTGGCTCGCGGGCTTAGTTGCTCCACGGCATGGGGGATCTTCCCAGACCAGGGCTCGAACTCGTGTCCCCTGCATTGGCAGGCAGATTCTTAACCCCTGCGCCACCAGGTAAGTCCCTGGCCTCTTATTAAAATCAGTATTTATGTACAGCCAAGTAGCCAACTTGGGCCAGGACGGAGTCCAGAGCCAAGCTCTGCTGCATCCCTAATTCCTTTGAATGTTTCCGTCTCCGTCATTGGATGCATCTCACCTTGTTATGTGTGACGTGCTCTGGTTGCTGTTCCATGTCATCGATTTTACAACCCACTAAAAGGCTACAGTCTGTGGTTTGGACTACACTGAGCTGGACGCTGGGGGTGCAGCAGTGATTGGCAGACCAGTCCCTGACCTCATAGAGCTTACAGTCCAGGGGGCAGAAGACACTGTGGACTTGGCACTATATTAGGTGCCAGGCCCAGCCATCACCTACCCAGGACCTCCGACCCCCAACCCCAGTTACATGCACAGACTCCTTTACCCCCAAGAAGCAGAGAGGGCAGGACTCACAGGCTCCCTCCGATGCCTGCAGCTCTGTTCCCTGATCCCACCCCTGAACTGGCCACCTGGGGCCCTTGCACAGAGCACTAGAAGGTCTGAGCCCGGGGAGGGAACTGAGCGTTCCTGCCTCTGCCCTCTACCTTCTCCTTTGCTTGGATTGGCGAGGGGACAGCTGCCCCATAGGAAGATGCTGGCACTGGGGCATCCTGTGGGTGGGCCCCCTGGACCTGATTCCTGGGTCAGGAAAGGGAGGGGCAGGATGGATCGGGGACCGAGGGAGGCTGACCTTTGTATCTAGTGGGGCCCAGGCCCGGCTGGGTAATACAGGGCCAGCAGACTTGTTCCCTGCCTGCTGTAGCCCCGATGAGGGCACCTCAGCAAGGGGGGAGGATACAGCTCTGTCTTCCGGGAACCTCATGACGAGGGGCAACGTCCTATGTTGGGGAAACCTCACCTGAGGTGAAGGGGCCTCTGCCCCGTGGTATCTCTCTGCACCTCTGAGATTCAGTCCTGGAAGCCAGGAAGTAGACCGAAATTCCACGGCCTTGGGGTGGCGGCCTTCCCCCGGGGAGCATGTGACTTGATACACAGCTGTGATGGGGGGCTTGGGGACAGGTGGGAGGCCAGGGACACCTGACCAGCCTGGGCAGGAAGGGGCAGGAGGTGGGGCAATCCGGGGCACCTTCCCAGCAGAGGTGACAATTAAAAGCTAAGGGGGCAGGGCTTCCCTGGTGGCACAGTGGTTGAGAGTCTGCCTGCCGATGCAGGGGACGTGGGTTCATGCCCCGGTCCGGGAAGATCCCACATGCTGCGGAGCGGCTGGGCCCGTGAGCCATGGCCGCTGAGCCTGCGCGTCCGGAGCCTGTGCTCCGCAACGGGAGAGGCCACGACAGTGAGAGGCCCACGTACCACAAAAAAAAAAAAAAAAAAAAGCTAAGGGGGCAGTCAGTAGATGCCAAAGGGGCCAGGGAGGGCACTCAGGGAGAACAGAACTGGTGACAGCTGAGGAGCCGTGAAGGATGTCCATATGTTTGGAGGATGGTGACACTTAGAGTGCCTAGAGCATGGGGTATAAGGAGGAGTTGAGGCGAGGGACAAGAGTCTAGACCCTTGAATACCAAGCTGAGGAGTCAGGAGCTAATGTGGGCAGCAGGGCGCTATGGAGGGTGTGTGGGCAAGGGAGGGCCATGGCCAGAGGGGTGTGCGTGGGGAGAGTTGGCGTTTAGGGCCTGCCGGGCACACTGCTTGTGGCTTTGGCTGTGGGGGTGCAGACTCGGGAGACGTGCCCTGAGGCACCCGCCTCCGTTATCCTGCTGTCTGTTCCCACACCTGTGTGCAGGTGCTGTGTGTCCAGGCCTGTCAGAGCTCAAACCCCATCATGCATGTAAGACCCTTAGGTGAAGAAAAGGCCAGCTCTTGATTTGTCCCACCCGGGAAGTCGAGGTGGCCTTGGGGATCCCGGGGGCCTGGTGGGTTAGTGGTGGCATGCCACGCCCTATGGCCCACGGCCACCTCCGCCTCTTCCCTTCCTCCATCCAGGCGACCATGGCCTTGCTGGGAAAGCGCTGCGACGTCCCCACAAACGGCTGTGGGCCTGACCGCTGGAACTCCGCCATCGCCCGCAAAGACGAGATCATCACGAGCCTCGTGTCTGCCTTAGATTCCATGGTGAGGGCCCCTGCCCGTCCCGGGAGGAACGGGGCAGCCAGCCTTCGTAAGCTCTGCTGCTCACAGGAGCCCTCGCCGGCCTGAGCCTCAGAGTCCCCGTCTGCTACGAGGCCCGTCTGCCGACGCCGGGGGTGGGAGGCTTAAGTGAGGTCAAGTGTGTGGGACTCCAGCCCTCGCCCCCTCGCCCCCTCACCCTGTCTTCGTTTCGTCACCTCTTACAGTTGACGTCCCGTCCCTGGGATGGTCACAAGTCTGCCTCCCAGCAGGTCACCTGGAGGGTAATGCGTCAGTGATTCATTAGAAAGCTGTCACCCCTGTTGTTAAAGCCAGGGCTGTAACTGCATCACTCCTCTGGCACCCTTGCCTCCGTACCTAAACCTATAGCAGTTTATCCCAAATGAGAAAATAACAGGGAATTCCCTGGCGGTCTAGCAGTTAGGACTCAGAGCTTTCACTGCCAAGGGCCCGGGTTTGATCCCCAGTAGGGGAACTAAGATCCCATGAGCTGCACGGCTCAGCCAAAAAAACAAAAAAGAGAGGGAGAGAGAAAATAATAACGTCATTTTCCTGTAGACTTTTCCTGGGGCAAGTTCTGTGATAGAGGGTGGGCAGGTGTCTTAAAAAAAAAAAAAAAATTCTGTCTGGCATCAGGTAGCTGCACCCCCTGCATTTTGGTTCAGTGAAGTTGAACTTCAGAGAGGGCAGTACTTTGCCTGATGTCACACAGCATGATCAGTTTTTAAAGTGGGCTCCCAGGGGCAAAGTCTACAGTTTCCCAAGGACAAAGGGCCTCCCTCCAGGCTATTCCAGCTGCAGGCAGCTCAAGGGCTGCTTAGGTGGTATTTGGGGCAGAGGTGGTAGACACCCCTGGGAAGGCCAGCTGGGTTTGACCCCTCCCCTGTACAGAGTGGCCTTCATGAGGAGGGGGGGCCCCAGGAGCTCAGCCCTGTGCCGGTAGCAGTGTCAGCTTGGTGTGGTGGTGGAGGTACAGTTGACACAGGCAGCGACGGCCAATGCCACAGCCACTAGCCACATGTGACAGTCGATATTTAAATTGTAATTTGTGAAAATTAAACAATTCAGTTACTCCATCACACTAGCTTCATTTCAAGAGTTCAGTGGCCACATGTGGCTAGTGGCTGTGGTATCAGACAGTGTAGAAATAGAACATTTTCATCATTGCAGAAATTCCAGGGTCCAGTGCTGGTCTAGAGGGTCTTTCAGAGGGTCCTTGGAGGAGCCAGTGACCCTGTAGCTGTCCTGGTGGCATGAACAAGACAAGCTCCCCCCGCCCTGTGACAAGACCTTTACAGGTTTCCTGAGGGACCTCGTGGGTGACAGCGGCACTTACTTGGCTGTGACTTAACGCCGGCACCCAGCGGGCCTGGGGCCAGGTTCTCAGGCGGCCTGCAGGAAGACTGGGGCCAAAGTGCTGTCCGTTCATCACCTCCTCCCGCCCAGCCTCAGACCCTTTTCCAGGCATTTCCTCCTGACCCCCATTCTCTGTGCCTTTGGGTGAGTCTACTCCCTGCTGTGGCCTCAGCTTCCTCAGCTGAGAAGTGACCATGCAGCGCAGGGAAGGCTCTCCTCCAGCTCTGCTGGCCACTCCTTGGAAACGGTTGAATCCGTTTATCGTCTTTGTTATACAGTGTTGCCACAAGGCAAGGGAGCAGTGGGGTTTGGTTTTCATCTTAGAGAGGCGGAAATGAACACCATCCCTGCCCCCAGGAGCTCCCGGGGGACAGTCCTGCTGGCCCTGAGATGTCCCCAGCTTCCTCACCGGAGCGACTGCAAGCCGGAGCTGGCACTAAAGGCATGATCACGGCTCAGAGAGGTTGTAGAACCTGTCCTAGATCACACAGCAGTGGAACTGCGATTAGAAGCCAGGCTTCCCGACTGTCCGCAGAGCGCTAACTCAGAAAAAAACCAGCATTTATCAAGCACCGACCGTATGCCACGAGCTTTGCAGGCAGGGTTTTCCCAGTGAAGTAGGCCTGAGATGCTGGTGGTCTCGGTCGCAGGGCCCCCTGTGTTAGGGCTTCCTGTGCAGTAGGCCTGCCAATCTCAACTCTGGGGCTGCAAAAAGAACCTCTTTGCCTCATACCCACACGGGATGCCCCGGTTTAGAGACTTTTTCCCACCAGCCGGGCCCCATTGAATCCCCACAACAAGCCCATCACAACTCTGGGAGCTGGGCCGCTTGTCCGCATTCTGCACATTTGGAAATTGGGGCCCAGAGAAGGGCGTGACCTGCAGGAGGAGGCCGATGCAGGATTGAAGCCTGGATCTGTCTGTGCCTTGGTTCTCCTGGGACCCCTCCCACCTCCTCATCCAGGACTTGGAGAGCCCAGGACAGGATCATCCCTGAGGCTGGGGCCAGGCCCGAGGCAGGAAGCCCCCCCCAGAGCAAGGAGGAGGAAGGGGCACAGGCCGCGTCCTCCTCTAGCCCCTGGAACCTTGTCTTCTTCCCCTGACCTTGGCCGAGCTCCGTGGGTGTTGTTCGTTCATTCCCGCTGCAGTCTAAGACCCAGAATGTCGGGACGGTGACCTCTCCCTGGAGCTGCTGGTGGGATCTCGGGCAGCTGGGAGCTCACCTCCCACCCCCCACAGCTGGCACTGGGGGTGTCCAGAGTAGGGGGTCCTTCCCCCGGCTCACACAAAGCTGGTACTGGGGGTGTCCGGAGTGGGGGGTCCTCCCCCCGGCTCACACCCCTGCTCCCCCGCAGTGCTCAGCGCTCTCCAAGCTGAACGCAGAAGTGGCCTGTGTCGCTGTGCACGATGAGAGCGCCTTCGTGGTCGGCACCGACAAGGGGAGGATGTTCCTGAACACCCGCAAGGAGCTGCAGTCAGACTTCCTCAGGTTCTGCCGTGAGTACCCGGGGCTCCAGAGGGCCAGTCCCCACTGTCCCCGAGGGGAGGAGCAACACCGGGTGGCCCTGTGTGGGAGGAGGCACTGGGTAGGAGGGGCTGCCGCAAGCTTCCCAATGTGGCGTCGTCAGGGGCGGCCACCGTTTTCGTTGGAGTCACACAGCAGCCCCTCGGCCGATAGAGACTCCGGGCAGGCCAGACCTAGCTGCCTCCTGTGCTCGTGGACAGAAGGGGACACTGTGGCCCAGTTCCTGTGCGGCCCTGATGCAGGGACCCAGTGCACGTGCTCAGCTAATACTTAGCGCCTGTTGTGGGCGACACCCTTTGAGCACGAACTCGCTTATCCTGACGTCAGAGGCTGGCGCTGACCCTGTTACAGTAGCAGAATCTCGGAGCCGCCTCCTGGTGGCCCGTGGGGATGAAGTGACTGAGGACTTGTCCAGCACGTAGGAAATGCTCTAGAAACGGGAGCAGTTAGGGATGATGTGATAAATAGAGCCACGGGCTGGGCCACGTGCTGGGGCTGTTTACTGTTCCCAGCAGGCTCGGGAAACAGTCATCACCGGTTTACAAATGAGAAAATGAGATGCATTGAGTGTAACCATAGGGGACACACAGCTGACGAGTGATGGAGGTGGAGTTTGCTCTTTCGGCTGCAACCCTTCAAAACGGGGGATGCAGGGACTTCCCTGGAGGTCCGGTGATTAAGACTCCACGCTTCCAATGCAGGGGACGCGGGTTCAAGCCCTGGCTAGGGAACTAAGATCCCACATGCTACGTGGCACAGCCAAAAAAAAAAAAACGAGGGATGCAGCATGGGCACCCCCGGGACTCCTGCCAAGGGGTCCTGCTCGCTCCCGGAAGAGACCAGCCCCAGCACTCAGAGCTGTGAGCCGGGACCCCCGAGGCAGAGGGGTCGTTCTGAAGCCCCCACCTCTTCAATGCTACCTAGGCCGTCAGGGCCCCTCATAAGCAGCCCCGGGCTCTGCACTCTCTCCTCCAAGCATCCCTGGTGCTCACCAGGCTGCACTGTGCTGAAGTGCACGTTCCCCGGCTCTGTGTGTCCCTGCTCACCACTGCCTTTTGTCCCTGCTGTTCCCCACCTGGAAGGCCCTCGCTCCTCCCCTCTGCCTGGCAGATGCCTCCCCAGCCTCCAGACTGACATCCCTCCCGCCCCGGCCCCATCGGTGCCCCTCCGCCCCAGTGCCCATGCCTGACTGCCCCCCACCCCTTGCAGCTTCCTGTGCCCTAAACTTCCATCCACGCCTATGCCCCAGCTTAGCGGTGAGCTCCCGAGGCAGGTCAGCTTCCCCTTCATGGTGGATTAAGTCCTATGGGGTTAGAGCCTGGGCGGGCATTCTAGCCCAGAAGTTGGGACTCAGAGATCTTGGGGTTAAGAGCAGGCCCTAGAGGCAGACACCTGGGGCCACATCCTGGCTCTGCCAGCTGCTGCCTGCTGGACCTCAGCCTCTTCACCTGTGAAAGGGGAGGACAGTGCTACCCTGTCCTGGGTCGATCTGAGGGTTAAACGAATTAATACACGGCGAGCACGTAGAACAATGCCTGGCACTTAGTTTACACTCACTAAACACCAGCTGTTGTTTTTCGCACCGTTATTAGCATTTCCATCACCCGACCCCGGCCTAGGCCTGGACCCTGGGATCAGCCATTTCTGGGGGGGAAAGCTGTTCCCCCCCAACACACACACACACCGTGCTGGGGCGTATCGTTACTGGGGTCCAGCCACTTCCCCAGCCAGCCCCCTCTCCCACCCGGCCCTCAAAACCTGTACCCTCTCCAAGGCTGGGCAGGGGGCTGGACCGGTGTAGGGTGGCCAGTGGCAGGGTCCTGTGGCCCTAGATGGCCAGGCTGGGAGCCAGACTGGGGCCTGGGGCAGGTGCACCCGGCTTCCCAGAGCCAGGCAGATCTGCTATTTATAGCACCGGGAACTTGGCTGGTCTATTTCAAGCTTCTCAGGTCCCAGAGGAGAGCACACTCCAAGCTGGGAGGGGCACCCCCAAGCCCTCTTCTCATCCCCTTTCCAATGCAGTGCCTAGCATCTTCCCAACCCAGGGATCCAGGGACACTCCCAGGCCCCCACCCTGGCCCAGCCTGGCATGAACCTGCCTCTTCCCAGACCCTCAGCTTCCTGGTGGGGTCCCCATTGTCTCCCCATTTGGCAGAGCAGAAAACTAGGGCCTCAACTGGTTAATTCAGAAATAGGTGATGGGGGACTTCCCTGGTGGTCCAGTGGCTAAGACTCCATGCTCCCAGTGCAGGGGGCCCGGGTTCGATCCCTTGTTTGGGGAACTAGATCCCACGTGCATGCCGCAACTAAGAAGTCTGCATGCCGCAACTAAGAGTCCACATGCCGCAACTAAAGAGCCTGCGTGCTGCAACTAAGACCCGGCACAGCCAAAATAAATAAATAATAAATAAATAAATATTTTTAAAAAAAGAAAAGAAAAAAGAAGTAGGTGATGGAACAGACATTCGTTGAACCCCAGTTCTGAGCCAGCCCATCTGGTCTCTCATGAGAGCTCACAGACTGAGGCCCAGAGAGGGAAGGGACTTGCGTAAGGTCACACAGCGAGTTAGAGGTGAGCAGGGATGAATGCCCTCTGCTGGGCACTGGGAACCCTGAGGTAAGCAGCCCTGGCCCTAGGCAGGGCGGTTGGGGCAGGCCTTACTCACCCACTTATTCTTCCTTCATTCATCCATTTGCACTCCGTGTTGGGTGCCCAGCTATAGGGCTTAGCACAGGGCAGGGACGTCCCAGCTCACTGGGCTGGTGGTGTGATGAGTACTCACCATGGCCCCGCATGCTCTGTGTCCCACAGGAGGGCCCCCGTGGAAGGAGCCGGAGGCAGAGCACCCCAAGAAGGTGCCTCGGGGTGAGGGTGGCAGCCGGAACATCCCACGGTCTGCCCTGGAACATGGCTCGGACGTGTACCTTCTGCGGAAGATGGTAGAGGAGGTGTTTGATGTTCTTTATAGTAAGATCCTTCCTCATTCCATTTGGGGCCCCCAGGCGGGTGGGAGCCCCCAGCCCTGCCCAGAGGAGGAGGCCCCCTCCTGCCCCACTACAGGCCCTGGGCGGAACCTCAAGGCGTGGGTTCCTTCTCTCCCCACCCCCAGCCCTCCCTCGTTCTGCATCCCCAGGCGTGGATCTGCCGTCCCAGCCCCGTTCCCTGAACCACCATCCCTACCACCCCTGCCCTGGCGCTGCTCACTGCTCCCTCGTGCCTCGAAGAGGCCCCAGGCTTGCCCTGGTCTGCTCGCCACCAGCCCAGCTCCCTGCTGTCCCCACCTGCCCTGTGACCAAGGGCATGGTCCCAAAGCACAAGTCTGACCACAAAGCTCTTCCCTCCGCTGCCTGCTCGGGCTCCCTGTCACCCTGGGCGTGGCCTCAGACCCTACCACGGCCCGTCCCCAGCCCCCTCCAGCCACGCTGACCCACCTCCTATTCTCCTGCTCATTCTGGCTTCATTTCACACCTGCTGTGACCTTTGGGCCGACCTTCCCCCCCTCGTCCCCAATGGACGCCGCATTGCTCTCTAAGGCTCAGCTCCAGGAAACCCCCAGCTCTGAGCTGGGTTAAGGCCTCCTCTGGGCACCCACTATGCCCTGTGTCCTCACTCGCCCAGTTGCTCTCCAGGATCAGGGACTGTATCTGCTCTTTCTGCTGTTCCTAGCCTGCACTTCAGAGCCCAGCAACAGCGGGCTCTCAGAGGGTGTTTGTTGAATGACTGAGTGAAGGCTAACTGCCCAGCCAAGTACTACCTTTGGGGTGGAAGAGGGGAGGGGACAGGCAGGCCTGGTCTCCCTTGGGAAGTGTCAGGTTGCAGAGTCTCTGGCCCAGTGGTGACCTTCACACTCCCTGGGTGACCTCATGCGGGTCCCTTCCGTCCCTAAGGGTCCCACCCCATGATTTCTAATTTGCTTTATTCCTTTCTTTGGTTCTGTGGAGCAAAGGTCGGGGTGGGGTGGGGGGACTCCTGTCGTTGTCTAGATGTCAGGAGGAGGCCAAGAGGGGTAGGGGGCCCGGAGGCCCTGGTGGGCATGCTGGCCCCAGGGACGGGAGGACTTGTCACGCGTGGTTGGCTGTGCCTCTGCAGACGCTTGCCAGATGCAGGGTTCACGCCCAGAGCCCCCTGCACCCCTGCCCACTCTGCCCCGACCCCCCTTGCCTGCCTCGGGCAGAATCAGAGGTGATTATGAGGGGAGGGGCTTCCTTCTGGCTCCAGGTGGGAGGCAGCAGACGTCTGTGAGCCCAGATGCTCGACCCTCCCTCCCCTCCCCCCTTCCCGCGTGCTCAGCAGCTTCTCATCCTGTCTCTCCTCTCTCTTCTGCTTCCTCTCCATTCCTCTCTTCCTTACCTGCCCTCCTCTCCCTCGCTTTCCTTTTCCCTTCCTTCCTGTGGCTGTTTTCTTGCGGTTTCTCTCCCTCACCCCTCTCTCCTCACCCCCTGCTCGCAGCCCTGGGGCCTGCTTTCCCCTCCACCCAGATGCCCAGAGAGGAGAATGGCGGGGGAAGCAGGGAACCCCCTCGATGGGGCAGCCCCAGCCCTCAGGTGCAGGCCGCAGGCCCCTGTCCACAGCCCCTGCCGCCCCCCTCACCGCCGGCAGGGGCTTATTCTGTGGGAGGTTGGCAGTGAAGGGGCCTCTGGGGTCCTGTTTCCCGGGGATCCGGCACCACAGGGCGTCACTCAGCATGGTCCCAGCTCCGGGGCGCGCCCCGTGCTCACCACAGCCCAGCTGCCGTCTCATACTAGGCCCCCTCCTCGACCCCTCCCACAGGCGAGGCCCTGGGCCGGGCCAGCGTGGTGCCGCTGCCCTACGAGAGGCTGCTCCGGGAGCCGGGGCTGCTGGCTGTGCAGGGGCTGCCCGAGGGCCTGGCCTTCCGGAGGCCGGCCGAGTACGACCCCAAGGCCCTCATGGCCATCCTGGAGCACAGCCACCGGATCCGCTTCAAGCTCAAGAGGTGAGTGAGGCAGCCCGCCTGGGAGCGGCCCGGGGCCGGGTGGCTGGACCCCGGGGGCCAGGCCGGGCCGGGCGATGACCTGCTTCCGTGCGGGCTCAGCCGCTCGTGGCCGCTTGTCCTGCCCGAGGGCAGGGGACTTCAGACTCCCACAGGGGACCCTGGTTGTAAGAGCTCCCAGTCCGATGGCAGAGGTGAGGCAGAAACTCAGTCACAGAGCATGCTCTGAGCCAGGTGTGGAGTCACGGAAGTCTTCCCCGGGGGACTTCTGTGTTGCAGAGAGGCTTGGTTGGGGAAGAAATAGCGCCAGTAGCACTCGAGGTATCAGGAACAGCCCGTGCAAAAGCAGGAGGCAGGAAGCCACATCGTGGGTGCTTGCTTGGGTTGCCAGCCGAGGGCTCCATTAGGGACTGACGGGCTATGAGGTCATGGAGGCTGGGCTGGGGAGGGTACCGATCTCTGGGGCAGCCAGGAAGCAGCCTGAGGGCTGAACGTGGCCCGTCAGGGCTCGGGCACCGCGGCCGGCCAGTGCACGAGCGATGCATTAGGGGGTGCGAGACGATCAGCTGCAGCTGAAAGGATGTGATTGGTGGAGAGGGGGCACAGAGGCCAAGGGGCAGGGCCCAGGTCCTTGGATAGCCCAGCCGTGTGGCCCTGGGCACGTCACACCCCCACCCGGGCCTGCACCCCGACCTGTAAAATGGGGACTGGTCATGCATACTTCACGGGCTGTCGTGTTCTGCAGAGGGAGGGCTCGGGGAAGACATACCCCTGGTGGGACAGGTGGATGAAGCTGTCTTGTGTCCTTTCCTTCACCCAGGCCGCTCGAGGATGGCGGGCGGGACTCGAAGGCCCTGGTGGAGTTGAATGGCATCTCCCTGATAGCCAAGGGGTCTCGGGACTGTGGCCTGCACGGCCAGGCCCCCAAGGGGCCACCCCAGGACCTGCCCCCAACCGCCACCTCCTCATCCGTGGCCAGCTTCCTGTACAGCACCGCCCTTGCCAACCGCACCGCGCGGGAGCTCAAGCAGGAGGCACCCGCCTGCCCTCTTGCCTCCAGTGACCTGGGCCTCGGCCGGCCCGGGCCTGAGCCCAAGGCCCCCACTGCCCAAGACTTCCCAGACTGCTGTGGTAAGCTGCTGCTGGGACTCCCGAGTCTGGGGGGTGGGGGGTGGGGGACAGAGGTCACTCATGCAGGGGCAGCTTCCCAGGGCGGGTCGGGGTGCTCAGGGCTGCAGGGGACACGTCGGAGCAAGGAGCTGGGGCGGGACAGAAGGTGTGGTAGCTCGGACTCAGTCAGACCCCGGGCCTCTGCCCAGTCATCTGTGAACAGTATCCTTGCCTGGGACCAAGAGATGCCCGAAAGGACTCCCAGGGGAGTCTATGGAGGGAGAGAGTAGACATGCTAATCAGGCACGTGCATTTAATGAGCACCTACTACCTCCACCCAGCGTGGATTAGGGGTACTGGAAGCATAAGAAAAGGAACAGCTGGACATGAGAAAGACCTGTGTCCATATTTTGGCCCCTGTACTTAATGGCTACGTGTCCCAGGGCAAATCTCTACCTCTTTGAGCCTCAGTTTCCTCATCCGTAAAATGGAGATGCCAATAGTACCTGTCTCGCTGGGCTGTTACCATGATGAAATGACAGAGCACGTTAGAAATGCACATTCTCAGGCCCAGCCACAGCCCTGCTGAATCTGGCACTTTGGGGGCGGGGTGAGCCCCAGCTGCCTGCAGAGTCCACCAAGTGTTTCCGATGGGTGCTCAAGTTTGAGAACCTCTGTATTAAAGCAGCGAGTCCAGTGCTTGGCACAGAGTAGGTGCTTATAAGTTATACTTAACTGTTATTGTTATTATGAGAAGGAGAAAAAAGGACACCCCCTCCCCGCCACAGCCATGAGGGCTGAGCAGGGGGATGGGACTTATATGCCTGAAACAAGTGTCCCCATCTGTAAAATGTGACCTGGGACGTCCTGCCCTCCCCGATCTGCCATTCGGAGAGCACACGCTGCTAAAGGATGTCTCGGGCCTCTGGTCAGGGAACTTGCCTTGAGTTCATGATCACAGGGCCCAGTCCTGGGTTCTCCCTGGTGGGGGAGACTGTTACCCCAGAGCCCCAGCCCGCGCACTCAGGCCAGATCTGGGGAACCCCTCTTGGGGCCCACCTGGAACCTGTACCTTTCCGCTCCCTTGTCCAGGACAGAAGCCCACTGGGCCTGGCGGTCCTCTCATTCAGAACGTCCATGCCTCTAAGCGCATCCTCTTCTCCATCGTCCATGACAAGTCAGGTAGGACAGTGCCCGTGGCAGCACCCTGACCAGAGTGGGGATCCAGGACTGGGGTGGTGCTTATTACTGAAATGGATGTGTGTCCACTGGGTCTTTGTGAGAGAAAGGAGGAACGGCACCGCACAAGGGACTTGTGGGTGAAACCAGAGTGAAGCCAATATATAATAGTTACTTATTGCTGCATGCCAAATTGCCCCCAAACGTAGCTTAAAATGACAAGCATTTATACCTTACGGTTTCTGTGGGTGAGAATTCGGGAGCAGCTTAGCTGGGTGGTCCTGGCTCAGAATTTCTCAGGATGTCAGCTGGGGCTGTGATCATCTGAAGGCTCGACTGGGGCTGGAGGATCCACTTCCAGCTCACGCATGTGGCTGTTGGCAGGATACCTATTCAGGGCTGCTTCAGTGTGCTCAAAACGTGGCGACTGGTTTCTTGGAGTTAGTGATCTGAGAGAGAGTAAGGAAGGAACCACGTCTTTTATGACCCAGCCTCAGAAATCACTGTCACTTCTGCCATATCCTACCCATTAGAAGTCAGGAACTTGGTCCAGTTCATACCCAAGGGAGAGAGAGGAATTAAACTCCACCTCATGAAGGAACAAGGGTCAAAAGAATATGGAGACAGATTTTAAAAGTACCACACAGAACAGAGAACCAGAAGGTTTGGGATTCATTTGTACCAAAAAGGGATGTAGTGAGACTTTCCAGCAACTTTGCCTTGTGGAGGTCTCAGCCTCACCTTCAGTGAAAGGTTCTTTAAGAAACCTAGTTTCCTGGGATCAGAATGGAGACCACCACTGCCACAAACAAGCTGCATCCCAGGCAGGGAGGGGACCTGGATGTCCAGGCAGAAGGGCATTGTGGGAGGCCGTGGTGGGCAAGAGATACAAGCAGAGATAGGATCTCACCAGATACTAGCTGGGTGATCTCAGGCAAGTTACTCAGCCTCTCTGAGCCTCAGTTTTCCCACCTGCAAAATGGGAATAATATCTATTTCCGCACATTGTCCTGAGGGATTAACTAGGATATTATGCATATTAAGTGCTTAGCACAGATAAGTGCTTAATAAATTTAAGATGTTCCTTTTATAATTTTAATGAACCAAATGATCGCTCTAGTTATTAATATTAAATTGAAGCAGAGGCTTTGGTTTTATGGGAGAGGCCAGCAGGGCTGAGGGTTCGAGGGACTCCAACAGGGCCAAAGCTGGGTGAGACCCCGGGTGCACAAGGCATGAGGGTTAGGTTTTCAAGGTCAAGACTCAGGAGAGGCCCAGGATGGACGGGCTGAGCCTGCACAATAGCTACGGCCATGGGGGTGGACAGAGAGGCAAGAGGCAGCCAAGCCGTGGGGTCCCTGCTCCCACGGGCCCTCACTTGTACCTCCTGTGTTTTGATAGAGAAGTGGGACGCCTTCATAAAAGAAACCGAGGACATCAACACGCTCCGGGAGTGTGTGCAGATCCTGTTTAACAGCAGATATGGTGAGTGGGCGGCGCGGCCCGTGGTGTGGCCCCAGCAGCGCACCGAGCATCTCACTGTGTGGCAGTCGCTCGTGTTCCCCAGCATGACGGTGGGAGCCATATGCTGGCTTCACGCGCCGTCAACGCAAATGTCATCTCCTGTCTGGGTAGGGGGTGGTTGTGTCAATATTTCCCTTCCAGATTCTCCAGGGGGCAGGACTGATGGCAAAGCCCCAGACCTTGGCTCACCTGTGGGAGGCGGGCCGCTTGGGGGGGCGGTGGCGACCATCCGGGAAAACGGCTGTTGGCCTCTTGTGCCTGCAAGTCCCCCACGCACCACCCTGTCTCCTGCCTCCTCACCTTTGCCCGTGCCGTGCCCCCTGCCCAGTGTGCCCTTTGCACGTATTGCAGGCAGACTCCTACCTGTTCGTCAAGACTCAGCTCTTAAAGCTCTGATGGTTCCCTCTCTGTTCCATGTCGCACACTTGATGCGCCTTGTCTGTATCTGTCCCCGTGAAAGCCAGGACAGGACCGGCCCCTCTGTGCCCCCAGCACCCAGGACAGAGCCGAGCTCAGAGCACGTGTCGGCTCACTGCACTGTGGGCAGCAGACACAGGTGGTAA
Source organism: Delphinus delphis (assembly GCF_949987515.2). Lineage (NCBI taxonomy): Eukaryota > Metazoa > Chordata > Mammalia > Artiodactyla > Delphinidae > Delphinus > Delphinus delphis. The sequence continues at coordinate 78,141,093 of NC_082697.1, read as the reverse complement.
CCGGGGCAGGGGTGCCCTCCACGTGGTAGAGCTTCAGCCAAGTGCAAAGTGTGGCCACTCGTTGGCTAGACAGCAGGGGCTGGACCAGATGGACCTGTAAGCCCTTCCCGCTCTGGGTCCTGGGACCCCCGAGTGCCCTCCCACACCTGGTCTCCTTTGTCCCCTCAGCAGTCCTCGCTCACTCTCACTTATTCGCTCAGCCTCTGTTGCGCTCCGTCTATAAGCCCCGCTCAATGGTCAGACGCAGCGTGGCTCTGGCCAGGGTGGGTGGCTGTCAGTCACTGCGGAGATGACGCAGGTACCCACAGATCACTCATCACGCAGGCGTGATGTTATTGAACCCCACTTGAATCACGCAGCCCCTCTCTGGGGCAGCCCCTCTGCACGATGGGACCAAGGGAGGGGGCTGGGGGGAGGGGCACCACCCAGAGCTGCAGGGACAGAGAGGAGGGTCCCGGGCCGCCTACATGTGCGGGTGAGGGGAGAGCACTGCCCTGGGAGTCCACGGACACTCGCTGGATGCCCTGGAGATGGCCAGTCTCCTTGCCTAACATTGGCTTTCTCACCATGAGCAGACCAGACGTGCCGGGGTAGGGCTTCACTGCCCTCCCTGCCCTCCCTCCCCTCCTGCTTGGCTACGAAAAAGCCTCTCTCTCTACTCACAACACTTCTGACAGCAGGAGTGTGGGTTTTCCACGCCACGCAACCCTCCAGTTCTCTGTGGCCACCAGCTGGGGGCCCTACAACTCGATTCAATTCTGACCCTAACTCCCCGGAGTTACACAGACCCCTCCCCAGGTGAAGGGCTCAGTGCCCCAAGGCAGCACCCCACTTCAGACGCCAGTCACAGGTAGTGGGTCCCCAGGGTACCCACACTTCCATCCAATTTGGCTGCACACCCATGTGGTTCCCAGGACCCCCCTCCGCGGGTTCGGCAGTTTTCCATAATGGCTCACGGAACTGAGGGAGGAAACACTTTGCTTCTCTTGACCTGTTTATTACAAAGGATACAGATGAAGAGGTACATGGTGAAAGGTCCGGAAGGGTCTTGAGCACAGGAGCTTCTGTCCCCATGGAGCCTAGGGTGCACCAGCCTCCTGGCACGTGGAAGCTCTCTGAACCCCTTCGGTTAGAGTTTTTACAGAGGTTGCATTAAGTGGGTGTGATTGATTTAACCGTTGGCCATTGGTGATGAGCTCAGCCTCCAGCCCCTGTCCCCTCGCAGGAGTGGGGGATGTTTCCAACCCTCTAATTGCGTTTTTGGTTTTTTTTTTTTAATTAATTAATTTATTTTTGGCTGCGTTGGGTCTTCTTTCTTTAACTTTATTTTTAGTTTATTTATTTTTGGCTGCCTTGGGTCTTCGTTGCTGCACGCGGGCTTTCTCTAGTTGCGGCGAGCGGGGGCTACTCTTCCTTGCGGTGTGCGGACTTCTCACTGTGGTGGCTTCTCTTGTTGCGGAGCACAGGCTCTAGGCACACGGGCTTCAGTAGTTGTGGCACGTGGGCTCAGTAGTTGTGGCTCGCAGGCTCTAGAGCACAGGTTCAGTAGTTGTGGCACACAGGCTTAGTTGCTCCGCGGCATGTGGGATCTTCCCAGACCAGGGCTCGAACCCGTGTCCCCTGCATTGGCAGGCAGATTCTTAACCACTGCGCCACCAGGGAAGTCCCTCTAATCGCGTTTTGAGCCCCCTACCTTGTGCCAGGCACTCAGACCAACTCTGGTCTCAAGGTGCTTCAGCAAGTGGCTGAGGTGGGTCTGCAGTACACGCAGTGGTGCTCGGTAGTACGTTCGAGTATGTAGTAACGTGCAGGGGTGGGGGCCCTCAGAAGGGGAGGACAGCTCAGAGAAAGGTGAGGTTTCTCAATAGGCTTGGGGAGTCAGGGGAGGCTTCATGGAGGAGGTGTTCTTTGATCCACCCTGGGGCCTGGGAGGCTTGGTCACGTGGGCTTGGTGGGCTGGGCCATCCTGGTTGGGGTGGGGCTGAGCGAGGCCCCGTACTGCAGGGGGCTGTCTGTACCCAAGTTTCTCCCCTCCCTCCCTAGACAGGTGTGAGCAGGGCGGGGAGTAGGGAGAGGGGAGCTGGGGAGGGCTGGCTCTGTCCACATTGGGTGGGTTCTGCCCCACCACTGCGGGCATGACAGCTGCCAGTCTTCCAGTCTGTCATGCGTGCTGGATGTTTCCAGAATGTTGAGCCTTTCCTGGAGGTCAGCACTTGGGCCCACCACCATGGCCAAATCCAAGGAGGAGTGTCGGGCTTGGGGTGGTTGAGACCTTGCCCCTCCTCAGGCCAGAGCTCCCTCTGAGCTGTCCCTTCCGCTGCCCTGGGGAGAAGCTGCCGCCCGCCGCCCCGCCCCCATGAGTACTGGGGGTTCCTGTGGCAGGGGTGGGGATGTTTGGCAGCCTGAACAGTCCTGCAGATCCAGGACGAGCAGGTCCTGCTCCTGGTTCGCCCTTTCAGCTACCAGCTCCGGGCCAAGTGGGCCCGCGATGTTGCTGGGGGTGCAGAGGGGGGAAAAAGAAACAGAAAAGACATGGGGGGAGCCCCAGGCTTGAGGAAACCTCAAGCAGTGTCTTGAGGAAACCAAAAGCAGTGTCTCTGTCACCCGGGGGGGGTTGAGATTACACCAGGGTCTAAGGGTTGTGCATGGCAGCTCCATCCTCCTCTTCCAGGTGGGCAGCAGCTGGAGGCTGCGCGGGCTGGAGGTTTTGTGCCCTGGGCTGAAAAGACAGGCCTAGCAAGTCAGATGAACCCGAGGGGAGGTGGATTCACGTAGACTCGAAGCAGCCAAGAGCCCATCGCTCAAGTGCTGGGGCTGGGGGGTGGCTGGTGACGCTGGGGTTCGGGGGAAGAGACGGGTTTGACGGCTGCTGAGATGGTGAGGGTTTAATTAGACGATGAGCTAAGTGTGACTTCACAGTGAGACCTGGCTGCCAAAGCCTCCAGCGCAGGCCTGGGCCGCATCAACAGAAAAGCAATCTTGGCGGTGCCCCAGGGAGGGCCACAGGCAGGCGACTCTGCCCTGCCCCGGTCCTGGCATGACTGCAGGGGTCTGGCTGTGGGCTGCCACTTGTCAGAACACAGACACATCCTGGCATGGCCCGAGGAGCCAGGCCAGGATGGGGAGGGGCCTGAGGAACAGTGAGGAGACGTGGAACCCTTGGGACAGGTTGGAGTGACCCTTGGGAGAGGCAGGAGTGAAGGGGACACCCAGCTCAGCTCGCCTCCCAGGCCTCGGGGCCCCATGAAAGTACCATCAAGCACATAGTAGGTGCTCAAGAAGTATTTGGTGAGTGAATGAATGAAAAGGAGGAGCTGGGGTGTATGAGTGACTGAAATGGCACAGGACCGCACCTAATGGTTTGGAGGAAAAGAGCAAGTAACCACTTCCTGAGCTCGGGTTCTGTCTACACTGCTGTTGACAAAGCTGTCGGCTTCCAGCGGTGTCTCCTGTCACTGATGAGTGAGCAGAGTGCTGGGCCCCCCCTGGAGGAAAGGGCACACCTGTACAACTGGGAGCATCTGGCCAAGAGTCCACCTCCAGCCTGGAAGCTTCCCTCAGCCGCTCATTCACTCCCAAATATGCAGGAAGCAGCTACTACGTGTCCTGCCCTATTTTAGGTTCCAGACAGTGAACCAACGCACAGTGAATATGTTTGTAACGTCAGATTATGATAAATGTGGGATGAAAAACAAAGCAGGGTGGGCTAGGGAGGGATGGAGGGGGCTGTTTTAGGCTGGTGAAGTGACATTTGAGCAGATGCTTGAATGGAGAGAGGGAGGGAGGGAAGGGTATGGTGATCTGGAAGAAGAGTGTCTGAGTAGACAGAAGAGCAGGTGCAAAGGCCCTGGGATGAGTGCGCGCTTGGCGTGTTAGGGAAGCACCAGGGAGGCCAGAGAGACCGGGGTGAGCAAGTAGAGGGGTGAAAGATAAGGCCAGAGGTGATGGGGTCCTGGTCACGTAGGGCCTTGTAGGACTTCGGCCATCGCTGAGTGGGAGGGGAGCCTATGGGCCTTTTTTAAGAGAGTAGTGATGTATTTGGTGTTTCAGGAGGATCCCTCTGGCTGCTGAGTGGCCAGAGTGGTGCCTGGGAGGTGGGAGGTGGTGATGACCAGGCCCTGGGGCCCTGCATGTCCCGCAGCCTCCATCCCGCGTTCAGCCTTGCCGTTGCCCTTCCAGCGGAAGCCCTGGGCCTGGACCACATGGTCCCCGTCCCCTACAGGAAGATCGCCTGCGACCCGGAGGCTGTGGAGATCGTGGGCATCCCGGACAAGATCCCCTTCAAGCGCCCCTGCACCTACGGGGTCCCCAAGCTGAAGCGGATCCTGGAGGAGCGGCACAGCATCCACTTTGTCATTAAGAGGTAGGGGGTGGGGTGCAGGGGGGCAGGGCTGGGCAGGGGGGCGACGGCAGGCACGAGGCAGGGCCCTGGGGAGGCAACAGGGGTCAGGAGCGGAGCGAAGGGGTTCTGTAGCCTGACAGCTGCGTGGCCGCCTCCTCCCGGCCTCTTTTGAGTATTGAATGGAGAAATGGAGGCACAGTGCCTGACCCGAGTAGGCGCTGGCTAAGCTCTCAGAGGTGTTTTCCTGCCACCGAAGAAGACCTGAGGCCTTTGTACTTACCTCCCTTCAGAGAGGAGCCCACCTGAGCTCAGGTGGGGCTGGGCCAGCCTCTCCCTTTCTGCACCTCCCATCGGACTACCCTGCCTGCTGGTAGTTTGTCCACCTTTCCTGTCCTCCCAGGTGGCCAGTTTCCCTGGTGCAGGTGCGGGTGGGCGGGAGAAGGCAGAGCACTATGGACTCTGGAACTGCAGCCCCTTCCCCCCGGCCTGCTGCCACCCACCCCCCAGGCTTGTCTCCCAACTCCCACAGGGGGCTTTGTCCTCACAGCTGGCCGGACTCACCAGCGAGCGGGCATCCCCAGGCAATGCCAGGCTTCCTGGGATTGCTTCCTCCTAAATAGTTAGAGAGGGAGGGGGCCAGAGGCCATGCCGTCCAGCCCCCTGCCTCCAGCAGCACTGCCTGCGTCGGGCCCTTCCCAGGCATCCATTCTGGGAGCCCGCTGAGGGCGTGGCTCCCAGCGTGTGCACGCGCCCACGCGCCTGCTTGCTTGTTGCCCTAGACTGTAAGCAGGGACTGTGTGGCTCGTGGCTGAATCCCCAGCGCCCACAGCAGTCCCTGGCATGCAGGAGATGCCAGTCCATATCTGTGGAATAAAAGGATGGATGGATGAAAGTGCTTGTCCACATTTGGACTCAGGCCATCTAACTTGTTAGAGCTTAGGAAATAAACAGGGTAATAGGAGAGAGAAAAATGGTGGGTGGGTGAGGAGGAGACCTGTTTAGGGTGGCCCGGGGGCCTCTGAGACAAGGTCCCATTGGTTAAGCCAGAGCTGGGAGGTTGAGAAGGGCCGCCTGCACCCAGCTGGGCAGTGTCTGGGCAGAAGAATTGACCTCAGTGAGCAGCCCAGACGGCTGGGGTGCAAGAGGGTGGGGATTGACCCTGAGAGCGTGGAGTTGTTCTGAGCCTTGGGAAGGACCTCTGCAGGGTTGCTGGATGCCAGAGCTGGGGTCTGCCCGGCCCCCTGGCTGCTGGGGGAGAACGGACTCTAGAGAGCAGAAGCAGGAGACTGGCGAGGAGGCTGCTGCAGCCGTGGGCCAGGCCAGCGTGGTGGGCACAGGGAGAGAGCAGCTGGGTTGGGGATGGAATCTGAGCGGTGACGGGGTATGCTGGTGAGTGGACCGTGCAGGTGGGGAGAGGAGTGGGGAGGAAGGGTCACCCCCATGTTTCTGAGTGAGTTCACCTTGGAGGAGATCAGGAGATGGAATTTTCAGAAGCCCAGCTGAGAGGTCAGAAGCTCGTGAGGGAGGTCTGGGAGTTAGAGATGAAAATCTGAGAGTTGGCAGCGTGGGCCAGGAAGGGATCACGGGCAGGAGAGAAATAGAGAAGAGAGGGGCAATTCCCCGGCGGTCCAGTGGTTAGGACTCCACTCTTGCCTGCTGAGGGCCCGGGTTCAATTCCTGGTCAGGGAACTAAGATCCCACAAGCCATGCAGCGTGGCCAAAAACAAAAAAAGAAAGAAAAAAAAAAAAGAGAAAAGGTGGAGAGGACTCAGATGGACTCTGGGATCCCCACGTTAGAGGCTGGGGCCGCCAGCAGAGGAGGCTGAGAGTGGCCAGGGAGCTGGGCGGGTGTCTCACTGCCACCGAGGGAGGTGACTCTGAGAGTCAGCTCTGACTGTGGGGCACGCCTGCTCAGAACCCTTCCCCGCTCCCCCACTCTCCGTGAGCCCCGGTGTAGCGGCTCCCAGGGTACCACAGTCCAGCCCGTCAGCAGCCACCGTGCCCGCCCTAGTGCTGCTCCGCCTTCCCTCCTGTTTCTCTGAACTCCTGCCTCCTCACGTGCCTCCAGCCATCACTGAAGCCCTTTCCTTTGCCTGGAGCTGCTCCCCGCCCTCCTTCCCACCTGTCCTGTCTTTCAAGGCTCACTATTCTGTCTAGAAGCCCTCCCCTGTCCTCAGTCGGAAAGAATTTCCCCCTTCCGCAGCAGATGGCTTCTTCCCCCCATCCGCGTCCCCACCAGCCCCCCATCACCCTGATCACTGGCGGCAGTGGGACCACATCTGAGCCACCTCTGTTCCCTCTCAACCTCTACCAGGGGTCCCACTTGATAAATCATTCTGGAGGTGGATTTGAAATCATTCGAGGGAATTCCCTGGCGGTCCAGTGGTTAGGACTCTGCACTTCCATTGCTGAGGGCCTGGGTTCGATCCCTGGCTGGCTGGGGAACTAATATCCCGCAAACCGAGTGGCATGGCGGGGCCAAAAACAAAATCATTCGGCCTTCTGTCAGGTAGTGCCTCCTGTTGTCTAGCTTAAGTCTCTCTTGCTGCTGCCTAAGTCCTTTTCCTTCAGTTGACTCCTGGTAGCAAGGGAGGAGGCTAGGAGAGCAGAAAGCAGCAAGGGCATCCCAGTGACCCCTTACATTCCTGACCGTGGTGTTTGAGTCCTCACTGTGGCTGACCTTCATCTCCCTCTATCCAAACTGTAGGTCGTTTAACCCTTCACTAGTATTTGCCAGGCGCCTCCTGCAGGCCCAGCCCTTCACTGAGCTCTACTGAGGACTTCACGAAACAGCAGGCACAGTCCCCATCTGCCCCCAGGGGCTACCGCGAGTCATGGGGGGTGGTCACTCCTGCGATGAGTCCTGGGAGCATCAAACAGCATGTTTCCAGGTGTAGACTCGATGGCATCTGAGCAGCAAGCCTGTGGGGCTTCCTGGAGGAGGAGGCTTGGCATCAGGCCGACTGGGCTTGAAGCCACACAGCACGTGAAAACCTTGGCTAGCACTTCTCTTCTGAGCCTCAGTTTCCTGATTTGTAAAAATAGGGACAATGATGCCCTATTCCTCAGGTTTTTCTCAACATAGTATGAGGAGGTAGACATAACATACCTGGCATGAAATAGATGCTCAATAAACGCGAGTCTTCTCCCTTGACCTCATCTCCTTCACGTAGAGAGAAGTAGTTAATCAGTGCTGACAACCCGGGTTTGAATCCTGGCCCTACCATTTTCCAGCTGTGTGTCCTTGGGCAAGTTACTTAACTGCTCTGCCTTACTTTCCTCGTCTATAAAATGGGGCTAATGAGGCAAATTCCCTGGTGGTCCAGGGGTTAGGGCTCTGCGCTGCCACTGCAGGGGGCATGGGTTCGATCCCTGGTGGGGTAATTAAGATCCCACATGCTGCACCGTGTGGCTAGAGAATAAAATAAAATAAAATGCGGCTAATGATTGTTCAGGCCCCACAGTGCTGATGGGAGACTACATGGATGTGAGCAACGTGCTTAGAACAGAGGCTGCTCCTTTCTGAGCCCCAGTGCATTTTCACTGTTGCACGTCCCAGCCTCGTCAGGGAGACATTCGAGATCACATCTGCGATCGTCCTAGCAGAAGGGAGTCAGAGAACAGAGAGCTTAGGAAGCAGCCAGGAGGGGGAGTTGCCACCCCAGCCCAGGTGTCTGCAGTGCGGGGGAGGTCAGGGTGCTCTCCTGACAAAAGGGAGAAGCCCCTTGACAAAGCCTGTGGGTCTTGTTATTAGTGGAAGGGGGCTTCCTGGCCCCTGGGTCCCCAGTCATGCCCAGCCCTGACCCCTAAATCCCCGGTTTCTACCAGGACACAAGCCCAGAGCGAGAGGCTCTGAGTTCACATGTGTCGGTTCTACCTAAGGGAGGACTTCAGAGGGAAAAGTGTCTGGAGGGGGTCCTAGAACTCTGCAGTGTGCAACAGCGACCCTTGTTCAGTGCTCATCAGGTGGGCCTTGCAGGCCGGGCAGCCCATGAGGGCGTCTGTCACAGCATCGGAGCCACGTGAGATCAGACTTTCTCCCTGTCATCCGTCTCCCCGCTCCCCACCCACCAACTCCTCTAGGAACTGCAGGCCAAGGTGTCACACCCCCTCCCTTGTGCTCCCTGATAAGTAAATATAGCCATAAATAATAAAACCTGCTGTTAACGCTGGGAGCCTCCCCGTCACTGGGTGGAGCTGAGGAAGCGTGCCTCAGAGTGGAAGCCAGTTCTCTCCAGAATTATGCCCTGTGGCTGCCTCTCGGCCTTGGGGGACCCAGACGAGCATGAACCTCCAGGAACAGTGGGGGAAGCTTGCGCCTCTCAGAATAAGAACAGGATGCCGTGCCTGGGGTCTCACCGCCCTGGTAACCCACACGCTCTACCTTCTGTCACTGACCTTTTCGCCTGTTTGAATTTCCCTCTGGGCCCGGCTTGGGCACTGTCGGCCCCCTTGTATTTGGACTCAGACAAGCGGGACTTCATTTTTCCCATGTCGCCTCTGGGGGTGCCAGTTTAGGGGCCAAAGCCCTGTCCCCTTGTCCAGCCGCTCCATGGCACGCAGGCTCTGCTGCAGGCCCCCCAGACCAACTGCCTGAGGCTCCCCAGCCCGCTGGGAGCCACCCTGGTGGGGTCTGGGAGCAGAGCAGAAAGAACAGCAGCCCTGCAGGTAGGCAGCCAGGTGATCCCAGCTCCCTCGCTGACCTTTACTCCATCCTCGTTTTCCAGGAATAAGAACTCCAGGTGTCTTATCAGGATGACTCAGGAGTCCCCAAATGGCCCCTGGGCCCCTAGCCATCCCCCCTCCAAGCCATCCTCTGTGTGGTGATGGAGTGATCTGAGGGTGCCATGCGCCCTGGGGGCTCCCCGTTGCCCACGGTGTAGAGACCACATGCCTGGGCACAGCACGGAAGGCTGGTCACCTCCCACAGGACGCTTCCAGCCGGCCAGATGGAGCTGCCAGCCCTCCCTGTGCCTTTACCTGGACAACCTCTCAGCCCTCCCACCTGGGCTCGCCATCCCCAACTCCGTGAAGTCTTTCCTGACCCCCTCCCTGCTTGGGTCCCCTTGGCTTCTGAGACAAACCGGAGGGGTCCCGCATGTCACGCTGTGAGGCTGTGATCTGGAACGCTCCCGGCTTGTGCCACCGACAGAGCTTCCTGGGAGCAGGGCCTACCCCTTGCCTGTCGCTGAGACACAGGGGGTGGTGGGTAAAGGCTGCGGAGCTCTGGTGGGAAAGGGGTGTGAGTTATCCTCCAGCTGTGGCCGAGGAGAGCTCAGGGCCGGAGGAAGCCCCGCCCCCCACCCTGGGCTGTTGAGATGAATAGGTTGGACCCTCCGGGACCCCACAGGGGCTGGCCAGTGCCTTCCCTGGCTGCGGAGAAATGGTTCGGGATGTCTGGTTGTTTGGCGGTATCTGGCTATCCCGGACCGTGCCCTCTTCTGCCCCCATGTGAGGCCAGCCCGGTGCCCAGGTCTGCAGCCATGCATGTGGGACTTGAGTGACCGTCACTGAGGGGACCTGGAGGCCGGCTCCCCTCTCATGCCCATCTCTCCTCTCTCCCCAGGATGTTCGATGAGCGAATTTTCACAGGTATGTGTGGGTACCGTCTAGTCTGTTCCGAAGCCGCCAAGCTGATGCCCCCAAGAGTGCTTCAGCTGCCACCACACCGGACCCGAGGGAGCCTGGGTGTGGCTTCTGTATCCGGGGGCCCCAGCTCCCAGGCGCAGACAGACTGTCAGGACCTCCCCTCCGGACATGGGAAGCCCCGGATGGGGAATAATAAAGCTGACATTTGCTGAATTCTAACATGTGATGGTTACTCTCCTAAGCTGTTAGCATATTTAATTTTAATTTAATTTAGTTTTCAACAGTCCTATAAAGTGGGTTCTGGCTTTTTCCCTAAAGTCTAGCTAGTGAGCACTGGGGTCTAGATGCAAACCGAAGTGCCCAGGCCATGACCAGTGGGTGGCCTGCCTCTCAGGAGGAAGAGGCGGACTCTGCCAGGTGCAGCAAAGGGAGCACGGATCTTGGGGTGCAACATATCTGAGCCCCAGTACCAGCCCTACCTCCCCCCAGCTTTGGGACCTTGGGCACGGTCATGTGGGCCTCAGTTTCCACATCTGTGAAAAGATAAGAGCACCATCCTCTGGGTTCCTGGGATAACTAAATGAGAGAATGGTCCCATGGTACAGCCTTGGGAGAGACTCGGTCCCTTTCCCAAGGGCTCCCTCAGCCCCAATAGCATAGCCCCTGTCCTGAGGTCAGGACAGCCGTTTCTGGCTTCTTCCTCCTGCCAAATCCTCTGAGATCCCCGTCATCCTTATTCCTCATCCCAGGGGAGGCATCTCTCCCTGGACCCCTTCCTGGCTTGGCTGGACATGGAGGCCACAAGAAGGAGGGACAGAGGCCAGACCACCTGAGGGGTGCCCCCAGGAGCTTCCCCCAGAGGCCCCTGCTGGGTGCCCCGCAGGCAGAGGAGGCTGGAGAACCTTCGCCTTGACCACCCTGCCCCTCCCCGGCTCTCCCCCCAGGGAACAAGTTTACCAAAGACCCCACAAAGCTGGAGCCAGCCAGTCCGCCCGAGGACATCTCTGCGGAGGTCTCCCGTGCTGCCGTCCTGGACCTGGCTGGGACTGCTCGGTAAGGCCACAGCCTGGCTCTGCGCCAGCTCTGCAGGGAGGAGCGAGGCCTAGGGCTGGCTGGAGGATGCTGGGCCCAGCGTCTCACTCCACCTGGACACCCCGCACAGGGTTATCCCGCACAGGCACCTGTACGCCTCACCCCACTGTGGGCCAGGGAGAATCTAAAGGGACCCAGAAGGAGAACAGAGATTTCGCCAATTTTCTTCCACCTGGAGGATTCTTGTCACCCTCTTGGGATCTAGCCATACGTTATCTAGTCTCAAAAGCCTTCCCTGGCACCCAGACTAGGTCAGGAATCTGCCCTGCATGTCCACGAGGCCTCGCACTCAGCTCATGGCCTGGTCGCCATTCACCAGTGCCCCCCACCCAGGGCCTGGGCTCCTGGGGGCCAGGGACGGGCCATCTATCCCGGAATCCCCACGTCCAGCCCAGGCCTCCCCGACAGTTCTATGAATGAACCGAATCCTCCATCCCAGGGTCCTGCCCAGCTTCACTCCCCAAGCCCCTCCCCAGACTCCTGAACCCTCTCCAGGCGGGTGGTCCCTACAGCTCTCAGTGCCCCCAACAAGCACTGATCAAACCCCCACTGCACTAAGTGGTGGGGCTCCTAGACTGACCAGTCCCAGGCCTCAGGAGCTCCCAGCTGGTGGGCAAGGTGGACGCCCAGCACGTCACCCCAGGGTACAGATCAGGAGCTCGGCTGGGGCAGCCAGGAGACTGCTGTCCGGGAGACGGGGCACTGGGGGTATTGCTGGCGTAGGGGGGGAGCGGCGTGGATCCCGCTGGGATGGGAGCAGATGTGGTCAGGGGTGCATTTTGAATTGGCAGCCGCCGTGGGCCGCTGACTGCCTGGAGGGGGAAAGCTGGGGCTGATGCCATGTCATTTCTCGGCTTCCTTCCCACAGGTCGGACAAAAGCAGTCTCTCTGAAGACTGTGGGCCAGGTGAGGAGCTGGACCCCACTGCGTGTGTCTGGGGTGGGAGGGCGTCCACCAGCCCCACTCAGCAGCTCTGGGGAGGAGGCCGGCTCAGAGCCTGGGTATTCATGAATGTCCTCCGTCCACCCCTGTCCCCTGACCCTCCCCCAGGCCGCAGAGCATGCTGGGAGCTCGCTGGGGGCCGGGAGGGGGAGGTGGGATGTGGGTGGCTTTGTGGGAGACCTGGATTCGGGTATCACCTCTGCCTCCACATCCTTGGCGATGCAGGTCTCAGTTGCCAGGTCTATACGTTGTATCTACCTATAGCTCAGACACCAGGGCTGACATGACTTTTCTTGGCACTACTAACAAGTCACAGACAGGAGAATGTTCAAGAATGACTCCCCTGCCCGGCCGAGCTCACGGCCACACTTGACCAGATCCCTCGTTTCCCCCCACAGGAACCTCTGGGGAGCTGGGTGGGCTGAGACCCATCAAAATTGAGCCAGAGGATCTAGATATCATTCAGGTCACCGTCCCAGGTAAGGGCTGATCCTGCCACCCCCGCCTGAAGGTACAGGGGTCGAGCACCACCGTGTCCCCTCCCGGGCTGTCCTGCTCTGTCTCTGGAGCCCCTGCCCCGGCCAGGAAGGGGTCGCCAGGCCGCTGTCTCTCTGGTCTGATCGGGAAAGGCTGCAACATCGCGTGTGCTTTCTGTAGGCACATCTGCCCTCTGGGCTGGGGGTCCGGTCTCAGCTCCGACCTTCCTAAAGGTCCCCCCAGCCTTCACCTCTCTGGCCTGGCTTCCCTGGGATTTGAGAGGCTGCAGGGGAGAAGAAAAGGTCATTGGAGTAAGAGGATCTGAGTCTGACTCCAGACCTGGGTCCCTCTGAGCGTCAGTTTCCGCATCTGTGAAGAGGGGCATGTACTTGTCCTCTGGAGGCTCAGTGTGGGGTAACCACAGGCTCCAGGCCCCTTGGGTCCCTGCTGTCCTCTGGCACAGCTACTCTCCTTCCTTAAGGGTCCTGCTCTGTGGGCACGCTGAGCTGGGAGGTCCCTGAGGGACCGTGACGGGGTGGGACAGACAGAAGATGCTGTTGTCATTTGGAGTTTTGCCTCCAGACCCTTCCCCAACCTCTGAGGAAATGACAGACTCGATGCCTGGACATGTGCCCTCGGAAGATTCCGGTTACGGGATGGAGATGCTGACTGGTAAGAAATGGGCTGGGGACCCACCTCCCTGGGATGTAACAGGGAGAGGGGTGGGCCAGGAAGCCTCTAGACTTTTCTTGGTATTGACTGTCCCCCTTGGAAGAAACTCAGTATATGCCTGGCTCCCCCATCCAGGCCAGGTTCCTTTCTGAAAACTTGAAATAGGCCTTTGAGTTAATATTAAGTCTGGTTACTCTGTCTTTCCCAGGAGCTCCCATTTGGATAAATTTGTTTATTCAATAACTATTTATTGAGCACCTACTATGTACAAGGTCCCGTGCAAGGTGCTGGGGACAGAGCAGTGAACCCGACAGACCAAAGTCCCCGCCCTTGTGGGCTGACATCCCAGTGCAGGGAGACAGGTAGTAAGCAAATCAATAAGAAAAATAGGGGAATTCCCTGGCAGTCCAGTGGGTAGGATTCCAGGCTTTCACTGCCAGGAGCCCGGGTTTGATCCCTGGTCAGAGAACTAAGATCCTGCAAGCTGTGCAGTGCGGCCCCCCAAAAAAGGAAAAAAGAAAAATAGAAAGTCAGATGGTGGTAAGTGCTATAGGGAGACACAAAGCCAGGAGGGGAAGTATCAGGGGCAGGAGGGGTGGTTATTACAGGATTTGAGTGGTCAGAGAGGACCTCACTGAGAATATGACATTGGAGCAAAGACCTGAAGGAGGTGCGGGCAGGAGCCGTGTGGATATCAGGACAGAACTTTCCAGGCAGAGGGAGCAGCATGGGCAAAGGCCCTGAGGTGGGCTATGCCCAGCATGTCTCAGCAACAGCAAGGAGGCCAGGTGGCTGGAACAGAGTGAGGTGGGGAAAGGGAGGTGCTGGGTGAGTTATGCAGGGTTGTGTACATCAAAGGAAGGACTGGAGACTTAACTCTGAAGAGACAGGAACCAGTGCGGGGGTTGGCGCTAATGGAGTACATTTTAACAGTGTTTACTCTGACCGTGGAGCTGAGAACAGACTGCAGAAGGTCTGGGGACAAGGACAGAAACAGACTCTGATGATAATTTAGACAAGAGGAATGGTTGGGCAGGTGGATAGCAGCAGGGAGAGGGTCGGGTTCTGTGTGTTTTGTTTATGAAAGTTTATTTTGGAAATGTTCAAAACCACCCAAAGTTGAAAAGAATAGCTTAATGAATCTCACATGCCCAACGCTCAGCTCCAGCCATTCTCAACAGATGTTATTATTGATAATAAGAAGTAAGAATTATTACACGTAGTTAATGTTTTTAGAAAGTGAATCATTATAGGACTTCCCTGGCGGTCCAGTTGTTAAGACTCCGCGCTTCCACTGCAGGGGGCGCAGGTTTGATCCCTGGTTGGGGAACTAAGATCCCGCGTGCTGCGTGGCACAGCCAAAAAATAAAAAAAAAAAATTTTTTTTAAGTGAATCATTATAAAGACAAACAGTATGTAAATTATAGAAGGTTTGCGGACATGGCAGAAAACGATATTAGTACTTAGAGGATTTGAGTTTGGAAGGCTGTGTAACAAGGGATGCAGGGCCAGGGCAGGAAACTTTAGGAAGATGGCTGGAATTCGTTTCCCTTGCCTGTGATGTCTGGTGTGGGCTTGATTAGGAGGGGAGAGGGGTGGGTATTGCTTAAGGATACTGTGCAAAAGCGTAGTAGGTGTATTTAAATGCACAGTGTGAAGAAACCTCATAATGTTCAATGTGAAAAGCAAGTGCAGAAGGATATAGACAATATGGCATTTCTGTAAGTTTGGAGACGTAACAATAGTATTGCTAATGTTTTATTTTTAGAAATCGTGTGCAACTATGACAAAATGCTAATGTGTATTCATTCCGGCTGATAGGTCCATGAGTGTTTGTGGTAATATTCTGTATGCTTTACTGCACTTTTTAACGTTTCCCCTACCAAAAATAAACAAGTGACTGGAAAAATAAATAAGAAGGTTTCCTACAGGCCCAGATGGGTGGTGCCACGTTAATTGGTGACAGGATAAAGGCAGAATCTCTCTGCTCCTCGTCTGCTTCCGTCTTCTCTGTCAGGGAGAATGGTCTGGAAACAGGAAAGAGTGAGGAGGACCTGGGAGTCCAGTTCGATAAGGAGATATAAAGGGTCCTCGGAGCTGCTGTGGATGTGTGTGATCTATGGATAATACCTAAGACGTGCATAGGACGTGAGAAGTCCCAGCGGACACAGATGCGGTGACAACAGAGATAGACTTGGAGATGAGGTTTTGCCCCAATTGCAAACAGGTGGACCGTGCGTCAGTCCCAGGCACAGTTCTGGAACAGATTTCTACATGGGCGACTGGGAGCCATCAGAGGGGACCCAGTGTGGGGTCATCCACGGGACGGAGTTGGCTCATACGACATCGAGATCTCCAGAGGACCCTCCAGCTGCGGAAGCTCCTCATGATTTTTATAAACAAAAGGGTTTTGGGCTTCCCTGGTGGCGCAGTGGTTGGGAGTCCGCCTGCCAATGCAGGGGACGCGGGTTCGTGCCCCGGTCCGGGAAGATCCCACATGCCGCGGAGCTGCTGGGCCTGTGAGCCATGGCTGCTGGGCCTGGGTGTCCGGAGCCTGTGCTCTGCGGCGGGAGAGGCCACAGCAGTGAGAGGCCCGCGTACCGCAAAAAAAAAAAAAAAAAAGGGTTTTGACTCTAAATGCAGTTTTAAGTATTGTTTTCAATTTAAATAAAAGTTATTTGAATTTCAAGCAAAAAAAGGGAGGGCTGCAGGGGGACCCCAGCCTCCACACGGGGAAGGTTTCCCCTGTTGTCCTGGAGGGCTTGGTCCTTCCTCAAACATTTGTCAGTTAGTTGGATAAAGGGGCCTTAGGCAGCAAGATTATGCAATTTGCAGATCCTTGGGGAGGAATGGTCAGTCCATCCAAGAATGGTGTTCCCCATGGCCTTAACAGACCAGAACACTGGGCTGAAACGCACAAGAAAAATTCACAGCCCCAGGACGTGTGTCATGGGTTGTGTTCGTGGGGCCCAGTCTCTGAGATGGAGTTTAATGTGTGGGGTTTTTATTAGGAGCTGCCGTTGGGATCAACACCTATGTAAGGGAGGGGACAGAAGCACAAGGGGGACGAGGGGGAAGGCAAGCCATGATCTGGCTGCAGCAACACGTCCACCAACCCCACGGGGAGCTCGGAGCCAGAAAGGCCCCTCAGAGTTGCTCCCAGTTGCACTGGATACCCTGGCCTTTATACCTCCACCTCAATCAGTCACGAGATGCGGGCCACCCTGGAAGGGCAGTCCTTGAAGGGGCAGCTGCCCGCTGACCACACTCCCTGCTGCTAGGCCAACAAGCTCTTCCTTGAAGGGGATCTGAGTAGTCAGTACATCCCAGTACCTGCCACAGAAGAAGAGACAGACAGTAAACAAACGCATGCAGCCACAGAGAAACAGGGGCTTGAACAAAGGGGCATCTCTTGCACCTTTTAACTGAACAGAACTTTGGCTGAGCGCATGGGGAAATGGGCACAGACCTGGCACTGGTAAGAACGCAAATGGGCAAATAGCTTTTTAGGGAAATGTGTCAGCCTGAAGAGCCGTAAAAATGAGCACCACCACCCCCCCCGCCACGTCCAGCAGGAACCCGGTCCGAGGAAATTGTCTGAAATGTGAAGTGTTTTCTGCACGGAGATGTTCGTGCCAGCGTTAATGATGACCATGCAGGATTGCAGCAAGCTCGTTCAGCTGTCAGGGAACTGTTAACGGTATCCTCCCGATGGACTATTAGCCACTAAAAAGAGGCAACGAGGGAGACTGTAGAAGACACAAAGCTGATGGTGTTTACAACTGTGTTGAACACATGATCACTGTTTTGGAGGGGGAAAATATCAAAAAAGTAGCTATGTTAGGTTAAGTGATCTATCTTTGTCACTCCCTGAATCAGTTGCGATGTGCTTCTAATACCTTGGTAATGAAGAAAGAAGATTGTCAGGCACGGGCTGGGCGTGAGTGGAATTGGAAGCAATCCGGTAACTGCGGGGAGTGTAGTGGACCAAAGGCTCAGGATGAGCTGACAGTGTGGCCTGGTCTTTAAGAAGTCGCATGTCACCTGGCTGCATTCACAGCAGAATTAAGAAGACCGAGGGGGATTTCCCTGGAGGTGCAGTGGTTGAGAATCCGTCTGCCAGTGTAGGGGACATGGGTTTGATCCCTGGTCCGGGAAGATCCCACATGCCATGGAGCAGCTAAGCCCTCAGGCCACAACTACTGAAGCCCGTGCGCCTAGAGCCCGTGCTCCACAACAAGAGAAGCCACCGCAATGAGAAGCCCGCGCACCGCAACGAAGAGTAGCCCCCGTTCGCCGCAACTAGAGAAAGCCCCGTGCGCAGCAACGAAGACCCAACGCAGCCAAAAATAAATAAATTTAATAAATTAAAAAAAAAAGAAGACCAAGGGGGTCCCGATCTGTGGAGGCCCCTGGGGTTGGGGAGCCGTGGACCAGCATGGTGCGATTTCTATCGGAAAGGCTTCTCCCAGCTGGTGGTGTTACTGTATTGTACAAATCATCCCTCGTTTGCTCACCTGGTGCCTTGGGCATCTCTGGTCATGCCCTCGATCGTTTACCAAGGTTGAAAATGGGGAGGCAGTGAGCACATGGACGGGTTTGTTCAGGGTAAGTAGCCCCGCACCATGCCAGGGGGCGGGGGGGAAAAGCAGGCAACTTTCTCACGTTTGGAATTAAGGCCCCCAAAGTACATAGGTCATCATCTCCTGCTGCCTTTGAAAGAGCCCCCCGCCCCCCAGGAGAGGACCCGGCCCCGCTTCCTTCTGTTTTCAGGGTCCTACAACAAAGGCTGGCAGAAACCCCTCCTTAGTGGAGCCACAGAGCTGAGCTGGTTCCCTGTGGGTGTCTGGGTCCGGTCATCTGCCTGGCTCTCAGATTGTTGCTACCGCCTGGGGGTGGCCCTGCACACACAGACAGCTCAGAGCGGGGACAGACTTCCTGGTCTCCCCTCTTGTTCCTCTCAAGCCATTTCGTGAACTTGATCGGTGCTGCCACTGTGACATCTGGGCATCTCCCTCCGCCCTGAGACAGATCCAGCTCCCTGATTCAGGGAACCCTCCCTGGCAGCACTGCTTGTCCCTCTGTCCCCACCAGACTCCTCTCCTCCTGTCTGCCCCTCTCTGTCTAGAAATGGCAAAGATGAAGTTGGTGAGTTTGGGATCCCTCAGGGGCTTCCCCTGAGACAGGGGCCTTCATTCATTTGGGAGGAGAGTCCGGGAAGGGCAGTCCTGGTACGAAGGGGGACTGGACAGGACAGCAGTGCCGTCAGGCCCGTCACCCCTGTGGGCAGCTGAGCTGAGGGACCACGGGAGCCCACGTAAATCACACACCTGAGTTAACGCAGCTGAGGAAGCTGGGAGCTGGGCTGGTGATCTGCCCTCCATCACTGGCTGAGAGCTCTTTCCAGGCATTGATCCCAGCCCTTGTACCTTGCTGGTCTGCTCCCACAGCCAGAAAAAAGCCTCCAGGCAGAGTCAGGTGGGCCCATAGTGTACCTATTGCCATGAGGAAAATTTAGGCCGAAAGCTCAGGCCTGGCCCTTTTTAAGTCAGAGGCTGAGCATAGATGAAACCTTCCAGAACCTTCCGGGCTGAGCCCCAAGGCTTAGGCTTGTCTGGCAATCCCAGATGCAGGCTCCCCTTCCCTCCGTCCGTGAGTGGGCCTTGACCATGGGCAGCTCTCCCAGGATCAGCCCCTTTCCATCCCCCTCACGATCCCATCTGGCACATCCCTGCATCCCTCATCACCGAGCATCCTCTCCACCGGCTGGCCAAGAGCAGACCCAGGTCCGACTTCTCCACCCCTCACCAGGTCAGCCTCGTGTCAGGGGCTGAGAAGGGCTGTTTAAGGGTTAGCCCTGCCTGGGAAAGCACCTGGCAAACGCACAGCAAACTTCCTAAGTCGCAGTTTCCTTCTGGTTCTTTCAAGTGTTGAAAGTCCCCACACCTTCCTCCAGCTCTTGGCACCAAAGAGCTGCTGCTGATGGAGGCCCTGCAGCCCGCCGGTCGGCCTGTGCCGCACCCCCTGCACCCCACTTCCACTGTCCGCACTTGGAGTTCATCCTGCTGCGGAAATCTGCCATCTCTGAGTTTGCCACCACCCTCCCCACACACACTTCCCCCCTCCCTGCCTGTGTCCCTCTCCCACCCCACTGCTTTCCCTGGACACTTGGGTCCAGCCCAGGTGTACCCCCCCTCAGCCCCCCAGGGCGAGTCTCACCCCTCCCCTGTATAGCTTGAGCCCTCACCTCCCCTGTTGTTCACTGTGCCACGACCTTGCTGCCTGTTGGACGGGCACCTGGGGACAAGGTTGGGTCCCTTGTGCCCAGGCCAGAGCCAGTGTCATCTTGTCAGATGCTTTGGGACCACGTGATCCTAGATGGCTCCACGCCCCCACCTGCCTTTCCTCCATCCCCTTACCCAGCCATGCCACCTGACATGTGGGATCGTAGTACCCTGACTGGGGATAGAACCTCTGCCCCCTGCAGTGGAAGCGTGGAGCCCTAACCACTGGACCGCCAAGGAATTCCCTCTGTTTTTCTTGACGGCGTCACTGCCATCTGGCATCATATGTAATGTTTGACATCACACCAGGAAGACAAGGCTTTGTCTTGTTCCGGTGTGTCCTCAATGCCTAGAACAGAACCTGGCAGTCAGTAGATGGAAGGACAGGCTGGTGCAGGGCTGATCTCCACGGGGTGTTTACCAAATGTCACAGGATATCTGGTCTCTGAAACTCACATGGAGGCGAGGGCAGGTGCTTGTGCAAAATTGGGGTCCATGATCCCATCTGGGAGTCACCATGCCGTGCTCCAGAGTCTGGGCCTGCCATTCCCCACCTGTCTGCCCTGACTTTGGTGGTGCAGGAGATGATGAACATGGCTGCCTGGCACCCTCTTTTTCAGACAAAGGCCCCAGCGAGGACCCGCGGCCTGAGGAGAGGCCTGTGGAGGGTGAGGCACTGTTCACCCCCCATTTTTCACCCCCCCCCACGTCTCCTCCCCTCCCCAGTCCTGCATCTCCTTTTTGTCTCTTCCCAACACCGGGTTTGGGGGTGGGTGTCCTGTGGGCTGCCTGAGTTGGGAGGAGGTTTATAGACCTGTCTTGTAGAACTAAGAGGTACACGGTCAGAGGTAGAAGCAGCTCTTTCTGGTAAAGGAAATTGTAAGCCTTTCTTATTTTGTTTTTATATACACCCTGCCTCTTTCCACAAAGGTTTTAAGGCTGAGTCTTCCTGAGCAAGTCGAATTTAGGCCTGAAAGCACAAAATTGGCTTTGTGTCCAATAGACATGTTCAATCTCAGGAACACTGCTCATTCCCACCCTGCGGAGGGTGGGAGTAGGACAGGCAGGGAGATCAAGGTGAGGATGGGTCTGTTTCCACCCCTGGAACGGAATGAGTGGGTGTCAGAGGAGAGGAGCGTCACTTTCCCAATCCCAAACCCAGCCTGGCAGGGGAGGAACTCTGAAGTTTTAATCAACATCCACTGCCACCTAGTGGCGGCATACTCAATTTGCAGGCTTAGAGTTCACAAGCTAGCAAAGTCACTTACGGTGCTGGTCTAGAGTGACATTCACATAGAAAGGCCCATGGTCATTCTTAGGCCTCAAAACCTTCCATTCAGTCCTGGTAATGCCCTAGATCCGATTTCACAAGCAGGTATTTGAGCCCCAGAATTGTGGACCTGTCTGCAGGGATGCCACTTCTGAGGAAGTAGGTTACTGCCACCATTACCCTTCCCCATTCCAAGGTCCCAGCACAGGGTCATTCTTGGTGCCAGCAGACCTAGGACATGAGCTGAGAAGCAGGGTCCTGCTGCCACTGGGGAGGCTCACCAAACTGTTCTTTGCCTTTCAGACAGTCATGGTGACGTGATCCGGCCTCTGCGGAAGCAGGTGGAGCTGCTTTTCAACACGCGATACGGTGAGCGAGGAGCCGGGTAGGGTCGAGGGCATCCAGGCCTCCCTCCAGCTGCCCTGTTTTCAGAGGGCCTGATCCCCCATCCCAGCTGCTCCTGGAACAGAGACAGAGGAGGGAGGGGCCGGAGGGGCTGGGACCAACTGGGAAAGGGCCGGGGCTCCGCAGGGCCTGCCATCCTGCCCCTTCCTCAGCTCTAGACCTCCCTCCCTGGGAGACTGAGGCACTGCCAGAGAACCCCACCCTCTGAAACGCAGCGTCCCCACCTCCTCCTTCAACAGGCTCACACTCACTCATGGTCTGCCTCAGCCTCAGCTTACAGAGGCCTCTCTGACTGCTGTCACTGCCCCTCTGTACCCACAGACACCCTTGTTCAGGGTCCTCAGGAGGACAGATGGATAACAAGGTCTTTCCTACTAGAAAGACCAGGAAAGAAAACAGGGAGGCAGGGAGAAGCCTGCTCTTCATTCAGCCCTTGTGGTTGGCCAGGCGCTGGCGAGGTGCTTCTCCCATCCCATCTCACAAAACGCCTGTGTCCTAATGCCCATTTTACAGATGAGGAAAATGAGGCCTGGGGAAGTGATGTGGCTTGTCCTAGGCCCCAGAACTAGTGAGCGGCAGTGCCTGGCCTGGGCCTCAGATGTCTCTGGTTCCCAAGGCGTGATGTTGGGCCATGCAGGGGGTTGGGGTTATTTATGGTGGCAGGGGGACCCTCTGGAGGGCCTTTCTGGCAGCACAGGGACAAGTGGACTTGGGTGGAGCCGATGCCAGGTCTCACCAGCTGTCAGCAGTTTCTCCTGCATTGCCTGGGTATGAGGGCATGAACTGAGCATAGGTCTTACCCACTTACTTGGGTTCACATCCCCCAGCTCTGGGGCTCTGAGACCTGAGACAGGTCACATCCCCTCTGGGCTCTGGGTCTCTTACCCACAGCCTGGGGCTAACAGTACTTACCTCAGGAGGGTCAGGAGGGTTCAACTAAGGGCTAAGTTTCAAAAGGGCTCCAGCACCTGCGGCCCCCCCATGCAGACATGGGAGGTGGGAGTTGAGGCTCGTGGCCCCATAGATCTGGGTGGCCCTACAGCAGCCGTATCTCTGCAGCCAAGGCCATTGGCATCTCGGAGCCTGTCAAGGTGCCCTACTCCAAGTTCCTGATGTACCCAGAGGAGCTGTTTGTGGTGGGGCTGCCTGAAGGCATCTCCCTCCGCAGGCCCAACTGCTTCGGGATCGCCAAGCTCCGGAAGATCCTGGAGGCCAGCAACAGCATCCAGTTCGTCATCAAGAGGTAAGGCCCGGCCGGGTCCACGGGAGCCCTTCCAGGCTCGCCCGGCACCCAGGAGCAGCACCAAGTAGCCATCTTCCTCTTCAGACTGGGGAAGGCTTTTTTCTTAAAAAAAAAATAGGGCATTCGATGAGGTTTGGCCTCAGTTGAGCAGGCACGAGGTTGCCCAGGCCCAGCCCAGGCCTGAAGGACCTTAAGCAACTAGACTGACGCCCTCTCAGTCCCACGAGAACAGCCCCCAGTTTACCCAGGTGTAGAATGGGAGAACTCCCGCCAGCTTGACCTCCTGGGTAATTCTGAGCACCTCTGGGCCAGGGGGCATCCAGGCTGAGGACAATGCCCCATGACCCCAGGACTGGAAAATCAGGCATTGGCATTTTGAGTCTCTTCTGTTTCCTCGGGCATCTGATTTTTGTCAGCGAGGACCCAGGGAGCTCCAGTGTGTCCAGCCTGGGTGCCGGCTCAGATATAAAGTCCCTTTGGAGGAGACGGAGGCACCTACTAAATTTTTAAAAGGTGAGGGAGGACCTGGGGTGAACTGTTTTGTGTTTTTTTGTTTTTTTTTTTTGTGGTACGCGGGCCTCTCACTGTGTGGCCTCTCCCGCTGCGGAGCACAGCCTCCGGACGCGCAGGCCCAGCGGCCACGGCTCACGGGCCCAGCCGCTCCGCGGCATGTGGGATCCTCCCGGACCAGGGCGCAAATTCGCGCCCCCTGCATCGGCAGGCGGACCCCCAACCACCGCACCACCAGGGAAGCCCTGTTTTGTGTTTTTTGGCTTCTGTGTATTAACGCGATGTCTTATAAATTTACTTTTGGTTTGGTTGGAAGTGACAAGAAAGAGGAGACTCTTAAGGGTTTGTTGTCCCTGGGGGAGTAGATGGCCCCCAAATTGGGAGACTCACAGTGTCCTTCACGCCTCGAGTGGCAGGCTGGTGATGGGGTGCGGAGCAGGGAGCTCTCTCGTGGGGCCTGGTTTGCGCCAGGAGAAGCAGAGAGGGTGATGCTCCAGGAGATGCAAATGGTGGACACGTGGTTCCTTCCTTCCACAAATACACCTTGAGTGCCCACCGTGTTCCAGGAGTGACGCAGCCGCAAATGCCACCGAGTCCTGCCCTCGAGTTGGCTGATCTCACGGAATTGAATCACAATATAGTATCAGGTAGAGATAAATGCCATGATGCAGGTTAAAGGGGCAAAGGAGGAGGGGCAGGAGGAACCTGTCCACGGAGGGGACTTTGGAGCAGAGACTTAATGAAGCAAGGTTTGCAAATTATTTGCCATGGAAGAGCATTGAAGCAGCGGGAACAGCAGGTGCAAAAGCCCTGAGGCAGGGACATCCTTGTGTGTTTGAAGTCTAGCAAGGCGCCATTGTGACTGGTGCAGGGGGAGTGAGGGAAGAGTGAGAGTGGCGAGGCCCAAGAGATAGCAGGAGCTGGATCATACAGGGTCTTAGACTGGTTTAAAGAATCTGGATTTTATTTCAAATTTAACAAGGACTCACTGGAAGTTTTTGAGGAGGATGGGCAGGGGCAGAAACAGGGACCAGTGAGGAGGCTGTTCCTGGCCCAGGGGACACAGTGGCATCTTGGATTAGGTAAAGGTAGGGGTGGGATGGTGAAAAGTTGTCAGATTCAGACAGTGTTTTGAAGATGAGGCTGGTAGAATCTGCTGATATATGGGATGTGAGTCTGCTGTGTGTTATGTTTGAGGTGCGTGGGGGCCTTCCAGAGAGGGTTGGCAGGTGGATTTACGGGGGTCAGACTCAGGAGAGAGGCCGGGGTGGGGACAGAACATGGGAACCTGTCAGCATTCAGGAGGGACGTAGCACATGGGGACTGCTTGCCTCATCCACCCCCTCAAACTGAGAACTGGAAGCCCTTGGGTGACTCGCAGGCTCCTGGGTCTAAGCCCAGCTCCTCCTGTTACTCCCCCTGACCTTGGGTAGGTTGTTCAGGGCATTAAATGGGGCATACTGTACCAATTATGGGGTGGCCCTGGAGGTCAAGGCTTAGCAAAAGACCTGGCACAGTGTAGGTACTCAATTAAGATTTTTTTTTTTTTTTAGTATCAGGTTTATTGAAGTTTAATTTACATTCAGTAAAACTCACCCTTTTAAAATGCACAACTCTTTGATTTTTGGCAAACTCACACTGTCACATCACTACCATCAAGACACAAAACAGTTCCATCACTCCACAAGCTTCCCTTGTGCCCTTTTGTTGGCTACCCCAGACCCTGCGACCTGGTAGTTGATCATTTTTTTGCCATTTTGCCTTTTCCAGAATGTCATATAAATGGAATCATACATTGTGCATCTCATTGGGTCTGGCTCTTTCACTCAGCTTTTGAGATTCATCCATGTGGTTGCCTGTATCAGGAGTTCATTTAAAAAATATATATATATATAAATTTTAAAAAGTGAATTTAGATAATTCATTTTCTGAATGCCAAGTGAAGAAAATGATTCAAGTAGGAAAGAGTGATTAACTTTGTCCAGTGGAACAGTTGGGGTGTTAGGATTAAGGACCAGTTGGGGTGATTCTAAGAGATAATCGGAGAAGAGAGATGGAGCACTTGAGTATATTTATTTTGTTATTCTTCATTTAAAAAATTAGTCAAAAATACTATTGGGAATATTAGTGAAAAATCGCCACTTCTCATTAATCTTACTTCTAAAAAATATGTATTTGGGGGATGATGTAACTGTTCTGGAATTAAAAGTATGGCTGCATAAACAACTTTGTGAATATACTAAAAACCATTGATGCGTGTACCTTAAAGAGTGAATTACATCTCAATAAAGTATAAATGTATGTGTGTGTGTGTGTGTGTGTGTGTGTGTGTGTGTGTGTGCGTGTGTGTATATATATATATTAGTTGGCCAGAGCAGCCATAACAAAGTACTACAGACTGGGTGGCTTAAACAACAGAAATTTATTTCTCGCAGTTCTGGAGTCTGGAAGTTCAGGGTCAAGGTGTCAGCAGGGTTAGTTTCCCCTGAGGTCTGTCTCCTTGGCTTGCAGACAACCACCTTCTTGCTGAGTCTTCACATGGTCATTCCTCTCTGTCCACACATCCTTGGTATCTCTCTGTGACCTAATCTCCTCTCCCTATGAGGACACTAGTCAGATTGCATTAGGGCCCACCCTAATGTCCTCATGTAAAGACCTTATTTTGAAATACAGTGAGCCTATAAAAAAATATATGAGAAATCAGCACTTGGAGGGATGTCACTGACGGACTGATTTCCACCTAAACCTGAATTCCACGTCCTAAACAGCCTCCAGACAGCGGCTGCCAGGTGATGAGAGTTGGCACAGAGTCAAATCAAACTTTCTAAATCTTTGATCAAAAAACATTCTTAACCCAGATTCTTGAACAAACATGTATCCAAACTTTTCATATTCTTTTGTGCATTCTTCTGGAAATAGGGTCCCTTGCTTCATCAAATTCTCCAAAGTTAAAACAAACCAACAACAAAAAAAAAACCTTGGGAAATTTAAAACCATGGGTGGATTCACACGGATGGGAGACTGAGGTCCAGGGGAGGAGTGGCAGAAGGTCTGTCTGATTGCAGCGCTGCAGGGCAGTTCTGGTGCCGACCTCCCAGACTTAGCAGACCCTACGGATTCAGGACACAGTCCCCAGCAAGACCACCGCCACTTCCAACATCAGCTAAAGTTCAAAGGTCCCTAGACCACCGACACTCCTGAGCAGCTGGCTGCAAATTCAGGGGTTCCCAGGACCCCTCCCCAAGTTTGATAATTAACTAGCACGACTTACAGGACCCAGGAAAGCACTGTGTGACAGTTTTATAGAAAGGATGCAAATCAGGACCAGCCAAATGAAGAGACATAAAGGACAAAGTTTGGGAGGGACTGGATGTGGAGCTTCCATCCCCTCTTCCTGCGAAATCAGGGCCCATCACCCTCCCAGCACATCAGTGTGTTCACCAACCAGGCAGCTCCACCGACCCCAGTGTCCACACTTCTACTGGAATTCATTGCTAGCCTTCACTGGCTTACTGGCCAAGTGATTGGACTGTCTCCAGCCCCCCTCCCCTCCCTAGAGGTCAAGAGGTCTGGCTGATAACAGTGGCTTGAAGAACAGACAAGCTATATTATACAGCACTGATTCTAAGTGCCCCATTTTGGGTGCATCCTTGTCCAGCTGTAGCAGGCCTGTCTGGGTGGCGGGGGTCTGGGCTGAATGGCAGGCTGAGGGCACTGGGGAGGTCACATTGGCCAGAGGAGGGCTGGCAGGGCATGGCGGGTACAACAGGTACCAGAATCACTCCTTCACATCTCCCGAAGGGAAGGGATGCTGGACCAGGGTTCAGTGTGAGGGTGAGTCTGTAGGTGAGGCTGCCCGGAGAGGTGCTGGGCTTTTCCTCACAGGGGTATCCAAGCAGTGACACAGGAGACCCTGCCTGGGAGTGAGGCCAAAGGCCAGACTCTCAGGGCACCACCCCCTCCATCAAGTGGATGAGGATTTGGTGTCCCTCCTGGCAGCGGGCATCTGTGCCTGACACAGAGCTGGGCTTACAGGACCAGGGAGGGAGGAGGCACAGCCCTGCCTTAGATCACAGTTTCAGGAGCTGGAAAAGCCCTCAGACTACATTTAGACCCCCCATCACTTCCTCTCTGCCTTCTTATGGGGAAGCGGAAGCCCAGAAAGTGTAATGATTTCCCCACAGGCACTGAGCAGGGCTCCCAGGCCAGAGTGCTGTCTGCGGTCCTGTTGTGTCTTCAAGTATGGATTTACGAGGCCTGTTCCCCTCTGAGCCAGGGCAGCGTTATTATTCCATTTCAGATGAGAAAACAGGCCTGGGGTGGGAGGGGTCCCTCAGCGGGAGAGGCTGCAGGCAAGAAGGAGGGGATGCCTAGTTTGAACTCTGCCCCTCTCGCTGTGCGGTCTTGGGCACGTTACTCACCTTCCCGATGCCTCAGTCTCCCATTCCTGCAAGTGGGATGGTGGAAACAGTGCCTACCTCAAGGATGTCGGGCGGGTTACCTAATGTGAGGACAGGCTCTGTGGAGTCTGCAGGGATACAGACATCAGTGTAAAGCTGGGTCTGGTCCCCGAGGCCCCGACCCCAGAGTGAGATGGTGTCAGCCAGAAACCTTGGGCCTTCCCTACACCAGGATCTTGCCACAGTCAGTCCCGACCGTGTCTGCAGCTCCGTAGGAAGCCCCCAGCCCACGTGCTTGGACCCTGGAACCGAGAGTGAGGGGTTCAGCTGCACCGGGCCAGGACCAGGCTGGTTTCGCTCCTGGCTGGATCCTCAGAGCCCAGCGCAGCCCCCAGATCACACATGTGGCTCAGCAGGACAGCTGCCTGGGAGGCAGAAACCCCAGACCTTGACTGTCCAGAGCCAGGAGCGCCCACTGCACAGATGTGCAGACTGAGGCCCAGGGGGAGAGCTGGGTAGTACCGGGGAGCCCTGGAGGGACCTTGGTGATAGCCCCACTTGTGTTTTGCAGGCCTGAGCTGCTCACCGAAGGAGTCAAAGAGCCCCTCACAGACAGCCAAGGTACCCTGCGCAGGGTCATGGGCCGAGGCGCGGGCCGGGCGTGGGAGGGGTCCCAGGCTTCTGCCATCACCCCTCCTCCTGCTTCCTCTGTCCTGGTCCCGTCTACCCTGGCATCCCCCCATTGCCCTCCCTGCTGGGTTTGCCCCCACCAGATACCACCTCTGTCCCGGGTCCCAGGAGCTGCCTGCTCACCCTGGCTTCTCTCCCCCCCGCCCCCAGAGAGGGATTCCGGGGACCCTCTTGTGGACGAGAGCCTGAAGAGACAGGGCTTTCAAGGTAAGGTTGCAGCTCAGGATGGGGTCCGCAGTCCCAGTGCCATGACCTTGACCTGGCTTGGGTTTGGAGGGCCAGGCTAGGGGTGGGAGGGGCTGGCCGCCAACCTCAGGGCCCCGGGGTCTGAGCGAGGCCGGCGGGCAGCCAGGCAGGGCTGGAGTTTGCCAGCCCCAGTGAGAGGCTCCGCAAGGTGGCTGGGGGTTTGGGGGTACAGGGCGCGGGAGCCGGCCTGCTGTCCGTCTGGGGAAGCAGCTGACCTGCCCGCTTCGTATTAGGCAGCCGGCCGTGCTCTTAGTGCTTTGAAATCAGAGGAGAGGAGGTCACGGAGGGCAGGGAGGGCTCTCCCAAGAAGGAGGACCCTGGTTGGGCCAAGGAGGGGCGGGAGGATGTGAGCGTGGAGGAAGAGGCGTGGAAGATGGGGGAAGCCTGATGCAGGGAGGGGCCAGGGACTGACAGGGGAGGCTCCCTCCCCACAGTGGAGGCTGATATTACCTTTTGGTTAAGATCAAGTGTAGTATCGGTAGGGGCTGCGGTGGCTGAGAGCAGCCGTCCACGTGCATGTCGGGGCAGCTCTAGGGTGTGGCTGTGAGTCCCCTAGGGTGGGTGCTCCCCATGTGGGTCCTGGGTGGTCAGTGTGACCCAGAGGAGAAAGTGGGGTCAGCCAGACCAGCGGCAGGAAGGGCCAGCCCCTGTGGGTGGAGGAGCCCAAATCCCAGAGGGGCACCTGCTTACCCCCCAGCCTCTCAACTCCTTCCTGGGCAGCCGGAACTTTCTGGGACGGGGGAGTTCCGTCTCTCACTTCACCCTGTGACCCCTCATACTCAGCCCTCTTAGCAGACTGGGGTCCGACCAGCCAGAGACCCACCCCCTCCCTCCTCCATCCTCCACCTCTCTCTTCCCACAAGGCAGTGCAGGTTCTCATCTCCCCAAGGCCGGGGGCTCGTCCAGGGGTCTCATGGCAGGTGCTGGCACGCGGGCTCCATAAGCGATAGCCTCTGGGTGAATGAGTGACCACGAGGAGCTTCCAGGCCGGCTCCTGCCTCCGCGGGGCCGCCCTGTCCACTGAGCTCACGTCCCCGCGCTGCCTCCTGCCTCCCGCCTGACTCTGAGCGAGGCCCCACTCCCCCCGCCGGTGACGCAGGAGGCTGCTCCCCTCCGTGGCGTCTCTCACCTCCAGGGCTGGCTCACTGGTGTGGGTTTCAAATGTCAACAGTTAATTTCCGACTCATCGCTGTTGTCGCGAGAGTGTGCGTCCTTCCGGAAAAAACACACGTCTCCGTCAAGAAGTTAGTGCTGGAGGACTCCAAGGGGCCCACTCCACGGAGCTGATAATTGCCTGAGAAGGAGTTCCCCGTAGTTAGGAAATCGTATTCCTTTAAAGTCACCAAGTGCCTTTTCATTTAACAGCCCAAATCCGTAATTGTTTTTCACTTTGCAGAAAATTATGATGCCAGACTCTCACGGATCGACATTGCCAACACGCTGAGGGAGCAGGTCCAGGATCTGTTCAATAAGAAATACGGTGAGCCCCGGGACACCCTGGCGAGAGGGAAGAGAGGCAGGAGCAACCCGGTTCTGGCCGTGGTCTCCTCTGGGAAGACCGCTCACCTGCATACAAATACGTCTTGAGCACTTACTGTGTGCCAGGCACTGGGGAAAAGGGAGTGAAGAAAACACGCAGTCTCACGGGGACTTCTCTGGCGGCCCAGTGGTTAAGACTCCGTGCTTCCACTGCAGGGGCTGCGGGTTCGATCCCTGGTCGGGGAGCTAAGATCCCACATGCCAGAAACAAACAGACAAACAAAAAAACCACGCAGTCCCTGCCCTCGGGGGACCCTGCAGACCAGAGACGTGAGACCGACATAGAACAGCTCTACCCAGAATCCAGCGACAGTGAGGCGTCGTCCCATGATTATGCAGGAAAAGAGCAGGCTGCTTGCTCAAGAGAAAATAGCTCTCCTTAGATTGGAAGCCAGGGAAGGGCTCTTGGAGGAAAGAACTGAACGATGGGGAATCAAGCAGAGTGTGAAGGAAGGGCATTCTGGCTGAGGTGATGACATGTGCAAAGGCCCTGAGGCTTGTCTTAAGAAGGAGCCAAGGGAATTCCCTGGCGGTCCAGTGGTTAGGACTTGGCGCTTTCACTGCCGTGGGCCCTGGTCAGGGAACTAAGATCCTGCAAACCATACGGTGCAGCCAAAAAAAAAAAAATATATATATATATATATATATATATATATATACACACACATATATATGTATATATATGTAAGTAGATAGATAGATATAAGAAGGAGCCAAAAGCCGAAGCGTAAGGGCAGGCACTGGGGGAGAGGAGGGCCCTGCGGAGCTGGCCAGAAGACAGATCCAATTGTCCAGGGCCTTGGAGGGAACCATGATATCGGGTTTGTATTTTGGGAGGACTGAAGTAAATGGAGCAGTTTTGCACTTTTAAAGTGTCTCCCTGGATGCCGTGAGGAAAGTGAGTGGCTGTGGGAGGGTGGGAGTGGACACTGGGAGACCAGCCCAGAGGCTGGAGCAGTATTTCGGCGAGAGTGATGATGGCTTGGGCAGGCCCTGGCCGGGATGCTGCAGGAAACCGGATGGAGTGAGATGTGCTTCCGAGGGAGAACCACAGGCGCAGATTGACGGGGCAGCGGGAGGAATGGAGGCATCCAGCTGCATCCTGCCTCGAGGAGGACAAGCTGTATCTGTTAAGGTGCTTTCCGGTCTCAAGTAGCAAAACCAAACTGGCTTCAACCGTTAAGGGGGTTAATTGGCTCATGATTCAGTTACTATGACTTCACAACAGATCACCCTAACACGTGGTTGCCTAGAATAGCCATGATCATGTATTATCTCTGAGGGTATCAGCGAGTCAGGACTTTGGGAGCAAGCCGAGCTGGGGAGCTGTCACTCACGGTCTGTCCCGGGGTTGCAGGCAGAAGGCGGGTGAAGCTGGGGTCATCTGGACGGCATCCTCACTCACATGTCTGACGCCTGGGCTGGGGAAGGAGCTGGTGCTGGAACGGCTGGGCCCCTCAAGCATCTTTCTCAGTGTCTGTGTGACCCCTCTACGTGGGCTTTCTGGCATAGCAGCTCCATGGTAGCTGGATTTCCTCCTTGTTGGTCGGGGCTCCTGAGTGTCCTGAGAGAGAGCGCCAGGTGGAAGCCACGTTGCCTTTTATGACCCAGCCTCAGAGGTTGTGCAGTGTCCCCTCTGCCGTACTGCATTGGTCAAGGCAGTTACAAAGTTCCACCCTAGTGTAAGAGGAGGGGAGTGTCGATGTTACACTATAAGAGGAGCACGTGGGATGGGAGAAAGATTGGTGCAGCTGTCTTTGGACAGTACAATTAGCCATAACTCAGGAAATGCAGCAGTAGGGTGGCTTTCAGGATTAGCTGGATCCAGCAGCTCAGGGAATGAACTTGGTGTCCTTCCGCTGTGTCAGAATCATCTCAGGCTGACTTCCTGCTTGCTAGCAGGATGACCACGGCTGGTCCAGACATCCCATCCAGGGAGAGAGCTGGCTTTTCCACAGGCTTTCTCAGGAAAGCCTGATAGTTTCCCAGAATTCCCTGGGCCCTCCCCTGTTTTTCATTGATCCCCATTGAGTCACATGTCCAGTCTTTACCCAATCCCCATGGCAGAGAATGCCATGTGCTCATTGGCTTAGGCCTGGGTTACCCAGACCTGTCACCATGACAAGGGGGAGGAGGGGGGAGCACAGAGCTGCCAGAGACAGGTGGATACCCAAACTGCCAGCCAGGGAGAAGGGGCAGCGCCCTCACTGAGCGGGGAAGTTTGAAGAGGGGAGATGATGGGTTCCATTTGGATATGTTGAGTCTGAAGGGTGAGTGGAGATGTCTCATAGGCAGGCAGAGAGAAAAGTCTGCTGTTCAGGAGAGGTGTCTGGACTGGATGCAAAAATTAGACCACAGGAGCAGAGGAGACACCCCTAGGGGTGCAAAGAGAGCAGAAAGAGGACCCATGCAGAAAGCCAAGGAGCTCTGTGTTTAGAGGTCAAGTCCAGGAAGGGGAGGAGTGGCCAGAAAGGGGAAACCAAGAAAGTGAGGCATCATGGACACCAAGGTGTTGGATTTTGCCAAAAGAGAGCAAATACCTTCTGGGTTGGGCAACACAGAGGCCGTCAATCATTCTAGCAAGAGCCCTTTTGGGGGCAAGGAGTGAGGAAGTAGAGATGGCAGTGTTCCCATTCATGGATTATGGGTATAAGTACCTTTCTGTCTGCAGCAAAGTCAGGATAAAGAATTTAAAACAGGCTGGAAGTTCATAGAAACAAAGTGGGTTGGTTTGGTTGCCAGGGCACAGAGGGAAGGAGTGAGGTGTGACTGCTAATGGGAATGGGGTTTCTCTTCGGGGTGATGAAAACGCTCTGGAGTTAGATAGTGGTGATGATTTCACAACCTCCTGAGTACGCTAAAAACCACTGGATTGTTTAAGATGGTAAATGTTATGGTACGTGAATTACATCTCAATTAAATAAAGCCAAACAAACAAGCTGAAGCAGTGGCACGAAGCCAGCGGTGACATGAAGACTCAGCCATTCTGTACTTGCTAGATGCAGGGCATGCATCAAGCTCTGAGTTTCCCAGGAGCCAGAGCAAAAAGGGAAATGAGGCCAGTTATACCATTCCCAGTGTCCACGAGATAAAAATTAGTTTATTGCCCAGAAAAAGTTCAGCTACTTCTCCTAGTGCAAAGATTTCTGCAGCACATCTTCGTAAAGGGGCATCCTGTGACACTGAGGAGTGTCCAGCCCTCCGTCCAGGAGGGGGCTCCCATGGTGCACCCCACCTAAGTCAGAGAGCCATGGACGTTCACATCAGCCTGACAGCAGGCAGCAGGCCTTGGCCCAGAGTGGATCAGCAGTGGACTCAGGGCTGCTCCCAGGCTGTGAGACAAGGCACAGTCCCTGGGATGGACATGCCACAGCCCTCTGCAGAGGGGATTGGCGACAGGAATGAGGCCGAGCGCCACATGTGGAAAGAGAGCCCTGAGGTCTGAGCCGCACCCTGGCTGGCCTCCCTGCTCCCAGACGCGATCCGCCCTTTCAGGCCAGGCCGATCCTGAACCAGGGTGAGGCAGAGCCTGTGGGGCTGATGGATCGTTGTAGGGAAGGGCCAACTGTGCCCACCAGGTACCATCCTTGAGACGGCTTTCAGATTCTCAAGCTGTGAAGCCTCTGACGTTAGCCCCTGCCCTCTCCCAGCAGCCACAGCCACACGTCCCCTGGCCACTCCTCAGCCTGCCCTGGGCACACGCCCACCCCCGACCCCCCAGGGCCCCTGCTTCCCGGTCCCTCACTGACTGTGCCTTGCTGCAGTGCTACACGACAGCCCCCACCGTACCCCACTGTGCACGGGGTGTATCACACTCGTGCGTGGAGCACCCCCTGGCTGCCGACAGCCCACCAGCCCCTGCCTCTGGCTCCTGACACCTCCTCTGTCCCTCTCGCCCGCAGGGGAAGCCTTGGGCATCAAGTACCCGGTCCAGGTCCCCTACAAGAGGATCAAGAGTAACCCCGGCTCGGTGATCATCGAGGGGCTGCCCCCCGGGATCCCTTTCCGAAAGCCCTGCACCTTTGGCTCCCAGAACCTGGAGAGGATCCTTGCGGTGGCTGACAAGATCAAGTTCACCGTCACCAGGTACTCAGGGGAAGGGAGACAGAGAGGAGGCGAGGCTACCACGGGAGGGGGCTCGCACCACAGACCCTTGGCCTTTCCTTCGGGTGGACCTGCCCTCCATGGACAAGGCAGCTCTTCCAGCACCACCCTGGGCCCTGGGGGTTGGAGGAAGGGGGACTGCCGGCCAGCCAGGGTGCAGGGATCCCCACAGAAGTGAGACTAGCTCCCCTGCCCCGCAGCCACCATAGCGGGGGCAGCCTTCATGGGCCCCGTCTACCTGCTGCGGCACCTGCTCACTGCACTCCCTCATCCCCTGGAAGAGGCGTGGAGCCAGCAGGGCAGAGCCAGCGGGAGACCCTGCTTGGCCTGGTGCACAGCGGCCCTGCGGCATCGTCCCAGGGTCCCCAGGGTCCCGTGCGCACGAAGCGCCGGGCATCTTGTTAAAATGCAGATTCTGCTTCGGCAGGTCTGGGGTGGGTCCCACGCATTCCGCACAAGTTCCCAGGCCCTCCCCTGACACCCCCGTCTCTGTTTCTCTTCCAGGCCTTTTCAAGGACTCATCCCAAAGCCTGGTAAGAGGCGCTGGCTATGGGGGGGGCCACTTGGCACGGGGGTGGGCCATGGTGCTGAGGGCCAGAGGCCGGAGTGGAGCTCACCGTGGGGCACCGGTTCCAGGGCCCTGGAGCGGGACCCCCGCCCTTCTGTTGTCCCACCTCCCTGGGCTCTGGCCCCAGCAGAGAGGAGGAAGGCCAAGCTGGGACCTGGCCCCGGTTCCTGGGACAGAGAAAGGGGTGGTGGGGTGGCACTGGTGACTTCTAAGCCTGGGATGGGGGTTCAGGAGGGAGGGGCCTGGCCGGGTCAGTGCCCCCCACTTTCCCTAATGCAGGGGCCTTGGTGAGCAGATGAGGGTGATGGGGGGGGTTCCTAGCCTCAGAGGGAGGGGTGTCTGCGGGGGAACCCGCGAGCTTGGCGGTGGGATGGGGGTGAATGCTTACCCGCTTCGTAAAATGCCTCTCCTGGCCCCATTTCCAGGCATCCACCACCACCCCCACCGTCCCCCGGGCTATGTCCTGGCCCTCCCGAGCCCTGAATGAGCAGGGGCTGTCCCTGCGGGGGGTGGCATGACCACCTGGTCAGCACTCAGGGCTGGCCGGGCCTCCACGGAGGCAGCTGCGTATGCAGATCCCAGAGCCTGCGGGTGGAGACACGGGGAGGAGCTCTGCCGCCTCTCCCCTGCTCCTGCCCAGAGTCACTGGCAGCCCTGGGCCCTTGGGGAGGCTGCGCTGGGAACAGAGAAAGCCTGCAGGACAGGACTCCAATTTCACAGTCGCGGTCACATCCACTTTACTCCTCACTCACCTCCGTGCGCCCTGACCCTGCCACCTATAGCTGTTCACTCCCTGCGCCCAGGCCTGGCTCGGTGGGCTTCTGAGGAAGGGGCGACCTGGAGCGGGGCCAGACTCACTGAGGGGGGTAGCAGTGTGGCAGCTGCCGTCGGGCTGCAGGGACCCCAGGGAGGAGGAACAGAGGAAGGGGTGCTTGGGAGGGTTTCCCAGAGAGGAAGGCTCTCGCGGGGCCTCAGGGGAGAGCAGTACTTGGAGGGCCAGGGGGAGAGGGAGGGAGAGGCAGGTGGTCAGCTGGGGAAGCAGCAGGGCTCCAAGGCCTACGCCCAGGGTGGTTTTCCAGAACTCTCAGAGGTGTGAAAGCCGTCAGGTGATGTTAGTAAGGTAGAGATGGTGAAGGTAAGAGCAGCAAAGCGCAGCAGTGGTGGCCCCGGCGGAAACCTTGCCAAGAGATTACTGGGCGTCAGACCCTGTGCTGACCGCTTCACGTGGGTCCGGAGGTCCTTCCTCCTAGGGCTGGGCAGTGGTCTGGGTACCGTGGTTACAGACAGAGGAGTCATCTCGTTTACTCCTCACACCTGTGAGGCTGGTGCCAGAGCCTGACCTTGAGGGGGAAACTGAGGCTCGCGTTTCAGCAATGTGCCCACGTCACACGGCTAGCCAGTGGCCTGGCCGGCCTCTAGGCCCATGATCTGTAGCACTTCGCCCCCGTGGACAGGTAGGCCTGTGCTTCTGGGGGCTGCAGGACAGAACAAGGGTACGGGGGCTCAGGTGCTCATGAGAACATCACAGGCCCGGGGACCCTCTTCTTATCGGCCATGGGGGGCAGGACACACGTCCCCTGGTGCCACCTGGGGCCGCTGGCCCATCCCTGCTCTGTGACAGGCCACTCAGCCCTCTGTGGACCTGCCTTGCTGCAGGACCGTGGTGGGCGGCCTGTGGTCCGCTCGCCTGCCCCGCAGCAGGGGCCCCGTGACCCTGTCAGCCCTGTGCCACTGAGTCAGCTTCAAGCCACTGCCCGTCCCGACTTCACTTTCTGCCCAGGTTGGTGTCAGAGCCGGGCAGTGTCCGTCCTCTTCCCATGAGCGGCAGCAGGAAGGATGGCCGGGCCTCCCTTTGCTGACGGAGAGGAGAAACACGGCGAGGCAGTCCGTCGGCCTCCCCCTGCACACCCTGTGATCCCCAGCCCCTCCTACCCAGAAGGAAGGGCCCCATGGAGGCCTGAAAATATAGCTCTCCAGGGGTAGGCACATACTTTAACGAGTTTGAAAAACAAGAAATACACGTGATCGTACGCTGGGCTGTGAGTTCAGCGCTTTGTATATCACCTTTTTTTGTCCCCTTTTTACGGATGAAGAAACTGAGGCCAAGGGAACTTCAATGACTTGCCTTGGACGCCCAACCTGTAGTGGAGGTAGCGTTGGTTCCACACCTGGCTCCCTGCTCCGTCAGGGAGGCCCACTGATGCCAGGCGGGCAGCACGTAATTCAGAGCAGCCCCCAAATAGCGGAGTGTCGGGCTTTGGGGAGAAACACTGGGGGCCCGAGAGGCAGCCAGCAGCCATTGCCCCCTTCTGGGGGGGTGACCTCTTCCACTGACCATGGCTCACCCTCCAGCAAGGGGGCCTTGACAGCTCGTCTTCTGTTCGAACAGCTTCTTGAATCTCAGCCATCACCCCAGGGTAGCCATCCACCCCCCATTTCTCTGTGCCAGTCTGCCCACCCACCCATCGGCCTTCCCTGTGGCCCCTCTGTGTGTAGAGAGGGCCCTTGGAAATGCTTTCTCTGCCCACGTGGTATGGGAGAGGGTGGCAGTCTGCCTAGAAGAAGAGATGGGCACCTGGCCCTGGCCCCAGGCCTCAGGGATGAGACTGCCAGCGCCTTTCCAGGCATTGGCGCTCTGGGCCGGGTGTCAGCCTGGAGGGACCAGGGCAGATGGGCTGGCAGGCCAGCTGTGTGCTTCCTAACGCCATTTGTCACGCTGGGCTGGGAAGGTGTCCAGACTCACAGGGGCCTCCGAGGGTTCACCAGAGGTCACTGGGTGCTGTTCCTGCCCCAGAAAGGGCTGTTCCCAAACCGTCCATTAGACAGTCGCTGAAGCCTGATGCGGGCCAGCTCCTGGGGTTCCGAGGTGAACTGGAGCAGGTCAGGTCAGGTCTCTGGGGAAGGCGGAACGTTGGCAGGTGCCATAGCCTAGAGAAAGGAAGGCTGTAGCTGTGCGCCTGGAGGGGTGTTAGATGATGTGCTTTGGAACTGGGGGCCGAGGTGGTGGGGGGCCCATGGGAGAGCACAGGCTGGTGCTCAGACAGACCCAGGTTGAAACCCCAGACGCCTCTTACTAACCCTGTGACTCTGGGCTCATTATTTCACATCTCCGAGCCTTCACTTCCTCATCGGTGAGATGGAGATGGTCATGTCTGCCTCCCCGGGTGATCTGAATGAATGAATGGTGGGCATTGGGGGGTGAGCCATGGAGGACGGTTTTCCCCCTGCTGACGCTTGAGAGAGATGTTTGTGAAGCCCTCAGCCCTGGACCAGCTGTGATAGGAAGGGCTCAGCCAATGGGATTGGCAGTTGTTACTGTTATTCCTGGAGGTCGGGAAGGCTTCCTGGAGGAGGTGACATTAAGCTGGGCCTTGGAGTTGAGCAGAAGGGTGTGTGGTTCTAACACAGGGCACAGCCTAAGTGGGGGCGCAGAGTGGGTGTCTGACTAAACCAGGCTCAATCCCAGGGGCCTGAGTGAGTGAGGCCTGGGCGGGGTGCATACCACTGGAAGCTCCTTGCCACCTGGCCAGGCTGCTCCCCAGTTCACCCACCTGCCTGCAGCAGCCCTGAGTTAAATTAGGGACACTGGGCCAGGGGCCAGAGAGGCAGGTGGCTGGGGACGGTCCCTGCCCTCGGCAGCACCAAGTCAAGGTGGGTCTCTCCCCAGACCCAGAGGGGCCCGAGGCTGTGTAAACCCAGGACGGCAAAGGGGCTGTTCATGATATGTTGGGAAAGATCAGTGGTGACTAAGGAAGGAGAGGCCCTCCGCCCAGGTAGCTGGTGTAGCAACAGCTGTAGAACATTCTAGTAGGTCGGGAAACACGAATACATACCCATGGTGGAAATCTGGAAAATACAGAGATCTCACTGCCCAGATGGCTGTTTATTTTTACGATGATACATTTCTTCCAGATTTTTCCCCAAGCTTATTAATTGTATATCTCGTCCTTTCCATAAATTCACACACACACACGCTGAAGCATAAGCATTTTCCCATGTCTTTAAAACACTTTACAATGGTCTGTCATCAGGGTGCATCATAGTTATATAGCAGCCCTGTCCCCCGAGAATGGACATTGGGGCAACTTCTCACACCGTGGATACCTAACACCCACGTCATGCTGATGATTTGCTGATTACCAAGCCTTCCTGTACCAGCACATTCGATCTCCCCCAATAACCAGTCCTACAGGAAGAAACAGGCTCAGAGAGGTTAAGGAACTCGCTGGAGTTCACACAGCATGTGCCCAGGCTTTCCCCACCCCCGACCTTTCATCCACACTGGGTAGGTCTTTGCTGCCCCCTTCTGGCTATCAGCATCTATAACAGTCCTGCCTGTCTAACCCTTAAGGCTCATAATCCTTTGGGTTCATTTATTTGCACAACAACAACAAAAAGATTATTGAATACCTGTCGTATGCCAAGCAAGATCTGGGAATACAAAATAGAAAAAAAATCTCTACCCCCCCGTGGTGCTTATATTCTAATAGGGGAGACAGGTAAATAAGAACAAATTGTATCGTATTCAATAGTGACAAGTGCCGTGGAGACACACACAAAGGATGGCACTGTCAAGAGCACAATTTTAGAGAGGCCACCAGAAGCTAAGGCCTGAATGAAGACAGGATATAAGCCATGTAGAAATCTAGGTCAATGATCAGGGAACTAAGATCCCACATGCCGTGGGGCAACTAAGCCTGCGTGCCACAACTACTGAGCTCGTGCACCTCAACTAGAGCCCCCGTGCCCTGGAGCCCACACGCCACAACTAGAGAGAAGCCCGCGCACCACAACAAAGAGCCCGTGCCACAACGAAAGATCCCTTGTGCCTCAGTGAAGATCCCGCGTGCCGCAACTAGGACCCAGTGCAGCCAGAAATAAATTAACCAAATAAATAAATAATAAATAAATGTTTAAAAAAAGAAAGAAATCTAGGTTGAGACATCCAGGAAGAAGAGTTGTCAGTGCAAAGGCCCTGGGGCCCTGGACATATTTTGAAAGTAGGGCCAACAGGATTGCTGAGAGTGAATGTGGGGAGGGGGAAAGAGAGAGATCAAGGATGGCATCAAGGGACTTCCCTGGTGGCCCAGTGGTTAGGACTGCATGCTTCCACTGCAGGGGACGTGGGTTTGATCCCTGGTCGAGGAACTAAGATCCCGCAAGCCACATGGTGTGGCAACAAAAAACCCAAAACAAAACAGGGTAGCGTCAAGGTTTTGTCCCAAGCAGCTGGAGAGGGAAAGGGAGGGGAGGATCTGAGTGGTGGGCAAGTTTGACACCCGAGTGGACAGGTTGGGAAGGCAGTTGGATCTACAAATCAGAGAGAGCCCCACTGAGGGGTATAGCTTAGGGATAGAGCATTTGACTACAGAGAGAGTCCCCCGGAGACATGCAGTCGGGAGCCATTCTGTATTTCATGCATTTTAGTCATGAAACTGGATCACAGTGGGGTTCAACAGGGATAGTCAGAAGGGGTTCGAGGATGAACCCTGGGGCCCTCCAGCATTTAGAGCTGAGGAGAGACAAGTGAACTGCCAGAGGGTGTGATGTCCTGGAAGCTGAGTGAGAAACTGTTGAAGAAGGAGAGTGATCACCTGGGCCCAGTGCTGCTGCAAGGTCAGGTTCAGACCTGAGATGGGACTGTGGGATGGAGCGCCCAGAGGTCCAGGGATGGCATGGTCAAGAGCAGTTTCGGGGGCTTCCCTGGTGGCGCAGTGGTTAGGAATCCACCTGCCAATTCAGGGGACACGGGTTCAAGCCCTGGTTCGGGAAGATCCCACATGCCGCAGAGCAACTAAGCCCATGCGCCACGACTACTGAGCCTGCACTCTAGAGCCCGCAAGCCACAACAACTGAGCCCGCGTGCCACAACTACTGAAGCCTGCGCACCTAGAGCCCGTGCTCCACAACAAGAGAAGCCTCCACAATAAGCCCATGTGTCGCAACAAAGAGTAGCCCCCTCGTCGCAACTAGAGAAAGCCCGCGCACAGCAGTGAAGACCCAACACAGGCAAAAATAAATAAATAAATAAAATACATTTATTAAAGAAAAAGAAAAGAGCAGTTTCAGGGAGGGGAGAGGACCTGAGTGGAATCGTGGGCTCAGGGGAGAACAAGAGAAAAGAAATGAACTCATCAGCTGCAGATGATGGCAGAGGAGAGGTGGGGTGGGAGCTGCAGCGTGAAATGGGATGAGGAGAGGGTTTTAGAGGTTGAATAGTGACAGTGTGATTTTAGAGAAATGGATGACATGGCAGCAGAGAGCGTGGGGAGAGTGGGCAGAGGAGGGACGTCCCCCTGAGAACAGGAGGTGGGGAAGGGGGTGCTGAGAGCACTGCCAGAACCCCTCTGCACACAGGGGGACAGGGGAAGGGTGACTGGGGCGGAGGGAAGATTGTTGGAGTCAGCGTCCTAGAGGGAGGGCTAGAAAGATGGGAAGGGACAGTCTCAGAAGGAAGTATGA
The DNA here is from genome assembly GCF_949987515.2 of Delphinus delphis. Lineage (NCBI taxonomy): Eukaryota > Metazoa > Chordata > Mammalia > Artiodactyla > Delphinidae > Delphinus > Delphinus delphis. Next base: position 78,100,258 of record NC_082697.1, on the reverse strand, counting down.
CCTGGACACCGTGGAGAGGCCACCAATGTTGATGACCAAGGGGTTTGGACATGACTGGAAAGAGGAGAGGAGGTCGAGACAGGGAGGGCCAGGGGCTTGGAAGGCATGTCTACCCGCACGTTGATCCCCAGGAAACAGGACGGATGGCAGCGGTGTGGGTGTCCTGAGCCCCGTGCAAGTTCAGTGCCACCCACAGGCAAAGACCAGTCCTCCCCCTTCCCCAGGAGAACCAGCTCCCCGCAGGCAGGCCGGCCACGTGCATCTGGGGGTCTGGGAGAGCTTCCCAGGGAGCTGACGTTCCTCCCCGGGGATGGGGGGTGGGTTGCAGGCTGAGGGGGCAGCACTTGCAGAGGTGGGGAGCCCTGAAATGACCATCCTTGTCCAACCCTCGCTGAGTGCCCACGGCGTGCCAGGCCCCAGGCCTTTCCCCCAGAGCCTCGTGGGGTCTTCACAGCAAGCCTGCGAGGCAGATGCTGTTTTCATTCCCATTTCGCAGCTGAGCACACCGAGGCTGAAGGAAGCAGTCACATAGGTAACACAGGGCTGAAGTCGTACACAGGGCTGTGCCGTTCTGGAGCCTGGGCTGGTTGGGCAGCGGGGGGAAGATCGCAGAAGAAGAATAAGGCCGAATCATGCACGGCCTTGACCTAAACTCAGGCTCTCTCTGCTGGCACTGGAGGCTTTTTCAGTCAAGGAACTGATAGGGTTGGATTTGTATTGTCTTAGGATTGCCATGGTAACCACACTTCCGCCTACCAAGGTGGGTGGGAGAAGGCGGAACTGGAGCGGCCTGGGCTGCGGGACCCAGAGGTGGGTGGGGTTAGGATCTAGAGGTGGCAGTGGGGCGTGAGGAGGGAGAGAGGGCAGAAGGTTCCAGAAGGGTGATGGTGGTGTCCATCCCCAAGGCGGGGTCTGCAGGCCTGTGGGACATCCAGGAACAGTCATGGTGCTGAGAGCCTGCAGGGTGGCGCTGGGGCTGGCCTGGGTGAGCGTGGAGCCAGCAGAGAGGGCCCAGGGCAGAGCCGGGAGCACACCGACCTCCAAGAGACCTTGAGGGAGAGGAGCCTGTGAAGGAACAGAGGAGGTGGAGCCCCAGAAAAGGAGATGGAGGGATTTACGGGTAAGAAGCGCTGAGTCAGGCAGCTGTTTGCAAATCTCCCATGAGAGCAGAGTCCTAGGCAACACCAGAGAGATCAAGGAAATGAACATTCTCTAAAGGTTCTGGAATAGCAGTGGCTTTAAAAAAAAACAAAACGAAAAGCCTTGTAGGTAGTGAGTTCCCCATCACTGGAGGCATCCAAGCAGCACTCACCTGGAGGCACTGCAGGAGAGGTGGGAGAGGCTTTGCCCGCTGCAGCTACCTTTGGCTTGTGCATCCTGTACCTGTCTGCCTGGAGCCCCAGCCCTTTAGAACTAGGGAGGGCGCAGACAGAGGGGTCTCCCCACGCACTGACTCGCTTCCCTCTGCTGCCCGGCTCCAGGCTTCCCCACAGCTGCCCTGCCCCGGCTCCCTTCTGGCCAAACACAGGCTTCCAGCTTCCTCTCCTTTTGGTTTGGTTCTTTGGACCCCAGCAGCTCAGCCCTCCCTGCCAGCTTGGGGGAACTCCCTGGTGAGCAGCAAACCCGCCCACCCCTGGAGCAGGGGCTCCGGGCCCCACAGACAGAGCAGAGCTGCCGACTTCCTGTGTGACTCCAGCAGCAAGTCCGGTTTGCCTGCCTGGGCCTCGCTCTCCCTCTTTGCAAAGTGGGAAGCGTCACACTGGGGCTGCCCCGGGGTGCCCCAGCAGGGCAAGGAAAGGAGGAATAAATGGCCCGTCATGTGCGGGAGGGGTAAGGCGGAGAGGCCGGCCAGGCCGGAGCGTGGAGGGCCTGGAAGGCCTGGCTTTGCAGCGTGGACTGGACCCTGCAGACCCGGCCTTGGCAAGCTCTTCCGCTGACGTCCCCAAGGCCGGAGCCCGAGCACCCCCGCGGGACAGGGCCGAAGCGCTGCCGGGCCCCAGCTTTACCTAGGAAGCCCCCATTCCAGAGAGTCTCCACTTGAGTTTTCATTCAAGGAACTATGTCAGATTACATTCTGCTGAGAAAATAGATGTTCCCACTCGACCTACTTCTCACCCCCAGCGTTCCCTGAGGCCCAGTTTGAGAAACTCAGCTGTGGGTGAAGGGTCTGCGGAGGGGGGCGGGGTACAAGGAGGGAACGGCTCCAGCCCCAAATGGTACCTCTTGTCATTGTCCCCACTGGGGCCTCTGCTAGGTCTCTGCGGGGTCTCCTGTCACTCATCGGGTGCTGGGAGGAGTGGGCTTCCCAGAGAAGGGGACCTGAGCCGGGCCTGGGATTGACCTCAGCAGAGGGCATTTGGGGGTGGGGGGAGGGACTGAATAGGAGCTGGAAGGAGTCGCCTGCTGGGCCCTCGGGAGCTGGGTGACCTTGGATGAGTTAACTTACTGTCTGTGACCCTGGATAAGTTAACTTGCTATCTCTGGGCCTCGAGGTCACACGGAGCAGGGACAGCCTTCGTGGTCCACCCCCCGACCCTTGTCACGCACCCCTGCCTCCCTCTCTTCCCTACGCCACCCCCCTCCACCCTTCCAACTCGTAAGAGCTCAAAATAAAACCCTGCTTTCTCAAGTTTCTAAAGATGTCACAGTTCCAGTGCCAGCCACATGTTTCTCCACTTCATTATCTCTGCTTTTCTTTGTTAATTAGGCTCCAGTAATGATCTCACTTCTGCCTTCCCGGGAAGAGCTGGCATCTGCTGGGTGGGGCCTGGAGGCCTTTGTGGGCAGACGCCCGGCTGCCAGGCCCAGAATTGGCCGGCTGCCTCCTTTCCTGCAGGAGGGGAGGCCCCGCCCTTTCCATCTGGGTCGTGGCCGCCCCAGTCTGTCCCTGGGCTGGTCAGTGGTCCCAGCCCTGCCCTCCCTCAGCTCTGCCAGGCGGGGGAAGGGTACCTCAAGGTTCCCAGCGGCTGTTAGACAGGGGGCTTCTCAGGCCCCAGGAGCGAGCGGTGGGGGGGCTCCAGGCTCTTCTGCAACATTCCAGAAAACCTCACCGAAACTAGTTCCCCAGCTGGGACCACCCAAGCCGACAGGAACAACCAACGCCTTTATTTAGGCTAGGATGAGATCAGCTCAGGGTCACCAGGCACTGCGTGCGGAACAGAAGCTCTCTCGCTGGCTGATAAACGCGTCTTTGAGCCACGCAAGTGGAGGCCTGGGGGGTGGGGCACGAAGGATGGCTCAGCGCACACGGCTTACTGGGTGGACAGGATCTTTCCAACCTCCTGGGCTGGGTGGGGTGGGGTGGGGGAGGGTCTGGTGGCAGAAGAGACCTCATGGTGGGAGGTGGGGATGGGGACAGCACAGTCTGCGGAGGGACCCCTGCAGGTTTGGGAGCTCAGGACCAAGTACTTAGTCTGTGAACGTTCCGAGGTGTCTTCAGGGCTGGGTGTAAGTAGCTTTTGATCAACACCAATTAAAGAGAACCCTGCCTCGGGGAACTTGCGTTCTGGTGTGGATGCAGAGAACAGACCATGTGCGAAGGGTAAAGGGTACCAGGTGTGAGTGCTGAGAAGTTACAACCCTAGGTGTGGGGCGGCCAGGGAAGGCTGGTGAGCACAGGCCTGGAGGCGGCAGTAGTGAGCCAGGAGGGCATAGAGAAGAGCCTGGCAGGCCGAGTACAGACTGCAAAGGCCCTGAGGTCCCCTGCCAGTGTGGGAGGCCAGGTCGGGTGGAGGACCTGGTAGGAGATGAGATGGAAATGGGAGAGAAGGCCGACTGTGGACGCTGGATCAAGACGCTGACCCTTGTTCCGAGTGAGCTGGGAGCCAGGGCAGGCTTCCGAGCAGAGGAGAGACAGAATCCCGTCTAGGATCTAACAGGATCCTTCTGGCTGCTGGGTGAGGACACACAGGGCGGCAGCAGGGGACGATGTAGGGAGTTGGTCCTGGCAAAGCAGGTGAGGCCCAGTAGTGGCAGCAGTGGTGGCAAGTCCTTGACTCTGGGCAGAGTTCGTAGCTGAAGCTGACAATTTGCTGATGTGGGCTGTGAGAGAGAGAGGAGTCGAGTTTGACCTCAGGGATTGGGGCTGAGCTTCTGGAAGGATGGAGGTGCGGGTAGGTAGCTGAGACGAGGAAGATGCAGGAAGAGCTGGCCGGGGGTGCGGGGGAGTCTCAGGCATGTTTGTGGCGTGTTAAGTCTGGGGTATTATCCAGGCGCTGTTGCATGTAGAGTGGGGGCGGGGGGCGCGTCCAGGGAGTGGTCCAGGCTTGAGGTATAATTTGGGGAATCACAAGCAAATCGCTGGTATTTAAAGCCCTAACAGAATGAGATCTTTGGGAGTGAGCGGAATCAGAGGACCAGGGCCCTGGTGCCTTCAGCCTTTGTGGGTAAGGAAAAAACTGGGAGGGGCCAGGAGTGGGTGGTGTCCTGGGGCTGAGTGGAAGAACCCCGTTCTCCCTGGGGGAGGCCCTTCTCCCCTTGTGGCCGTGAGGCTCCCACGGCCCAGAGACGCGGCTGACATCTTGCAGGGATGTCAGGGGTCAGGCCCTGAGCCACGATGGCTTCTCAGCAGGCCACAGGCCCACTGTGCAGGATTATAGATGCCACCCAAGGCAAGCGGGAGGAGGTTTCCCCTCCGTTGCGCGAAGTAGGGGAGCCCCGGGTTTCCACTGTCTGTTCCGTGAAACAGCAGGTTCTGCACGCCCTCTTGGGTGGGGACCTGGAGAGTGGCAGGGCTGGGTGAAAACCACTTCTCTGGTACCAGCAGAGGATCTCCTTCGCCGGGGAAAGGAGGATGGATTTGCCCCACAGACAACAGAGAGCCCTCAGCGAGTTTAAAGCGAAGGAAGGACATGGGCGGATAGACTGTTTAGAAAAATCTGAGTGGCTTGCAAAGCAGAGGATGAATTCGGGGAGGGCAGGTGAGAAGACCCACCTGGATTGTTGGATGGAGACAAGGGGGCACAGAGGGGTTTCGTCGGCTGCTGTAACAAATTACCCACTCGGTGGCTGAAAGCAACACAGGTTTATCTCCTTACAGTTGTAGAGCTAAGAAGTCCGAAATGAGTCTCACGGGGCTAGTCACGGTGTCCGCAGAGTGGGTTCCTTCCCAAGGCTCCGAGGGAGAATCTGTTTCCTTGTCTTTTCCATCTTCTAGACACCGCCTGCGTTCCTTGGCTTGCAGCCCCTCCTGCATCTTCAAAACGCATCCGTCCAACCTCTGTTGTCCCCTCTCCCTCTGCTTTTGACCTTGCCTCCTTACAAGGACCCTTGTGATTACATTTAGGGTCCACTCAAATAACCCAGGATAACCTGGCCACCTCAAGATCCTTAACTTAAACACACCAGCAAAGTCCCTTCTGCCATGTAAAGAAACATAGTCACCGGCTCCGGGGATTAGGGCATGGACAGCTTTGGGAGCCACTACGCAGCCGAGGTTTCTCTCCTGAGCGACCGTGTGGGAGGTTGGAGCCAGGGACCCACGAGAAGGGAGGAGGGACAGGTTTGAGGGGACCTGGAGAAGCCGGCCCGGGATGTGCAGAATCAAAGGTGCTCGAGGAAGCAGGTGGAAACATGGGTTTGGGGGTTGCGGGTGCAGAGACAGTGAGAAGAAACAGCAGCATGGATGGAGCAGAAGGAAGATCTCTTCCCTCCCCGTGTGCAGCGACTGAGTCGGACGCTCCTGCTCTGTCCTCCCAGCCACAACAGAACGAGGCTGTACTGCCAGGTGGTCAGCGGGCTGGGGTGGATCCCGGCTCTCCCTCTAACTCACTGTGTAACCCGGGGCATGCGGCTTCCCCTGTGTGCCTCAGTCTCCTCGTCTGTAGGATGCAGACACTCCTAGGACCAACTTCGTAAGGTTGTCAGAATGATTAAGTGAAGGAAGCCATGCAAAGATCTAAGAAGAGTGCCTGGCACACAGGAGCTTAATTTCTCAGACGGTTATTTACCGAGCGCTTGTGATGTGTCGGGTGTTATTGCGGGTGCTGGGGCTGTAGTCCTGAACACGTGCAAACAGACTGCACGCTCAGCCCACAGGAAGCATCTGTTCTCGGGTCGTTGGCTGCAGAGTTTGCTGTACAGCACGAGGATCGGGATTGGTACCCCCTCCCCGCGTGAGGCAGCAGAGCCCTCCCTCGCCTGTGCGCTCCGCTGCCTCCATCTGCCCACCTCGCCCAGGCTGGGAGCCGATGTCCTGCTCATCACAGTTAGTGTGTGGCATTCCGTACCTGGCCAGTCATGGCCACAGTTCGGCCTTGGGACCATGGAGGAGGGAAGGGGAGAGGAGAGGGAAGGACACGATTTCCCTTGGGAAGGGGCCACGGGCATGTCTGCTCCCAGGACCGTCCGTCCAAGACAGACGCCCACAAGAAAACCTGGCACTTGCTCCGCCCAGCCAGGTTTGCAGGTTCGAGCACAGAGCTGCAGGAGAGTTTGAGAAAGCCCTCTGAGGAGGTACTGGGCTCTTCTCGGATGGGAAAGCAGCACCCAGGGCTCAGAGAGACCTGGGTTTGAGCCTCAGCGCCACCCATCGCAAACCATGCGGCCTTGGTGGCTGGGAACAGGCACCTTGACTCCTCTGAGCCTCGGTTTCCTTACGTGTAAAATGGGGATCGTAACACCTAGAGGTCAGGTTTGTCGTGAGGAATAAAGAGCATCACTGTGTACGTCACCAGGCATGGTCTCTGGTGGGCACGTATCGTCAGCAAATGGAGGATTTGCATCCCAGTGTCTGGCAGCTGGGAGGGCAGTGAAACGGCCTGGAGCCCCAACAGGAGAGGCCCCAGCCAGACAGCTCTCTGTTGGCCATTGTTCCAGGCTCCTGTGTGCAGTGGGTCAGCTGAAGGTCAGACAGCTGGGCTCCAGGGAGGAACCTGGATCACCTGCCCAGGCAGGTTGTGGTCCACCCACCATGCACCTCCATCCCAGGGAAGGGAGATGGATTCATGGGGGCACAGAGCCCAGCTCGAGGGAACTCTGGGGGAGAAGGCTTGCTTTCTTCCCTCCCCTGTCCCCCTCCCCAGTGAACCCCATGCACTGATCAGATCCGTCATGATCCCTGGCTCATAACCCACTCTGCCATCAATCCCTGCATGTAATCATCAATTGATTGATGGTTGTAACTTTTTATTTTGAAGTGATTTTTAATTTACAAAAAGTTGCAAAGATAGCACAGAGTTCCCACATACCGTCTGACCCGTGTGGGATGTTAACATCTTGCATAACCATGGTCCATTTGTCAAAACTAAGAAGTTAACATCGATTGGTGCTGTGCGATTAACTAAGCTATAGGTTTTATTTAGATTTCTTCAGTTTTTCCACCGATGTCGTTTTCACATTCCAGAATCCAGTCCAGGATACCGCACTGCATTTAGCATTCATTTATTTTTATTCGTATTCCCACATATTTGTTTGCTCACTCGTTAATAAATACTATGGTGAACGCCCATGAACCCGCCACCCGTCTAAGAATCAGAACAGAACCAATAACGTACTTCCACCTACGTGCTCTCCCTCATCCTGTCTGCCTCTCTCCCCAGAACAAATATTCTGAATTTTATGTGTGTCATTCTCTTGGTTTCTTTCCCTTCAAAATTGCAAAACTGCAGGAAAAAAAAAAGAATAGTAGAAGAATAGGAAAAAGAATAGGAAAAAAAAAAAAGAATCCCTGGCTATATATTCTTTGTCAGGATTCATTAATTCTCTTTTTTGTGTTTGTGTGTGTTAATTCTTCTTTCTTCTTTTTATTTTTTTATTTATTTTTTATTTTATTTTATTATTTTGTTTTTTTATTTTTTTTATTTTTTGGCTTCACCATGCGACATTCGGGATCTTTTTTTTTTATAAATTTATTTATTTTTTATTTTTGGCTGCGTTGGGTCTTCGTTGCTGCACGCGGGCTTTCTCTAGTTGGGGCGAGCGGGGGCTACTCTTCGTTGCGGTGCATGGGCTTCTCATTGTGGTGGCCCCTCTTGTTGCAGAGCATGGGCTCTAGATGCGTGGGCTTCAATAGTTGCGGCACGCAGGCTCAGTAGCTGTGGCCCCCGGGCTCTAGAGCACAGGCTCAGTAGTTGTGGGGCGCGGGCTTAGTTGCTCCGCGGCATGTGGGATCTTCCTGGACCAGGGCTCGAACCCATGTCCCCTGCTTTGGCAGGCGGATTCTTAACCACTGTGCCGCCCCGGAAACCCAGACATTCGGGATCTTATTTCCCGGACTAGGGGTTGAACCCAGGCAGGCCCTTAGCAGTGAAAATGCCGAGTCCTAACCATTGGACCACCAGGGAATTCCCTGGAGTCATTAATACTTTCCTTTTTTAAAAAATATTTATTTATTTGGCTGTACCAGGTCTTAGTTGTGGCACTCGGGATCTTCATTGCGGCACACAGGATCTTTAGTTGCGGCATGCATGTGGGATCTAGTTCCCCGACCAGGGATCGAACCCAGGCCCCCTGCATTGGGAGCGCGGAGTCCCAACAGCTGGACCACGAGGGAAGTCGCTGGAGTCATTAATTCTTAACATTTGCCAAATTCTTTCCCTCTCTCCCTCCCTCTGTTCCTCTCTGTCTCTCCCACAGGCACAGACCCCGCCCCACTGATTTCTGTCTCTGCCTCTTTCTCCATTCAAAATAAGTTGCAGACATCTTGAGTGTTCACGCCTAAATATTTCAACACACAACCCACAACTCTCCAGAACAATGCTATTCTTTTGCAGATCCACAATACCGTTGTCACACTCATAAAACTTACTAACTCCCTGTCATCTAATAGACAGTCTGTATTCAAATTCCCAAAAATGTCTTTGATACCGTCGTCCCCCGTGATTTAATCACTGCGCACAGGTTGATTTCTTTTAACATGTCTATTGCATATAATACGAGCCTAAACCAAAATTATTTCATTTTGCTTTTTTTTTTAATTTTCTAAAAATTATTATTTATTTACTTAGTTGCACCAGGTCTTAGTTGTGGCAGGCAAGCTCCTTAGTTGCAGAATGCATGTGGGATCTAGTTCCCTAACCGGGGATCGAACCCAGGCCCTCTGCATTGGGTGTGCAGAGTCTTATCCACTTTGCCACCAGGGAAGTCCCTTTTTTTTTTAACTTTTATAACCAAAGTGTCCTATTGTAACAAGCCTGGGATTTGCTTCTGTCACTTAACATGACGTAACACAAGGTTGAAATGTGTGGCCATAGCAGTTTGTTTTCAGGGCTCTGTAATATTCCACTGAGTGACTGTACCACGATTGACTCGTCCATTCTCCTGTCCTTGGCCATCTGGGTTCCCTCCGTGGTCTTGCCGTTACTAAGAACGCTCTTAGCACGCTTGAGTATGTTCTCTTTGGCACACGTACGAAAGATCCTCTTGGGTACGTGAGGTCATGGGCCTGGGGAGGGCTTCCACCCCACTGCAACATGGCCATCCCCTCTCTGAGCCTCAGCTTCTCCGTCTGTAAGACAGATGGAGGACTTCCTTGCGGGTCCAGTGGTTAGGACTTGGCGTTTTCACTTCCGAGGGCCCGGGTTCAATCCCTGGTCGGGGAACTAAGATGCCACAAGCCGCGCAGCCTGGCCAAAAAAAACCCCAGAATTCCTGCTGCCCCTAAATACAGATCATGGAAGGGGTTAAGCGATGAACTGAGTTTTACCCTTTTATCCTGGCAAAGGTCTGGTGCCGGGAAAGGGAGGTATCGTGCAAGTCGCAGGGTCCCAGAGAGGGCCTTGGCTCGTCCCCCACCTGAGCGGCCCCTGCTTCCTGCACAAGGCAGCTGTTCTGCCCAGGTGGGGTGCCTGTGGATATCCACCCTCTGCTCTCTTGAGAGCCAGGCCCGCCCAGGTCTGCTTTCTGCCTGGATCGCCCAGCCGAAGCCTGGCAGAGAGGAGAGGCTGCTTCGAGAGGGTTGAGGAGGCATAGTTACTCCGCTCTTCCCCTGAGATCCGGTCTCTCCCTCTGAGCAGCATTCCTTGCTGCTTTTAGATGGTGACTGTCAGCACACAGTCATCAGCCTGAGCTGGGGACCTCAGAGTAGGCGCAGAAAGGCCAGGCTGCTCAGGGCTCGTGTACTTTGCCCGGGAGGGCTGCGAGGCCACCCCAGGCATCACCCCGAGCTGACTGGCCTAAAACTGTGTACATAGCATGGCTGGGGTTTAGTAAGCTTGGTTGCTTTCTTTCCCCAGGCAAAATTCAGTTAATCCTCAGGCTAACAGACAGCAGATTAGAAACAACAAGATGAGAGCCACAGTAGTGAGATAGACAGTAGTGAGAGAGAGGAGACCAGAAAACTGGAAACAGCAGCAAAAGGCAGGAGAAATGCCAGCCTGGGGCAGTGGAGGACAGGTCACTGCAGCCAGGGTAAGTTCAACAGCACTTTCTGGACAGCACTGGGGTCAGGTCATGAGGGTGACCTCCATCTACCCCCAACCATGTGCTTAATAAGAGAGGGGTACTTGATGAGTTTTAGAAAATGGTCTCCCCCACATGAGTAAAGCAAAAACCCAGGGACTTAAGAGAACAAACCTCCATCATCTGGAAGAGTTTCGTATGGAAGATTTTGTTTCCTGAGACTACACAAGATAACTGAGGCACTGATCTGGTAATAACATCAATGCTAACTTGACACTGATGGCGTAAGACCTTAAATGTTTTTATGCACCGTATCACTAGATCCCTCCCAACAGGCCAGGATTCCCATTTGAGGGATGTGGAAACTGAGGATCACGGAGGTTGAGTGCTTTTCCACATACCACACAGCCTTAGGGTTACAGTCAAGATTGCCTTGCAACCTGCTGGGCCAGGGAACTTCCCTGTCACTGGCCCTGAGGACCCCCTTTCTCCCCACTGTCTACAGGCATTCAAGCAGGTACATTGAGGGCACACCACACTCCGCATGGAGCCCTGTGACGTTTCCAAATGGAGAACATTCTGAAATGTTTGCAACCGTTGGTGTCCTTACAACCAACCTGGGTTCAGAGAAGCTCAGGCAGGACCCCCCCCAGAGAAGAAGAGTAATAACTAGACCGTGGACCGTGCCAGGCACGGACATAACGTCCTCACCTCATCCTCACGGCAGCTCCATGTGGTCATTGTTGCTAATTTTTTTTTAAGGTGTTTTTTGTTTTTAATTTTTGGCTGCGTTGGGTCTTCGCTGCTGCACACGGGCTTTCTCTAGTTGCGGCGATTGGGGGCTACTCTTCATTGTGCTGAGCGGGCTTCTCACTGTGGCGGCCTCCCCTGTTGCGGAGCACGGGCTCTAGGCACACGGGCTTCAGTAGTTGTGGCACGAGGGCTCAGTAGTTGTGGCTCACGGGCTCCAGAGCACAGGCTCAGCAGCTGTGGTGCACAGGTGCAGCCGCTCTGCGGCATGTGGGATCTTCCCGGACCAGGGCTCGAACCCGTGTCCCCTTGGCAGCCGGACTCTCAACCACTGCGCCACCAGGGAAGCCCTGTTGCTACTTGCCAGACAAGGAAATCCAGTGGTTGCCTAAGGTCACGAGCTAATAACAGAGCCAAGATTTGAAACCAGGCAGTCAGGCTTCAGAGAGTGTGGTCTTAACTCCTGGCAACAGGGCTGCACCTCAGAGCCCGGGAAAGACCACTGGGTGTACAGCCGAGGCCCCACGGGGCCCCAGTGACTGTGCCTCACCCCCCTCCCCATGTTCTCATGTTTCCTGATCCTAGTTTCGCCCACAAGCAGACCAGACTCAGAGGTGATGGCTGCCGGGACCGTCCCACCCCAGCCTAGGCTAGGACAGCCGCTGCCCACAGCCATCCTTGGGGAGGTCCCTGGTGACCCCAGGCCTGGTCACCCCCTCTCCAGATGGTGGGTGTGTGACGGTGGTGGCAGGAGCCTGGCTCTGTCAGGAAGGAGTCCTGTGAGCCGCCCGCAGCCTGCCAACAGGCGCACTTGGCTGGAGGTGCAGGCTAGCAGGATGTGTGGGCTTCCTCCTCCACACCGGGGCTCGCCAGGGCTCAGCCAGGGGCCAGCTGAGGAGAGTGGCCATGATTCACGTCACAGGAGACCAGCTCTGTCCTGGGCACCTCCGAGGCCCCCCGACACAAGCGTGTTCAGCCCTCCCCCCTGCATGGAGCTGGAGGGCTGGGGCTCAAGCAGGAACACAGGGAGGGCCTCTTCACCTGGGGTTCAGGTTCAGCCTCCCAGCAACTGCGTCACTCCTTTGCCCTCACCACCTGAGGGGTTGCCTCTGAGTACACGGAGGACCAGCGCCTCTCTCCCCTCCAGCCCCCGCCAGAGGCTAACCTGGCCTATTTCATTCAAAAACTAGTCCTCTAAGAAAAATGGAACCCCCTTCCTCCAAATTAAGTAAAAACAAAGAGGTCGGGGAGAAGCCAGGAGCAGCTGTGGGGAAACGTGGGCATCCTCTCAGAGGCCCGACACTGAGCTGGGAGGATCCAGTGGTAACGCGCGTCGTGGGCCTGACAGTCTGCACATGGGACGTGCTTGGTCCACTCAGCAGCTGTGATTATTCTTGGTATTACGGAAAAAGGCCCCTAAACTCCCACCACACTCCAGAGGCATTCAGGACACCTCCCGGTGCCACCAGCGTCCCTCAGGCAACTCAGGTCCCACTTTCCTGACATTTAACTGCGGCCACAGTTTGCTGCCTGGGACTGACCTGTGTGCTCTTCGTGCTGGCTGCCCTGTGATGTGGTGTCACCCCTGCCTGTCAGCTGCAGCCTGGTTTGGGGGTGCTCTCCCCGGCAGATCAGACAGGACATAGGGGAGGGGACATTTTCCATGTCCCCTAACATGTGTTGAGCACCCGCGGGATGCCTGCAGCCCCAACGTGCAGATAAATCTGCGTCCCACGGGGCCTTGGGTGGCATGGGTGTCACCTCCTCTGGGAAGCCCTCCTTGATCCCTGGCTGGGTTGGAGTCGTCCCCACCCCCACCCCATGTTTCCACAAGCCATGCACTGACAGTTATCAAGCCCAGTGGGTCACCGAGTGTTCCCCACTGTCCCCTGCCTCGTCTGGGGCTGTGTTCTGTACTCTGCTCAATGCCCAAGGGCAGCACTGCATCCAGATGGGACGGTGCTCGTGAAATATTTGTCCAAGACGAATACTGTGTCAAGACAGTGAGCTGAAATGCTGAGAGGTGACATGGCGTGGCCCTTTGAGGCCTGGCGTTGCCTCTCAAAAGGCGAGGGCAGTGTGCAGCCCAGGCCTGCCCTGTCTTTCTCTCTCTCCACCCACTGGCAGTGGTGCAGCAGGAGCCTGCAGGGGGAGGTGGGGTTGGTGAGTGAGTCCTGCGCTCCCAGAGAGGTGCACAGGTGACGGCCATGTCCAGCAACTACGGGGACCTGAGCTGGTGGGTTTGCTTTGAGGTGCTGTCTTTTAATCCAGAAGGCTTTTTGTCATGTACCGACTGAGTCCGGCCCTGCCCTGGGCTTGAGAGGAGACAGAGGCGGGGAACTATGAGCTGATGGAACAAGAGATTTAGAGGAAACACCTTAAAGATCAACCCTTCTTTCTACAGATGGGAAACTGAGACTTCAGGAAACTCAGAGTGCATGGTAGCGTGAAAGACGAGGACTTTTGAGTCAGACAGAGTATTCCTGGCACTTAGCGGCTATGTGACCTTGGGCAGGTTACTTAACCTCTCTGAACCTTTGTGTCCTCGGCTGTGGTGAGCAGTGACCATGACCGCATCTGGGAAAGCTGCCAGCAGAGCATCCAAGCGCTCGTTGGGTGGATCCAGGCTGATCTTTCCCTGGCCTGTGTGGTGCTGCCGTGCCTGTGCAGAATGCCGGCCACCAGAGCAATCCCTGGTGGCAGGGGGTTAGCTGGATAGAGAGTGTCCTCCACCTCTCTGCAGGCTCTTAAGTGGCCCTGGGGCCCAGCGTTCGGTCCTAGTTGTCTGCTGACCTGGAGGAGGGTCAGGTTGATTCTCGCCACATCCAGGGTCGTGAAAACCATTTGGAAGGGCCATGTTGGGGCGTATGGGAAGATGGAGGGCTCCAGGGGGTGCTGAGTTTGGGGTGTGGCCGAGGGGAGCCATCACTCCCCAAGTTGGGGATGCAGGAGGGAGGGTGTTATCTGGGATGCCTGACATTTGCAGTGTCTCGTGGGCACCCAGGTGGCTGGTAGGCCGTGGTTGAAGAGAGAGATTCAGGAACTCTGAGATACAGCAGATCTAGGTTCCAGAGTCAGGAGCGCTGGCAAGAACAGGACCAGACCAGGGACAGCAGGTGAAGGGGGAGGAGGCACCAGGCAGTGCGGGAAGCTCTCTGCCCTGAGGGGCGGCCCTGGACTGGGAGTGGAGGCCCCTCCCTGGCGCTGGTGCAGGGAGAGGGCTGGGCCTGCTGGACGGGGTGTGAAGGGCAGGCGGGGGCAGCAGACAGTCTGGGTGGCACAGAGCCCTTGGCTTCCTAAATGGAACCGAGTTCTGTGAGATTTTCCAGATTAACACAGGAGCTGTTTTTCTTCACAGACCCATTCTGTCTGCTCTGCCCCTCACCTCCCAGGCCCTGGCTCCCTGCCGGCTCCCCACCCCAGAGGCCCAGCCCCGTGGTTACTGTGCGAGGGTGCCCGGGCCCTTCCTGGAACTCCAGCTCGCTCCCCAGCCCAGGGCACCAGCCCCGCAGCCCGGACCTTCACCATGCCAGCCACTCCCACCCAGCCCGGCCCTGTCCCTGGGGGGCTCCACTGACCCCCCCCTCCTGCTCTTCTAGGCCAAGGAGAGGAGTGAGGGGAGCACGGGGTTCAAGCAGAAAGTGCCCGTGGAGGGCTGCCCTGGACGCTAGGCCGGAAGGGTGTGCAGCCCTTACACCCCCAAAACATGCCTGTCTCCCTGGTCACAGGCCTGGGGCTCTTGGTCTGCAAGGCAACCAGGGTGAGTTCTGAGAGCCCAGCTCAGTCAGGCGGGCACACACTGCTGGACCCATTACTGCCCCCTCCCCGGCACCGGCCCGGGCTTTAGCCGCATCCAGCACATTGTGACCTTTCTCCCTTCAGTGCCCACACATGGGCCAGTCCTACACCTGCTGTCTTTTCCCACCCGCACCCCACTCATCACAGACCCCTACCTGCCTTCCAAGAGACCACTTGAACATCCTGCTCTCCCAGGGGGCCTCCCCAGACTTGCACAGACGGGGTAGGCACCCCGATTCATGCCCCACGTCTCCTCGGAGGTGTCCCCCGTCGCATTTCTGGGCGCCACCCTTGCCAGGCTGTGAGTTCCTGGGAGGAGGCTCACGTCCTCCCTCTCCTCGGGGTGCTCCATGCCTGACATGGGGCCTGTACGGGGGGAAGGTGTTCAGAGAATGTGGGGCGGGTGGATGGATGTACAGACAGACGGCTGAGGCCAGAAACAGGCTGCAGGGGAGTGGGCGGGCCCTGGAGAGTCTGCGCCAGCAGGTGAGGGTCTGGGCCGCCATGGGGGAGAAGGAGTAGGTCCAGTGACCGAGACCGTGCCAACCCTCATGACCCCTCATCTTCCTCTTGTAGATGAAGATGATGCCAACAGACTTGGGGAGAAGGTGATCCTCCGGGAGCAGGTGAAGGAGCTCTTCAACGAGAAATACGGTCAGTGCGTGGCAGGGGAGGGCAGGGCCTGGGGGGCAGCCTTCCTTGGAGGCGCCCCTCCCTCTGCAGCCAGCCTGGCCTCCAGTTGCCCCCAGCTGGCCTGTCCGCTCCCTGGGGACATAGTTGCCCTGTCCGAGACTGATGGGAGCTGATCCCTCTTTCTCCCCATCCAAGAAAGGGGAAAAAACCCTGATCTGTGATGCACACAGTAGGGATGGCTATGGTCAGCATTTCTGTTTCTCTAGGGCTGGGCTGTGTGGCAGAGGCCGTGCCCCACGGCCAAGTGCTTGTTCACGCAGACGCTTGTCTGCCCAACACACACTCAGCCCTGAGATTCCAGAGGAAGGCATCTGATCCCGCCGTCCAGGGGCTCAGTGTCGGGAGGGAACTGGCCGTGGAATATATGAAAGGTGCCAGGTCCTGTGCAGAAGGCATCCAGGTGCCAGGGCGGAACCCAGGATGGTGCAGTTGATAATACGGTTACCACTGATGGAGCATTTTCTAGATTACTGGGTGCCAGGCTGCACTAGGTGCTCTATATACATTTTGTTCGTGATGAATTTAGTAGTATTGGCTCCACTTTGTATTGTAGCAGAGAAAGACAATTAAAAAAAAAAGAAAGAATTTCAGAGAGTAACAAAGGAAAACAGGAAAATGTAGAAGTGTGATAAGGGTGAGACAGGGTAGCCGTGGCCTGTCTGGATCGGTGAACCAGAAAGCTCCTTGGGGACTTCCCTGGTGGCGCAGTGGTTAAGAATCCACCTGCCAGTGTAGGGGACACGGGTTCAAGCCCTGGTCCGGGAAGATCCCACATGCCGCGGAGCAACTAAGCCTGTGCACCACAACTACTGAGCCTGCGCTCTAGAGCCCGTGAGCCACAACTCCTGAGCCCGCGTGCCACAACTACTGAGCCTGAGTGCCACAACTACTGAAGCCCGCGTGCCTAGAGCCCATGCTCCGCAAAAAGAGAAGCCACTGCAATGAGAAGCCCGCGCACCCCAACGAAGAGTAGCCCCCACTCGCCACAACTAGAGAAAGCCCACGCTCAGCAACGAAGACCCAACACAGCCAAAAATAAACTTAATTAATTAATTAATTGAAAAAAAAAGAAAGAAAGAAAGCTCCTTGGAAGAAGGGATGTTTTAGCCAGAACTTGAATGTCAGGAGGGGACAGACATTAGAAGGAAGCTTGCCAGGCAGAGGGAACAGCTCGGTGACTGGGGAGCAGCGAGAAGTCAGGAGGGCCTGGAGTGGGAAGATGTCCTGATGACGGGGTGGGGAGAGGTGGGCAGGCCAGGACTCCGAGTTGGGGTTTCATTTTGAGAGTAACAGGAAGCAGCTCTGCTGGTGGTTTGTGGTGTCTTTTTCACTTTTTATTTTGGAATCAGTTTTCAAACATATACAAAAGCAGAGAGAATGACAAAATGACCCACCATATAACTCAAACCTGGCTTCTGTGCTTACCAACATTTTGCCAATCTTAGTTCATCTCTTTCCACAGGCACACTTTGATAGGTTTAGTACTTTGAAACAAATCTAAGACATCCCGTCATTTCAGCCACAAATACCTAAGTAAGGACTTTTATGTTTTCTAACACAATTGGAGTGGATTTTTAGCAGCATCAGGTCCTCATTTGTCAGGTCCAGGCGTGCACACTTAACAAATCATTGCACTGGGCATGTGTGAAAGTACCTGTTTCATTGCCAGTGTTGGATATTGAATTTTTTTTGGGGGGGTTGAGCCTGGAGGCATGCGGAATCTTAGTTCCCTGACCAGGGATCAAACCCATGCCCTCTTCAGTGGTAGCATGGAGTCTGACCACTGAACTGCCAGGGAATTTGATGGATTTTTTTTTAAATTTTATTGAAGTATAGTTGATTTACAATGTTGTATTATTTCTGCTATACAGCAAAGTGACTCAGTTATATATATTCTTTTTCATATTCTTTTCCATTCTGGTTTATCACAGGGTATTGAATATAGTTCCCTGTGCTATACATTAGGACCTTGTTGTTTATTCATCCTGTATATACTAGTTTGTATTTGCTAATCCCAAGCTCCCACTCTTTCCCACCCCCACCCCTCCTGGATTTTTAGTTTTGCTAATTGGATAAAAAAAAAAAGTGGTGTGTGTGTTGACTTATAAACTCTCAGTGGTGCGGTGGCTACTGAGTGGGGCTGTGCTGGGTCCCAGCCGTTCCCCACAGAGCTTGGCTTTGACAGGGGACATCTTCCCTGACTCCCTGTGCCCTCTAGGTGAGGCCCTGGGCCTGAACCGGCCTGTGCTCGTCCCTTACAAACTGATTCGGGACAGCCCAGATGCTGTCGAGGTCACAGGCCTGCCCGATGACATCCCTTTCCGGAACCCCAACACATATGACATACACCGGCTGGAGAAGATCCTGAAGGCCCGGGAGCACGTCCGCATGGTCATCATCAACCAGCTCCAGTGAGTGCCCCCAGCACCTGCGTCAGGGTGGGCAGGGTGGTGGGGGCCATGGGAGAGGGTGCTGCTTGGATCTGGGAGGGGAACGCCCAAAGCAGGCCCAGCCAGGAGTCAGAGAGAGAGACAGAGAGAAAAGGAGAGAGAGGGACCTTTCACTTGCACAGAATCCAGGAGATGGACTAGCTTAACACTCTCATCTTAAAGATCAGGAAACTGGTGAGGAAAGGGACAGTGTAAGTCACAGTGGGTCAGCTGGGCTCTAGACCCAGGTAGCTTAGTCCATTCGGGCTGCTGTAACAAAATACCACAGACCGGGTAGCTTAAACAAAAGAAGTTTATTTCTCACCATTCTGGAGGCTGGGAAGTCCAAGATCAAGGTGCCAGCAGATTTGGCATCTGGTGAGGCTCTTCCTGGTTCACAGATGGCCCTCTTTTCACTGTGTCCTCACATGGTGGAAGGGACAAGGGAGCAATCTGGGGCCTCTAATAAGGGCACTAATCCTGTTCTCGAGGGCTCCACCCTCCTGACCTAATCACCTCCCAAAGACCCCACCAACAAATACCATCACATTGGGGATTAGGTTTCAACATTTGAACTTTTCGGGGACACTAGCATTCAGTCTGTAGCCCCGGATGTCCTGATTACAACCCCTTTCAACTGAAACACAGGCCTCAGCATTCATGGGTGTTGGTTTACTTTTTGGATTTTAATTAAATTTGATTTTTTTTTTTTTTTTACTCTTCCCCTCATGTTTACCCATTTTACTGTATTTAGAAAATAACAGTAATTCAGTACCCCCAGAGACAACCACTGTCTGTATTTTACTATATATCCTTATAGTGTTTTTTTAAAAATATTGTAGTTTATTTGATTATTTTCTGATTTAGAAACAATACACACAGCACACTTGGGAAAATAGAAAAAGTAGAAAAAACGAGGAAGATAACCCATAACACTCCTGTTCAGAGTTAACACTGGTGGTGCTTTTTTTTTTTTTAATAATATTTATTTATTTATTTATTGGCTGCACCGGGTCTTCGTTGCGGCATCAGGATCTTTAGTTGCGGCATGTGGGATCTAGTTCCTTGACCAGGGATCGAACCCGGGTCCCTTGCATCAGGAGCACAGAGTCTTAACCGCTGGACCACCAGGGAAGTCCCTGATGGTGCATTTCTTTCTTAGTTTTTCCTCTACCCATATTTTCTTTTCAATTTTATACTCCATGTTTTAAAATTAAAATAGTATTTGCATGTGTCAAAAAAATCAAATTATTCAGAGGGGTCTCAAATGAAAAGTAGAGGTTTCCCTTCCTTCCCAACTACAGTCCACTCCCTGAAGTAACTTCTGGAAAATAGGAGAAAATGCCCACCCCACACCCTGTAGGCATACGTTCCACAGAGAACCACCAAAGACATTCTGGGGTTTTCCTTCAACGTTTCCACTTCTCTTTTAATGCCTGTTAGATATATATTTTGAAAAATGAAACTGAGATCAAACAGTATTTATCTGTAGACAGTAAGTAAAACTTGCTGTTTCCACTTCTCTTTTAATGCCTGTTAGATATATATTTTGAAAAATGAAACTGAGATCAAACAGTATTTATCTGTAGACAGTAAGTAAAACTTGCTGTTTCCTCGCTGGCTATCTTGCGTGTATTTGACCATTATCTATTTCCATGATAACTCCCTTTAACGACTGTTTAGATGGACCATAATGTCCTCTACTGATGGACATTTAGGTTACGTCTGATTTGTGGGGGGTGGTTCATATAATAACACTGCAAGTAAAATAATCAATAAAATAAAAAGTAAAAGATATATTAAGATACACTACTGTCTCAAATATCCATTTACATAAATCTAGGCACACACTTTTGATTACTTGGTCAGATGACACCCTCGCTCTCTAGAGGAAACCAGGTCCCGAGACTGGCGATCATGCGCCTGCTCTGGGCGGGGATGCTGACCGTTTTCATCCGGGTCTTACCTGGCTAATGTTCCAGCAGTGGCGGCATCTCATCTCATGTCATCTCACGAGAGATGTCGCCCAGACTCAGGGAGCAGGTGAGAAGGAGGAGGGGAAACCTCATTTTCTAACTGCCACCTCATCTTTCTCTTTTTCAGGCCTTTTGCAGAAATCTGCAATGATGCCAAGGTGCCAGGTAAGTCAGAGGCTAAAGAGGCCATCCTTGGGAAATCCCTGGCAGTCCAGTGGTTAGGACTCTGACAGGGGGCACGGGTTCAATCCCTGGTCAGGGAACTGAGATCCCACAAGCCACGCGGTGTGGCTGGGAAAAAAAAAAAAAAAAAAAGCCCACCCTTCTGCCTCTCAGGGACCAGAGTCTATGGACAGATCTGGGCCAAGTGGCACGCAATAGAGGGAAGTGTAGTCCCCCTGCCCAGTACCTCCCCAGGGAGCCTGAGACCTCCCTCTGCAGCGCCAGTATCCCCAGGTGCTGGAAGGACAGGAAGCCTGCAGGCACCCTTCAGAGAGGCCCTGCCACAGAGGGCCAGATCAGCTAGAGAGGATCAGCTAGAGAGGGTGTCAGATCTGCTAGAGAGGGTGAGGGACAGGCTGGAACCAGCAAGAGGGGGCGTCAGGTAGGATGGCGGAAGTCACCTGGGGAGGGGAGGAGGGGTGACTGGGGTCGGCAGGGGTGAGGCAGGCGGGCGCTGCCGGAGGCTGGCTGGGCCCCCTAGATTCTGCCTGCATTTGCAGGGCAGCACCTGCACCAGACCCTGGTCTTCTGGAACCTCTCAGGGCGCAAGAACCTGGGAAACTCTGGGATTCTGATTAAGCAGGCGTGCCACAGAGCTCGAGAGGATGGAGCCCTGGGAATTGGGAGGTGCACCTCTGATTAAGAAACACCCATCTCGTCCCACCTCTCATGGTACCTCTGGGAAACTGAGGCCCAGGGAGGGGAAGGGACTTGCCAAGGCCATATAGTGAGTTGGCGGCCGCCTAGAACCTGGTGTCCGGACCATCCATCTGAACCACAGGCCGCCGTGGACTGCAGGCCCCAGCGTGGCTGCTTAACGGGGACAGTGATGGAATTCAGCGAGGTGGCCCCACCCCGGCCTGAGACCCAAGATGGCCCAACTCCAGATGGTCCCAGTTCCCCTGGGACACCACAGCCTGGGGTGGCACAGGCAACCAGCAGCCACCTCCTTCTAGCATGTGCTGATGCCACGGGCACGGCACTAGGCACTCATGGTAGGGAGGTGACTAGGTTTGGGAGCTGCTCCCAAGTCAAAGGCAGACACGCAGAAGGCTCCATGGAGGCCTCAGGGAGGAGAGTTTGGGACAAATGATCAGAGACTGGATGCTGTCACTTACATCCACCCCCCGCCGTGGCCATCTTTAAGGTCCACAGCCCTGGGCCAGCGCCTCTGACTTGTTGGCATGTGAAGCCTCCTACAAAAACTCCTCCTCCCTGGCTCGCAACCTGGGCTCCTCCTGCCTCCAGAGCCTCCTGTTTCCCGGGGTCTTTACACCACATCCCAGATGCCAGGCTCTGGTTTTGCTTCAGCAGCTGAATGAACAATTGCCCCCTGGGCCCAGCCTGCCCTCATGCTGTGTCATTAAGACCCTTCTGGTGGGCTGTGTCAGTCACCTGTCCACCCACTCAGTCGAGCCCAGTCCCCACCTGTGCATCACACAGCAGCAAATCGTTTTTTGTTTTTTTTTTTTTTCTGGCCTTGAGAATTCGGGGATCTTAGTTCCCCCACCAGGGATGGAACCCGGTCCCCTGCGGTGGAAGTGCAGAGTCCTAACCACTGGACCACCAGGGAATTCCCCAATATACAGCTGCACATCTTTTTGATAAGTCTTACATATTCACATGAATTGAATTCAGCAGCAACACGACCCCTGCTAGTCCTGCTGTGTGCTGGGCTTGGTACTAGGCTCTTTCATACACATAATCTCCTTTGAGTCTCATATCACAGTTGTCCCCTTTTGGCTCAGAGAGGTTAATCAATTTACCAGGGTCACACAGCTAGTAGGTGGCAGCAGTGGAGTTTGCACTTAGGACTTCTGGCTCTGAACCAGGGTTTCTTTCCATTGGGACACTGCCTGTCTACTAGTACCTGTGACCTGTCATCATTCACAGCAAATCAGATCTGGGTCGTCACACATCAGCGGTAACAGTAGCAACAATACTGATACCAATTCTCAGTTTCTGACGATTTACTGGGGACCAGGCACATTAGCTCATGTGACTCTCCCAGCAAGCCTGCAGGATCTTACATTTTACTTGTGACAGAATGAAGGCTCGTTGGCCACTAAGTGACTCCCCTTAAGACTTAAGTCTGTGTGGCTCAGAGTCTGGGAGTTCTGGGGAGGCCGGGAGCCCGCAGGCTACATGGTCTGAGGAGGGTATAAGGAAACCTGCTGGGGAGACCCACTCGGGGGAGGAGGCTCTATCGTTAGCAAAGCAGACAGGTGAACGGGAGCAGGAAGGTGGGCGAGTGGGGCGCGGGGCTGCTTAGGGAAGGAGGCCGGAGAGATGGGCCTCAGCCGCTGGTGGGCCGGGAGCCTTGAGTGCTGAGAGGGGGACTTCAAACCAGAGAGCAAGGCCTTCTCCGTGGGGGGTCAGGAGGCCAAGACACAGTGGCCCTGGCACCTGGCGTCAGCAACCCTTTCTCCTACCAGCCAAAGACAGCAGCATCCCCAAGCGCAAGAGAAAGCGGGTCTCCGAAGGGAATTCCATCTCGTCTTCCTCCTCCTCTAACCCGGAGTCAGTGGCATCCACCAACCAGATCTCACTCGTGGTAAAGTTGCACAGACCTGGACCTGACTGCTCTTCTCTCTGGCTTTCAGCCGGCACTCGGGCAGGCTCGTCTACTCCGGAGCGTGGGTCTGGGGTGCGGGGAGATGCTGGGCACTGAGTAGAGTCTGCAGACACATCTGCCTGCCCTACCCATGAGACAGTCCACCCCCCTCTCATCAGGTGCCCACAGGCGCCCGGGGAAGGAGTTCACACCCCCACTGTGCAGATGGGCAAACTGAGGCCGAGGAGAGGGAAGGGACCTGACCCCCCACTCGGCAGGACCTCAAGCAGACTCCTGGGTTCCCGGGGCAATCAGATGCTAGACTAATCTCTGCGCTCACATCACATGCTCTGAGCCACAGCCCTGTGAGGTGTTCCCTGCAGTTACGTAGACAAGGAAAACCAGGGTCAGAGGCCGCATGACTCTGTGGCCTCATGGCTGGTCGGTGGTGGATGGAGACCCCACCTCCAAAGCTCCACCTGTTCTGCCACGTGGCTGGATTTTTCTCTCCCACCTACGAGGAAAACCTCATTAAGCGCACACACTTGAGGGTTCTTTCTGATTTCAAAATATTAGCTTTGAAATCCTGAGTCCCAATGGGGAGAATATTGGAAGACAGTTGAAAATGACTTTAGGATTTGTTTATCCTTGGACCCCTTCCTGCTAAACCCCGAAGCTCAGGCTTTGCCTCTGTTCCTGCCAGGGTGCTCACAGAGGGTCCCTAGCCCCTTGCACCACCCAGAGAGACAGGACAGCTGCTTTGGGGCCTGAGGCCTGGAGGGGGCTGAGTTGATGGTGGTGACCAGCAGTTCTGAGCCAATCCCCAATTCCCTCCCCACATGTCTGCTCACATGGCTAGCCCCCGGGACACAGGTGGGAATAGGTCAGAAGGCTCCAGCCCAGGCCCCATGGCCACTGGTGAACTGCGTGACCTTAGACAGGTCACGTCCCGTCTCTGGGCATTCCATGGCCTCAAAATAAATAGCATCTGAGGAAGCCCTTCAGAAAGCAGCGCTGAGTGTTCTGGTATGCTCTCCACGTCACCCGGAGTCCTAACCCGGGCTCTCTGTCCCCCTCTTTCTAGCAATGGCCAATGTACATGGTGGACTATGCCGGCCTGAACGTGCAGCTCCCGGGACCTCTGAATTACTAGACCTCAGTGCTGAATCAGGACCTCACTCAGAAAGACTAAAGGAAATGTAATTTATGTACAAAGTGTATATTCGGATATGTATCGATGCCTTTTAGTTTTTCCAATGATTTTTACACTATATTCCTGCCGGCAAGGCCTTTTTAAATAAGTAAAAAAAAAAAAAAAAAAAAAAACCATTGCCTTTGTTCCTGTTGCGTGTTCTCTCTTGGAATTTGTGGCTGCAGCTATCACTGGAACGAGGTCAGGAAACCCAGCTCAGGTGGCCTGCCCGGGCCCTCCGTCTTTGCCAAAGCAGAGGCGGTGGCCCTGACCGCGAGGCCCTGGGTACAGACTTCACTCATTTGGCTGCTGCTGGGGTCACATGACCTCAGGATGCGGCACCACGGAAGGCAAAGTGCTAGGCTGACCCCCCTGGCCTCAGGGAGCGTTCAGTGTGGTAAGGGGCCGTCTTGCCCTTGCCCCAGTAACTCAGGTGAAGTCAGAAAAGTCAAGTATGGGGACTTCCCTGGTGGCACAGCGATTAAGATTCCGAGCTCCCAATGCAGGGGGCCTGGGTTTGACCCCTGGTCCAGGAACTAGGTCCCACATGCCACAACTAAGAAGCCCACATGCCGCAACAAAGGAGCCAGTGAGCTGCAACTAAGGAGCCTGCCTGTTGCAACTAAGACCTGATGCAACCAAATAAATAAATATATATATATATTTAAGTCAAGTATGATCAGCAAGTATGGAATCTTCATAGCTGGAGGGAAGGCATCTTGGCGAAGGGGCTTTGGGTTGGGCCTGGAGGGCTGGGGTGGGTTTTTTTGTGTGTGTTTTTCTTTAACATCTTTATTGGAGTATAATTGCTTTGCAATGGTGTGTTAGTTTCTGCTGTACAACAAAGTGAACAGCTATACATATACATATATCCCCATATCTCTTCCCTCTTGCATCTCCCTCCCTCCCTCCCACCCTCCCACCCTCCCTATCCCACCCCTCTAGGTGGTCACAAAGCACGGAGCTCATCTCCCTGTGCAATGCGGCTGCTTCCCACTAGCTAGCTATTTACATTTGGTAGCATATATATGTCCATGCCACTCTCTCACTTCATCCCAGCTTACCTTCCCCCTCCCCGTGTCCTCAAGTCCATTCTCTACGTCTGCGTCTTTATTCCTGTCCTGCCCCTAGGTTCTTCAGAACCATTTTTTTTTTATTTTTTTAAGATTCCATACATATGTGTTAGCATACGGTATTTGTTTTTCTCTTAAAAATATGGAATGCTTCACAAATTTGCGTGTCATCCTTGCCCAGGGGCCATGCTAATCTCTGTATCGTTCCGATTTTAGTGTAGGTGCTGCCGAAGCCAGCACCTGGGGTGGGTTTTTGACAGAGTTCTGGGTACTGAAGCAGAGTGATGGGTCACAGCTGCTTCTCAGAAAGACCTCTTTGGTGGCAGGTGGAAAGGTGAAGGAAAGGATGAGACCGGAGGCAGAAAGACAAGTCAAAAGGGCCTGGCGGTAGTCCAGGCCTGGCACCCAGTGGCCGCTCATTCAGTCCTGGTGGGGAAGGCAGGGCGCCCTTACCTAGCGCAGAATCAGGAAATGGTCCTAGAAGCACATTAGGAGTTGGTGGGACAAAGCGGGGAGGGCTGGCGCAGGACGGTGGCACAAAGGGGGGAGAGCCGCACGTGCAAAGGCAGGGAGGCCCGGACCGAGAACCTGGAAATTCCAGGAACAAGGAGTCGCTGGAGCAGAGGACTCAAGGAGAGCGGCTGGAAGTGTGACGGATAGGTGGGTGTGTTCCCAGCAGGCTGCTGCCTGCACATGGTGCTGTGATCGAGAGGTGGGCGGGGGCAGAAATGCAGCCTGGGTTCTGCTGGCCCAGCCTTGCACGTTGCATCCTGTTCTCCCTGGCCCTGGTGGAAGACCCTGTGGGCCGGGTAAAGGTGATGGGGTATAGTGGTGAGAGCCACAGCACAGAGTACCAGGGGAGAACCAAGACCAGATCTGCATTTTGGAAGGGTCCACTTCCAGCAGCCAGGAAACTTCAGAGGAGGGAGAAGCTGGAGGCCATGTGGGAGGCTCTTGTAGTTGTTCCAGCGAGAGCTGGCAGGGTTTGAGCCAGGTGGAGAATAACAGGGAGGGCAGCCAACAGGACTTGGAGGTCAATTGGATGCAAGTGCTGGGGCGTAGAGGAGTCAGGGTGACCACGGGGTCCAGCCAAGGTCCAGCAGGAAGCCTGCAGCTTGGAGGAACTGAGTCCTGAATCAGCTAAGTACACGATCCAAACGGTTCAGGAGCTTCTGCCAGCCCTCTGGGTTAGCCCGGTGCCCAGAGCTGGGAGGGAAGGCCCTGTACCAGCCTTCCAGACTCTGCTTCCTCCTAGAAAGACGCAAGAAGCCGGAACCACGAGCTGGGTATGCCCCACCCAAACTTGTCCTCTTTCTGCCACATGCCAGTGGCCCCAGGACCTGCCAGGGCTCTCCACTCCATCCTCAGGCCCCTGGCCCTGGGCCCAGCTGGCCTTGTAATCTCCAGGATCAGGGGGAGGGGCGACCCCCTCTACTGACCACCCCCCGCAAGGCATAAACTGCCTAGGAGATCAAGGACATCGTTGCAGCTGCCACCTTGCCTTCAAGCCCCCTTCTTTTGCCACCCAGCCTTCCCCCATCTCATCCTATCTCTCCCTGGATTAAAAAACCCCACTGCTTTCCCTCCCCCGCAGCACTGAGTGCCAACTTCTTGGCGCTCCCGGTCTGTCCCCCTCCTCTGCCTCTCATCCCACCGATCTGTCCCCTTTCTTCTCCACGTCAGCCACAGAGCAGTGAGCGGCTGCAGCCTGGCACCGGCTTCCTCGCGGCCTGGTTGGCCTGGGACTCGGGTCCACCTGGCGCCCCCGCACCCCAGCTGGCGCCTCCCGGTTGTCTAGACCGACCAGGGTCGCCCCGCCCCCGGGCTCAGATCTGCGGCCAGAGCCGGAAGTGGCTCTGGCCCCGGGAGGGCGGGGCTCCGCGTGCCCGAGACGGTGCCGCCGCCGACTGCGCGGAGAGGCGGGGAGCCCCGGGGAAGGGCGCTGGAACCCCGGAACACCAGCGCTGCGGACTGCAGAGTGTCTGCATCTGTCATCTTTCGGACGTGTGCAAATAGGTAGGTTGGTGCAGCAAACCTTCGCGCCTTGTTGCCGGACTTCATTTCATAAAAGCATAAGGCGGAACCCCTCCCGTCAAGTCAAAGCTTTTGAACCAAGAGGTGACCTGTGTCCGTTTCCCCTCCTGTCCCGGGCGCTCCGGGCTTTGGGAGGTGTGTCCGGGTTGAGTACGGAGGATGTGCTTGGGGGCCGCTGGCCACCTCCCCTCCACCCCCCACCCCGCCTGCTCGCTTTGCCCAGTGTGCCCAGCCAGCACCCCCAGATACGCTGAGGGATGCCTTACCGAGTATGTCCTCCCAAGCATCCCCTGCTTTCTGCAAGAGAGCCAGATGCTGTTTATGCAACCTCTCCAGAATCTCAGCGTACTGTACTTTTTAAAGTGATTTGATTCAAAGCACTCATTCTTTAATTAAACTTCATTTAGCTGCCATCTGTCTGGGTTCAAAATTGGCTTCGTGTTTTGCAACTCTAAATGAGAATTGTTATTGGATTTGTAAACACATGCACCCAAAAAAAAAAATCACAAAACACTTTCAAAAGTAATAAATGAGGAATGTGCAGAAGCATGTTGGGAGCTGCATCTTAGGCGTTCTAATTGCTGGGGAATGTATTCTGGCGGGTACATAATCATTTTATATACAAATCTTTGTATAGAAATCTGGTATCAATGAAAAGATCAAGATTATAGAAAATGCTGGAATTATATCTGACTGAAAACAGTAATAAAGCAATAATCAGAGCAGGGACAAAGCGAGGGTGAGGCCGGAGGGGGGCGGGGAGCAGCTCTCATGCACCTGTTCCCCTGCAGGGAGCCTCCCTCACCTGCCCAGCTGCTTCCCTTCTGCTAAAAAAGGAGGAGGGTGAGCCTGAGCTCTACTGGCAGGGGCTTCACAACAACCCTTCTAGATACCTTTTTAAGTAAGGAGTCAAAGCTTTATTAAGGCTCAGCTGCTGACCTCCAAGGTGTAGGGTCTGCTCCCTCCCACCTGGGCCAGGCAGAGAAGGAGAAAGAAGAGAAAAGATGGAGAGGGATGGTAGCACCTCTTTGAAGCCTCATGTAGTGGCTCTTCAGGAAGAATAGTATTAAGGATTTTTTGGTGGGGAAACTGAGGCACGAAGACAGTGGAGGAGCAGAGCTGGAGGCTGGTGGTCGCAGGATGGGCAGCTCTTGGTGTCAGAGTTTCTGGTTGATCGAGTTTGGAGGACGCAGAAGTGGGAAGGGGGGTAGAGGTTGACGTGTGTGGATTGAAACAGGACCCCAACAACCCAAAGACTCTCTTTGAGTGATCTGGCCTCTGCCCCGTGCTCCCCTGATCTCATATCCTGGGCCGTCTCCCCAGCACTGCCCTTCTGTCACATGGGGTTGGGGGTCCTTCTTTCATTTCCTCAAAGAGGCCTCTCCTTCTTCCCAACTCACGTGGCAGCGCCTTCCTGTTTTACCTTTCACTGAAATGTCCCCTCCACGGAGGCCTCTCCGAACCATCCAGTCTAAGGCAGAAATACCCTCCACCTCATGATTTTTAAATTTCACCTCCTTTTAAAAAACAAACCATGTTGGGCTTCCCTGGTGGTGCAGTGGTTGAGAGTCCGCCTGCCGATGCAGGGGACACGGGTTCGTGCCCCGGTCTGGGAAGATCCCACGTGCCGCGGAGCGGCTGGGCCTGTGAGCCATGGCCGCTGAGCCTGCGCGTCCGGAGCCTGTGCTCCGCGACGGGAGAGGCCACAACAGTGAGAGGCCCGCGTACTGTAAAATAAATAAATAAATAATAAAATAAAATAAAACCATGTTATTACTGCACTCATCTCCACAGGGGGCAGAAAGTGAGCCTTCCCTTAACTCTATTTTTTTTTTTTTTTTTCGCTGCACCACTCAGCTTGCAGGATCTTAGTTCCCCGACCAGGGATCGAACCCGAGCCCTCAGCAGTGAAAGCACCGAGTCCTAAAACCACTGGACCTCCAGGGAATTCCCTTCCTTTAACCCTAGATCCTCCTTCCTAGTGATTCCAGTAACCTTGCCCCCACCCCATCACCCTCCCATCTACGGGGAACCAGGACAGGTGCCTCTGCCTGTTTTCCACCATTAAAGCCTGCTTGTTTGATTTCTGGTCAAGCGTTTAGACTCCAGAAGCCTGATGTTTCAACATCAATGTCCCTGAAATGGTCCACCTAAGATGTAGGAAATGGGAGCCAGGATAAACACTAGGTGCTACAAGAGGTACGAAAAACACTCCACCTGGCTTACACTTTTGCAGATAATAGTAATATAACCACTATATACTAATTGTCTAAAATGCCAGAGCCATTAGGTAAGACCTTTTGTGTGCACTGTTAGTCCTCACAGCCCTGCAAGGTAAATATTCTTTCTTCCTCTTACAGATGAAGAATTTGAGGTTCAAAAAAGATCAAGGGTTATTATCCAGGGTTACACAACTAGGAAAAATTGAGCACCAAGCCAGGATTCAAAGCTAGGGCTGCCTGACTTAGAGGATTCAGGCCACCAAGCGCTGCCCCAAGGTAGATCCTGCATGCAGCTGCCCCTCCCCGCTCTGCGTACATGGCAAGGGGTGGAAAAGCAGTGGGCAACCTCCAGCTGGGAGGAGTTCTTGTCTCGTTTCCTCCTTGTTTGAAGAAGAACAGAGGTACATTTAAAAAGAGGGGTCTTCCCTGGTGGCGCAGTGGTTAAGAATCCGTCTGCCAATGCAGGGGACACGGGTTCGTGCCCCAGTCCGGGAAGATCCCACATGCTGCAGAGCAACTAAGCCCACGCGCCACAACTACTGAGCCTGCACTTTAGAGCCCGCGAGCCACAGCTACTGAAGCCCACGCGCCTAGAGCCCGCGCTGCGCAACAAGAGAAGCCACCGCAACGAGAAACCCCCGCACCGCAACGAAGAGTAGCCCCCGCTCACCACAACTAGAGAAAACCTGCATGCAGCAATGAAGACCCAACGCAGCCAAAAATAAATAAATTTATTTTTAAAAAAAAGAGGAGGGAAGAATGGGTACCAGTTCAAGGCTTGCCCAGAAAAGTTGCTAAGACACTCCTCTTAGTGCACAGGAAAGGGATATTAACAGGAGGCCACAGCTGGAAGGACTAGAGAAATACAAACACATACAATCTCACGTATACACACTCACACAGACTCATACACATACGCACACATATTTTTAAAACTGTTAATTAGAGGTGTTGTCATAATCCCCAATTGTAGCAGAGTGCTTGGCTCACAGATGTTGGACTGGCATCTGAGAAAGTGGCACAGAGAGGAGCCATCCTCAGCCACAGCTCTGAACACACCCGGCCCTGCCAGCACGCAGCTCTGCTGGACCCCACTGCCCCAGGAGGAAATCCTCCGGCCTCACTCTGGCATCTGGGGCCCAGCCCCCAGCAACTCCTTCTGTATCTCCCAGTGTGCCTTGGGCTCCAGCCAAACCATGTCCTTACTGTTCTCAGAACATGCTAGAGCCTAACATACCTCCACGCCTCTGCCCCGGCTTTCAGCCTGGCTGGCCCTTCCCCTTTCCTTTGCTTCACAAGGGTGCGCCCTGCTCTGCGGTCCAGCAGGAAGGTCCTGTCTTGTGCCACCTCCCCAGGCGGTCCCGGCCCAGCAGGTGCTCTCAGAAAACTCCACACAATGTGCTATTGTCCCCTGAAAAAAAAAAGAGCTCATTGAACACACAGCCTGAAACACTAGCTCCTAATATCTCCTAAACATCCCCCAGCAAAAAGAATGTCGTTTTCTTCTCTGTCGCCTTCCAGACGTCCTGCTCTGAAGTCTGAGATACAAGCCTTCCTTGCTCAGGAAATCTGCTCTTCCTCTTGAAGTCTCATTTCTCGTTTTTTTCATTTTCCCCCCCTACCATGGTGTACATTACATCCCCATGACTTATTTATTTTATAACTGGGAGTTTGTACTTTTGGACCACCTTCACCCATTTCACCCATCCTCCACTCCCTGCCTCTGCCAACTACCAATCTATCTGTATCTGTAAGGATTTTTTATTTTTTTAAATTTATTTTTGGCTGCGTTGGTCTTTGTTGCTACGCATGGGCTTTCTCTAGTTGCTGCGAGCGGGGGCTACTCTTCGTTTTGGCGCATGGGCCTCTCTTATTGAGGAGCACGGGTTCTAGGTGCAAGGACTCAGTAGTTGTGGCTCGCGGGCTCTAGAGCACAGGCTCAGTAATTGCAGCGCACAGGCTTAGTTGCTCCGCAGCATGTGGGATCTTCTCGGACCAGGGCTCGAACCCATGTCCCTTGCATTGGCAGGCGGATTCATAACCACTGTGCCACCAGGGAAGTCCCAGTTTTTTGTTGTTTTATTTGTTATTTTGTTTTTTAGATTCCACATATAAGTGAAATCATATGGTATTTGTCTTTCTCTGATTTACTTCACTTAGTGTAATACCCTCTAAGTCCATCCATGTTGTCACAAATGGCAAGATTTCATTCTTTTTTGTGGCTGAGTGATATTCTGTTGTGTGGGTATATATAGACCACATCTTCTTTTTTTTTTTTTTTTTTTTTGCGGTACGTGGGCCTCTCACTGTTGTGGCCTCTCCCGTTGCGGAGCACAGGCCCCGGACGCGCAGGCTCAGCAGCCATGGCTCACGGGCCCAGCCGCTCCGCGGCATGTGGGATCTTCCCGGACCAGGGCACAAACCCGTGTCCCCTGCATCGGCAGGCGGACTCTCAACCACTGCGCCACCAGGGAAGCCCAGACTATATCTTCTTTATCCATTCATCCATCCAGGGACACTTAGGTTGCTCCCATGTCTTGGCTATTGCAAATAATGCTGTAGTGAATACAGAGGTACAGATACCTTTTCAAGGTCGTGTTTTTGTTTCCTTCCAATAAATACCCTAAAGTGGAATTGCTGGATCATATGGTAGTTCTATTTCTAATTTTTAGGAACCTCCATACTGTTTTCCAGAGTCGCTATGCTAATTTACATTCCCACCAACAGTGCACAAGGGTTATCTTTTCTCCACATCCTTGCCAGCATTTATTATTTGTTGTCTTTTTGATAACAGCCGTTCTAACAGGTGTGAGGTGGTATCTCATTGTGGTTTTGATTTGCATTTCCCTGATGATCAGTGATTTTGAGCACCTTTTCATGTACCTATTGGCCATGTGCACCTCTTCTTTGGGAAAGTGTCTATTGAGATCCTCTGCCCTTTTTTTTTTTTTCCGGAGTATAGTTGATTTACAATGTTGTGTTAGTTTCAGGTGTACAGCAAAGTGAATCAGTTATATATATATATCCATTCTTTTTCAGATTCTTTTCCCGTATAGGTTATTATAGAATATTGAGTAGAGTTCCCCCTGCTATACAGTAGGTCCTTGTTAGTTGCCTATTTTATATATAGTACTGTGTCTATGTTAATCCCAATCTCCTAATTTATCACTTCCCCCCATGTTTCCCCTTTGGTAACCATAAGTTTGATTTCGAGATCTGAGAGTCTGTTTCTGTTTTGTAAAAAAGTTCATTTGTATCATTGTTTTGTTAGATGCCACATATAAGTGATATCATATGATATTTGTCTTTCCCTTTCTGACTTACTTCCTCTGCCCATTGTTTGCCTTTTGCTCTTGCGTTGTGTGAGTTCATTATACATCTTGGATATTAACCCCTTATCAGCTATGTGATTTGCATATATTTTCTCCCATTCGGTAGTTTGTTGAAGCCTCATTTTTTGGGGGGGGAGGTCTCTGACCCTTTCTCCTTCTCCAAGAGCTTGCCCTGCTCTGCTGTCAGCCAGCCCTGCAGCTGCAGGCTGCTTTTTTTTTTTTTTTTTTTGGCCATGCCACTCGGCTTGCAGGATCTTAGTTCCCCGACCAGGGATCGAGCCCATGCCTGCAGCAGTGAAAGTGCAGAGTCCTAAGCACTGGGCCGCCAGGGAGTACCCCAGGCTGCTTCTGCTCCCTTTGCTTCTGCCTCCTTCCTTCTCTCTCTCTGCTTTGCTACTAACCCCACCTCCTTTCAGAGGAGGTGTTTCTAAGGACTCTGGGAGGCTCACACTCTTGCCTCATCCCCTGAGGGACTTCCTGCTCTCCAGACCTCAGACATCCTCAGGGCCTAAGCACCTGGTTCCCTGGATCCCAATGAAGAGAATGGCTTGAAGTGAATCTGGAAAATGGGCAGAGACTGCAGAGGTTGGGGGAGTTACCTGCTGTGTCTTCAGTAGATTTGTGAACCTCTTGAGTTGGCTGTCGGGACCAGGAGGTGAAAGGGACCAGAAAGCATCCTCTCGAAAGGTCATAAGCCCATTGGAGTGACAATTCATTGGCTTATTTAGTGATGAAACAAACACTCATGAAGCATCTTTGCCAAGACCTCGTGCCTCCTGCCTGTGATGGACAAGAAGCAAGTCAACAGCCGACATGTAACTACAAGACCAGAGCTGTGAAGGAAATGGACAAGGTGTAGGAACCAAGGCTGGGGTCGGCCAGGGAAGAGACGAGGATGAAATTGAGTCTTTAAAGGTCAGTAGGAGTCAGCCAAGCAAAGAACAGGAGGAAGACAAACATCTCCAGAGAGAGGGAGCAGGGTATGGGGGCCCTAAGTTGGGGACTGGGGAAGAAGTGGACTTCTTTCTGTGGAGGTGACGAGTGGTGGGTGAAGGGGAGAGAGCCATGGGATGCAGCTGGAGAAGCAAGACTTCATCCGCAGTGTCCTGGCCACTGCCAAAGAGTTTTATTTAGTCATGGGAGCAACACGCTCCAATTTATGCTTCTTCAGAACTCACTCTGGTTGCTCTGTGGAGAATGTAAAGAACTCCAACAACTCAACGGAAAACACACACGGGCTTCCCTGGTGGCACAGTGGTTTAGAGTCCGCCTGCCGATGCAGGGGACACGGGTTCGTGCCCCTGTCCGGGAAGATCCCACATGCTGCGGAGTGGCTGGGCCCGTGAGCCATGGCCGCTGAGCCTGCGCGTCCGGAGCCTGTGCTCCGCAACGGGAGAGTCCACAACAGTGAGAGGCCCACGTACGGCAAAAAAAAAAAAAAAAAGAAAGAACAAAAACACACACAACCGAAGTAAAAAATGGGCAAAAGACTTGAGTGGATATTTCTCCAAAGAAGATATACAAATGGCCAATCAATTAATGAAAAGATGCTTAACATCATTAGTCATTAGGGAAATGCAAATCAAAACCACGATGAGGGGGACTTCCCTGGCGGTCCAGTGGTTAAGACTCTGCGCTCCCAGTGCAAGGGATACAGGTTCGATCCCTGGTCGGGGAACTAAAATCCCACATGCCACACAGCGTGGCCAAAAATAAAAAAAAAAAAAAAACCAAAAAAACCCCACAATGAGGTACCACCTACTAGGATGTCTATGATAAAAAAGAAAACAGAAAATAGCAAGGGTTGGAGAGGATGTGGAGAAACTGGAAACTTCCTGCATTGCTGGTGGGAATGTGAAATGGTGCAGCCTCTGTGGGAAAGCATCTGGCAGTTTTCCAAAAAGTTAAACATGGAATTATATGACCAGTGTGATATTGTGATATGATAAATATATATTTTGGTCTTCACCTGTTTTCCCGGTACCAACTCCAAAAACTGTCAGGATTTCCTAAGTGATAAGAGCAACAGAGGTGTCTTTTGTTATTCATAACAAGCCCTTCAAACACACCTGAGTTTATGTTAATGCGGTGACTTTTGGACCGCCCCTAAGGAAGGAGGCTGGTTGCCAGGTGAATCAGCCTTATAGTTAGAGAGTTGGAACTTTCAGCCCCACCCCCTGAACTCTGAGGAGGGAAAGGGGGCTAGATTCAATTACTCACCAATGGCCAATGATTTAATCAGTCTTGCCTAAGTAATGAAGCCTTCATAAAAATCCCTACGGTACGGGTTCAGAGAGCTTCCAAGTGGATGAACCAGAACGCCTCCGTGTGCCAGGAGGGTGGCGCACCTCAAACTCCACTGGGACAGGAGTCCCTGTGCTCTGTACCCTTGTGGACCTGGCCCTATGTACCTCTTCATCTGGCTGTTCATTCATATCCTTTAACATCCTTTGTAATAAACTGGAAATCTAGTAAGGAAATTGTTAACCTGATTCTGTGAGCCACTCTAGCAAATGACTGAACCCAAGAAGGGAGTCATGGAAACCTCTAATTTATCACCAGCCCTTCAGAAGCTCAGGTGACAACCTGGATTTAGGATTGGCATCCAAAGTGGGGTCAGTCTTGTGGAATTGAGCCCTTAACCTGTGGGATCTGATGCTATCTCCAGGTAGATAGCATTAAAATTGAGTTAAATTATAGACCCACTAAGCTGGTGTCTGAAAATTGGTTGGTGTGGGAAAAACCCCACACATTTGGTGACCAGAAATGCAGAATGTTGTAATAGAGGAGAAACACAGGAGATTTTCATTTTCGCCTAGCAATTCCACGCTAAGGCGTTACCCTAGGGAATTGAAAGCAGGGACTCAAATAGGTATTTGTGTACCAATGTTCATTGCAACATTATTCACAATAGCCAAAAGGTGGAAACAACCCGAAGTCCACCAACAGATGAACTGATAAGCAAAATGCAGTGTATCCATACAATGGAATATGATGTAGCCACAAAAAGGAATGAAGTTCTGATACCTGCTACAACAGGGATGAACCGTGAAAACATGCTGAGTGAAAGAAGCCAGGCACAAAAGGGCAACTAGTGTACGGCTCTATTTCTATAAGGTATTTGGACAGGCAAATTCACAGAGACAGAAAGGAGATTCGAGGTTACCAGGGGCTAGGAGGGGAGGGGAAAGAGTGGGGAAGGATTATTCTTTCTTTCTATTTTTTTTTTTTTGGCTGCACCACACAACTGTGGCATCTTAGTTCCCTGACCAGGGATCGAACCTGGGCCCTCGGCAATGAAAGCACAGAGTCCTACCGCTGGACGTCCAGGGAATTCCCTGGGGAATGATTATTTAATGGGTACAGAGTTTCTGTTTGGGATGATGCAAACGTTCTGGCAATAGTGGTGATGGTTACACATCGTTGTGAGTGTACTGAATGAGTGTTATATATTTGTGAGTAGTGAGTGTTATATATTTTTTACCATGATTAAAAACATAATTTTTTTAAGCATTCTGACTGCTGTGTGGAGGACAGTGGTGGCATCTAGATGACCTCTCTAGTCATTGAAATCAAATTCTCTCCTTCCGTTTTTCCCACCATCCATCCATGCTGGAAAAAGCACGTAGTATCGACCAGAGCATCCTCAGCCTGCCATTCAAAGACTTCCTGGCCCACCCAGGTGATCGGAAGCCCCTTGGACACTTATAGGTGGGCATCTGGGAGACCCAAGCTTGTCTTGATCCAACCCAACCCAGCTGGTCCAGGGAAAGCAAGTCCCTCCAGAGCATCTTGAAACTACACCACTGTAGAGAAATTTTGAAGGTAGGGGTACCCCCTTCCAGGGCCCGAGAATGGGCTCTTGTCTAACACTTGGAAATGAATTGTCCAAGGAGACACACGTGCTGACAAAGAAGAGACTTTATTGGGAAGGGCGCCTGGGCGGAGAGCAGCAGGGTCAGGGAACCCAGGGGAACCGCTCTGCCACGTGGCTTACGGTCTCGGGTTTTATGGTAACTGGGTTGTCTCTGGCCAATCACTCTGACTCAGGGTCCTTCCTGGTGGCGTGCACATCACTCAGCCAGGGTGGATTTCAGTGAGAAGGATTCTGGGAGGTTGGTAGGACATATGGACTAGCGTCTCCTCTCTCCTTTTGACCTTTCCCGAATTCTTCTGGTTGGTGGTAGCTTGTTAGTTCCGCATTCCTTACCAGGACCTCCTGTTGCAAGTGACTACTATCTTGCCTGGCCAGGGTGGGCGGTTTCCGTCAGTGGTTCCCCTAACAGAGAGAGTAGCCCCAGAGGGCTTTGTGCCAATGATGGCCGTGCCAGTGCTGAGTACTCTAAGTGCCATGACAGGCGATGCTTCCCAGAGGCAGTCCCTGCAGTGGCCATAGGCACCAGGAAGAGGGCAGGTTCAGGGCCCAGTGGGGGCTGAGTCACTCTCCATCTGGAGGGAGGAGGAAATTCCGTCTTTCGGGATCACGGGGATCCTTTTTTGTGACCGTATCTTGCACATACCAACTGCTGGCCAGTTGCTCAAGGGGCCGGGAATCCCACTCCTCTCCCAGGCCTGAGTCTGACACACGGAGGGGTTTCTCAGAACCAGTGTGATGAATGGACGGGTGCTGAGGCCACAGACGCCAGCCTGGGAGCCCAGGGAGGCCCAGCCCCTGCCCAGGGTGACCAACAGCAAGTTGGTGGCTGAGTAAGGATTGGACCCGGGTGCCCCCTCCCAGACTGAGCCTCTCTCTGTCTCGTCCCCCCCCCCCCGGGGGGGGAGGTCTCTCCAACCCCAGACCCTGAGGAGGGGCAGCTGTGGAGTCGCACACATGCTCTTTTCACCTGTTTTTTTATGGGTTTCTTTTCTTTTGTTCTCTTTCTGGGAAATCTGATTTGAACTTTGAAAGCCGAGGATCGGGTTGCCAGATTTAGCAAATAAAAATACAGGATGCGCCGTTAAATGTGATTTTCAGATCAACACCAAATAATTCTTTAGGATATGTATATCCCATGCAATATTTGACACAGAACTTACACTAAAAGTAATTATTTGGTGTTGATCTGAAATTCAAATTTCTGTATTTTTCTGGCAACCTCCCCTAGAAGCTAGACTCTGTTATCTGCAGAGAAAAGGCGGCCTTTGAGCGGGGGAGGATGGAGGAAGAAACAAAGCGATCAGGCCTGGTCCAGGAAAATGGTGGCCTCTCTCCACCGACTCCCCCAGAACCTAGCTGGGCCCCGCCAAGTGGAGCTGCCATTCCTTCCACGGTGCACCTCTGAAGAATCCCAGAGGCTCTCTGTTTGCTCCCGGCCTGTCCGCCTTTCTCAGCACAGAAGCAATCCAGACACCCGCTGCAAGACGTCGAGAGACAAATGAGGAAGCTGCTCAGACAGCCGGAGGGGACAGGAAGCTTCTGGCGGCCTCGAGAGAGGAAACTGGAGCAGGGAGGCAGCGCCGGGGGAGGTGGGGCCAGGACAGCAGCACTGCGGCCCTCACCCCGACCCCCTGGTGCCACAGAGAGAGGGCCATGACGGCTCCAGAAAGTGAAGAATCACTGGAAAGCCCAAGCACAGTCAGCTGCACAGTTTTGTTTGTGATTTGGTCCAGACACCTGGCTCCTGTGTGCCACAGCCCTGCTCAGCTGCATGGAC
The DNA here is from genome assembly GCF_949987515.2 of Delphinus delphis. Lineage (NCBI taxonomy): Eukaryota > Metazoa > Chordata > Mammalia > Artiodactyla > Delphinidae > Delphinus > Delphinus delphis. The sequence continues at coordinate 78,061,991 of NC_082697.1, read as the reverse complement.
GGCGGCGGGATCCAGCCCCAAGGCCAGGCCTCCAGAGCAGGCAAGGTAACTGAGCCCTGCTCCTGAAAGCCAGGACCGCTGGGGAGCCTGGGGCCCGCGCTACAGGCCACAGCCGTGCTAGGCCACAGGTCAGGACCCCTGCCTTGTGTTGTCCGCTGATCCCGGGCCCCAGCTACCCCTGGCCGCTCTCCTTCTCTGCCAGGCTGCACCTGACCCTGGAGCCTCCTGTCTCCGGGCGGGGTTCTGATGATCTCCTGGGTGCCTGCCTCGTTAGGCTGCCAGTGCTAGGGCCCCACCCTCCACGCCAAGGCCTGCGGAACACTCTGAATCTGGTGGTGTTGGCTCAAACTGGAGAGCTCTTCCGAATCTTCCATTTCCTCAGTCTCCCCACGCCTGGCTCCACGACACTCTCTGTAGTACCTGCCCAGTCACTGGGGCCCAGCTTGCCTTGAACCTGAGCTGGCTGAGTGATAACAGGTAATTCCAAGAAGGTGTTGTACCCTTTTTCTTTCTTCCTCTCTCCCTTTTTATTCTGTTGTTTTGTTTTTGTTTTCGTTTGGCCACACCACGCATCATGCAGGATCTTAGTTCCCCAAGCAGGGATTGAACCCGTGCCCCCTGCAGCGGAAGCTCAGAGTCTTAACCACTGGACCGCCAGGGAAGTCCCTTCCTCTCTTTTTTTTGTAAGGTGGGACACTATTGTATTTTATCACGAAATTAACGAACATTTCCTGTACCAATGTCAACAACATAGAGTACAAACGGAAACTTAATAATCTCGACTTTGCCTCCAAGTTTATCCGTTGCTATTAACTGTCAATGTTCATGGTGACATGTGTATCCTTCAACATCTTTATGCTGGTATAATTCATCACACACATACATCCACTGGTAATTTTTCTCCCTTTCTTTTTCCTTTAAATGAAAATGGATCCTACGGTAATCAGGAGTGCATGCGGCACCTAAATGGTGGCTTAAGTAAGAAATGTGTTTTGTTAGCTGATGTGGGCTGCTGCCGCCACTCAGGCACACATCTCTTTATGTTTCCCCATCCTGAAAGTGTGACTTTGGTCCCCTGGTCACAAGACGGCTCTGCCTTGCATTCGCTGAGTCCATGTTCCAGGCAGACAGAGAAGGAAGGCAAAAGATAACAGGCATATACCAGCTGACTCTGATTAAAAGTATAATAACGTGCTACAAGAAAAACAATATTTTCCCCAGAGGTTCCTTCCTGTAGATTTCTGCTTATAGATCTCATTAGCCAGAAATATGTCATGTGGTCATGCCTAGCTGCAAGGGAAGCTGAGAAATCAAGATTGATTGATCGATTGATTGATTGATTTTAGAATTTTTGATGTGGACCATTTTTAAAGTCTTTATTGAATTTCTTACAATATTGCTTTTGTTTTATGTTTTGGTTTTTTGGCTGTGAGGATGTGCTATCTTAGCTCCCCAACCAGGGATCAAACCCGTACCCCCTGCACTGGAAGGGGGAGTCTTAACCACTGGACCGCCAGGGAAGTCCCAAGGTTTATTTTTTAAGCTGGGTACATGGCCTGTGAATAAGGAAGAAGGGGAGTACAGGTATTGGGGAGACACATCCAGCAATGCCTACTATAGATACCATACCAATAACTCAGCAACTCTTTTTCTCCGCACTTGATGTATCATGAATCTTTTCGGATTCCTATCAAAAGCTGTACAATCATCCTACAGAATAGTACCACCATAATTTATAATTATACCGAATCATTTTCCAAAACAAAGCCAGTGGCAATAAACGTCCTTGTAGATGCATCCTTTACTGCCGGTTGCTTCTGTCTCTGAAGTTTAGATTTACCCAGAGTGGCTTACTGCATGAACGAGGGGCATCTATTGCTTTTATCAATTGCTGTGAACCAATTACCCTGACATTTCATAGCTTAAAATAACAAACATTTATTATCTAATATTGATTCTGAGGGTCAGGAATCTAAGAGCAGCTTAGATGGGTGGTTTTGGATCAGAGTTTCCTAGGAAGTTGCACTCAAGCTGTGGGTTGGGCTGCAGTCATCTAAGGGTTCAGTTGGGGCAGGAGAATATGCTCCAAGCTTACTCACATGGCTGCTGGCAAACCTCAGTTTCTTTTCCTTTTTTTTTAAATATATTTATTTTTGGCTGTGTTGGGTCTTCATTGCTGTGCACAGGCTTTCTCTAGTTGCGGCGAGCAGGGACTACTCTTCATTGCACCGTGCAGGCTTCTCATTGCGGTGGCTTCTCTTGTGGCAGAGCACGGGCTCTAGGCGCACAGGCTTCAGTAGCTGTGGCTCTCAGGCTCAATAGTTGTGGCTCGTGGGCTCTAGAGTGCAGGCCCAGTAGTTGTGGCGCATGGGCTTAGCTGCTCTGCGGCATGTGGGATCTTCCCGGACCAGGGCTCGAACCTGTTTCCCCTGGATTGGCAGGTGGATTCTTAACCACTGTGCCACCAGGGAAACCCAAACCTCAGTTTCTTGATGGTTGTTGGACAGCAGCTTCAGTTTCCCAGCACATAGGCCTCACCTTAGGACTGCTGACAACGTGGCACCATGCTTCCCCCAGAAAGAGTGATTCAAGAGAGAAAATGAGCACCAAAGACAGAAGCTTCAGACTTTTTAATCCCCTGAGATCATCACTTCTGCCTTCTGCTGCTGATCACACAGCACACCTAGTACAACTTAAGAGGACAACACAGGGTGTGAATCCCTGGAGGCAGGGAACGTTGGGGTCCATGTTCCCCCAGTGGCTGGCTACCAACTTATCTGTTTTTTCTCTTGTTGCTTTAGTTGTCATATCTAAGAAACCACTGCCTAATCCGAGGTCACAAAGATTTACCCTCTTCTGAGACTGAGTTTTAAGCTCTTACATTTAGGTTGATGTCCCATTTTGAGTTAATTTTTGTACATGGTGTGAAATAGGCATCTAATTTCATTCTTTTGCATGTATATATAAAACTCTACCAGGGCTTCCCTGGTGGCGCAGTGGTTGAGAGTCCGCCTGCCGATGCAGGGAACACGGGTTTGTGCCCCGGTCCGGGAAGATCCCACGTGCTGCGGAGCGGCTGGGCCCGTGAGCCATGGCCACTGAGCCTGTGCGTCCGGAGCCTGTGCTCCGCAATGGGAGAGGCCACAATAGTGAGAGGCCTGTGTACAGCAAAAAAAAAACAAACAAAAACAAAACTCTACCAGTCCCATTTGTTGACAGGACAATTTTTTCCCCATTGATTGGTCTTGGCACACTTGTCAAAGATCGATTGACTAGAAGTGAGAGTTTATTTCTGGGCTGTCAATGCTGTCCCACTGATACAGATATCTCTCCTCATGCCAGTACTGCACTCTATTACAGAAGTTTTGAAATCAGGAAGTAGTGAGTCCTCCAACTTTGTTCTCGTTTTTCAAGATTGTTTTGGCTATTCTGGGTCTTTTATATTTCCATATAAATCTTAGGATCAGCTTCTTAATTTCTGCTCAAAAAAGCTAGTTAGGATTTTGATAGGGATCACTTGGAATCTATAAATCAATTTGGGGAGTATTATCATCTTAATAACATTGTCTTCTAATCCATGAACATGGGATGTCTTTACATTAATTGAGGTCTTCCTTAATTTCTTTTTTTAATTAATTAAGTTATTTATAACTTTATTTATTTACTTTTGGCTGCGTTGGGTCTTTGTTGCTGTGCACGGGCTTTCTCTAGTTGCGGTGAGTGGGGGCTGGTCTTCGTTGTAGCGTGTGGGCTTCTCATTGCAGTGGCTTCTCTTGTTGCAGAGCACGGGCTCTAGGCCTGTGGGCTTCAGTAACTGTGGTACTCAGGCTCAGTAGTTGTGGCTCGCGGGCTCTAAAGCGCAGGCTCAGTAGTTGTGGTGCACAGGCTTTCTTGCTCTGCAGCATGTGGGATCTTCCCCCATGCAAGGCTGGACCAGGGCTTAAACCCATGTCCCCTGCATTGGCAAGCAGACTCTTAAGCACTGTGCCACCAGGGAAGTCCCATTCCTTAATTTCTTTGATGATGTTTTATAGTCTTCAGTGTACAAATCTTACATTACTTTTTAAACTGTTATTCCTAAATATTGTATTATTTTTGAGTTTGTTATAAGTAGAATTCTTTTTTTTTCACATCTTTATTGGAGTATAAATGCTTTACAATGTTGTGTTAGTTTCTTCTGTACAACAAAGTGAATCCGCTATATGTATACATATATCCCCATATCACCTCCCTCCCACCCTCCCTATCCCATCCCTCTAGGTTGTCACAAAGCATCGAGTTGATCTCCTTGTGCTATGCAGCAGCTTCCCACTAGCCCTCTATCTTACATTTGGTAGTGTATATATGTTAGTTCTACTCTCTCACTTCATCCCAGCTTCCCCCTCCCCTGCTGTGCCCTCAAGTCCATTCTCTATGTCTGCGTCTTTATTCCTGCCCTGCCACTAGGTTCATCAGTAACACTTTTTAAAATTCCATATATGTGTGTTAGCGTTATAAGCAGAATTCTTTTCTTAATACCGTTTCTGGATTGAAATGCAATTGATGTTTTTTGTATACTGGTCTTGTATCCTACAACCTTGCTAAGTTCATTCATTTGCTCTAATAGTTTGTGTGTGTGTGTGTAATGGCTTCCTTAGGTTTTATATATACATGATCATGTCATCTGCAAGTAGAAGTAATTTAGTTCTTTCATTCTGACCTGGAAGCCTTTTATTTCTTCTTCTTGCTTAATTGTCCTGGCTTGAACGTCCAGTACAAAGTTGAACAGCGGGACTTCCCTGGTGGTCCAGTGTGTACGACTCTGAACACCCAATGCAGGGGGCCCAGTTCGATCCCTGGGCGGGGCATCCCAGATGCATGCCGCAACTAAGAGTTCGCATGCCACAACTAAAGATCCCACATGCCACAACTAAGAAACGGCACACCCAAAATAAATTAATTAGTTAATTAACGAAAAAACAACCAAAGTTGAATAGCAATGGTGAGAATTGCCGTCGTCATCTTGTTCCTGATTTTAGCTTTTTAGTCTCTGACTATTAAGTGTGATGTTAGCTGTGGGGGGTTTTGTAGATGTTCTTTATCAGGTTGTGAACCATAACTTACACTTAAATGGTAATTTTCATATAAAGTCATTGGTACAGTGTTTGGCACGGAGTAAGCCATGAAGAATGTTGGTTATCATTCTCATCATCAGCATCTAGTTAACTATCCTCCTACTGTGGGACATTTAGATATTTCCTCTATTTGACCATTATAGATAACCCAGCAATGAACATCTGTGCTGATCCCTCTGCCCTTTAAAAACCAAATAATATTTCACAATATATGTAAGTCAAATCATGATGCTGCACACCTTAAACTTATACAGTGCTCTACGTCAATTATATCTCAGTAAAACTGCGAAAAAAACAGTAGCCCCCAAATCTTAAATACTATATCACATTGGCTTCAACTTCACCCACAAAGGTTAAGAATATAGCAATTCTACCAATGCTCTAACAGTAATATCTTCAAATCTTCTCCATAACTGTTATGGGTTGAATTGTGTCCTCCCAAAAAAGATATGTTGAAATCTTCATCCCTAGTACCTTAGAATGTGACCTTATTGGGAAATAGGGTCATCACAGAGGTAATTAAGTTAAAATGATGTCATTAGGGTTGGCCCTAATTCAGTATGACTAATGTCCTTATAAAAAGCGGAAATTTGGACACAGAAACAGACAAGCACAGGGGAGGACAATGTGAAGAGACACAGGGAGAATGCCACGTGAAAGCAAAGGAATTCCAAAGACCACTGGTAAACCACAGGAAGCTAGGAGAGAGACCTGTAACAGATGCTCCCTCCTCACCCTCAGAAGGAACCAACTCTGCTGACACCTTGATCTTGGACTTCTAGCCTCCAGAACTGAGACAATAAATTTCTGATATTTTTATTTTTAGTTTATGGTATTTTATCACGGCAGCCCTAGGAAATTAACTAAAACAGAGGGGAATATGGAGATATGGGGAGGCAACTGGAGGTATCTGCAGCTCAGGGTCTGGAAAGGAAGCGTTTCTTCCCACGCTGGGCTTCTGACCCAGATGCGTTACCATCATGTGCACAGGTTCTGTTCTGGGCTGCGTGTTAGCTGATGTCAACTTTGCGTGCCTGATGGGACTTCCCTGGTGGCGCAGTAGATAATACTTCGTGATCCCAATGCAGGGGGCCCGGGTTCGATCCCTGGTCAAGGAACTAGAGCCCACACACATGCCACAACTAAGAGTTTGCATGCCACAACTAAGGAGGCCGCCTGCCACAAGTAAGACTCAATGCAACAAAACAAACAAATAAATAAATATTTAAAAAAAAAAAGAACTTTGTGTGCCTGAGGCTGCCTGGAGCTTGCCCTCTCCTAAGCCTGGTGTAATGTATACAAGTTAGAACTAGACTTGGAATGGGGGGCTAGAACATGCCCGGGCAGGGGAGAGAGAGCTCCGGCCCCAGCGCACACACACTCCCTCAGAGATCACCATTGTGACAATATTTGTGTGGAAAATGAGCTTTTAAACGTCTCACTTGTGCACACCTGCATTCACCAAACACAACTGAGCACTGCTTGACTCACTTTGTTCTAAATGGAAGAATCAGAGATGCAAAAGGCCTGTGCTTGGGAGAGACAGACCTGCACATGGGGCATTACAATGTGGACAGTAGCAATGAGAGTTCACACTTCCAGAGGGTTGCCTCTGTGCCAGGCCCTGTTCTAAGCGCGTGACGGCTATTAGCTCATTGAAGGCTTATAATAACCCTTTGAGGTAAGACTATAATTATCTTCCTTTTGCGCCAGAGAAAACTTGCTCACGGCTCCACAGCTAGTAATAGGCAAAGCCAGGATTTGAACCCGGAGTGGGAGCTCTCAGCTCTCACACTATTCATTCCCTCTACAAAATTATGACAGTAAAAGGAATAAAGTGCTACAGCAGTAAATATGGTAACAGTAAATATGACCCTAGCAGTGGGCACAATTTCCTGTGGAAACAAAGAGGGAAACATGACCCACTCTGCCTGGATGAGCTGAAGGATGTTTCCACGGAGGAGCCATTCCTTAGCTGAGCTTTGAAAAAAGAATTCACCCGAACCCAATGCTGGGAAGGTCATTTCACGTATGTGCAAGACCAGGCAGGCATGAGCTACAGAGAACACATTTCATCATTAGGTCCTCTCTGCTCATTTCAACTACAACTGAAATAATATTTATTTTAAAAAGAACTATTTATAAATTAAAAAATTTTACATTTAAAATATTTTAAGAATAAGTATTATTACTTAATAGGTAATCCCATTGTTTCTATGATATGCTAACCATTTTCGAAGCGACCTCAAAGGATATAAAAGCTGCAGTTGGGTCTTCCCTGGTGGCGCAGTGGTTGAGAGTCCGCCTGCCGATACAGGGGACGCGGGTTCGTGCCCCGGTCCGGGAGGATCCCACATGCCGCGGAGCGGCTGGGCCCATGAGCCATGGCCTCTGAGCCTGCGTGTCCAGAGCCTGTGCTCCGCAACAGGCGAGGCCACAACAGTGAGAGGCCCGCGTACCGCAAAAAAAAAAAAAAAAGCTGCAGTTGGCAGGCCAAAGATTCCCAGGGGTTTTGGTCCCAGGGAGTGTTACACAGTAGCAGTGACTAGAAGGCCTTAGAAGACAGCAAACATGGATTCTTGCCTAAACTGGAAGTTTATAAAAATTTTCCGTGAGGTGGCAGCAGTTCTTCAAGTAGTTGTGGAAAATAATCTTGCTTGAAAATTTTTTTAAAAATTTTGCCAATAAAGTGATCTCTTTCCTACCCTTGAATTTTGCCTGCCTTGAAATAAAAGCTGTGATTTACAAGTCCTTCAGCTTAAAAATGGAAACTGTTCAAGTGTCGCTATTCTCTTGACAGTATTTTCTACCAACGAACAAAAGTTGAGGTTCTTCTATCTTTCAAGGTCATTTCCAAAGCGTCTAACAAAAGATGCAAAAATTTAATTCCCATCCCAGCTACTGGAAAGCAGTATTTAATTTTAGCTCTGCCAAAGAAAGTGAAGCGGGCAGTAAGTGATTTGGGCATCTGGAAGTGTTTCATGCTTCAAGACCGACCAACTGTGTCCCTTGCTTTTCACTCTCAGGATGGCTGCCCTGTTAATTTCTAGTTTCTCGGAAATTAACACTGATCTCAATTTACACTGTAAGAAAAAGAATAAGAAAAGAACTAAGCTAGCTGGATTGCAGCAGAGAACAAAAAGTAGAATGGATGGGCCCTTACAGAAGAGAATTGTTTCAGCCTCAGAACAAAGGGGCAGATGGATTAAGCCAGTCTGAGCCCTAGCTCCACCCCTTGCCAGCTGGGCCCCTCACCTGATCTCTCTACACCAGTTTTTTTCAACCATAAACATAATGACAACAATATCTATTCACGGGATTGTAGAGTGCAAAGCAGAGAACATCTTTGAAAACACTTTAAAAACTCTTCACGTGCCATACGCATTAGCTGGAGCTAGAGCAGACATTTACCAGGTCACCAAAATATTTTTATCCGCTGGCTTTTTCTTCTTCGCCAGTCTCCCATGCAGGACAGACAATGGAAGTAAGACCAAAGTCATCATCCTCTTGTCAGTCAATTCTTGGCTGGTTTTCATCCCCAGCTGCACATCAGAGTCACCAGGGAGCCCTCACCCCAGCCTGGGGCAATCACCACAGGCCCTCTGGGGTGGGGCGGGCGTGGACGTGAAGCAGACACTTCATAAACCTCTGAATGTCCTTGAAGGGACTTGGCCTTACCCTGAGTGGTCACATGGTTTCCTTGCTGAGGACACTGCCAGCCAAGAAACCAAAGCTTTTGCTTAAATGAGTCTGTTAAACAGCTGCTTCAAATTCAACCTAACAGATCCCTTGGGGGCTAAAGCCAGCCTGACCTCACTGAGTTAAATGGACATCCTTTCATTCATTTTAAATAGCATCTTTATAGAATTATTCAACATTGAAAGTGGATATCTGTGGCCTATAATTTGAAAGATCTTTACTATAATTATAGAGACACTTCTGAAATTAATGTCCAAATAACCAAAGGCACTAGATGACTACCCTCATACATTATTATTATTATTTTGTCTACATTAATTTTTTAAAATATATTTATTTATTTACTTAGGCTGTGCCGGGTCTTAGTTGCGGCACACGGGATCTTCGTTGTGGCATGAGGGATCTTTAGTTGCAGCATGCGTGCGGGATCGAACCTGGGCCCCCTGCATTGGAAGCGCAGTCTTACCCACTGGACTACCAGGGAAGTCCTGTTCATACATTATTTTAACACCTTCCTTCCTCCATTCCCCATCTCTTCTGCAAAACGATACTTAAATTCAGAGTTTTTAACTAATTTTAAGTACTTCATTTATTGCGACCAAGTTTATTAAGCCCCTCTAGTGAAAATATTAGCAGTTTCTGGTTAGTTTTAAATCAGAAGGACTTCCCTGGTGGCACAGTGGTTGAGAATCCGCCTGCCAATGCAGGGGACACGGGTTCGAGCCCTGGTCTGGGAAGATCCCACATGCCGTGGAGCAACTAAGCCAGTGCACCGCAACTACTGAGCCTGTGCTCTAGAGCCTGTGAGCCACAACTACTGAGCCCACGTGCCACAACTACTGAAGCCCACGCGCCTAGAGCCCGTGCTCTGCAATGAGAGAAGCCACCGCAATGAGAAGCCTGCGCATCACAACAAAGAGTAGCCCCCGCTCGCTGCAACTAGAGAAAGCCCACACGCAGCAATGAAGACCCAACACAGCCATAAATAAATAAATAAATTAAATCAGAGGCATTCATTAATAATCTTCAAATATGAATATTCCAGGGAATTCCCTGGCAGTCCAGTGGTTAGGAATTCACACTTCCACTGCAGGGAGCACGGGTTTGATTCCTGGTCGGGGAACTAAGATCGCGCATGCTGCAATGCACAGCCAAAAAAAAAAAAAAAAGAATATTCCAGAAAATTTCTCCATGCTATCTGATCAAGATTAATTTGCTATAAAATTACCTTTCTTTGGAAGGTATCAGCACACATTTGAATTCAACTCATCATTTTTCAAAATAAGTCCTAAATTTAAAAAAAGAAAAACTATTCTGTAATAAAACCAGAATAATTTCATACAACTTTCCTTTCCAGGAATAATAGCAAATGAAACAAGGCCTTGTAAAATGTGGTCCTGACATGCCATGGTGGAAAACAAATGTGCGATGAGCTTCACCTCTTCAAAATAAACTCTGTCTTGCAGACTTGGAAACCAAGGAAGGGCAGTAACTTCTGGCCAAATGCAAAATTCAGGCTGCTGGGGTCCAGGTATTTCTCTATTAGGGGCCACACATCCACTGGGATGTAGCCAGATTGCATATCTCTAACGCCTTCATTACATCATCCTAACCACAGCCATGACCCATCATAACTACTTCTTTCTTTTTTTTTTTTTTGTGCGGTACGCAGGCCTCTGACTGTTGTGGCCTCTCCCGTTGCGGAGCACAGGCTCCAGACGCGCAGGCTCAGCGGCCATGGCTCACGGGCCCAGCCACTCCCCAGCATATGGGATCTTCCCGGACCAGGGCACAAACCCGTGTCCCCTGCATCGGCAGGCGGACTTTCAACCACTGCGCCACCAGGGAAGCCCTTCTTTCTTTTTTTTTATTAAAATATAGTTGACATACTTTTATGTTAGTTTCAGATGTACTACATAGTGATTTGACATTTGCATACAGCATGCAATGATCACCACGATAAGTCTAGTAACCATCTGTCCCCATACAAAGTTATTACAATATTATTGACCATATTTCTTATGCTGTATATAAATAAGCCACATCCCTGTGGCTTATTTATTTTATAACTGGAGGTTTGTGCCTGTTAATCCCCTTCACCTATTTTGCTCCCCTTCCCCCCAACATCATAACTTCTGATTCATACTCTGGGCCTGCAAAGTGCTTATATCTGACAACTCTCACTATACATAAAGCCATCCACTCTTGGGTCTTACAAAGCCATAAAATATTCATGATCTTCTGTAGGCCAAGTAAATTGAAAACAAAATTTTTATTGAAGTATAGTTGATTTACAATGTTGTGTTAATTTCTGCTGTACAGCAAAGTGATTCAGTTACACATATATATATATTCTTTTTCATATTCTTTTCCATTGTGGTTTATCATAGGATACTGACTATAGTTCCCTGTGCTATACAATAGGACCTGTCATTTATCCATCCTACACATAATGGTTTGCATCTGCTAATCCCAAACTCCCAATCCTTCCCTCCCCCACTCCCCGCAAATTGTTTTTTAATTGTGGTAAAATGCACATAACATCAAATGCATCGTCATAATCATTTTTAAGTGTACAGTTCAGTAGTGTTAAGTATATTCACGGTATTGTGCAATCCAGCTCCAGAACTGTTTTCATCTTGCTAAACTGAAACTCTATACCCATTCAACAACTCCTCTTTCCCTCTACCTCTCAGCCCCTGGCAACCACCATTCTATTTTCTGTCTCTAGGAATGTGACTACTCTAAGTAGTGCATACAAGTGGAATCATACAGTATTTGTCTTTTCGTGCAAGCAAATGTTTTTAACCGTAATTGTGTCTGTCCCATCGAATTCATAGCCAGAAAGCAGAAGATCTGAAAACTTGAACTTTATGAATAAGTATGTAAAACACACTACACATACACACAGACTCCAGACACATGCTTCCCACAGCACTGACCTTGGGACAAAGTCCATCTGTGGGGGCCACCGAAGGCCTGTTGTGCAAGACTGCTGCCCCAGGTGTTTCATCTGAGTGAGCAGAAAAGAAAGGTGTGCTTGTGGCAGCCGGGAAGGGTCAAGGTCTTTCAAGTTATACAAGAATGGACATGCAGGGGCTTCTCTGGTGGCACAGTGGATAGGAATCTGCCTGCCAATGCAGGGGACATGGGTTCGAGCCCTGGTCCGGGAAGATCCCACATGCCACGGAGCAACTAAGCCCGTGTGCCGCAACTACTGAGCCTGCGCTCTAGAGCCTGCAAGCCACAACTACTGAAGCCCATGCACCTAGAGCCCATGCTCCACAACAAGGGAAGCCACCGCAGTGAGAAGCCCGCACACTGCAACAAAGAGTAGCCCCCGCTCACCACAACTAGAGAAAGCCCGCACGCAGCAACGAAGACCCAACACAGCCACAAAAAAAAAATTCATACTGCTGAAAAGGCTCCCTCACACACACACACAAAGAATGGACATGCAGAGAGGGTTCTCAGGACACAACCTATAGCTGAAAGTTGACGTGAAACCAGTGGCAATGGCAGGAGGGAACAGCAGCCGCCTCTGAGATCAAACCCAGGGCCAGGCGTGCAAAGAGGCCTTGGGGCTCAGAGCTCTGGCCTGGGAATTTCACAGAAGCCTCATCTGGTTCTGCAGTTTTGGCTTTGAGGCTGTGTTCCTGGGCCTCCCAATGCTATTTGCATCTCCTGGGCCAACTTGGCCCAGCGTCAAGGTAGGCTGGATCCAGGAGAAACCAGAGAGCAGGTGCCCTGACTATGGAGCCAGGAAGCCCATTGGGAGCACTTCTTACTGCCTCCACGCTGAAAACCACTGTGTTCTTGCTTCATAAAAGGTTCTGGCAAATTTGCTCAGGGGTGGAAGCCATTGCTGGCTGCTCTGCTGGTGACAGGGCCAGAGTGGGGCGCAGAGGCCGGCAGCCTTGCCAGGGACGCGGTGCAGTGCGCCCGGCCTGTGGCTTCTCCCGCTTCCCAAGGTGAGGCGTCAGGAATGCGGGTGGGGAGGGGCCTTCACTAAGGGCTCTGCACTGTTATTCTTCCCCCCTCCCTTTGCTGCAGTTGGATCTCTCCGGAGAGTTCCTCCATCTTGAAGCGCTTGCAGAGAGTGGCCGCCTGTGCTGGCCGCCAGGTGGGCCTGAGCAGGCCGCTCCCGGGGCCTGGCAGGTGGGCTCACGGGACAGGCGCTTCCTCCGGCCTCAGGGCCTCCATCCTCATGCCTTTAGGGGGCCTCGGGAAGACCGGGTGGGCACCGCCTCGCCTCTCCACGAATCCCAGCCTGCCAGCCCTCCAAGGCCTTAATCCCCGGGGTCCAGCCCGCCTCCGCTCCCAACTGCACGTGGTCTCAGGCTTCCGGGGACTCCTGGCGGCACCCGCTCTGGCTCTTTCATGGGGGCGCTTCGGGTTCCATGTACTATTCCGTGTGGCTTTACGTGTTGGGAGGAGAAGGGGCTTCCTCCGGCCGCTGCGGTGGCCATGCTGGTGGGGCCGGGACACAGATGTGGATGCGGGGCCGCCCTGCACGTGCCTCCCCCGGCCCCTCCCAAATAATCCGGCTGCTGCTTTCTAATCTTAATTCCCCCGCTGGTTTGAGAAGCTCGCACTGTCTCCTCTGTCTCTCTCTTTTTTTTTTTTTTTTTTTTGGCAGCGGCCAGGGCCATGCAGGATCTTAGTTCCCCTAGCAGGGATCCATTGACGCCTCCTCCCCTGCAACGGAAGAAAGAGTCTTAACCACTGGTCCACGAGGGAAGTCCCGCTCTCTTATCTGTATCTCTCTGCCCCCTACTTACCTCCTTCTCTTCTCTCTCTCTCTAACAGTTCCGCAGTTTCTAAGTTAAACGCACAAATTACAAATACATACAATAGCATGAATTAATCTCCAAAATGCTAGGCTGAGTGAGTGAAATAAGCCTGACACAAAAACTACATGTTGGATGACTCCATTTCTATGAAGTTCTGGAACAGGAAGACTAGTGACAGAAAGCAGATCAGGTGAGGCCATGCCTGGAGTGGGTGTGGGTGGGATCAATGCATGCAGATGGGCAGGAGGCAACTTTTTAAGGTGATGGAAACGTGCTATATCTTGATGGTGGCAGGGGGTTATGTGGGTAAACACATTTGTCAAAACTCATTTAACTAAACACACAAAAAGGAATCATTTTATTCTGTGTAAATAAAATACTTGAATGAAGGTTTTGTTATTTGTTTAAAACCACTTAGTCCAGCTTCCCTGAGTGGGTGGCACAATTTTGCCTGGAAATGGAAGCTGGAATGACAGGCATCCTGACTAACGTGTCCAGCACAAACTTCTTAGGTGGCACAGAAGGCCCATTGTGACCAGACACAAGTCCCTCTGCAGCCTGGTCTGCTCCTGGCCCCGAGCCCCTGCCACCAACACCCCCTCTGTGAGCCGTGTACGTTGACACTTCCGTATCTTTTTTTTTTTTTTTTTTTTTTGCGGTACGCGGGCCTCTCACTGCTGTGGCCTCTCCCGCTGAGGAGCACAGGCTCCGGACGCGCAGGCTCAGCAGCTATGGCTCACGGGCCCAGCTGCTCTGCGACATGTGGGATTTTCCCGGACCGGGGCACGAACCCGTGTCCCCTGCATCGGCAGGCACACTCTCAACCACTGCACCACCAGGGAAGCCCAACACTTCCGTATCTTTGACACGCTCTTCTCTTTGCCTTCAATACCCTCCACCCTCCATCTTCTCTGCTAGAAACTTCCATGCATCCTTCAAAGCCTGACTCAAGGGTCCCTTCCCCACCTCCTCAGGGCCTCATGACAGTGTACCTGTCATACTGTGTGATTACCTGTTGATTACTCTGTCCTCCCACAAGTCTGTAGACTCCCTGAGGTCAAGGACAGGGCCATATTCCTTCCTGCATCCTCCAAAGCAGCTAGCACATTCCCTTGAATGCCTGTTAGGCAATATGGTAGGCCTAAATAAATTTGCTAAATAAACTCTCACAGCCTCCCGAAGAAATAGATGCTATTTTCCTCAACACACAGATGAGGAAAATGCAGTTCAGAGAGTTTAGGCAATGATGCCGAATATCTCAGAGGCAGGATGTGGTGGAGTTAAATCTAAGGCTTCGAAGCCTGTGCTCTTTACCTTCAGTCAGTCAAAAAAAGCCAAAGGGGGCTTCCCTGGTGGCACAGTGGTTGAGAGTCCGCCTGCCGATGCAGGGGACACGGGTTCGTGCCCTGGTCCGGGAAGATCCCACATGCCACGGAGCGGCTGGGCCCGTGAGCCATGGCCGCTGAGCCTGCGCGTCCGGAGCCTGTGCTCCGCAACGGGAGAGGCCACAACAGTGAGAGGCCCGCGTTCCGCAAAAAAAAAAAAGCCAAAGGCCTACTGTGTGTGTGAGGCACTGTCTTAGACCCAGAGGGTGGGAAAATAAATGAAGCTCAGAGAGAAGAAAAGTTCACAGAGAGTGCAAACATATATTCAAACATGGAATAAATGAATGAATGAATACAAGCTACCTTTCCTCCTCTTTGCTGTCCGCACCCGCACGCACCAATGTGTACAGCAGGGGCCCACCATTTCTTCTCTATGCACACCTCCACACACACCCTGAGGGACCTAATCCATGGAACCTTTGCACACTCCCTCTCAAGGGCAGCCAGCTATGGATCTAAGGGTTTGGTTTGGCTAATGGGTTTATAGTTCTTTGGTGGGCTTATAGTCACTGCTGTGTTGTGAAGAATCTGGTTGGTTTTATTCACTAGGTTGATGCTGACACTGCTTTTGCATTTTTGCTAGAATTTGAGTTTGGAGTATGTGGTCACCACACATGTTAGAGACCGAACATAACTTTCCCTGTCCATTTATAAACTTAATGGCTTTTCTGGTGCCTTGAACAGTGCTGAAATGGACTAAATGTCCAGATATTTGTTATAAGTTTTGTCCATTTCATTTGCTGAAACTTGATTTTGAGAGAGTGAACTTTCCTAGTCAGATTTCTAAAAAAAAAAAGAAAAAATCTTTCATTTCCTATGTCTGCAATATGTCAGGAAATAGCTCAGAGATCATTTCACTTTACTTGAAAACAAAGTTAACCTCTGATTGGGGGCCGAGTGTTACTTGTTTTCACCTGCTTTCCAATTCGTTGGTGGAACAGATACATTTGTGCTAAATATTTTGCTACATGGTCCCACCGAGAATAATGCAATTTAGAAATTAGTGCCTATATTTTACTTTATGTTTTTATAAAAATTAAACCTATCATCAAGATATGATGAAACCAAAGTATTGCTACTTAGAACAACATGGATGAATCTCATAATATTGAGGGAGGAAAAAGAATACAAAAGAGTATATACATGTCATGATTCCTCAAAAAGAGGCAAAATGGATCTGTAGGAAAGGAAGTAAGGGCTGTGGTTCTCACTGCGGGTAGTAACTGTGAAGGGGGTCCAGGGGGCCTCCTGGGATGCTGTCACTGTGCTATTTCTTTTTTTTTTTTTTAATTTTATTTATTTTTGGCTGTGTTGGGTCTTCTTTGCTGCGTGTGGGCTTTCTCTAGTCGCAGCGAATGGGGGCTACTCTTCGTTGCAGGCTTCTCATTGTGGTGGCTTCTCTTGTTGCGGAGCACGGGCTCTAGGCACGCAGGCTTCAGTAGTTGTGGCTCGCAGGCTCCAGAGCGCAGGCTCAGTACCTGTGGTGCACGGGCTCAGCTGCTCTGCGGCATGTGGGATCCTCCCGGACCAGGGCTCAAACCCGTGTCCCCTGCATTGGTAGGCAGATTCTTAACCACTGTGCCACCAGGGAAGTCCCACTGTGCTATTTCTTGATCTGATTACACAGGTGTGCTCACTGTGAAAGTTTATAAAACTATTCAACATTTGTGCTCCTGTCTGTATGCATGGCATATGTCAACAAAAATGAAAAATGTGTTGAAACCAAATTTCAGCACCTTTTCTAGATAAAATGAGGGATTTTCCTCCAATTGCCCTTTATCTTCTGTAAACCAAGAAGTAGTGACAATAAGGTAAAATTTGTTTTGAGTTCTTAATTCTACTTCATTGAATTAACAGTTTCATTTAATTTAGTCAACATTTTGGACCTTTGTTCTAAGATAATCTATAAGATTATCCATATCTATCTTAATTGATTTATTTCTCAGGATTTTGCCCAATATGACCACTCCTTTTTTCTTTCTTTTTTTTTTGATGGCTTCAATGTATTCTTACTTTAAAAAAAATTTTTTATTGGAGTATAGTTGATTTTCAATGTTGTGTTAGTTTCAGGTGTACAGCAAAGTGAATCAGTTATACACATACATATATCCACTCTTTTTCAGATTCTTTTCCCATATAGGCCATTACAGAGTATTGAGTAGAGTTCCCTGAGGTATACAGTAGGTCCTTATTAATTATCTATTTTATATATAGTAGTGGGTATATGTCAATTCCATTCTTCCAATTTAACCCTCCCCTCCCTTACCCCCTGGTAACCATAAGTTTGTTTTCTACATCTGTAACTCTTTTTCTGTTTTGTAGATAAGTTCATTTGTACCCATTTTTTTGATTCCACATGTGAGCAATATCATATGATATTTGTCTTTGTCTGATTTACTTCACTCAGTATGACAATCTCTAGGTCCATCCATGTTGCTGGAAATGGCATAATTTCATTCTTTTTTATGGCTGAGTAATATTCCATACATTATTGTTTCATAAAGAAATAAATACCTTTAAAAAGGTACATGATGGGGCTTCCCTGGTGGTGCAGTGGTTAAGAATCCACCTGTCAATGCAGGGGACAAGGGTTCGAGCCCTGGTCCGAGAAGATCCCATATGCCGCAGAGCAACTAAGCCCATGCACCACAACTACTGAGCCTGCACTCTAGAGCCTGCGAACCACAACTACTGAAGCCTGCGTGCCTAGAGCCCATGCTCTGCAACAAGAGAAGCCACCGCAATGAGGAGACCGTGCACCGCAACGAAGAGTAGCCCCCGCTTGCCGCAACTAGAGAAAGCCCGCGCGCAGCAACGAAGACCCAACGTAGCCAAAAATAAATAAATAAATTTAAACAAACAAACAAAAGGTACATGATGTCCAGAAATAAAATTTTCCCCATAGTTCATTCCTACTTAGCACACCTCCTGATTTGTTTTGTTGTTTAGTAAGCGATGCTTAGGTGCTAAATGTGACAAGGTGAACACACATGAAAATGCCACTTTGGTAAATGAAGCCCAGGGACATTTTCAGGTTCCAGAGACCCCACAGCAGCCAATTCTGTAAGCTAAGCAGCTAGCACTATTCCAATACTAATGATGCTCATTTGAAAACTCCTTCCTCTTGTATTTATTTAATTTTTTTCCCTTTGAACTCTGAATATTTATATGATTAAAAAATCAATGGAGTTCCACCAAAATTCAAATTGTCTGGTTTCTCTTAATCAGAAAATTCGGTCACAAGAGACCTACGTTCCTGATTGGCAGCAACTGGCTGATTCACATTTATTTTGTCAGGTATCTGACATGTGACAGGCATTTGCACTGTGCCAGGATTGGGATCAAAAAATGAATGAGATGAGATCTTTGTTTTCAAGAAATCAGAATCGAAAATGTAAGAGAGGTATGCAGATAGTTATAATACAAACTAGAATGTGGTATGTGTCCTAAGAGATTTATAGAAAGCTATAAAATTCCAAAGAAGGGAGAAATCACATATCAATAGAGAGCTCACCAAGGCCTTTACCATGTTTTTCCAATTATAAATAAAATATTCTTATCGTAGAAAAATTAGAAGATTCAAACATATAAATGACTATTTAAAAAACACTCAACCAGGAGTTCCCTGGTGGTCCAGTGGTTAGGACTCAGTGCTTTCACTGCCGTGGCCTGTGTTCAATCCCTGGTTGGGGAACTAAGATCCCTCAAACCACGTGGCAGGGCCAAAAAACAAACAAATGAAAACAAAACTCAACCATAATACCTCCACACATTTTGGTATATTTCTTCCAATCTTTTTTTTTTTGTGTGTATATCTTAATAAAAATGACATATCATATTTATAGGCTGCTTTTAGTTGCCCAAGATATGGTGTGAGCATTTTCCATGTCATTATTGTTTCAGAATCCTGTTTTTTTTTCTTTAGAATTTTAAAAAATTTATTTATTTATTTATTTATTTTTGGCTGCATTGGGTCTTCATTGCTGCGCGTGGACTTTCTTTTTAGTTGCAGCAAGCGGGGGCTACTCTTCATTGCGGTGCGCAGGCTTCTCATTGCGGTGGCCTCTCTTGTTGCGGAGCGTGGGCTCTAGGCGTGCAGGCTTCAGTAGTTGTGGCGCACAGGCTCAGTAGTTGTGGCTCATGGACTCTAGAGTGCAGGCTCAGTAGTTGTGGCGCACGGGCTTAGTTGCTCCACGACATGTGGGATCTTCCCAGACCATGGCTCGAACCTGTGTCCCCTGCATTGGCAGGTAGATTCTTTTTTATTTTTTTTGGCAGGTAGATTCTTAACCACTGCACCACCAGGGAAGTCCCCAGAATCCTAGCTAAAATCCTGAGGCATTTTATCTCATAATATATAGATGCACCAACATCATTTTATCTAGTGCTCTATTATTCAGCATTTAGATGGTTTTTACTTTTCTGCTATTATGAATAATGCTAAGGTAAATCTATTTATTCGAAAATATATGTCCCAGCTACAGAAAATTTTTTGAAGCAAGTGTCATTTGGACTTTGCAAAAGTTGGTAGAAGTTTTTACAATGATGCAGAGTATTACTCGAGGATAACCACTGAGATAGGTCACCAAAGGAAGATACCTTGAGAATTAACTAATACTATTTAGGGAATGGTTTTGTCCTAAAGCTTTTCAGGTATTTGTGTTCAGTATTTATAATTTTTGCAATATCTTTGTACCAATTGCACAGATTTATATATAAATATTATATATAAGTATTCATATAAAATATTAAGAATATTTATAATATATTCTAAATATGTATTAAATGACATATAAATATGATAACATAATTATATAAATTATTATAAATAAATGAGCATATTTAAGTTGATTTTTTTTAATTCCATTCTATTCTTAGCATACACACAGAGGTAACTATGTGAGGTGATGAATGTGTTAACTGACCTTATTATGGTAATCACCTCACAATATATACATAGATCAAATCATCATGTTGTATACCTTAAGCTTACACAATATTATATGTCATGTATATCTCAATAAAGCTGGGAAAAACATAAAAAATAAATTCTTATGACCAAAAAAAAAAAAAGTCCATTCCAGTGTCACACAAGATGGTGGAGTAGGAAGCTCTGGGGATTAGTCCCTCCTCCATTGAAGCAAACTTTGAGCTGGAAAGAACGACTGTAATCCACTATTTCCAAACTCTGGAACCTGATCAAACACTTATAACAACCAGGAGAGAGCTTGATGAGGGAGAGGTGCTGATTCTTCACAACCGGTGTGCACAAACCAGCTACTATTGCCAATTCCTCAGTTCCACCATGACTGTAGGGATCGCAGCCTATGTTCCTGGAGCAGCTAGATTTGTGCCAGGGTGGGTAGTGGGGATCTTTGGGGTTGTGCATTTTGGCTGGTCTGATGGTACCCTAAGGGACTAGTGCATATACTTGCCTTGGATTTGCCCCCCTTGAGCTACTGCAGGTTCCCTGGCAGTACTTATTGGAGGATTTGAGGGACCAGAACATTTTTTTGTGTGTTGGGGGGAGGTGGGACTCTTTCTAGGTCACTGGTTTTGTGTGTGTGTGTGTGTGTGTGTGTGTGTGTCCCTTAACTATTTATTGTGGATATAAATGCTTTTACTCCTTTTGTCTTCTTTATAAAATTATTTATTTATTTATTTATTATTTATTTTTGGCTGCGTTGGGTCTTAGTTGCGGCACACAGGATCCTATTGCGGCATGCGGGATCTTTTTTTTTTGGCGGTATGCGGGCCTCTTACTGTTGTGGCCTCTCCCGTTGCGGAGCACAGGCTCCAGACGCGCAGGCTCAGTGGCCATGGCGCACGGGCCTAGCCGCTCCATAGCATGTGGGATCTTCCCGGATCGGGGCACGAACCCGTGTCCCCTGCATCGGCAGGCGGACTCTCAACCACTGCACCACCAGGGAAGCCCATGCGGGATCTTTTGTTGCAGTGCGTGGTCTCTTCATTGTGGCGTGTGGGCTTCTCTCTCTAGTTGTGGTGGGCGGGCTCAGTAGTTGCGGTGTGCGGGCTTAGTTGCCCCGCGGCATGTGGGATCTTAGTTCCCCCACCAGGGATCAAACGCGCATCTTCTGCACTGGAAGGTGGATTCTTAACCACTGGACCACCAGGGAAGTCCCTAGGTCACTGGTTGACTGCAGAGATAATGGAATATAAACTTCAGTGACCACATACAATAAATACATCTTATGAAAACAGTTTGGAAAAGACAGACAGTCCCAGCCCTCAACAAGCAAAATCAGCAATCCCTGAGGACTGAGAGAATCAGATTTTCTAGAGCTACCACATTATAATACTTAGAACGCCCAGGGCTCAACAAAAGATTACAAAGCATGTAAAGAAACAGGAAAGTATGACCCATTCATAGGAAGAAAAGAATTTGACAGAAATCATCCCTGAAGAAGCAAAGACACTGGAATTACTAGTTAAGATATTAAATCACTATTTTAAATATGCCCAACATGCTAAAGGAAACTATGGACAGAGAACTAAAAGCAATCAGGGAAACAATGTATGAGCAAAATGAGAATATCAATAAAAGAGATAGAAATTATCAAAAAGAACCAACCAAATTCTGTAATGGAAAAAACACAACAACTGAAATGAAAATTTCACTAAAGGGGTTTAACATATACATGCAGAGCCCCAAAATACATGAAGCAAAAATTGGCAGAACTGAAGGGAGAAAGACTGTTCTACAATAGGAGACTCCAATACCTGACTTTTAATAATTGATAGAACAACCAGATAGAAGATCAATAAGGAAACAGAGGACTTGAACAACAACACAAACCAATTAGACCTAATAGATACAAGTAACACTTCACTCAACAACAGATTTTCTCAAGTAAACATGGGTCATTCTTGAGAATAGACCACAAGTCTTAACAAAGTTGAAAAGATTGAAATCATGCAAAGTATCTTTCCTGGTCCCAATGGGGTGAAACTAGAAATCAATTACAGAAGGAAAATTGGAAAATTCACAAATATGTGGCTATTACACAACATGTTCTTAAACAGCTAATGAGTCAAAGAAGAAATCATAAGGGAAATTAGAAAATACTTTGAGATGAATGAAAATAAAACATAACATACTAAAACTAACAGGATGCAGGACTTCCCTGGTGGCGCAGTGGTTAAGAATCCATCTGCCAATGCAGGGGACACAGGTTCGGGCCCTGGTCCAGGAAGATCCTACATGCCACGGAGCAACTAAGCCCGTGAGCCACAACTAGTGAGCCTGCGCTCTAGAGCCCGAGAGCCACAACTAATGAGCCTGCGTGCCACAACTACTGAAGCCCACATGCCTAGAGCCCATGCTCCACAATAAGAGAAGCCACTGCACTGAGAAGCCCGTGCACCGCAACGAAGGGTAGCCCCCGCTCGCTGCAACTAGAGAAAGCCTGTGCACAGCAACAAAGACCCAGTGCAGCCAAAAATAAAAAGATAAATAAATAAATAAAAAATTTAAATAAATAAACTAATACAATGCAGTGAAAACAGTGCTAAGAGGAAAATTTATAACTGTAAATATCCATACTAAAGAAGAAGAAAAATGTCTATAACCTAATTGTACAATTCAAGGGACTAGAAAAAGAAGCGCAAACTAAACCTAAGGCTAATAGAAGGAAGGAAATATTAAAGAATTGAGTGGAGTTAAAATAGAGAACAGAAAAACAATAGAGAAAATCAATGAAACCAACAGTTGGTTCTTTGAAAAGTTCAACAAAATTGACAAATCTTAGCTAGACTGACTAAGAAAAAAGAGAGGACTTAAATTACTAAAATCAGAAATGAAAGTAGAGACATTACTATCAACTCTACAGAAATAAAAAGGATTATAAGAGAATACTGTGAACAATTATATGCCAACAAGTTGGATAACCTAGATGAAATGCACAAGTTTCTAAAAACACACAAGCTACCAAAACTGACTCAAAAAGAAAAAATCACAAAAAAAAAAAAGAAAAAGAAAAAATCTCAACAGACCTTTAACAAGGAAGAAGATTAAACCGGAAATCAGAAACCTATCAACAAAGAAAATCTCAGGACTGGATGGCTTAACTGGTGGATTCTACCAAACATTTAAAGAATAATTGACACTAATCTTTCTCAAACTTGTCCAGGGTACTGGAGAGGAGAGAACACATTTTACCCTATGTGATCAGCACTACCCTGATTTCAAAGTCAGACAAAGACACTGCAAGAAAAGAAAACTACTGGACAATATCCCTCATGGGTACACACAGATGCAAAAATTTGCAACAAAATACTGCCAAACTGAATTCAGCAGCATGTTAAAAGGAATATAGGGAATTCTCTGGTGGTCCAATGGTTAGGACTCCACGCTTTCACTGCTGAGGGCCCGGGTTCAGTCCCTGCTGGGGGAACTAGGATCCCACAAGCCGCATAATGTGGCCAAATTTTTTTTTTATAAAAGGATTATATTCTATGACCAAGTGGGATATATCCCTATATCCCTGTATGTAAGGTTAGTTCAACATACAAATATCAATGTAACACACAGCATTAATAGAAGGAAGGGGAAAAAACTACACGATTATCTCAATTGATGGAGAAAAATAATTTGACAAAATCCAACACCCTTTCATAATAAAAACATGCAACAAACTAGGAATAGAAGAAAACTTCCTGAGCATGATAAAGGCCATATATGAAAAACCCACAGCAAACATCATACTCAGTGATGAAAGGTTGAAAGCTTTTCCCCTGAGATCAGGAACAAAACTAGTATGTTAACTTTTGTCACTTCTATGCAACGTAGTACCAGAAACATTAGCCTGATCAATAGGCAAGAAAAGGGACTTCCCTGGTGGTGCAGTGGTTAAGAACCCACCTGCCAATGCAGGGAACACGGGTTTGAGCCCTGGTCTGGGAAGATCCCACATGCCGAGGAGCAACTAAGCCCGAGTGCCGCAACTACTGAAGCACACGCACCTAGAGCCTGTGCTCTGCAACAAAGAGAAGCCACTGCAATGAGAAGGCTGGGCACCGCAAGGAAGAATAGTCCCCGCTTGCCGCAACTAGAGAAAGCCTGCATGCAGCAACCAAGACCCAATGCAGCCAGAAATAAATATTTTTAAAAAGTTAAACATATTATTACCGTAAGACCCAACAAGTCCACTTCTAGGTCTATATCTAAAATAAACGAAAACAGGGACTCAAACAAATACTTGTACATGAATGGTCATAGCAGCATTATTCACAATAGCCGACGGGTGGAAATGATCCAACTGATGAAGAGGTAAAGCAAACATGGTGTGTACCTACAATGGAATATCATTCAGCCATAAAAGCGAATGAATTTCTGATGCGTACAACAGCATGTAATCTTAAAAACATGCTAAATGAAATAAGCCAGTAACAAAAGGACAAATGTATGATTCCAGTTTTATGAGGTATCTAAAATAGGCAAATTCAGAGACACAAGTTAGAATAGAGGTTACCAGGAGAGGGGGGAGAGAAGAGAGTGGGGGTTATTGCTTAATCGATACAGTTTTTTGGGTGATGACAAAAGTTCTGGAAACAGTGATGATGGTTACACAACATTGTGAATGCATGTAATACCATTGAATTTTACACTTAAAATGGTAAATTTCATGTTATACATATTTTACTGCAATAAAACAAAACCAAAATCCGGACCAAACTGAGACTGTCTCTTCAACTTACTTATAAAGATCAAAAGGACGTGTTAAAGGGAAACCTTTTTCACCATTTAGGTAACGATGCCATCTGGCTGAACAGGACTCAGACGAGGATTGCGGAGGCTAACCCGTGCTAAGCAAGCTCCCGTAAACGGAACTATAAAACCAAAATACCTATTTACCTATTCACAGTTTATAATGAGAAACAGAAATGTCCGACGGACCAAAGGGCTTTTGTTCTAAGCTGTTTATGTTCTGTCTGCAAGCTATATGGAGAGGGAAATCCCTCCCTAGATGGGGATTTCCCCGTTGCTCGGCAGCTGCCCGAGAGCGACTGCGGCAGGATTCAGCGGTATCCTTGGCCCTTTCTCCCACTTCCTCACCCAGGACCTAAGTACGCTACGAGACTTTCCTTCGGCCACGTGCTTCTGGGATTCGCAGGGACGCTCAGAACCAGCGTGCTCGGGACGACCGTTGAAGCAGATAAGCCAGTGGTGCGAGCCTAAGGGAACGGAAGGTCGACTTCCGCTGTGCCAGGAGAATGATGGCCCGGGGCCGCAAGGGAAGTGACGAGCCTGCGGGGTCGCCGGAGCCCTGGAGGCGGCCCCACACCGAGAGGGGCGCGGGAAAGGATGACTCCAGGCTCCAACGCAGCCCACCTGGACCCGCGGGACCCAGAGGGAGAGGCTTAAAAGAGACCATGAAATGGAAAGTCCCAGACAGGCCAAGCAAAGGAAGGAAAAGATGAAAGAGACAGAGAAGTATAGAAATCTTGCTGTGGAGAAACCATGTGTGTGTATGTACACATCTCTCTCTCTCTCTCACACACACACACACCTATCTTGGTGTGGGGGGAGGCTTTTCTTACCATTGATTTATAACACTGACGACATGGAGAAAAAAATGGCTAACTTTGACCATGTAAAAATGAAACTTCAGTATGACAGCAACACACAAAAAATGTCACAAAGACAATCTGGGGAAATACTTGTTAACACTTTAAACAAAAGGAGAATTTCTTTCATTTAAAAACCACTTAAGGAGTGGGGAGCGATAAATTAGGAGTTTGGGATTAGCAGATAGAAACTACTATATATAAAATAGATAATCAACAAGGACCTGCTACATAGCACAGGGTACTATGCTCAATATTTTGTAATAACCTATAAGGGAAAAGAATCTGAAAAAGAATATATATTATATATTCATACCTATATCTATATCTGAATCACTTTGCTGTATACCTGAAACTAACACTGCATTGTAAATCAGCTATACTTCAATTAAAAATAAATAAATAAATAGCACTCATATAATAAGGGGAGAAAAAAGAGCAAAGACCTAATTGCAAAAATGCAAATGATTAGTTTGCAAAAACATAAATGGCTAAAATATGAAAAGATGCCCAACTTCGTTCACAATGTGTGCATTAGGACCACTAAAATAAAAAGTTACTTTCCACCAAAATTGGGCAGGTGTGGAGGAAATGGGCATTTTCACACCTTGTATGTATAGCGGTGCTATCTTTTTGGAGGGCAAACTGACAATGCGTATCAAAGTTTTAGGTGCACAGGTTTGTATTTTTTTAACATTTAAAAAGTCAGGGACTTCCCTGGTGGTGCAGTGGTTAAGACTGCGCTCCTAATGCAGCGGGCCCGGGTTCGATCCCTTGTCAGCGAACTAGATCCCACATGCATGTCGCAACTAAGAGTTCACATGCCACAACTAAGGATCCCGCCAGCCGCAACCAAGACATGGTGCAACCAAATAAATAAATTTTAAAAACTAAAATAAAAAAATAAAAAGTCATTTAAAATTTTTATTGTGGTAAGAACACTTGACATGAGATCTGTGGTCTTGACAAAGTTTTTTTGTTTTGTTTTTGCGGTACGCGGGCCTCTCACTGTTGTGGCCTCTCCCGTTGCGGAGCACAGGCTCCGGACGCGCAGGCTCAGGAGCCATGGCTCACGGGCCTAGTCGCTCCGCGGCATGTGGAATCTTCCCGGACCGGGGCACGAACCCGTGTCCCCTGCATCGGCAGGCGGACTCTCAACCACTGCGCCACCAGGGAAGCCCTCGAGTGTGTATTTTAGATACCTCATATTCGTGAAATCACGCTGTATTTGTCTTTCTGTGACTGGCTTACTTCAGTTAGCATAATGTTCTCAAGGTTCATGCATGTTGTTCCATACTGCAGAATTTCCTTCTTTTTTAAGGCTGAATAGTATTCCATATATATATATATATATATATATATATATATATATATATATATATGGATCACATTTTTTTATTTATCCATTTATCTGTGGATGACAAGTTTAGGTTGTTTCCACATCTGAGCTACAGTGAATAGTGCTGCAATGAACATAGGAGGGTGCACAGATCCTTTTACGTGATAATTTTGCTGCCAAGAATTTGCTTTAAAAACATGCCAATATAAGAAACAACCTAAAGGTCCATCGTTAAGGAATTGATTAGAAGAATATTCATAGTATGATCGCATCTCTATACATTTTTAAGCGATGTGTATACACCACTATAGGCTTCCATGCCCCCCCCACCAGGATGACTTTGATTAGAAGTCTTAGAAGTGTCAATGAAAAATTAACCAGTCAATCTAACAAGGAAATGGAAAATTTTATTCGAGCTGTATTTGAGGATTATAACCTGGGAAGATCATCTCAGAAAGCTCTGAGAACTGTTCTGCCTGTTAGAAGTCAAGGCACAGTTATATAAGTTTTTTCAGGTGGAGGGCTGTACATCAAATAATGTATTTTTTTAAGTTATTTTATTATTATTGAAGTAGAGTTGATTTATAATGTGTTAATTTCTGCTGTACAGCAAAGTGATTCCATTATACATATATACACATTCTTTTTCATATTCTTTTCCATTATGGTTTATCACAGGACATTATAGTTCCCTGTGCTATACAGTAGGACCTTGTTGTTTATCCATTCTATATATAATACTTTGCGCCTGCTAAACCAAGCTCCCAACCCATCCCTCAGGAATGTTATCTTTTAAGGAGTTGTCTTGTCCATGTGGGGAGAATGTTGTTGTTTATGGTTGAGCAGGTATTCCTGAGGATGGGGGAGGTCTGGTCGATGCATAATGCAAATACACAATGCACACGATGCGGGGAGAGGAGGTCAAAGGGCAGAGAAGAATTGTTATGTTTAAATTTTTCTTGTCTTGCCATAAAATATGAATTTCATTTCACAGAAGGCTAAGAGAGTTCCTCCCCCTTTAAAAAAATTCATGTTATTATTATTTTTAAAATTCTATCCATCCTTTAATATTCATTGCAAATGCTGCCTCCTCCATTTAAAATTGCATGCTTTATCTCCACCCATCTTGTACTATCTGATGGTGTTTACTGGAGTGTACTTTGTATTTGATTCATGTGTCACATCAACCTGGATGAGATGACTGTAGCCTACAAATAAATAGACAACAATAGTTAAAAATTTAGACTTGGACACAGGCTGATTTAGATGAGAATCTGGATTTTTGCCATCTGTGTATCATTGGCCAAGTAACTTAACCTTTCAGAGCCTTTTTAGCATATGAGGAGGTGTTAAGCACCTACCACAGGGGGTAGTTGTCAGTGCAGTGAGATAACCTAAGTGTTGAGCAAAGCAAGTGGCATGGAGGGAATGCTCAATAAATGTTAGCCTTTATTATACATTTCTGGAGGACAGAAGCAGTCTCTCAGGCTTTCCAGAATGTAGTCGGTGCTCAGTCTCTTCCCTGTTGCTCACTTTGGGGTTAATCCGAGTTCACTGGGGATTGGACCACATAGTTTGCTGGAATGAAGTCAGAGGCGCCAGGTACAACACAGAGCCTGCCCAACCCCTCTCCTTAGATTCAGGGGGAAGAGAAAAGATGGTTAGCATACCTTCCCACTGCTGGGAAAACAATTTAAAGTAGTACTTGACTACTTGATGATGGCTAACTTCACATTTGAACAGCATCATTATTTTTGGCTTCCTTTTTCCTCCCTCTAACCCGTTGTTCAAAATTTCCCTTTATTCTTAGATGAAAACTTTCCCAATGTATTTACCTTAATTATAATAAACACAGGGCCAGGAGGGGGTTAAAAAGTTGTTTTGATTCACCAGAAAAAGAGTAAAGGCTTGGTAAATGCAAAGATAATAATCAAGCACCTGGACATAAGTTGATATTGGAAACAAAAATAGAAAAGGGAAAGAGGGACTTCTGTGGTGGTCCAGTGGCTAAGACTCCTCGCTCCCAATGCAGGGGGCCCGGATTTGATCCCTGTTCAGGGAACTAGATCCCGCATGCTGCAACTAAAAGTCCGCATGCCGCAAGGAAGATCCTGAGTGCCGCAACTAAGACCAGATGCAGCCGAATAAATAAATAAATATTAAAATAAATAAAGGGAAAGAATGGGGCTATTTGTTTTCAGCATTACGTCCAAATTATCCTTTTCTTGATTTTAGGAATGAAACGTTGCATGGCTATTGATTATGCATTTCGTTTGGAAATAACTTTCCTTGATTCGATTTTGTACTCAAAGGTTTCTGAGTATGATATTCTTGGCAGAGATATATTCTGAAAGGATGTGTTGCTTATAATGCCAGTTATTTTATTAGTTGCATCACCTGATCAGTCAGATATGATAACAAGTCCACCTGAATCCAGTGATAAGTGTATCTGTAAATATATTTTCTTAAATCTTAGAACAAAAAGCATTTTTAAAATTCTTTAGTTAGAAAAGAAACATGAACATTTTGTTCATAAGATATTTTAAAATACTGTTTTGAATGCTAAATTATACCATTTAATATTTATAGAACACTTAACTAAGAGTCTATAAAGTATTTTCATTTACATATTGCCTGATTTCCCCAAATCCCTGAGGGAGGCAGAGAAAATACTGTAGAGATTCTTATGTTTTAAAAATGAACTTACACAACAATTACAGCAATAGTAACAAAATACTAAATAGAAGATAACATTCATTTAAATCCTGTTAAAACAACAAATAAAACTGTTTATTTCAATTGACGTTACATGAATATTAGATTTACTGCATAGGGCAGATGTTTGCACAAAAAGGCATAGCAAGAGCTAGAAGGTCTGTTTAGGTTACATCTACATTATTAATTATTATGAATAAATTATAACTTGGATTTAGTTTTTTTTTTTTTCCGCCTTTGGAAGAGTTCTCTAAAAGGTAATTTACTCAGGATTCGAAATATTCAAATTGTCCAAACAAAAACCTGCTCAAAAAGAGTGTTTTATAAGCAGTTAAAAAAGCATCCTTGTAATAACAAAGGAGTTATCTGTTACAGGGCAGACACCCATGCAGAAGCTAAAGATGTCGTTTTGGCCCTACCCATGTGACCTGGACTAGGTATGCAATTCCCAACTGGGATCCCAGATCTAAAAGATCAAACTGTTATTTTACACATGATAGATATGTTACATCCCATTCTCTCTCTATACTGTACTATGTATATACTGTAAAGAAAAACCAAGAAATTGGACCCAGAAGTTTGGGTCCTGCATGAAGCAGAGTCATGGGGAAAAAAAGACCTTTGTTTAGTGTTCATCAAAAGACTGATGTACTTCGGAAAAAAGGGTGTGTCAAGAGCGTTTCAGCTTGAGGACTTCCCCGGTGGTCCAGTGGGTAAGACTCGAACTCGCAACGCAGGGGGCCTGGGTTCGATCTCTGGTCGGGAACTAGATCCCGCATGCCACAACTAAGACCCGGTACAGCCAAAATAAATAGGTAAATTTAAAAAAATTTTAATGAAAAAGAGTATCTCAGTTTTCGCTAGAGTTACGGTTTTGAGCAACCTAAAATATACGACAGGGTCACAAAAAGATTAATTATTCAGTTTGGATTTCAAAGAGCATCTTTTTAACACTAGGGAATTCCTTGGTGGTCCAGTAGTTAGGACTCGGTGCTTTCACTGTTGGTACGGTTTCGATCTCTGGTTGGGGAACTAAGATCACAGCATAACCCGCACTCCTCCCCGAAAAAAACCCCAAAAAACCCCACTAAATAATCTCAACCACAGTGACCTTGACCAAGTGGTGTAAGTGTGGTTCTGTCAGCATAGGTAGCTGATAGGGGTTTCCTATGGGGGTGGGTCCCATGATAATGGAGAAAGCAGACTCCTGATACCAGTATTAAAAATCCAAGAAGGTGATTATTTTTCAGGACTAGTGAAGACATTCAAACATTGCCACATCACTTGCTATTTAAAAGCAATTAACAAGTCTGTAAGTGCTCAGAGACTGTATGAAGATGCATTTAAGTTGGTGGAAGAGCTCACACTTGGTTTAGATCCTTATCTATCCTGGCTGTGGCCCTTCTGACTTGGCTTTTGTCTCCCACAGTACAGTAGACCCCCTTATCTGCGGTTTCACTTTCCACGGTTTCAGTTACAGGCATTTGGAAAATATTACAGCCGTCCCTTGGTCTCGAAGGGGGATTGGTTCCAGGACCGCCCCGCCCCCCTCAATACTCCCCAGATGCCAAAGTCTGCAGATGCTCAAGTCCCTTATATAAAATGGCTGTAGTATTAGCATGCAACCTACACACATCCTCCCCATTTACTTTTAATCACCTCTGAATTTCTAATACCTAATACAATGTAACTGCTATGCAAATAATTGTAAACCAATGTAAATGCTATGTAAATAGTTGCCGGGCACCCAGCCAGCAAATTCAAGTTTTGCTTTTTGAAAGTTTCTGGCATTTTTTTGTTTGTTTGTTTTAGAATATTTTCCATCCATGGTTTGCTGAATCCGCAGATGCAGAACCCGCGGATACGGAGGGCTGACTGCAGATGGAAAATTCCAGAAATAAACAATTCATAAGTTTTAAATTTCACGCCCGCCCGCTCCGTCCTGCCTGGGTCGTGAATCATCCCTTTGTCCAGCGTATCCTGCCCGGTAGTCACTTAGTAGCCGCCTGGGTTATCAGATCAACTGCCAGGTATCGCAGTGCTTGTGCTCAAGTAACCCTTATTTTACTTAATAATGGCCCCAAAGCGCAAGAGTAGTGATGCTGGCAGTTCGGATATGCCAAAGAGAAGCCGTAAAGTGCTTCCTTTAATTGAAAAAGTGAAAGTTCTCGACTTAGTAAGGAAAGAAAAAAAATCGTATGCTGAGGTTGCTAAGATCTACGGTAAGAACGAATCTTCTATCCGTGAAATTGTGAAGAAGGAAAAAGAAATCCGTGCTAGTTTTGCTGTAGCGCCTCAAACTGCGAAAGTTACAGCCACAGTGCGTGATAAGTGCATAGTTAAGATGGAAGAGGCATTAAATTTGTGGGTGGAAGACATGAACAGAAAACGTGTTCCCATTGACAGCAATGTGTTGCGCCAGAAAGCACTGAGCCTGTACGAAGACTTCAGCCAGGGATCCCCAGAAACGGGTGATACCAAGCCATTTACTGCAAGTAAGGGATGGTTACACAGATTCAGGAATAGGTTTGGACTGAAGAATATAAAAATTACTGGAAAGGCTGTGTCTGCTAAGGAAGAAGCTGCTGCCACACTTCCAGCAGAGTTGAAGAAGTTGATTAAGGACAGAGAATATTATCCAAAGCAAGTCTTCAATTGTGATGAAACTGGGCTCTTCTGGAAGAAGATGCCCAATAGAACCTACATTCATAAAAGTGCAAAGGAGGCACCAGGGCATAAAACATGGAAGGACAGATTAACTCTGGTGCTACCTGGCATCTCACATCATCACAAGAAGGGTAAGTACAGTATAATAAGACATTTTGAATTTTTTTTTAATTTTATTTTTTGGCCTCACCGCTCAGCATGTGGGATACTAGCTCCTCAAACAGGGGTCGAACCAGCACCCCCTGCATTGGAAAAATGAAGTCCTAACCACTGGACCACCAGGGAAGTCCTAATAAGATATTTTGAGAGAGACCACATTCACATAACTTTTATTTATTTATTTTAATTTTTATTAATTTTATTTATTTTTGGCTGCATTGGGTCTTTGTTGCTGTGCGCCGGCTTCCTCTAGTTGGGGTGAGCGCAGGCTACTCTTCGTTGCGGTGCGCAGGCTTCTCATTGCATTGGCCTCTCTTGTTGTGGAGCACGGGCTCTAGGTGCGCGGGCTCAGTAGCTGTGGTGCACTGGGCTCAGTAGTTGTGGCTCACGGGCTCTAGAGCGCAGGCTCAGTAGTTGTGGCGCACGGGCTTAGTTGGTCTGTGGCATGTGTGATCTTCCCGGACCAGGGCTCGAACCTGTGTCCCCTGCATTGGCAGGCGGATTCTTAACCACTGCGCCACCAGGGAAGTCCCCACATAACTTTTATTGCAATATATATTGTTATAATTATTCTATGTCATTTTATTTTATTTTTTTAAGAAGATGTTGGGGGTAGGAGTTTATTTATTTTTGCTGTGTTGCATCTTCATTGCTGTGTTGCGTCTTCGTTTCTGTGAGAGGGCTTTCTCTAGTTGTGGCAAGCGGGGGCCACTCACTATCGCGGCCTCTCTTGTTGTGGAGCACAGGCTCCAGACGCGCAGGCTCAGTAGTTGTGGCTCACGGACCTAGTTGCTCCGCGGCATGTGGGATCCTCCCAGACCAGGGCTCGAACCCGTGTCCCCTGCATTAGCAGGCAGATTCTCAACCACTGCGCCACCAGGGAACCCTCTATGTTATTTTTTAATGAATACTTTATCTCATTGGAAATTTCTAGGACATGATCTTTTTATTTTTTACATATTTATTTATTTGGCTTCGCTGGCTCTTAGTTGCGGCATGCAGGATCTTGGTTGTGGCATGTGGATCTAGTTCCCTGACCAGGGCCCCCTGAATTGGGAGCACGGAGTCTTAGCCACTGGACCACCAGGGAAGTCCCTATTCTATGTTATTACTAATCTCTTACTGTGCCTAATTTATAAATTAAACTTTATCATAGGTATGTACATATAGGCATATAGGAAAAAACATAGTATATTGAGGGTTCAGTATTATCTTTGGTTTCAGGCACCCACTTAGGGGTCTTGGAATGTATCCCCCGCGGATAAGGAGGGGTTACTGTATGCAGTAGAATGGAGTGTCATGTTATTTGGACACTCATCTGCAGGACTGCATCCACTAAGTTAAAGATTAAAAAGAGAGAAATATTTAAAATAATTTGAAATAAGCTGCAAGATTCTGCCAACTGTTGGCCTCCGTGTACTCATGTCTCACGTGAGCTGGAGCCAAGAGCTGGGAATCTTCTTTTCCTGCAATCTCGGTCTCGGTACACACATCTTGTTATGTTGAATGTCATTCTAAACAAAGTTGAGTGTGATTTAAACAAAGGATTCCACACGAAATCATCCCTAAATACAAATCAATGATTTTTTTTTTTTTTAAATTTCTTGCTCAACCCAAAAAACAGCAGTGCAATCCTGTGCTGGAAAAACAACTGGCTGTACTGAGCTGGTATCCAAGTGGCTTGTAACTCTGGTCACCGTTAACATAGCATCTGTACCAATGAGGTGAGGGAGAAACTGGCTAACAAGCAGCAACAAGTGTATCACTAGCAGACGAGGTGGCAAGCCAGGCCTCAGGGAAAACTGAAATTGCGTGAGATTTATGACTGTGAGACATGAATTTGAGGGTTACACCTGCCAACAGCCATACACTGGGCAAAAAGCTTGGTCTCTACACACTGTTCACACCACATACCCTTCCACACACTGTTCATTGTCCCCAAAGGGCCAGCTTTCTGTCCAGAGGCAATTCAAAGCCAGCTAAAGTTTTGGGACCTGCGTTAGGATTTGATAGTTTTAGGAACAGCTTCAACCTCCAAGGAAGCTGGAGTTGTTCATGAAGCAGCAGCAAAATTTCACACTGAGCTGTTCAATTCATAAAAAGTGAAGGGACTATCTCCTAAATAAGTCAATGGCAAGGGTAATCTCGACTAAGTGAACTTTTGCTTTACTAACTCACTTTGTGACACCCTTCCAATGCTACTCCATGGCTCCACCATACCCAGTGCATCCTCCCTTCACTGTCCTCAACCTCCCAGTCTTCCCAAGAATCCGTTCAGGACTCCAGTCCCTCTATAAAACATACTCACTGATGCTCACAGCAGCTGAGTTTGCAGCTCGTAGGCTGGCTGCTCTTAGCAGCTGAGTTGTAGGCTTCTCAAGAGTTAATGTTTGTTCCTAAATATGTCAGTTGTACTTGGTATTGGGAAGACGGAATTTAATTAAATATTCCAAAATGTTAAGAAATATGAGGGCAAAAATTGTCCTTAGGAAAAACTAAACGCTGCGGAGAGACTTGACAAAGGAGAGTTCTAATCGATTTAGGCGAAGACAAAATTACTGTAAAAGATTGCAAGGGAAATGGGGAAAATGTGGAAGTCTTCTGTAATCAGATTGCTTCGCAGGGACCTTTAAATTCTCCATCTATTTTAAAGAAATCCAACATGGACATTCTAGACGAGGCATTATGGGTGCGGTCGGTGGAAGAAAGAAGATGGGGAACGCCAATCTGTGAACCCAAATTCAAAGGAAAGGTTTTGGACCTACATCAAAAGACTAGCTGCTCGGAAAGTTTTCTTGCGAGCGACAAAGGCTGGAAAAAGCGCCGTGGTCGCCACCTACCGAGGAGGAGGGGGAGGGGGAGGATGGCCGGCGGGCCCCGAATCTCCGGTGGGGAGAAACATCACAAAATCACTCGATTTTGTTCTTTACATAAACATCTAAAATCTCTGGGCTCGAGTTTTTTGAACTTCTAACTTGGGTGAACAGTAACGTCTCACCATTTTCGAAATTCACGAGCTAATGAAAGTTGAGATGCAAAAAATTATCGGGGGGAGGGGCTTGAGTGAAATTGCCTAGCGGTTGACAGAACAAAACGGGCTGCAAACCACGTTTTCTGTTCCCCTCCATGGCTTTTCCACTTTAACTTTCTAAATGTTGAGTGAAAGTGAGCAAAGCCTGGGGGTTGGAAGGTGAATAAAAACAGAAGGGTGCCTTTCCCTCGCCCGTGCAAAGTTGGGGCAATAGTCTCTTTTGGCCGATTTTGAGGCAAGCTTTCAAAACTAACAGGAGTTCTTTGTGTTCCGGAGGGTGGTGCAGGGCGGAGGAGGTCCCTTGGCGGAGCATGGAAGGCGGCAGGCCGTCCTGGGACTCTCCGGCCTTTGCAGTGGTCCGGCCTCTCAATTTGCAAGGAATCTCGGGTGCAAGAGTGAGTGCGAGCCTTGGACCGTGGCTGAGGCCAGCTGCAGAGCGGCAGGGAGCAGGCTGGAGCTCTCCTGGCCTGGATTTTCATCCCTGCGCCCCGGCTCCCCTCCCCCACCCGAGCAGCAGCGCAGGCCCCAGGTGCAGCCATGTTCCTCGCTCCCACCACCCGCGCCTCCATTGACAGTCCTTGCCCGAGAGGGCCGGGCGCCGCGCTCGCCGCGTCTTCGGGCTCTGGGCTTGTTGGCGCGAGGCTTCCTGGGAGTCGTAGTCCACTGCCCCCGCCGTCGCGTTGGTGGGGACGAATCAGAGACTACAACTCCCGCTGGGCGGTGTTGCGGGTGCGCACGCGCAGCGCGCCTTCGAGGAACAAAAAAAAAAAAAAAAAAAAAAGAGGAGGAGGGTGAGAGAGAAGCTCGGAGAGCAGAGGAAAGGGGCCGCCGATCGCCCCCCCGCTTTCCCGCACGCGCTCTCTAGCCGTGGCTGCCCGCCTGCCGCGGTTACCCCGGCCTATCCCTCGGTCCCCTGTGAGCGGATCTAGGCGCTGAGCGAGGCCCTGCCGGGGCGGCCATGCGGCGGTGACAGGAGCTCGGCCGAGACGCTCGGGCCCCTCGCCCTCTCACCTCCTGCCCGCTCGCCAGCCAGCCTCAGCCCGAGGGTGCTCCGCCGCAGCCGCAGTTCGCGCGCGACCCACACTCGCTTCCCTTCAGCACCCCCGGCCCCGGCGCTGCCTGGAGGCGGCTGCACTCGGGTGAGTCCCTGTCGCCTCATCTCCGGTCCCCCGCCCCGGTTGCCATCGCGAGCACGGTCTTTATTTGAGACTCGCTCCCTCCGGGGCCTGCACTGACAGGGGTCCGGGGACCGTCGGCGGCCGTGTTGGGGGCCACAGGTCCCCCCCATCCCGGCCCGCCGGCGTTGGGGGTGGGGCAGGAGCAGACGCGGTCGCGGGGGACGACAGTTGCACGCGCGCGCCTGGGTGCGTGGGGGAGGGGCGCGCGCGCCGGCGCGGCGTGGGGGGGCCCCTCACGCGTGAGGCCCGCGCGCGAGCGAGCCTGCGGGCTGCGCATGCCCGGCCGCTGATTGGCCGGCTCCGGCGATACGGGTGCGCGCGCGGTGCCAGGCCCGAGCCGTGGGGTCGCGCTCGGCCTGGTGTCTCCGGGGCTCGTGCGCCCGGGCAGCAGACGCGCCGGATTGGCCGGCGGGCGGCGGGGGCGGTGCCGCGCTGCCTGGTAACTGCGGGCCGGCGGGCGGGCCCCGGAGCACCGCCCCTCCTCGCCGCTGCCCCTGCCCGCCCCTACCCGCGCCCAGGTGGAGCCCGGAGTGGGCTTTGTCCCCGGCCCGGCCGGCGCGCCTGCCCCACGGGGCCTGCTCTTTTGGGGAAATAAACACAATGACCGGAAGGAAAACCTCAGCCTGCAGGCTGTGAAAATAAGCCGTCTGGATTCTACCAGCACCCGGTCGGGGGTTCAGGGAAGAAGACAAAACTGCCCTCTTTCCCCGCTACTTGTGCTTATCCAAGTTTTGCCTTTTAATAGCGAGTTTCTTTTTTGTGTTTAATGTTACGGTTTTGCGCTCATTTGCGTCTGAGAATGTTCAGATGTTGGGTCCTGTTGGTGTGGTGCTCACTCTTCGGAATGCGGGGCTCCGGTCAGACTTCTCACCTTCCTGCATTCAACTTTGCTGCAGACAATGGCTTGATGGTCCACTGCATAAAAGTGGTCTCCGGGAGTTAAGGAAACAAAAGGGGAAGTTTGCAAATGAGAGTGCCGTAGAGTGCCCTGAGGAGGCCGGGTGTTCCCCCCGCACTCCTCCCGGCTAAGCCCTAGGATTTGGGATATCCGATTTTATTTCCTACTACATATTTTTGCTTTGTCCGTTTTCCAGCCACTGTAGTCTACTGCCTTGCACTTCAGTTTCTCCCGCTTCTTGGGATCTTGGCTCACACCTGTAGGCTGGAATGACTTTTTCTTCGCTTGAGGCTGTGGAACTCTTTTGCTCACATGCAATTACTTTAAAGCCATATCTTTTAACGTTGGGTCAGAATTTGTTGCTTCTTCATACAATCAACTTGTTTGCCCCTCCTAGGCTGGCGTCTTTATTTCCTCTTGGAGTGTGTTCGGTTATGCTTTGGAAACACGTGTCTGACCTAGACACTAGGTATTAAACTCCTGGAGCGGGTAGGGATTAAGCCTTTTCCGTCTTTGTCTTTCTCCCCCTTCCAGTCTACAGCCGTCAAAGTGCTTTGTTTATATTACTAGCGACAGCTAACGCTTGAATAATGTTTATATGCCTGGCATCGCTCTTAAGCACTTAAGGTATGTTTTTCTTATTTAATATTCATAACAACCCCGTTCCTATAGATGAGGAACAGGACTAGAGAAGCTGTGTAATTATCTCTTGGTTACCCAGCAAGTAAACCTTGAATCGAAGATTTGAACCTAGGCAGTATGACTCTTCACCCCTAAGCCAGTGGTTCTGAAAACCCAAGCAAGCATCATCCTCCCCTGGAGGGCTTGTTAAAACACAATAGCTGGGTCCCACCCCAGACATTCTGATTCTGCAGGTCTGGGGTGGGGCCGGAAAATTTGCGTTTCTAACGAGTTCCCAGGTGCTGCTGCCGCTCCCAGGACAGACGCTTTGGGAGCTGTTTACTACCGGAGGAAATTAAGTTCTGAGGGAAGTTTATTCTAGAATGCTTTTCATTACTTTAAAATGAGATCTTAAAGAACCAAAAGTAATTCGTACTGCTTACTGTAGATTGCTTGGAAAACTGAGAGTTAAGAATTTTTCATAGTGTTGGTTACAAAATTAAACAGGTCTCCAGTTTATAAAGGAGCCATGGATTTGAGTACAGAATACAATTAGAAATCTAATCTCGGCTTTTTCCCTCTCTCATTCATTTATTTTTTCATGGCACAGGCATTTATGTCTTTCAAGTGATTCCTAAAGCATCCTATCCCCACCAGAGTCTAAAGATAGGGCCTGAGCTTGGAACTGAGGTAGGCTGGGCCAGGCCGGGGCAGGCAGAGCAGCTGGGGCTCCCTAACTCCACCCTCCCGCCAGTTCCATGCACCAAGGATTTGGCTAACTTTTAAGAAAATGGCTACAAAGACTTTGTCATTAAAATGTAGGCTTTGGGCTTCTTTTTCTTGGGGCACAAGTCTTGGTGAGAATGATTTTTAGTTTTTTTGGTGTAATGGATTTCTGTCGGAGGAAAGTGAGTAAGCTCAAGTCAGGTAGGAGTGGGATTAGCTTACGGTAATCTATCATTTTTAAAATTTTGTTTATTTATTTTTTGGCTGCGTTGGGTCTTCGTTGTGGTGCGCAGCTTCTCATTGCGGTGGCTTCTCTTGTGGGGCACGGGCTCTAGGTGCGCGAGCTTCAGTAGTTGCAGTAGGCGGGCTCTAGGGCGCGCGTGGTTTCAGTCGTTGTGGCACGCGGACTTAGTTGTTCCGCGGCATGTGATCCTGGACCAGGGATCGAACCCGTGTCCCCTGCATTGGCAGGTGGATTCTTAACCCCTGCGCTACCAGGGAAGTCTCTCATATCATTTTTTTGATGATCCATAGATCAGTGGTGTGTTCCAAAACATAAAATATAAAAGACGAGGTCCCGGCTCCAGGTTGTTATTATCTAAAGGAGCAGTAAATAAAACACTTAAGCTTTTCTGTTATTACTGGTGTGTAGCTATTTGCATTGCATTCTACCTAATTCAGTTCTACAATTGTTTCTTTCTTCATTGAAAACATGAATTTTTAAAATATTGCAATCCTTTTCATATAACTGCTGTGGTATAATTAACATGAACTTGTCTTAATCACTGGCTTAAACAGATGCTGATAAGTAATTTTTATGTATATCTAAGGGAAAGCATTTTTTGAAGAGTTGTTTGAGAAGTAATACCCTTTGAGCTATTTCACTTTTCCCGAAATGCATTAGAGGTAATCTACCTGAAAGATAAATACCATGAATTTTATTAAATAGCAGTTTACCAAAGGTCATTGGTACCATTTTTCTTCAAAAGTTGTCTACATTTATTTGGGATAAGCTTATTCATTGTTACTAACTGAAAGAAAGTAGGAAATGCAATTAATCAGTTGTTCATTATAATTGTAGAGTTGAGTTTCCTTGTAATCAATGGGCTTTAAATGGCAGCATAGCAATATGAAGAATAAAATTTGGTTAAACAAAGTGTAACTGAGGCTACCTGCCTGGGAGAGTAAAATTAAGAATTAGTATTTTAGAGGATGTATTAAAAATTATGGGAAAATTACAGAAAAAATCACGTGGATAGATCAGAAGCGCTGCAGGTATTATCTTAATATTCTTAATTTTCCATCCTTTCCTCTTTCTTCCTTTACTATTTACCCTCTTTCTTGTCTTTCCTTTACTGGAATGCTCAATGATGCAGTTTCCCTGTTTTTTCTTTTTTCCTCTTTGTTTCTACAATCCTTGTCTTAATATCCCATGCCTGTCTCTGGCACTACTCCTTTGCTTTAAACACTTAGACCTAGTGGGAAAGTAAGAAAGTTCCATATAACCAGGGACTGTCAGAGTTGATGGCGGATTGACTCATGTTCCTTGGTTTAACTTGATGAAAAATTATAGAGGATTTTAAAAGAATTGGTTTATTTAAAAAGCAACTTGAGGCAAAATGAATTTATAATTGAGAGAGAGGGAGTATGGCTTAGTGGGCATAGACATAGGTTCTTTTTTTTTTAATATTTATTTATTTGGTTGCGCTGGGTTTTAGTTGCGGTAGGCGGACCCCTCAGTTGTCGCTCACCGGCTCCTTAGTTGCGGCACGCGTGTGGGATCTAGTTCCCTGACCAGGGATTGAACCTGGACCCCTGCATTGGAAGTGTGGATTCTTATCCACTGCGCCGCCAGGGAAGTCCCTTTATAGTGATTTTTTAAAAATTGTGGTAGGGACTTCCCTGGTAGTCCAGTGGTCAACACTCCGCGCTTTCACTGCAGGGGCCGCGCACACCATGTGGCACGGTCAAAAAAAAAAAAAAAGTAGCAAAAAATTGGTAAAATATACATAACACAAAACTTAACACACAGTGTTAAGTGCACAGTTTGTACAGTCACATTGTTGAGCAGCCATCCCACCATCCATCTCCAGGACTTTTTCATATTCCTAAACTGAAATTGCCCGTTAAAGAGTAATTCCCATTCCCTCTTCCCTCCAGCCCCTGGCACCTGCTGTGAGGCATGTGGGATCTTAGTTCCCTGACCAGGGATGGAACTGGTGCCCCTTACACTGCAAGTGTGAAGTCTTAACCACTGGACCACCAGGGAAGTCCCAAATTTGACTGTTTTAGATACCTCATACAAGTGGAATTATTTGGACAGTATTTGTCGTTTTGTGATTGGTTTATTTCATTTAGCGTAATGTCCTCATGGTTCATCCACATTTTAGGATGTGTCAGAATTTCCATCCTTTTTGATTGTTATAGTGATTTTTAAAGTTTTTGTTTTTATAGTATGGCAAAGGAGGTAATTTTTTAAAAGTACTGTATATGACTATATC
This sequence comes from Delphinus delphis, assembly GCF_949987515.2. Taxonomy (NCBI): domain Eukaryota; kingdom Metazoa; phylum Chordata; class Mammalia; order Artiodactyla; family Delphinidae; genus Delphinus; species Delphinus delphis. Next base: position 78,020,578 of record NC_082697.1, on the reverse strand, counting down.
ATGGTATAATTATAGAAGTGGAGAGTAATGAAGAGTTTGATCCTATTTACGGTATTTGGTTAAAATCAGCCCTGGTTAGACTGAGCCTGTGAAGGTTTCTGATTGTACAGGTCCCATACTTTTGAAAATTGATGTGTGTTTTGATTCCATTTGCATACACTGTCTCTAGAGACCATAGTATTTTTATTATATGTTAAAAATTATTTTCTGATTATGTATTTTTGTTGTGTTGATTGCTTCTGTAAAGCTTTTAGAGTACTTTTTCTTAGGGTATGTTGTAAGTGGGGTAGTCACTTTACCCAACTAGATACTCACTTCATAATTTTTTTCTTTATTTGTAGTCTTACCTATAGGAAAATTAGTTTTCTTTATAATAACAAAATGAGTGTTTGAACTATTGTTCACTATTCATTGTCTATGTTTTAAGCTTTGGAAAAGAAGAGATCCCTTACCACATTTGGAACAGTACTCATTTATCTACTTACCCAACATATTGAAGGCCTTATGGGTGGGTTAGGTATTGTGTGATGCCCTCAGAACACAACCCCCAGAACACAGTCTATTTCTAGGAGAATGCTGGTATGGGCAAATTCTGTTGTTTGTTGAGAGCTTCACAATAAAGACTCCTTAGTTCAGTTTGTATATTCAGTCTAGTTTACTTTTTTTGGTATTTAGCGCAAGGTGACTTTTAAACTTAAATTGTAAAGCAATCTCTGAGGAGTAGGTTTGATACCAGCAAATTTTCATGCTTGTTGGATGTATGCTTTAACAGGTGCACATACTATATTTCAAAGCAGTGATTTGTTGTTTATCTTAAAGTTACACAATATTATAGGTCAATTATATCTCAAAAATAGCTGGGAAAAAATAAAAATAAATGGTTAAAAAAAAGCAGTGATTTATTTTGACAACTTATTATTTTTCCTGCCCCGTCAGAAAATAGATTATTTTATTTAGCAGTATTAATTAAAGCAGTTAGTTGGGAAATTTTCATTTGTCAGGCTTGGATTTGGAGAGTTTATTGGTAGATAAATAGGTATTACATATATGTGTATTTTAAAAATAAGTAACTAAAAATTTTTAAAATTTACTTTATTTAAATTTTTGGCTGCGTCAGGTCTTTGTTGCTGTGCGTGGGATTTCTCTAGTTGCGGTGAGTGGGGGCTACTCTTTGTGGCGGAGCACAGGCTCTAGGCGCACAGGCTTCAGTAGTTGTGGCGCATGGGCTCGGTAGTTGTGGCCTGCAGGCTCTAGAGCACAAGCTCAGCAGTTGTGGCACACGGGCTTAGTTGCTCCGTGGCATGTGGGATCTTCCTGGACCAGGGATCGAGCCCATGTCCCCTGCTCTGGCAGGTGGATTCTTAACCACTCTGCCACCAGGGAAATCCCTAATTAAATTTAAAGTTAAGTGCTGGGACTTCCCGGGTGGTTCAGTGGCTAAGACTCCACGCTCCCAGTGCAGGGGGCCCAGGTTCAATCTCTGGTCAGGGAATTAGATCCCACATGCCGCAACTAAGAGTTTGCATACTGCAACTAAAAATCCCAATGCTGCAACTGTGGATCCCGCATGGATCAACTAAAGATCCTGCATGCTGCAACGAAGATCCCGTGTGCCTCAACTAAGACCCGACGCAGCCAAATAAATAAATATTTAAAAAAACAAAATTAAATGCTTACTCAATTTATTGAATGCTTGTGTTAAGCGCTCTGTCAGGTACTTAATAGCGTCTCATACCAACCTTGTGAGGTAAGTACACATATTATTGTCATTTTCCGGATTAGTATATTTGGGATTAAAGAATCCCACAGTCAGCCATATCTAATATTGGAGCTAGGGCTTGAATTCAGAATTTGGCATGATTCCAAAGCTGCCATTCATAATAGCTTTGCTCTGTTGCCTGCTTTCTGTACACAGTACATTAAAAAGATAAAGATGGAACTTTTAGGTCACAGTTACTTGATTTTCATTTCCTCTTCCAATTCATACAAAGTTAGAAAAAGAACAAGTGAGCCAGCTTATCAACTACCAAATGTTTTTTAAATTTGAAGTAAGGACAAAGGGGCACATTCTTTGTGTATTGGCAGGGAAAGCTGCTACTTTTAAAAAATCTGCACTATCAATTTAAAAGTATAACTTACACATTTGTGAAAAATTTCAAACTAGTGCCAAGAAAAGTTGTGGGTCTTCCTGAATAGTTGATAAGGTGTTTGTTTGTTTGTTTGTTTCAGAGACAGTGTTTTGGCTACTGTGACACTCAGTATTGAACTTCTTTGATCCACCTTTGGGCAGATTCTCTTTCCATGCCTTCATTTTTAAAATTTTATCATTCTTCCCTTCACCTGCCTTTTTAAAAAAAGATAAAATTTAGCTATTTTTGTTAGCTGTCTCAACAGTATTTTGGAAATGGGGTGGAGAGGGTATAAAGTTTTAAGTATAAAAATAAACACACTTGGAGATCATTTCAAATCTTAACCTTTCAAATGTATTTTGTTTCTTCTCGAGAGATCACTTGGTGTTTACTGATAAAATTACCAGCTTTATTTCAGCAGAAAGAAAAATTTTAGTATCTTAAAATGTAAGCATAGCCTGCTATGAAAACTTAAAAGCCTTGACTTTTAAAAATCAATCTTGATCAAAGGTTTGTTTTAGGGATTTCTAATTTTCTTTCTAAATGGTCTCTTTGGCTCTATTTCTCTTGTTTGCTGAGGTGTATATGTTAAATATATGTGTTACCATATTAATATAAATTGTGATACTTTGTATTCTTTTATTAAATGTTTGTAAAATGGAACCTCTGACGAAACACCAACCTAATTTATTCCCTTTGAAAATACCTATTAAACCTATAGAGATAAACTCTTAGAGATGCGTATTAAAATATTCCTCTGTGTTAATAGGCAAGGAATAAGGAAATTCTGGGAGTTACAGGTTCTAGTGTAGTCTCTGGCAAACTGATCTTATCCAAAATGTTCTGTCCACTTCTGGGACATTGCCTGGACAAACTAGAGAATATCTTGAGAATGGTGCCACTGAGGAATATTTTGGAAATCATGTTACAGGTAAAGCACAGGACAAACTGGGGATGCTTGGTTTGGAGAAGAGAATTATGGAGCACGATGCATTGAAAGGGCTCTTTTGTAGAAGAAGGCTCTTTTAGGAGGCAGCAGTGGCTGAGACAGATTTGTTTGTTTGTTTTTAATATTTATTTATTTGGTTGCACCGGGGCTTAGTTGCTTCAGGTGGGCTCTTTAGGTGCGACATGCAGGCTTCTTAGTTGTGGCATGCGAACTCTTGGTTTTGGCATGCATGTGGGATCTGTTTCCCTGACCAGGGATCGAACCCAGCCCCCTGCATTGGGAGCGTGGAGGCTTAACCACTGTGCCACCAGGGAAGTCCCTTGAATTTTCTTCTTTATCTAAGATTGTAAGTTTTGAGATTGAAATGGTGAAATGTTTGTTGCAAATAACAAAATAATAACACAAAAAAGAAATAAGACATAAATGGAATAAAAGAAACAAGATCAGTGTTATGGGTCCCCACCCACCCCCACCTCCCACGGACTGAAGTCTGACCTGAACCTTAATTTGAAGCAGAAACACGTTGAAAATTTAGAATATTTTAGAAATCAACATAATCAGAAATATTGAGAATCTCAATTTTTTGTTAGAGTGATGATGGCCTGTGTGAAAGTGTTCTAATTTATTTATCTATTTTTGGCTCCCTTGGGTCTTCGTTGCTGCACGTGGGCTTTCTCTAGTTGTGGCGAGCCAGGGCTACTCTTCATTGTGGTGCATGGGCTTCTCCTTGCGGTGCCTTCTCTTGTTGCGGAGCACGGGCTCTAGGTGCGCGGGCTTCAGTAGTTGTGGCTTGGGGGCTCTAGAGTGCAGGCCCTGTAGTTGTGGCGCATGGGCTTAGTTGCTCTGCAGCATGTGGGATCTTCCCGGACTGGGGCTCGAACCTGTGCCCCCCTGCATTGGCAGGCGGATTCTTAACAACTGCGCCACCAGGAAGGTCCCTGAAAGTATTTTAGAGTTCTGTTTGACTCACTGTAAAATTTCTTTTTATTGTTTTGCTGTTCAGCATTAACGGCAAGGATCAATAAATTAAAAGCAAAAGTGTGGTCAAATAAAAACACTTACGTGGAATTAATTATGGGCTTATTTTGAGGTAGAATGGATCAGTGCAGTAAGGACACAGATAAACCTAATTCCTGAAATGGATCTCCAATAAGAAACACAAGAGGATTTTAAAGAATGGCTGGAGTCTGTTTTCAGAGACATAAAAGAAGGCATTGCTTCTATTAAACAGTAGCTGACAGGATAAAAGATAAAAAGATGAAACAGCAACAGGCCAATTAAGTTCAGCTTTGAACTTAAAGGAGAATTAAAATCAAATCAGGGAGACAAAAGATGAAGTCAAAAAAAAGTTCAGAATTGAAGAATTAAGGAAATTGAAAAAATGGGAAAGAAAATGGAACGGACTCTGGTAGCTATTATTTTTGTGTACTGGCACACTTTATCAACCCTTTTCTCCTGATAACAGTGTCCTGCTTTGCCTTTTAACTGCTTACCTTCCTATTCCACGTGGTTCTGGCTAGACTGCCAATAACAGTGTATCCCAGGTAATCTTGTTCTGACTAGCCACGTGGGCTTGGGATAGGCTCGTGACACAAATCCCCAGAACTTTTGTGCAAAAAATAGCAGGAAGATATGATAGTACGCTGCCTCTAGGATCACAGTATAGGTGTGTGGTAAGCATAAAGATGCGTGTGGCCATCATTGTCTTAGGAAAGAAACCCATCTGCTCAAGAAGTGAGGCCTGCAGGGAGGGAATAGAGAGAACTCTAATGATATCTCGTGTTCCTTGATCTAGCTGTGTATAGAATCAGTGCAATGTTTAGGCTGAATAGTTAAATAAAACAATAAAAATTCCTTTGTTCACTTGTGGTGGTTTGAATTGGGTATTTGTAACCTTGCAGTGTAAGATAGTTCTGGCTAATTCATAAATTGTTCTTGAAAATAGAAGACTATTATAAGTCAGTTGTGGTTCCCAGAGTTGGTGGGACTAATAAGAATGTTCTAGAATTATAAAACAAAACTTTTGTAAAAATACCAAAAAGTTGATAAGATAGGAATTTTGAAGAGCTATTATGAGAAGCTAATATTAAAAGGAAAATGAGGGAGTTCCCTGGTGGTCCTGTGGTTAGGACGCCTCACTTTTCTGCTGCAGGGGGCATGGCTTTGACCAGGAACTAAGATCCTGCAAGTCCTGCGGCGCAGGCAAAGTTAAAAAAAAAAAAAAAAGGAAAATGAGAACTAATGGTAGAAGTGGGAATCTCTTTTGCCCTAAGGGCATCTGCCAATTTCACCATATGAACTTGAGTTTTGAAAACCATGTGAGATGAGAGGCTGAAATCAAAGCCCAGAATCTGCACAAAATTCAGGGGACAGATAGACCCTTCCCCTCAATAAGTTGAGACCTCAAATTGGTTAAGGCTGATTAAGAAATAAGCCAGCTTGCATCCCTATTTGTGGTCTGGGTTACCATCTCTGGGTGATTCGAGGAAACTGAAGCTTTGGATTATGGTGGTCCCAGGCAGGTATTGTTCCCAGATAATAGGTCTCATATTTAAAACAGTGTTTTGATGTAAAACGACCAGCATACAGTAAAAGACAATCAGGCATACATTGGAACGAGAACCGTGAGTTTGAGCTAGAACTATGAGAAACATCAGAAATACACCTGCAAAGACTTGAGATTTTTGAATTATCATAGACTAAAACAACTACCCGTACTATGTTTAAAGAAATATGTCAAGCTTGAAAATCTTTAGGGAGTAGGAAACTTTAAATGTGACATGGCAACAAATAGAAATTGTATAAATGAAAATTATAAACAAAATAAAAAACCTGATGGGTGGTTTTAACCACAGAATAAGTATAAGTGAAGAAGGAATTAGTGAAATGGAAGATAAGTCAGAAGAAAGATAAGCCAGAAAGGAAAAATGAGAAAAATTCAGAAGAGGGTAAGAGATTTAAGGATTAGCATACATTTAGTCTGCGTCTCTGTGTAGGATAGGAGGTAGACAATGGGACAGAGACAATACCTGAAGAGATAATAGCTGAGAATTTGCCACTACTGAAAGATGACAATCCTTAGCCCAGTGAATGATAAAGGTACTGAATAAAAGGAAATGTACACTACACACACACTATACAGAGTGAAACTGTAGAAAACCATAGACAAAGAAAACATCTTAAAAACAGCAGGGATGAGGATTGGGATTACCTTTAAAAGAGATTCTAGATGACTTCTGACTAGCAACAATGGAAGCCAAAAGATAATGAAATAACCTCAGTGTGCTGACAGGAAGTATTTGTCAACCCAGATTCTTATCCTAGTTGAAAGTATCTTTCAAGAATAAAGAATTTTTAGCAAACAGTAAGTTTGCCATTAGAAAGAAACTGTAAAGGATTAACTTTAGGCAGAAGGAAAATCTGAGATGCAAGAAAGAATGAGCAAAGAATTTCATAAATATGTATGTGGTTAAATCAAAATGAAAATTAAATTGTTCGAAACAAATAATATTGCATTTAAGAATACAGAATTAAAATACACATACACAAAAGCTGAATAATTAAGGAGCTATATCCACATAATAATTATCAGAATTCGGACAGTTTATGCAATGTGTAGTCATCATCAGAGGTCAGTTTAGTAATGGGCATAGGACCCTAAGCAGATGAGTCACTCAGGAAGAAATACAGATGATAAAACTATGAAAAGTGTTTCTTTAGTAAGCAAAGAATTTCAGCTGTTTTAGTAATAATGAGGTATTCATAGTGATTAGGTCATAGTTCTCCAATATGTTGGTGAGACTGATGAATTTAGTGTTTTTAAACATTTCTGGTAGCAATGGGAAAATTTTAGCATTATGTATTAAGAGGTATAAAGATTTTCATGCTATGTTTCAGTATTAAATTTTTAAAATACAGAAATAAAAAGGCAAAAGCCAATTTTATGAAGATGAGAGAAATTGTATGATTCCATTTCGGTGGGCTATTATGCAGCTATTTAAAGAACTTGTTCTGTAAGAATATGTAACATGACAGGTAGATGATGCTAGTTGATCATTAAGGCAAGGTCACTGTACTCATAGTGGGTTAGGCTCTTTGTAATTTTACTAATTTATTCTGAGAATCTGCATCCCAGATGTCTTGTGTATGCATTTTAACTTTACTATATCATAAAACTGTACTTCTCTGTTCCTTTTCTGTGTTCTTTTTCTCAGGCAGGCTACATTGGTACTCTGTTCTATGGGGATACTCTTGTAGCAATAATCCTTGGAGATTGGGACTTCCCTGGTGGTGCAGTGGTTAGGAATCTGTCTGCCAGTGTGGGGGACACGGGTTCAAGCCCATGTGGTCCGGTTGGATCCCACATGCCGCGGAGCAACTGGGCCTGTGCGCCACACTACTGAGCCTGTGCTCTGGAGCCCGCGCGCCACAACTACTGGAGCCTGTGCGCCACAACTACTGAAGCCTGCGTGCCTAGAGCCCGTACTCCTCCGCAACAAGAGAAGCCACCGCAATGAGAAGGCTGCACCCCGCAATGAAGAGTAGCCCCTGCTCGCAGTAACTAGAGAAAGCCTGCGCACAACAACGAAGACCCAACGCAGCCAAATGAATAAATTAATTAAAAAAAAGAATCCTTGGAGAGTGGCAGTGAAGAATGCGCACACAGTTGGGATTGGCCTTTGTATCCTGGCTCATGTTCCCTTAAGTTTCTTTTCCATTTATTAGTTCATTCTTTTGCTATAGCTACTACCGTGGTGGCTCAAGAGGTCATGAGAATTTAAAAGTTTACTCAACATAGTTTAATTTCTATAGCAATATAGTTTTTGTGATAATGGAAAAGTTCTGTATCTGTGATTCTTCACTACAAAAGTCGCTAACTACATGTGGTTGCTAAACACTTGAACTGTGGCTAAGACTACTGAGGAACTGAATTTTCAATTTTACTTAATCTCGATTAATTTCAATTTAAGTAACTACCTGTGGTTATTGGCTACCATGTTGGATAGCACATCTCTGGAGGGATACCTTCCAGCTGTTTCCTTGACTGCGGATTTTCTGCCTTGGATTATGGCCTCCTTCCTTACAAAGAGAGATCCCCATTTCTTTCCACACCACCCCTCCTTTACCAAGACAGCATCAGAGATAAGAAAATCGGGAATAAATACATTGTGGTACAAATCCCAGAAGTCGTTTTCTTGTCTAACATTGGGCTCATCTTTTTTTTTTTTTAAGTTAGTTTCCTGTAGTGCGTGTGTGTGTTTCTTTAGTATTTACTTATTTGTTCATTTTTATTTGTTTTGGCTGCAGTAGATCTTAGTTGCGGCACACAGGATCTTTGTTGGGGCACGCAGGATCTTTGTTGCAGCACGTGGGGTCTTTTTTTTTTAACTGTGGCATGCGGACTCTTAGTTGCGGCATGCAGACTCTTAGTTGAGGCATGCATGTGGGATCTAGTTCCCCAAACAGGGATCAAACCCGGGCTTCCTGCATTGGGAGTGCGGAATCTTACCCACTGGACCGCCAGGGAAGTCCCTGGGTTCACCTTCTGAATTGTCTCAGTTCAGTTTTTCTTCCTTCTCTGTGTTTAAAAAGATTAAAAGGGATCTACCATTTTTATATTTACTGTTTTATGAAGGACATGATCATTTTGGTCATTTTCCTTTTTGTTCTAAAGAACTAACTCCCATTTTAGGTACTTTACATTTTTGTTTCATGGTCACTTTATTTTTATTTTTTTTTATTTTATTTTTTTGGCTGTGCCGCGTGGCGTGCGGGATCTTAGTTCCCCAACCAGGGATTGAACCCGGACCCTGGGCAGTGAAAGCGTGGAGTCCTAACCACTGGACTGCCAGGGAGTTCCCCATGATCTATCTTTCTTTTCTTTTCTCTTCTCTTTTCTTTTCTTTTCTTACTTTTCCTTCTTTTCTTTCTTTCTTTTTTTTCTTTCTTTCTACCTACCTGCCTATCTATCTGTCGCTGCATTGGGTCTCAGTTGTGGCACGTAGGATTTTCATTGAGGCAGGTGGGATCTTTCATTGAGGCGCATGTGGGCTCTCTGTTGTGGCACGCGGGCTCTAGTCGAGGCCCGCGAGCTCAGTAGTTGTGGAAGTGAAGGTTATTATGGAAAAATAATACGCCTTGTCCATTTTGACTGAGCCACATTTTACTATAAGTTTACTTAAAACTTATTTATCCAAGAGAAAAGAATAGGACCTAGGCTGTTACGGAAAATAATTTCTATCATCTAACCATTCTCTTGCTTGATACTGCCTTTTCTGTTTTGGGAAACAAAATTCTTTTTGTTAACAGATACGGGGATGTGTCAATTTTTTTTATTATAAAATTTTATTTCCTAAGTATGTATACTTCATTAGTTTTTTGCGGTACACGGGCCTCTCACTGTTGTGGCCTCTCCCGTTGCAGAGCACAGGCTTCGAACGCGCAAGCTCTGCGGCATGTGAGATCTTCCCGGACCGGGGCATGAACCCGTGTCCACTGTATTGGCAGGTGGACTCTCAACCACTGCACCACCAGGGAAGCCCACTTCATTAGTTTTTGATGCCCAAATCTAGCCTAGCAGTTAATTCACATGCTAACACATGGTGGAGCTAGATCACAGTTTCATTTATTTATCTATCTATCTATCTATCTATCTATTTATTTATGGCTGTGTTGGGTCTTCGTTTCTGCGCGAGGGCTTTCTCTAGTTGTGGGAAGCGGGGAACACTCTTCATCTCGGTGTGCCGGCCTCTCACTATCGCGGCTTCTCTTGTTGCGGAGCACAGGCTCCAGACGCGCAGGCTCAGTAGTTGTGACTCACGGGCCCAGTTGTTCCGCGGCGTGTGGGATCTTACCAGACCAGGGCTCGAACCCGTGTCCCCTGCATTGGCAGGCAGATTCTCAACCACTGTGCCACCAGGGAAGCCCCACAGTTTTTTAATAATAGGGAAATCATCCTCTTTTTTTTTTAATTGAAATTTAGTTGATTTACAATACTATATTAATTTCAGGTGTACAACATAGTGATTCAGTATTTTTATAGCTTGTACTCCATGTAAAGTTATTATAAAATATTGACAATATTCTCCTGCGCTGTACAATATATCCTTGTAGCTTATTTAATATAGTAGTTGGTACCTTATAATCCCTTATCCGTATCTTGCCCCTCCTCCTTTCCCTGATGATCTTTAATAATAGGGAAAAGGGGGCTTCCCTGGTGGTGCAGTGGTTGGGAGTCCACCTGCCGATGCGGGGGATGCGGGTTCTTGCCCCGGTCCGGGAGGATCCCATGTGCCGTGGCGCGGCTGGGCCCGTGGACCATGGCCGCTGGGCCTGCATGTCTGGAGCCTGTGCTCCGCAGCGGGAGAGGCCACAATAGTGAAAGGCCCGCGTACCACACACAAAAAAAATAATAATAGGGAAAAGATTTACATACATTTTTAGCCAAAACGATTTTTCATGCTAACAGCTCAGCATGTTCTCTAATATTGGGCCTTCAGTTAAGGAACACCCAGATGTCTTTAGTAAATTAACTTATATACACAGATTTATTTTTAGAATTTCTATTTATGCTTCCAGTCATTAATTTTTTAGTCATCCTTTCATATTAGTTTCATTTGATTATTTGGTCTCTTGCTAAAACCTAGAATTAACCAAATTGAAAAGGGGTACTTTTTAATAGGCATCTAATTTGCATGCTATTTATAGAAAGACAATTCTTTTAGTATTAGAATTTTTAAAAATTTGCTTTAGGGGCTTCCCTGTTGGCGCAGTGGTTGAGAGTCTGCCTGCCGATGCAGGGGACGCGGGTTCTTGCCCTGGTCCGGGAGGATCCCACGTGCCGTGGAGCGGCTGGGCCCGTGGGCCATGGCCGCTGGGCCTGCGCGTCTGGAGCCTGTGCTCCGCAATGGGAAAGGCCACAACAGTGAGGGGCCCGCGTACCGCAAACAAACAAACAAAAAATTTGCTTTAGGTTTTGGCTTCTTAGAATGTCTTTATGGGATGTATTTTTGCCTTTTAATTTTTAAATTTTGATGAAATATATATGACATAAAATTTACCATTTTAACCATTTAAAAATGTACAGTCCCCCTGGCATTGAGTACATTCACATTGTGGGTTTTTTTTATTCTATTAAAAAAATTTTTATACATCTTTATTGGAGTATAATTGCTTCACAATGCAGTCTTAGTTTCTGTTGTACAACAAAGTGGATCAGCCATATGCATACATATATCCCCATATCCCCTCCCTCTTGAGCCTTCCTCCCACACTCCCTGTCCTACCCCTCTAGGTCATCGAAAAGCACCGAGCAGATCTCCCTGTGCTATGCTGCTGCTTCCCACTAGCTAGCTCTTTTACATTTGGTAGTGTATATACATCAATGCTACTCTCACTTCACCCCAGCTTCCCCCCCCACCCCTTGTCCTCAAGTCCATTCTGTATGTCTGTGTCTTTATTCCTGCCCTGCCACTAGGTTCATCAGTACCATTTTTTTTTAGACTCCATATATATGCGTTAGCATACGGTATTTGTTTTTCTCTTTCTGACTTCACTCTGTATGACAGACTCTAGGTCCATCCACCTCACTACAAGTAACTCAATTTCGTTTCTTTTTATATCTGAGTAATATTCCATTGTATATATATATGCCGCATCTTCTTTATCCATTCATCTGTCAGTGGACGTTTAGGTTGTTTCCATGTCCTGGCCACCATAAATCGTGCTGCAGTGAACATTGTGGTACATGTCTCTTTTTGACATTCACATTGTTGTGTGACCATCATCACTATCTATCTCCGGAACTTTTTTGTCATCCCAAACTAAAACTCTGTATACGTTAAATAATAAATTGTCATTGCTCCCTCCTTCTAGACCCTGGCAACCATCATTCTACTTTCTGTCTCTATGAATTTGATTATTATAGGTAATCTCATGTGAGTGGATTACACAGCATTTATCCATTTGTGTCTGGATTATCTCATTTAGAATAATATTTTTAAGGTTCATCTATATTGTAGTATGTATCAGAACTTCATTCCTTTTTAAGGCTGAATTACATTCCATTGTATGGATAATATATTTTGTTTATTCATCTGACAGTGGACACTTTGGTTTCTACCTTTTGGCTGTTATGAATAATGCTACTGTGAACTTGAGTGTTCAAATATCTGTTCAAGTCCCTGCTTTCAGTTCTCTTGAGTATATACCCGGAAGTAGAATTGCTGCATCATGGTAAATCTGTTTAATTTTTTAGAGAGCTACCAAACTGTTTTCCACAGTGGATGTACCATTTTACACTCCTAAGAGCAATGCACAGGGGTTCTCATTTCTCCACATCCTTGCCAGCACTTACTATTGAATGGTCTATGTGTTTGTATTTTTATAGTGCTTGAAATTCAACTGAGCCTCTTTGCTGATGCAAAAGTATCAGACAGTGTTTTCCAAAGAGAATGTATTATAAAGGAATCTTAGCTCTTATTTGTCCTGCAGCCTATTTACTTCTTAATAAGAAAGGAGGAATTCTCTTCACCCAACCTCAGTCTGCTTAACCCACTCTTGAGTAATCAGTGTGCAGATGGGAGAAAGGGGAGGTTGTGTCTAATTCCTATGTGGAACTGTGATAAACTATCACTGGATTGTGAAGTGCATCACCTCTTCCTCATTGGGAAATTTTTAAACTGGTTCTGGGTGACACCTAAATTTATTTTGGGAGGTGATGCTGACCTAGTTTTATGGAACTAAAACTAGATGGAAAGTTGGGAGTTAGATTCTCTATCTTATAGGATAACAGGAGTTTGGGGCAAATATTGATAGATTACTTGGTTTTTAAGTCTTATTTTTTCTCTTAAGCAAGAAAACTGTAAATTAGGCAATTTATGGAGGACCCTCACAGCTCTAAACATACGTTGAGCAAGACACTGAATTTCTACCACTCACTTTCCTAATACTTCTCTTTCCTAGGGATCATGGCCCAAGTAGCAATGTCTACCCTGCCCGTCGAAGATGAGGAGTCCTCGGAGAGCAGGATGGTGGTGACATTCCTTATGTCTGCTCTTGAGTCCATGGTGAGATGGTTTTTCAGTTCTATAAAGTTTTCCGTAGTTGGATAAGATTGGGCTTGTGAATGAGATTGATTGGTTTTTGGAAAACATACACTGTGTCTATTATTTTTAATAAATACATACTGTTTTTGCTTGAGTAATAGTTATGGATTTAAGCCTTTCAAATTTTATTGCATGTTTCAGAATGTTCTTAACTTATCCGAATGTGTAATTTTTTACATTTAATTTCAATTTTTTACCTCCCAGTATCTTAGGCAATCCCTTGTTTTGTAAGCATTAACTTTGAATTTAAGTGTAATATTTGAAGTTACTCAGAATGAGTTTGTATGTTATAGTGTGGTGCTGGTGTCTTATTGTATCTCTGTAAAGAACATTACCACAATTTTGGGCCATAAGAGCACATTCACTATTTTACATCTATTCTTTATTTTATTGTGCTGTGCTTCACAATTGTCTGAATTCTGTGACCTTCTACCCAATATGTAGTGTGTTAACTCTTTATTTTTAAAAAAACTTATACACATAATTGCAAAATATTAAGTAGTATTCTTTTGCTGTACTTTTATATTACTATCATGGTAGTAATTCAGTTGGCTTATCATGTTTTTCTGAATATGTATTTGAACTCATAGCTTTAAGAAACATCAGACTTAAGTATTTTCTGACACAATGAAATTATATATTCTAAGCAGGAGGATGCTGTGTATTTCCTGTCTTAAGCATTGACTAGTATTATATAGCATCTAACCTCACAGTTCTCAATATGACATAGTTCGTGGAATCTTTTTTGTTTTTCTGTTAGGGCATTTTTTTTCTTCTTTCTGCTGTATAAGAATTAAAAAAATTATCTCCTTAAAGAAAGAAATTTTAGAATGGTTAGTGGCTATATATACTATTACTTTTTTTTTTTTTTTTTAAGTATTTGTTTATTTGGCTGCACCAAGTCTTAGTTTCATCATGTGGGCTCTTAGTTGCGGCATGTGGGATCTAGTTCCCCGACCAGGGATCGAACCCAGGCCCCCTGCATTGGGAGCATGGAGTCTTAACCACTGGACGACCAGGGAAGTCCCTACTATTACTTTCTTTCTTTTTTTTTTTTTTTTTCCTACTATAACTTTCTGACTGTCACTTATTTCTTGCTTTTGGTCATAAAGTTAGCCAAAATTTGTGGCTGTAACGTTAAATAATTTAGAGATTAAATCCTATTCTGTTGATATTAAATAATTTTCTTTAATACTACTCTCTATGTAGAATGAAATAGGGTCACATAGGACCCATTCCCTTCCTTAGAATGTCTTTATAGTTTTCTCATCTTTGGCAGAAGTAAGAGGATCTCTCCTCCTGTTCCCAGTTTTATACTGTGAAGTATAATTCATAGGTGTATAGGTCAGCTTCATCCTTCTTCCTTTGGCCCATAGATTTCTTTGATCTAATCCTTAGACAGTACATGAATCTTGCTTTACTGTTTCGTAAATACTGCCTTTGGAGACAGGGTTGTCCAACTAAGAGTGTGGATAGTGCAGCAAGAATGCACCGTCATTTATCACAAGGTAAGTAAATAATAGTTCCTTACAAGTGAGCAGCCATGGTACATCTCAAAGGTATGTACCATATAGCATATCATAGAAACGTCATATAACAAAATTACAGTACAGCATCGTTTGCCGTGCTGGGAACGATTGTTGGCTCACCTCGGTCACAAGTTTTCTACTGTGGCTTTATTACAGTTCAAAAGATTTCTGATCGTGACAGTAGGTATAAAATTATTTATTTGAGATACTGTTTTTAAGCGATATTATTCAAGTAATTTCCATTTAAGAAATTAGGGGCTTCCCTGGTGGCGCAGTGGTTGAGAGTCCACCTGCCGATGCAGGGGACACGGGTTTGTGCCCCGGTCCGGGAAGATCCCACATGCCGCACAGCGGCTGGGCCCGTGAGCCATGCCGCTGAGCCTGCGCGTCCAGAGCCTGTGCTCTGCAACGGGAGAGGCCACAACAGGCCTCTTTACGCGTACCGCAAAAAAAAAAAAAAAAAAAAAAGAAATTAGAGGGTGGTAATTGTACAAATCAAAAACAAATGGAGGGGGCTTCCCTGGGTGGCGCAGTGGTTAAGAATCTGCCTTCCAATGCAGGGGACACGGGTTCGAGCCCTGGTCCGGGAAGATCCTACATGCCGCGGAGCAACTAAGCCCGTGCGCCACAACCACTAAGCCTGCGCTCTAGAGCCCGTGAGCCACAACTACTGAGCCTGCGCTCTAGAACCCACGAGCCACAACTACTGAGGCCCGCGTGCCTAGAGCCCGTGCTCTGCAACAAGAGAAGCCACCGCAATGAGGAGCCCACGCACCGCAATGAACAGTAGCTCCCGCCCACCGCAGCTAGAGAAAGCCCGCGCACAGCAACCAAGACCCAACGCAGCCAAAAATAAATAAATTAAATAAATTAAAAAAACAAAAAACAAATGGAGGAAGCTGTAGTTTTCAACAAATGATGCTGAGAACATAGGTTCTTTGGGGGGGAAAAGTCTTTATTGTGCAAGTTAAACTCTAGATGAGTAAACATTTTTTAAAATTGTCATATTAAGATAAACTAAAAGACCAGAAGAAAATATGTATAATTATGTATTTAATTATGTATTCCATAAACAGCTTTTCTATGCCTAAAATCAGTGAGGCACTGTTATGCATTAATAGAGAAACACTTAACATAGTAGAAAAATAAGCTAAAGTTAGCCTAATTTACAAAAAACTGTCCAAGGTACAACACTCTAATTTATTTTATTTATTTTTATTTATGGCTGTGTTGGGTCTTTGTTGCTGCACACAGGCTTTCTCTAGTCGTGGCGAGCAGGGGCTACTCTTCGTTGCAGTGCGCGGGCTTCTCATTGCAGTGGCTTCTCTTGTTGCAGAGCATGGGCTCTAGGCACGTGGGTTTCAGTAATTGTGGCACGCGGGCTCAGTAGTTGTGGCTCGCGGGCTCTAGAGTACAGCCTCAGTAGTTGTGGCGCACGGGCTTAGTTGCTCTGCGGCTTGCGGGTGGATTCTTAACTACTGCGCCACCAGGGAAGTCCTAAAGTATCCTTTTTAAATGGTTCTGGGAAAGTTGCACAATAACATTTGCTAGGATATTGTGAGTTAGCTCTTCTAGAAGTGCAGATGGGAGTATCAACTGATAGAAACTTCTTAGAAAGCAATTTTTAGTAGGTTTTGAGAACCCTAAAAGTATTTACTTTCAGAGTCAGAGTTTTTTGGCTATGTTGTTTCATGTCTCTGACTCTGTTCTGAGAAAGTCACTCAAGATACACGTTGTTCCCAGATTAGTATTTCATTGTTATTCTTAGGAGTGATAATTAGAATCAGCAACATTTTCAGTAAGGTTTGCACTAAATGAATTATTGTTTATCTATAAAATGGAATGGTATATACTCTATTAAGAGTTTAAAGAATATTTAATCTCATAGGAATATACTCAGTAAAAGTATAGTCGTCTAAATGGAATTCCTGGTGTGTACATATGGAGATACTTCTGGAGGTGGGATTATGTGATGGAAGTTGTAGTGTGTCTTCCAGACCCCACCTCCCCCATTCAGGACTGATGGCACTAATCCGCCAGTTTCTATGAGTGTCAGAGGCTCCCTTGCCCAGGGTCTTTCCCTTTCCTTGGGGAGGCCTGTCCCAGCTCCAGAATTTCTGCGGTGCATCTGTGGCAGCTGTTGATTCCCCCTTTGCAGAATCCTGCCCCCTCACAGCGCACAGCTGTTGTTATTGGGAGTGCTTGCCAGTAAGCCTGTGTGCAACTCTGAGTCTGTTTCTTAGGTATTTGACCTATAACAGATTACGAAGGATTTCTGCCTTTTTTCTTATAAATTGTGTGATTTCTTCTGTTTAAAATCAGGGTTGTTGGGACTTCCCTGGTCATCCAGGGGGTAAGACTCCATGCTCCCAATGCAGGTGGCCTGGGTTCGATCCCTGGTTGGGGAACTAGATCCAGCACGCATGCCACAACTAAGAAGCCCCACATACCACAACTAAAAGCCCTCATGCCGCAACTAAAGAATCCCAGATGCTGCAACGAAGATCATGCGTGCCGCAACTAAGACCCGGTGCAGCCAAAATAAATAAATAATAAATATCAAAAAATAAAATAAAATCAGGGTTGTAAACTATCTGTTAGAAAAGAGAGGTCCCTTAAGAAAAATGGGGACTCTGTTGTGTATATGATAACTTAAGGTCAAAACTAGGAACTTCACCTCGTCCACATTAGGTATTAATGCAGGTCAAGTGATAAGATTTTTTATTCATCCAGCAGAAACAGTGCTTTTAAACATCTGTACATAACATAAGATTTCCTATTTGTGTATTTCAGTGTAAAGAACTGGCCAAGTCCAAGGCGGAAGTGGCCTGCATCGCAGTGTATGAAACAGACGTATTTGTTGTTGGAACAGAGAGAGGACGCGCTTTTGTCAACACCAGAAAGGATTTTCAGAAAGATTTCGTAAAATACTGTAAGTATTGTATTTTTATCTTTGGTATTTCATAAATATTAAACCTAAATATTTATAGATAGCACATCGTATTTTCTTCTAAAGCTGAATGAGATTTATACCCAAAAAGACTCTCTGAAGTCCATGGAGACATTTCAGAATGCTCAAAGTGAATCACTGACATGGTAACATATTAGGGGAAATACTGAAGAGCTTAAGAAAAATGGTAAATGTTTATTGTACTGTGCTCTTAGCTTGACATTACTCTGGATTAGTGAAACATGTTAGAAGGTAGAGAAATGTCAAACTTATTAAAATTTCTTATTCAGATAAGCAGGTCTTTCCCTGATGGATGTTTGGTGGGTTGGGAAAAAAAAAAGTTTTTGTCTGTGCATTAAATTTGAGTAAGCATGAAGCAAAGTTAAACAGGTCTTCTTGACTCCCTCAGTGGAATCATCTTATCCTCTGTCCTCAGTCAGTTTTGTGATCCTCCATCAGGAGTTCATCCAAGTAGTGTACTTATTTGATACCAGAACAAATGCAGTAGAGAAATTTACTGTAGGGTGTTAATACCTAGGACTTCTCGCAGTGTGACAGTTTTCGTATCTGTGTTTAACCTAACACTCTCCATAGGTTTTATGTTAACTCAGTGATACAGCATTTTCTTAAACATGTCTATCAGCATATAATATGTATGTCTTTAAGATCCAAACTTAAATTTCCATTATCCAGTTAGATCCAATTCATAATACAACAAGCAGATAATGGGTGAATAAAAATAGTTTACTTAATTCATTAATTTCAATTCTCAATTGTATTTTTTTTCAATTTTTTTTTTTTTTTGCGGTACGCGGGCCTCTCACTGTTGTGGCCTCTCCCGTTGCGGAGCACAGGCTCCAGATGTGCAGGCTCAGCGGCCATGGCTCAAGGGCGCAGCCGCTCCGCGGCATGTGGGATCTTCCCAGACCAGGGCACGAACCAGTGTCCCCTGCATCAGCAGGCGGACTCTCAACCACTGCGCCACCAGGGAAGCCCTTCAATTGTATTTTTTTTTTTGCGGTACGCGGGCCTCTCACTGTTGTGGCCTCTCCCGTTGCAGAGCACAGGCTCCGGACGCGCAGGCTCAGCGGCCATGGCTCACGGGCCCAGCCGCTCTGCGATATGTGGGATTTTCCCGAACCGGGGCACGAACCCGTGTCCCCTGCATCGGCAGGCGGACTCTCAACCACTGCGCCACCAGGGAAGCCCTCAATTGTATTTTTAAAAAACATATTCCCTCCACTGTGAAACATCCCTCCTCCCTGCCCCCCCCCCCGCTATAATCTTTTAAGCTTTATGGTAGCAATCTGTTTAAATTTTTGCATTATTTCTTATCATTTTGAGAATTTTTAAGACTTTGATTATGTTTATGTATTTAAATTTATATTAATAATGTTGCTTTGATTCTGTGTATATCAGTTGCCATCTGTCCTATGAATGCTGTAATCCAACTGGCAGCTGTGTTTACATTTCAGTTCCCTATACTGTCTTGCTAATGTGGTTCTTCAGTGGTTAGAACTAAGCATTAGGGGAATTGTCCTCAGTTGCAAATTGTAGTCCCTGCCTATTAGTATTCATTCTTTTTTTTGTTACCAATAATTTGATGCCACAGAGAATAATCTTTGGATATAATTCTTAAGTTCCTAATATTTGTTTCTATAAATTATTCTGCAGACAAGGATCAGTAGTTGTCTCCTGCAACTAAATCAATAGGTGTATAAGTCAGTTGTTTTTTTTTTTAATTTATTTATTTATTTTTGGCTGCATTGGGTCTTCGTTGCTGCACGCAGGCTTTCTCTAGTTGTGGTGAGCAGGGGGGCTACTCTTCATTGCAGTGCGCAGGCTTCTCGTTGCAGTGGCTTCTCTTGTTGTGGAGCCTGGGCTCTAGGCACGTGGGCTTCAGTAGTTGTGGCACGTGGGCTCAGTAGTTGTGGCTCGCGGGCTCTAGAGCGCAGGCTCTGTAGTTGTGGCACACGGGCTTAGTTGCTCCGTGGCATGTGGGATCTTCCCGGACCAGGGCTCAAACCCGTGTCCCCTGCATTGGCAGGCGGATTCTTAACTACTGTACCACCAGGGAAGTCCCTATGAGTCAGTTTTAGAAATTCTTGGAAGAAAATTCTAAGCTCTCTTTCAGAGTTTTGAAAAGCACTGTCCAATAGAAATAATGTAATGTAAATCACTTAGGTAATTTAAAATTTTCTAATAAAAAGTAAGGAGAAACAAATAATTCATTTTAGTCGTTGTATTTTAAACTGGTGTCTAAAACATCATTCAACATGTAATCAATATAAAAAAATTATCAGTGGGGTATTTTGCACACTATTTTTTGTACTGAGTCTTCAAAATCTAGTGTATATTGTAAACTTACAACACATCTTAATTCGGACTGGTCACATTTCAAGTGCTCAGTAACCACAGGTGTTTAGTGGCTATTGTGTTAAACTTTGCAACAAGAATGTTTTTTGTGGTGATAATCTTCCCATATTTAAGTTTGTAGTTAGTCTTAAGGTATCTTTCTATTTTAAAACTACTGTTACCTAATTTTTACTTTGTAGAATGGTTATAGCTACTCTTATTTCAGAGATAATCACCGTTTCTTATTATTTCCATTCAAGTCATTTATGTCTTTTAGATGTTTATTTATGTTTTATATTTTAATTTTTTTAAAATTTTATTTATTTTTGTTTTGGCTGCGTTGGGTCTTCGTTGCTGTGTGCGGGCTTTTTCTAGTTGCAGCGAGTGGGGGCTACTCTGCGTTGTGGTGCATGGGCTTCTCATTGCGGTGGCCTCTCCCGCTTCGGAGCACAGGCTCAAGGTGTGCGGGCCTCAGCAGTTGCTTGCAGGTGGGCTCCAGAGTACAGGCTCAGTAGTTGTGGCGCATGGGCTTAGTTGCTCCGTGGTACGTGGGATCTTCTCAGACCAGGGATCGAACGCGTTTCCCCTGCATTGGCAGGTGAGCTCCCACCCACTGCGCCACCAGGGAAGCCCCTAGGTGTTTATTTTATTTATTTATTTATTTATTTTGCGGTATGCGGGCCTCTCACTGTTGTGGCCTCTCCCATTGCGGAGCACAGGCTCCGGACGCGCTGGCTCAGCGGCCATGGCTCACGAGCCTAGCCGCTCCGTGGCATGTGGGATCTTCCCGGACCGGGGCTCGAACCCGTATCCCCTGCATCGGCAGGCGGACTCTCAACCACTGCGCCACCAGGGAAGCCCTCGGTGTTTATTTTTAAAGTTCTTCCTCCTCCCTTTCCTTTCTGTCAAATCATAAATGTTAGTATTAGGAAAAAATATTCTTAGTAAAAAATCAAATATTGAGATAATGGATATGGACCTTATATATCATTAATATTTTACAGGTGTTGAAGAAGAAGAAAAGGCTGCAGAGATGCATAAAATGAAATCAACAACCCAGGCGAATCGGATGAATGTCGATGCTGTAGAGATTGAAACACTCAGAAAAACAGTTGAGGACTATTTCTGCTTTTGCTATGGTAGGGTTATACACTTGAATTTTCTAAAAGATATGTTATACAGTTGACTTTTCTAAAGGGCAGATCACATAATTGACTTAACATTCATGTAACATACTTTTACAAATGAATGGGTTAATTCCCAAATATTTGGTTAACATTACAAATGACCTTTCTTCCTTTTTTTTTTTTTGGATAAAGTAGATTTCATGGAAATGACCTTACTTTCTAGTTCCAGTTTGTGGGAGCCCAGAAATAAATGTAGCTGTTAGAGGTTTTGTTTTGTTTTGTTTTTTATTTTTTTATTTTTTTTCTTTTTTTTTTCTTTTTTTTTTGTTTTGTTTTGTTTTTAATTAAAGAGCAGTTTTAAGGTTCATAGCAAAATTAAGAGGAGGGTACAGAGATTTCCCACATGACCCTGCCCGGCACATGCATAGCTTCCCCACTGTCAGCATCCCCACCAGAGAAACTACAGGACACATCACAGTCACCTAAAGACGGTGGTTTATGTTTGACATGCGTGCTGGTCTTACCAAATCCCTGGGAAAAACCACCTTTTGTTAGTCTAATTATGCAGTAAACAGCTCTTTTTAAGAATAAGGGAAAGAGGGGGAGGATATAGGTTGCACTGTGAGATTGTAGGTAAAACTCAACTCTGGGGAACGGAGTTTCTAGCATGTGTGGGCTCACTGATACAGACAGCTGACAGGATATATTCATTTGTGAATGTAGCATGTGTTTATCTAATAAGTTTTCAATGAGAATATTAGCCAAAAACTGCCTGGTATGTTATGGTAACACTTGGGTTTGTCAGGGTTGCATGTTCTGAGGCTGAATTGCATATGAAAAGATTGTGTTATACCAGGGTGGGGCCGTTGTTCCTTTCCTTTTGCATGGATTTTATGTAAGTGTTTTATATCATTTTCATTTTGGCCTTTTGAATTCATTTCAGGTTTAGACTTCTGCTAACATGGGAATAGGGCCCTATAGTATTTGAATGTAGTTTTGAAATCAGATATTACAAAAATATGAATGCCGGGGAATTCCCTGGTGGCCTAGTGGTTAGGACTTCGGGCTTTCACCGTCGTGGCCTGGGTTCAATTCCTGGTTGGGGAACTGAGATCTTGTAAGCCATGTGGCCAAAAAACCCAAAAAAACCAAAAACAAAACCCACGAATGCCATCTATTAAGCCATGATAACTAACGTTGGTTTAGTTTTTTCAAATCTTAACCATTTAATGATTATCCTTTTTTTTTTTTACCTCATCCCTGTCTCTTGACCTCAGGGAAGGCTTTAGGCAAATCGACAGTGGTACCTGTTCCATATGAAAAGATGCTACGAGATCAGTCAGCTGTGGTGGTGCAGGGGCTTCCAGAAGGAGTATCCTTTAAACATCCTGAAAACTATGATCTTGCAACCCTGAAGTGGATTTTGGAGAACAAAGCAGGGATATCATTTATCATTAAGAGGTGAAGTACTTTTTCCCTTGCCCTCAACAGTTTATTCCTATAAAGTTGAATATTTAAGTTATGTTAATATGTTTTAAAAATTCTTCTTTACTGTAGAAGCCATTTAAATTTATGCTTTATGATAATTTTGTATATTTACGTATAGTTTTTTGTTTTGTTTTAATGCAGACCTTTCCTAGAGCCAAAGAAGCTCCTAGGTAAGTGATTGTTTTGCTTACATGATAACAGGATGGGTTCCTAAACCTGTTGTGTCAAATTTAATACATTTTAATGATTTCTCCTTTATTTTCTTTCTTTCTTTTTTTTTTTTTTTTTTGCGGTACGCGGGCCTCTCACTGTTGTGGCCTCTCCCGTTGCGGAGCACAGGCTCCGGACGCGCAGGCTCAGCGGCCATGGCTCACGGGCCCAGCCGCTCCGCGGCATGTGGGATCTTCCCGGACCGGGGCACGAACCCGTGTCCCCTGCATCGGCAGGCGGACTCTCAACCACTGCGCCACCAGGGAAACCCTCCTTTATTTTCTTTGAGAATATGTTGTAAGGCGTTTTGGAGTGGAGTGTTATGGTGTTTATATAAAACCAGTGAAAAGTCATTGAGCTGAAAAACCAGAGACTTGTTTTTTGTTTTCAACTCAGCTGCTTGCTTTATGATGTATTCAAGGTTTTATGTTTGCAATGTGTAAGGTCATATCCTGGATCTGCCCTCATTTCCCAGAATTATGAGTGATTTAATTTACATAGTGTTCACTGAGCAGGCATGGAAATATTGGGGATAAGATTGGGTGAAGAGGGGATACAAAACCATGTATAAGCATTAAAGCTTTTTAGTGCTGGTAGTCTAGTGGTGGAGATAAAAACCTGTAAAGTCACCACAAGGAGAGCACAGCGTACACATTGTAGGAATGGTTAGTGGAAGTTCGTTGGAGGAAGCCCAGGAAGATGTTTATGGGGAAGAGTGCACTTAAGATGGGTCCTTGAAGAAAGAAGAGAATTTCAATAGGACTTCCTTCTGGGAAGGCCAGACATTCCATTTGAAGGGAAAAGGGATATTTAGAAGACTAGTACCCTTTGGAGCCAGGGTTATTTGAGACTTTTAAAAGGAAATAACCGTTGTCATTGGCAACCCCTTAAGCAACGTAAACATGAAAGGGCAAAATAATATATAAACACCCAAGTGTATATTGTTTTCTGATAAGTAACCTTTGTTATTTTCACCATGATGGAAAGATTTATATATATATATATTTTTTTTAATAAATTTATTTAATTTTTGGCTGCATTGGGTCTTCGCTACTGCACGTGGGCTTTCTCTAGTTGCAGTGAGCGAGGGCTACTCTTTGTTGCGGTGTGCAGGCTTATTGTGGTGGCTTCTCTTGTTGCAGAGCACAGGCTCTAGGCGCGCAGGCTTCAGTAGTTATGGCACACGGGCTTCAGTAGTTGTGGCTCGCGGGCTCTAGAGCACAGGCTCAGTAGTTGTGGCACACGGGCTTAGTTGCTCTGTGGCATGTGGGATCTTCCCGGACCAGGGCTCGAACCCATGTCCCCTGCATTGGCAGGCGGATTCTTAACCACTGCGCCACCAGGGAAGCCTGAAAAGATTAATATTTTAGAAGCTTTGTTGAGGTATAGTTGACATGCCATAAAATTCACACATTTTAAGTATATAGTCCCTGTAGTATATGGAATTGCTTTGGCAACTTAGTTGACCCTGTTTATTTCTGGACTTTCTACACAGTGAGTCATGTTGTATGTAAATCAAGATAGTTCACTTTGCAATCTGAATGCTTTTTATTTTTCAATTTTGTTGCTCTGGCAAGGATGTCCAATGCAGTATTGAGTAGAAGTGGCCATAGCATATATTGCCTTGTTCTTGATACTAGGTGGAAGGCATTCAGGCTTTCACCATTCTGATGTTAGCTGTTGGTTTTTGTATATGCCCGTTTTAAGGTTGAAAAAGCGTAGATTTATTTGTCATATTTAAATTAAAATTCACTTTTTCGTGATCAGTATTTTTTTCCCTGAAGTACTCTAAGTATACTAAGTAAACTAAGTATCCTTAGTTTGCTATTTGTATTTTATGAGGTCTTTGATTCTAGAAACTTGTTCTGAAACATTGGGGTCTGGTGGTTAATTAAAGAATATTTCTATAGGGTGTTTTATAATAATGAGTTGTCCAAGTGGGTGGGTTTGTATGACTCAGGTCTTTTGCCTTACCAACTTTCAAAGTAATTGAAAAGTTGCAATTGTAATGGGATTGTATTTTCCAGTGTAAAAATTTTTTAGCAGGCTTATTGAGATACAATTGACATACAGTAAACTACACTTATTTAAAGTGTACAGTTAAGTTTTGACACATGAATATTCTGTGAAAACCATCACTGCAATCAGGGTAATGAAACATCCTTCACCCACAGGCGTCCTCACACCACACCCCTTGGTAATTCTTCTTTTCTTCTCTCTGCCTCGTCCCCAGGCAATCACTCATCTTCTTGTCATCAGCATAGATGTGTCTGCATTTTCTAGATTTTTTTTTAATAGAAATGGAATCTTACAGTATGTACTCTTTTTTGTTTGTTTTGCTTCCTGTTTTGCGATTTATCCATGTTTCATGTATCGGTAGTTATTTTTTTTTATTGCTGATTAGTGTTCACTGTATAGATATACTACAATTTGTTTACTCATTCACTTGCCCATGAATATTTGGGTTTCCATTTCTTGGCAGTTACAAAGAAAGCCACTATGATATTTGAGGGCAGGTTTTTATGTGGATATATATTTTCATTTCTCTTGGGTAAATACCTGAAAGGGAATAGTGAGATCATATGGTAGTTAGTTACATATTTACCTTTTTAAGACACTGACAAACTGGTTTTCAATGTGGTTGTTCCAGTTTACGCTCCCACCAGCAGTGTGTGAATTCTAGTTGTTCTACATCTTTGTCATCATTTGGGCGGGGTGGGGGGGGGTCAGTCTTTCCTCTTTTATTTTCACAAACATAAAATTCCCTATTTTATGTTGTGTAATTCAGTGGGTTTTAGGATATTTATAAGACGTACAACTATCACCCTGTCTCATCACCTCAAGAACACTGTATCTGTTAGCAGTTACTGTTTTCCAGTTCTTCTGATCCAGATCTACTCTTAATAGAAATCTGGCATCATTTATACATCGGTATTGTCTTATTCAGTAATAGTGTATTGGTGTATTTGTTTCACTGATAAGAATAAGAGCTTTCTCATTAAAGGGAGGGTTCTGGAGGGTTGAGGGGATAAAAGCTGTTAGATGGTTATCATCCCTATTTACCTTCCTTATAGGGGAGAACGAAGGACACTCTTAAACTACCACCATACTCATTCTGATGACCCAGAGCTGTGAACTCCCTTCCCCAGGTCATTCTGTATTTAGGACCTTTGAAAATATTAGTCATACTTCAAGTACTGGAAGAATCTAAATCTAATTTTCTTTGTACATAGGTGCTCGAGTGACGGTAACAGATGCTGAAAGGTCAATGCTATCTCCAGGTGGAAGGTAAAGCATATCTCATCAGTACTAATGAACCTCTACACCTCAGCAAGTTTTAGTGTTTAGATTATTGAGGTATTAGAATATTAAAAAACACTGTGTCACACATCTCAATGTTTAATAATGCAGTCGAATCCTTTGGAGGTCCTGTGAAAATGTACTTTTTGACTTAGTTTTGAATGGTAATAGTTCCTGGGTGAAGTTGATGTGATTGGTCTGAGGGCCACGTTGTGAGTAGGAAGGCCTTATAGTAAAAAGACGGGATTTGCTTTGTTGTTTTATTATACTTTTCCCTCCCATATGGTTGATTGGAATTAAAGTACTAAATTCAGTTGACAGGTTATTTATGCAAGAAATAAATATGTAAATTTTAAAGTGAGTCAGTTTTGCATTGAGCTTGGTCAGGTGAATGAGTTTATACAGTGAGTTCCAGGACATGTGAGCACTGTGTGAGTGGCCCTCACAATGCAGAGCTTCATCAGGGCTTCTTTTCCTTTCAGTTGTGGCCCCATCAAAGTGAAAACTGAACCCACAGAAGATTCTGGTATGTACTTGTGCTTTTAGACTCAATTATGAAATGTAAGAAGCCTTTTCCTTAATGTAGAAGGTTGTATTTTGACTCATTACTTATTGCTTTGGTGAGAAGTAGACAGAACAAATTTATTCCAAAGGTGACGTCGTTAATGTTACTGTATTATACTAAAACCCCAAGATAGTAATTTGACAAAGTGGTAGCTAGAAATTCATTGCTAATTACACATTTATAGACAAAATTTATTAACAGTTTTTTCCAATTACACAGGAATAATAATAAATGTCATCTAGTCCTATAGTGCTTTTTACAATAATCAATATAATATCGTCTTGACTCTGCCTTTTCCCATTGCATTCCCTTTTTTTTTTTTACTCCCCAGGGAAACTGTCTTTAACTCTAAGCTGTTTTTGGTATTTAATTCTTTATTTTCATTTTTATTATTTATTTTAAAAAATTTTATTAGCGTATAGTTGATTTACAATGTTTTAGGTGTACAGCAAAGTGAATCAGTTATAACATACACATATATCCACTCTTTTTCAGTTTTTTTTTTCTTTTTTTTTTTTATGGCTGTGTTGGGTCTTAGTTGCGGCATGCAGGATCTTTTTTGTTGAGGTGTGCAGGCTCTTCATTGTGGCGTGCGGGCTTCTTTCTAGTTGTGGTGTGCGGGTTTTTTTTTTTTTCCTGTCTCTCTCTAGTTGTGTGTGGGCTCTAGTCTGCTTCACGCGAGCTCGGTAGTTGTTGCACGTGGCCTTAGTTGCCCAACCAGGGATGGAACCCGCATCCCCTGCATTGGAAGGCAGATTCTTTACCACTGGACCACCAGGGAAATCCCTTTTTTTAGATTCTTTTCCCATATTTAGATCCGTTCCCATTACAGAGTATTGCTTAGTAATTCTTTATTTTTATATGTCATTCTCATACTATTTCATATACTTTTCTTTTTATAAATTTATTTATTTTTGGCTACATTGGGTCTTTGTTGCTGTGTGCGGGCTTTCTCTAGTTGCGGTGAGCGGGGGCTACTCTTCATTGTGGTGCGCGGTATTCTCATTGTGGTGGCTTTTCTTGTTGTGGAGCATGGGCTCTAGGCGCGTGGGCTTCGGTAGTTGTGGCGAGCAGACTCAGTAGTTGTGGCTCGCGGGCTCTAGAGTGCAGGCTCAGTAGTTGTAGCGCACGGGCTTGGTTGCTCCGCGGCATGTGGGATCTTCCCGGACCGGGGCTCGAACCCGTGTCCCCTGCACTGGCAGGCGGATTCTTAACCACTGCGCCACCAGGGAAGTCCTGTGGCTTTTCTTTTCTTAATGATGTCCTTCGAAGCCTAGAAGTTTTTAATTTTGATCCAGTTTTCCAAGTTTTTCTTCTGTCACTTTTTTTTTTTTGTGGTACGCGGGCTTCTTACCGCCGTGGCGTCTCCCGTTGCGGAGCACAGGCTCCGGACGCGCAGGCTCAGTGGCCATGGCTCACGGGCCCAGCCGCTCCGCGGCATGTGGGATCCTTCCGGACCGGGACACGAACCCGTGTCCCCTGCATCGGCAGGCGGACTCTCAACCACTGTGCCACCAGGGAAGCCCTCTTCTGTCACTTTTGCCTTTGGTGTTACATCTAGAAAATCTTTGCCCAACCTAAAGTCATAACGATTTTTATACTTATGCTTTCTTCCTGAATTTATAGTTTTAACTCTTATATTTCGGTCTAAGAGCCATTTTAAGTTAATTTCTGTGCATGTTGTGATGTAAGGGTCTAAATTTATCTATCATTTATCACATTTATCATGTGAATATCCTGTTGTCCGAGCATCATTTGTTGAAAAGATACCCTTTCTCCATTGGATTGCCTTATTGGCATGTTTGTCAAAAATCAATTGACCAAGTTTACTTCTGCACGTTCAACTCTATTCCCCTGAACTCTAATGCCTATTCTTAGGCCAGTACCATACTGTATTTCATGTAGGTTTTTTAAAAAAAATTATTTATTTTGTATTTTATTTATTTTTGGCTGCATTGGGTCTTCGTTGCTGCACACGGGCTTTCTGTAGTCGCGGCGAGCGGGAGCCATTCTTTGTTGTGGTGCACGGTCTCCTCATTGCGGTGGCTTCTCTTGTTGCGGAACACGGAGCTCTAGGCACACGGGCTTCGGTAGTTGTGGCATGTAGGCTCTAGAGCGCAGGCTCAGTAGTTGTGGCGCACAGGCTTAGTCGCTTCGTGGCATGTGGGATCTTCCCAGACCAGGGCTTGAACCCGTGTCCCCTGCATTGGCAGGCTGATTCTTAACCACTGTGCCACCAGGGAAGCCCTTCATGTAGTTTTAAGGTTTGGTTTAATTTGTTGCCTATTAACGTGGAAAATGAGAATATACTTACTTTACCACTTGTTTCCAATACTTCTTCCCTTTTTCCCACTTTTATCATAGAGGTAAATTGATTTTTACTATTCAGGTTCTTTTAGAACTGAGCATTGTCTTGGACATTTAATGTTTGCTTTCTTGCCATGTTCCATTTCTAGGGCAGAGTATTTTTGCTTATTTTAAAAACATACAGGTCTTCCTGACTTGATTACAATTTCATTGTGATAATTTATTGTTACTCTGTTTCTATGATAAGAGTCAGAATGAAAGCAACTTCATCTTTTAAAAATAATATATCATTTTTAAAGGTCATCATATTATTACTAGGGATATATTTTTAAATTAGTCTTGGTGATTGGTAAGGAAAAAATGGATTTTTACAGTTTTTTCTTACTAAAGGCACATATAAACTATGATGTCTCCTGTTCGACCTCTTGCAGAGGATGGATGCCAATTGGTATTACGTTGTGTTACATCTGAATTCTCACTGTTGCAGGGCCTGTCACTGGGGCTTTTGCTGTGCTCTTGGATTACTTCAGAAATTATCTTATGCAGTGAATTTCAGATTTAGAGTTCATCTAGGAACACGAGGATGATTTTATTAGAAAAATCTCTTAATTCACTTATGTTATTGAACTAATTACAAATAATATATCATTTAGGTAGATGATGAAAGGCAGCAGAAATTCTTAACATGATTGGGTGGAATATTATGTATAATTGTAAACGCCACCCCCTCGTGTTTAATAGTGAACCACAGGAAGCACTCCTCGTAAGACACTAGCACATTCTCATGTTTCTTACCAGTGTTCCAGATGACCAAACCATTACAAATAAGAGTAAGTAATTAGAAAATGCAGGGTACCATTAACTTTTACAGGTGATATGATTATGTATACAGAACACTAAAGAGAATCAACTAGAAAACTCCTAAAAACAAAACATCCATAATCTATTCTACTTCAAGAAGTGTTAAAAAGTCTGTGTTAAAGTGTTAAAAAGATAATAACAACTTAGATTAAAAGTGATTGAAAAAAATTTAATAATCCTTTGAAAGCTTTCTAAGCAATAAAATTTGACTAGGGAAAAATTCTAAAAATTTTGTATGGCAGAATCAGCCAAAATGTATCAAAGGACATGTAAGAAACAGGGAATGGCTATTTGCAAGACAAATGACAAAGGGTTGTTTTACTTGACTTACAAAGAGCTAATCCAAGAAATAAATGACCAAAGATTCAAGAGAAAATGCTCAGTTTAGTTAAAGAAATGGAGATAAAAGTCCAAGAAAGATAAAGTTTTGCACTCAGCAGATTGGCAGACATTAAATTCTGCTTATACCCAGTCTCAGTAAGGGTGTAGAGAAACAGGCAGTTTTTAAAATTCTTGATGTGTGTAATAATTATTGCTGTCTTATGGAGGATACTTTGGTAATATCTCTCATTTGGAGATGCACATGTTCTTTGACCCATTGCTGCTTTGCAAAAAGAGCAATTAACCCGCAACTCCATTAGTGAATTCTGTATTGTCTTTGAACACAGTGAGGCAATAGGTCTGTATAAGATATACTTGTTAGCTAGAGAAAAGCTAGATGTGATGAAAGAAATGAACAATATTGTAATGCCTTAAACTTTGTATTTAAAAATGTTACATTTTGAAATTATTGCAAGCTAATAAAAAACCTGCATGTATAATATAAGGACCTTTTTCCTGTGCCAATGTGATACCCTATCTTTTTTTTTTTTTTGGTGGGGAGGGAAAAGCAAGAACACCAGGTGTGTTTAGTGTGCAGCAAGAACACCAGGGATCTTTCCCAAAGCAGTGTCTCCCCTGTCACTCTTTTAACTACTTCAGCGTGTGATTCTTAGAAGCAAGGATATTGTCCCACATTACTACAATATAATCATCAAAATAAGGAAGATAAATTACTCCTAATTCTCAAACCCTTTTCAAGTTTTGGGTTTGTTGGTTTGTTTGTTTTCCCATTAATGGCTTCTTCAGCTTTCTCAGGCTTTTCTGGTCTTCTATGACCATGACACTTTTGAAGGAAGTATCTGATAGTTCCTCATGATTAGATTCATGTAATGCGTTTTTTGCAAAAATAGCATAGAAACGATGCCGTGTTTTTTTTTCTCCTTTCATATCAGATGGAAGTTGTTTTCTATTTATCCCTTTACTGAAGATATTATTTATGTGACCAGAGTTAGTTTTTCTAGGCTTCTCCACTGTAATTTCTTTATATTAATTGTATTTCCTTTGTAATTATTATATTCATGGGAGTTTCTCTGAGACTATGGAAATATATACCACTCATCAAACTTCCACTTAAAATTAATTCATGTATATTAGAGTACACTCTTTCTATTTTATAGTATATTTCTGTCTTATTCAGTATATTACAATTCATTATTATCATTATTTATTTTGATTTGCAAATAGTCCTTGCTTTGGCCATTGGGAACCACTTCAAGATGTCCCCCGTGTCCTTCCTTGTTTGTAAATATCCCCATTGTTTTTAGAGAACTGTTAATTTTTTGCTAAGCAAGATTGTTAGGGTTCATCTTATTCTTTCCCTAATCCAGCACTAGAGTCAGCCCTGGTTCCTCACTGTGGAGAGTGTTATTTATTAAGAAACCATAACCTAGGTGTTAGATGTTCTTACTGCAGTTGGGATGTCATTGCTTCTAAGTGGACAAAGCTAGGGTATCTGTTTATTTGTATTTACATACACATAATTATATACATACGTACATCCATTTACATCTATGTTTTTTTCATGCCCATATCTTCAGTTCCACTCTTGACACCCCAAGGTTTTTTCCCTCCCTTTCCTAGAGAGTATTCTTTGTCGCACTTAGAATCATAGCAACCAGATATTCTCAGTATGTTTACGTACTTCGTTTAAGCCATGTCTTATTGCCAGCCTCCTTGCCTTGCTGACCCTTTGACACTCTTTGTTGGGCTGTCACCACTCCACTCATGCTTGTCCCCCATTTGTCTCAGTCTCCCAGACCTGTTACTCAGTTTCCTCTCCCCCCCTCATATAAATAGTCTCATTCTGCTATCCTGCTTTGGACCATCAAACCTCCCCGATGCAGCTGCCTATTTTGGTCAGCGTAATCTAATGGCATTTGGAATGAATTGGTGGGGTAAGGAGAAAGAGAACTCTGTGTGTATGAGTATATGTGAGTGAATGAATGAGACCTTTTTATGTATGTTATTTTTAGGGAGATCTGCAAGACAGGCATTGTTGAATTCTCCTTTTTGGGAATAAGTATTTGAATCTATTACTCTGTTTGTTTTACAGAAGTTTTTTCTTTCCCCCCCTTTTTCCATGTCACAGGAAATTTCGATTTTCGGTTTAGTTTTTAGTTTATTGTGCTGAAATCACCGTTTCGCAGATCTTCTCCCCTTTATTTATATATTCCTTTCCTGAATAGTTTGCATCCAAAAAAAACATGCTGACGGGAGAAAAATCATATTTTTGGAATTCTTTATCCATCTTAATTATAGATATAATAGTACACATCACTATCATAGAGGTTTATTTTTTCTGCCTTACACTTTGTCTTTATATTCCTTTGTGTGTATGTGTGTCTTAACTTTTCTTGCAGTTTCTTTTAAAATTTACATTTTATTTTATTTTTTATATTTCTTGGGCATAACAGTTGTGGTCTATTTAGGAGAAAACAGCCATACCAGTTATTTGAACCATACCAGTTATTATTATGGAAAAAATTTACAGATTAATTAGTTGTAATAAAAAGGACTATATACTAAGGTATCATGTAAGTAATGACTCAAGGAATTGGCTGCCACCCCTAAAACTTCGCTTCTGATTTCTAAGGTGGGATGCTATTTGGATGGTACTGGTGTTATGTGGGGGACATGTTGAAACTGGTTCTGGTTGTGTTGGGAAACTTGTAAGGTGGATCCAGATGTTGCTATGGGAAGGGTCTGCTTTCACTAGATTAAAGGAGTATACCAAGGAGTGAGTGACCCTGATGGGAACAGGATGCAGCAAGCCAAAAGAAAGATGCAAGTCCCTTTTCCCTCTTCTAGCCTGTAGCCTCCCTACTCTATTCCCTTGTGGCAGAGATTCTCAAGGAACCAACTGTCTTGCAGTCCATGCGTCAGAAGAGTCTAAGAGGGCAGGTCTGGACCTGAGGCAGCAGCTTAATGACTCACGCAGGCTACCCCTTTGGCTACATGGCATCCACACACACCTCTGCATATTTATAACTTCATGTAACAGCTAAACAACGGTCCCATCTGACGGGATGCAACTTTCCCTTCCTACAGAGGGAACCGTTTTCGCCCTTGTTCTAATAGTCATTGTACCGTCTCTGGGAGACTAATTTACTGCCCAGTCATGGGCTATGTTAATTACTCCTCAAATATACCCCCAGCCTATTTATTCTCTTATCTAAAGGCTAACCGGCAAAGGAAACCTCCAACAAAATTTTTGTAAAATAATAATGGGAAGGAGAAGAGAGAACAGTTAATATAACCAAATATATAATATTTATAGAAACACACATACTCATAACAAGGAAGAAAACATGCAGTGTCCCCATTTCTGCAGCTTGTCACAAAAATTCATACCTTTCTTAATTCATTACCCATTATATTATGTTTTCTTTGCCTTCAGCCAGGACCCTATCCGGTAAGATTCTTTACCTGGTTGAGGTGACCCAAACCTTCACTCCACAATGGATCTGCCTTTTTTGTTTGCTTTGATTTTCTATTAACTTCTGCTAATGAGCATGGAAGTACTAGACACCCCACAGAATCCCAGGGTTTCCAGACAAGTTCCCTACCACCATCTTCTGGCAGCAAACCAACCTTCCATTGGTGATTGCTGTCCATAGAGTAACCCCCTTCTTTGCTTGTGGCTTCAGGGAGAAATGTCCTTTATTAGTATATCAAACTAACTCTCTAACTGAAGTATTTCTTCAGTTGAAAATACTCTGTACAAACCTTCTAAAGTCACATGGCACCAGCTCAATATTAAGTCCATGATGGGACTGGTATGATTATAGCTGATATCTTAGTCTGAACTGTGTACATACACCCATCCACTGTTGATTTCTTAAACTTGTCTGAGAGTATCATCTACTCCTGACATTGCAGATGAGAAAGAGAGAGAGTAGGAACTGCAACCATTTGGTGAAATCAGCCTTTCATTTCTGAAAGCCCCTCCTGTGTAACCCTTTGAGGCTCCCCAGCCAAGGGCTCTTTGTTTTTGAATATATGGGGAATATGTCTTTATTAAGAATTCATTAAAGAATTGGTTAAGAATCTTCTTTCTTAAAACTTTTAATTGAAGTATAATGTATGCAAAGTATAAGTGTATATATGCTCAATAAATAAAAAGTACACACGCCTGTAACCTAACATTCATTGATACAGAACATTAATAACACCCAAGAAGGTTTTCCCCCTCTCATTACTCTCCTCCCAAAATCAACTGCTTGCCTGAGTGTTTTTTTTTTAACCTAAGGCTTGTGCATTTTAATTTTTCTTCAGGTTTCTTGAGGGATAATTGACATTACTTGAGTTTTAACAACATAAATTTCTTTTCTCTAATTTTGACCTTCCTCTACATGGAATTGTAAAATACGCACTCATTTATATCTGGCCACAAAGGTGTATGTCAAATTATTTATCCTCATTGTGGGCAAAGTGTTATGCTGAAAGGTATGGTTTGTTACCCTTGTTAAAAAAGGGATATATTAAGAGGGGGGGGAAATTAACGTGTCTCATTGTTAAAATGGTTATGCCATATTTACTCTGGAATAGCGAGTTATTAAAATTTATGTTTGCAGGTGATTTTCAGTGATTTATAAAAATATTTTTAATATTGAGTGAAAATAGGATGTGACTAATTTTCTTTAATTGCGAAGATCAGAACTTGTTGGAGAACAAATTTAGCGTTAAATAATCCCAGAATGTTAGTAGTGTGGTTAAAACTACTACACTAGTAGTTGGTAGTACTATTAGTACTACCACTAGTACTACTAGTAATAGTAGTCTAGGTTGGGTTTTAGGTTATTTTTGTCCTCCTGACGAAGCCTAGCAAACTTTTGTCTTTTGAAAGCCTTTAAAATATGTATGCATTATTCTGCATTATTAGGAGGGCAGAAGGGATTTCCCTATACTGTCTGAATGCCCTGAAGTGTAATTATATAATTTAATTTAAAAAAATAATTTGTTTTTACAGGCATTTCTCTGGAAATGGCAGCTGTGACAGTAAAGGAAGAATCAGAAGATCCTGATTACTATCAATATAACATTCAAGGTAATACTGTTTAATACAGTTTTTCTTTCCAGAAGTTATTGGTGGTTAAAAGTAAAATTATTTAATTGCCCGAATTCCTTAGATACTATTTTATTGATTGGTCCTTTGGTCCTTGACTAGCATGTATACTTGTAATTTATCACTGAAATAAAATAGATTTCAAAAATGGGGCACTAAAATAAACTCAGTTTACAGGGGAAATGTTAAATAGTCATTCATATTCTTAAAAGGACAAGCAAAAGTTGTGGCACAATTTCGAATTCAATTTGAATTTTCAGTTATTTGCAAGGCATAAGAGGTCTTCTAAACGTTTAATATCTCTGTGCAATAAAAATAACTTTGCATTATCACTATGTTAAAAATCTATAAAAGATAAGACATTAATTTTAGGTATTTATCATCTTGTTCTGTAGCTGCTTGATTATCAAGGGGGAATTAAAGGTCATAATTTCACAGTGCAGTTTGCTTTTATGCTTTTTATGCTTTGATGGGTTTTAGTTTAGAAGAACATTTATAGTTCATGGTAAGTTTAATTTTTATAGATGCATAAAGTATAAGATCTGATTGGTTTTATGTATATACCCATAAAACTATCTTCACTGCAGTCAAGATAAAGAAATGTCCATAACCCTCAAGTTCCCTTGAGTCTCTTTGTAATTCACAGCCCTCCCCAGCCAACCACCGATCTGTTTTCTTTCATTTTAGATTAGTTTGCATTTTTAAGAAATTTATGTAAATGGAATCAACATAAAGTATGTACTGTTTTCTTGGGGTGGGGAGCTATGACTTCTTAAATTCCACATAATTGTTTTGAAATTTCATCCATAGTGTGGCATTTATCGATGGCTAATTCCATTTTATTGCTGTTATTCCATTGCTCGGCTGTACCACAATTTGTTTATCCCTCTGTCTATTGATGGACATTTTGGTTGTTTCCAGTTTGGGGCTATTAAAAGTAAAGGTGCTGAAACATTTGTTTGGAAATACGCCTTCCTTTCTCTTGAGTAGATCCCTAGAACTGGAATAGCTGAGATATATGGTAGGTATTTAAGCTGTTTTCCACTGTGCTTTTACTATTGTACATTTCCATAAGCGGGGACAATAGTTCCAGTGGCTCCACATCCTTATCAGCACTTGTATGGTCCGCATTACTATTTTTAGCCACTTCAGTGGATGTCTTATGATACCTCTTTTTGGTTTTAATTTGCCTTTGCTTAATAGGTTTAGTTTATTTAAAAAGATAAGGCTTTATCAGTTCTGGAGTATTATAAAAAAGTTATGAATAAATTTGTTCTGTTTGTAATCATGTGAATATCTGTATACAGATATTTGAATTTCATAATTTTTATGTCAGATTTGAATATTTTATTGCTTGTGATGTTAGTAATCACATGGCTGAAAGGTTGGGTTAATTCTGAGGATTTTTAATTAAAAAGTTAAAAATTTGGGAAATATTTAGCCTTTATAGCAGTTGTTGGTACCTTACTAACATATATTTAATAAATACTGTTTAATAAAATCTTTTTAGCACATTATATTTAATTTTTAAAATAAGATGTCTGCCTTTATCCTTGGTATTGCCTTTTTTAACTTTGCTGTTACTAGGCAGGATTATAGAAGCTTTTTTTTCCCCCTTTTGAAATAGGGAGTGTGAGTGATTTAAGTAATGAGTGGAAATCACATGTTTATAGAGGAAAAGATTGCTGAAATGAGAATATTTTAAGTGCAGCTGAAGAAGGTGGGAGCCAGAATATTAGTTTTTCATCTAGGCTGAGAGATACAGTCCATGCAGTTTGGGTACTTCTCTTAATAATTAAGCTTTGGCAATTCTTTGTATATTCTGAATAAAAGTCCTGCAAATAGGTTAATTTGATGGTGTCCAACTTAGTGCTTTTTTTTTTTTCCCCCTTATATGAGTTGTGCTTAAGTATCATAGCTAAGAAATCTTGGTCTGACCCAGTGTCACAGAGATTTTCTTCTGTGTCATATAAAAGTTTTCATAGTTTTACATTTAGGTCTGTGATTGGTTTAGACCTAATTTTTGTATAGTGTGCAGAATACCAGGTTCAAACTTAAGGCATACAGATATCCAGTTTTTCCAGTACCTTTTGTTGAAATGACTGTTCTTTTTTTTGTTTTGTTTTGTTTATTTTTGGCTGCGTTGGCAGGCTTTCTCTAGTTGTGGCGAGTGAGGGCTACTCTTCGTTGCAGTCTGCAGGCTTCTCATTGGGGTGGCTTCTCTTTGTTGCAGAGCACGGGCTCTAGGCACGTGGGCTTCAGTAGTTGTGGTGCACAGGTTTCAGTAGTTGTGGCTTGCAGGCTCTAGAGCATAGGCTCAGTAGTTGTGGCGCACAGGCTCAGTAGTTGTGGCGCACAGGCTCAGTAGTTGTGGTGCACAGGCTTAGTTGCTCTGCGGCACGTGGGATCTTCTTGGACCAGGGCTCAAACCCGCGGCCCCTGCATTGGCAGGCAGATTCTTAACCACTGCGCCACCAGGGAAGCCCAACGACTGTTCTTTTTCTATTTTATTACCTTTACATCTCTGTCAGTTTTCTCGAGAATATTCTGTTACATTGACCTGTTTCTATCTTCTTTCAAAATTACATTGTCTTGAGGACTATAGTTATTATAAAGTCTTAAAATCAGATTGTGAGAGTCCACCAAAATTATCCTTCTTTTTCAACATTATTTTGCCTATTTTAGCTCCTTTTCCTTTTCATATAAATTTTTTAAATCAGCTTATTGATTTGTTCAAAAAGCCCTGTGGGGACTTTTTTTTTTTTCGGTATGTGGGCCTCTCACTGTTGTGGCCTCTCCCGTTGCGGAACACAGGCTCTGGACGCGCAGGCTCAGCGGCCATGGCTCACGGGCCTAGCCGCTCCCTGGCATGTGGGATCTTCTCCGACCGGGACACGAACCCATGTCCCCTGCATCGGCAGGCAGACTCTCAACCACTGAGCCACCAGGGAAGCCCGGCTTCTTTTTTTTAAGAGTTTTTTTTTTTTAATTATTTTATTTTTGGCTGAGTTGGGTCTTCGTTGCTGCGCGTGGGCTTCTCTAGTTGCAGCAAGTAGGGCTACTCTTTGTTGCAGTGCGTGGGCTTCTCACTGCGGTGGCTTCTCTTGTTGTGGAGCATGGGCTCTAGGCATGCAGGCTTCAATAGTTGTGGCACATGGGCTTAGTTGCTCCACGGCATGTGGGATCTTCCCGGACCCGGGCTCAAACCCGTGTCCCTTGCCAATGCAAGGCAGGCGGATTCTTAACCACTGCGCCCCCAGGGAAGCCCAAGATTTTTATTTTTATTTTTTTTGATGTGGACCATTTTTAAAGTCTTTACTGAATTTGTTATAATATTGCTTCAGTTTTATGTTTTGTTTTTTTGGCCGGAGGCATGTGGGATCTTCTTACCTCCCTAGCCAGGGATCAAACCCGCACCCCCTGCATTGGAAGGCGAAGTCTTAACCACTGGACCACCAGGGAAGTCCTTCCACCTTCCCCCCACACCACCACCGTGGGGATTTTGATGGAGATTGTGCTGAATCTATAGACTAATTTAGGTTGAATATCTTAATATTGAATCTTCTGATTCATGAGCATGATATATGTATCTTATCTATTTAGCTCTTTCTTGATTCCTTTCATCAGTGCTTTGTTTTCAGCATACAGGTCTTGTACATATTTTGTAAGATTTATATCTAAGTAATGTTTTTCAGTGTTATTGTAAATGGAGTACTGTTCTTTTACAGTTTCAGCTTCCAACTTTATTGCTGATATGTAGAACTACAGTTGACTTTTACATACGGACCTTGTATCTTGTGACCTAGTTAAAATTCATTTATTAGTATAGCAACTATTTGGGAAAAAAATCTTTGGGATTTTGTAAGTAGACAGTATTATTTCTTCCCTTTCATTTTCTTGTGTTAATTGCACCAGCTCTTCAACATTCCAGTGTTACGTTGAATAGTAGTGAGAGTAGGCATCCTTACCTTGTTTGCAGTTTTAGAAGGAAATCTTTTCTCTGTGAAAGCTGTAGGTTTTTTGTAGTTGCCCTTCATCAGATTGAAGAAATTTTCTTCAGTTCAGAGTTTGTAAAGAGCTTTTATGGTGATTGGTTGTTGAATTTTGTGAAAGGTCTTTTCTGTATCTCTGGAGATGATTACATCATTTTTCTCGTTTAGTCTGTTAAAATGGTCATCAACATTAATTTTCAAATGTTGGTTCTGACTCATATCTCTTAAGAACATTTTCAAATGTTCTTAAGAGATATTAGTTAGAAGTTTCTTTTCTTGTAAATGTCCTTATTTGGTTTTGGTAATACTGGCCTAAGTGAATTGGGAAATGATATATTTGAAGAATTTTTTTGTAGAATTGATATTATTCCATTTCTGTATATTTTTGGTAAAATTTGCCAATGAATCCACCTGAACCTTGAGGTTTCTCTAATGGAAAGTTTAAAAATTTGCTCCATTTTTTAATTTTAAAATTTCTTTTAATCATTGTAGTTCTGCTCGGGTTACGGATTTCTTCTTGATTAAGAGTCGGCAGTTTGTGTCTTTTAAGGAATTTGTCTACTTTGTCTTAAGTTTTCTTTCTTTTTTTAAATTTTAACGTTTGCAGGGTCTGTAGTAATTTAATTATAGTGATTTGTGTCTTTTTGTTTGTTTCTTATCGGTCATTCTAGCTCAGGGCTTTGTCGTAAAACTTGGCAATATTGACATTTTGATCAAACAATTAATTGTTGTCAGTATCTGTCTTATGGTCTGCATTGTAGAATGTTTAGTATCCTCCCTGGCCTCTTCCTGCTAGATGTATACCAGTAGCATCTCCCTAGTTGTAACAATCCACAACATCTTCCAGTGGAGAACCATTGCTCTTGCTCTAGAACTTTCTCAATTTTTTTCTTTTTTCCTCAAAGATCTAGCTTTTACAAAATTTCAGTGATTTTTTGCTCTTATGTTTCTTTCTTTCTTTCTTTTTGGTTGCTTTAATTTTAATTTGGTATTATTTTATGTTTCTTAAGATGGGAGCTTAAATCATTGAAATATTTTCCAATATAAGTACTTAATGCCGTAAACTTCCCTCTTAAGCATTAGTTAACTGCACCCTATAAACTTTGGTTATTTTCATTCATTTCAAAACATTTTCTAATTTCCCCTTTGTCCTCTGGTTTACATAGAAGTGTAGTCTTGTCTTGTCTTTTCTTTTCTTTTTTTTTTTTTTTGGCAGCACCACATGGCTTGTGGGATCCTAGTTCCCTGTCCAGGGATCGAACCCAGGCCCTCGGCAGTGAAAGTGCAGAGCCCTAACCACTGGACAGCCTGGGAATTCCCTGTAGAAGTGTAGTCTTAATCTCCACATACCTGTGGACTTGTCAGGTAGCTTTGTTACTGATTTTTAGTTTATTTCCATTATGGTTGGAGAACATTCTTTGTATAATTTCAGTTATTTCAGCTTTGTTAAGGTTGCTTGATGGTCATTCAGGCCTGCTATATCTGCACTGGCATTTCTCTTTACTTCTATCCACTACAAAAGTATTGAAATCTCCAACTGCCTCTGTCTATTTCTCCTTCCAGTTCTTTCACTTTGCTTCATGCATTCTGAAGATCTGTTGTTAGGGATCACTATGCTAGAAGCTCCTTTTCCCTTGGACTCCTTTCCTGGCAGCCTCTTTGCAGTGCAGACCGTTGTCCTGATTTGTAATAACCTAGGTTAGTTTTGTTTGTTTTTGTAGTTCATATAAATAGAATCCGTCAGCATGTATCAGGCTTCTTCTGTAAACATGTAATTTGTGAGACATTTTGTTGGGTGTACTTGTAGGTCCATTATTTGCATTGCTGTATTGTACAGTCATCCTTTGGTATCCACAGGGGGATTGGTTCCAGGGCCACCCCCCAGTATCAAAACCCACAGATGATCAAGTCCCTTATATAAAACGGTGTAGTATTTGAATATAACCTACAAACGCCCACCCCTATACTTTATTTAAATCATCTCTAGATAACTTAAATACCTGATACAATGTAAATGCTAAATAGTTGCCAGCATGCTGCAAATTCAAATTTTGCATTTTGGAACTTTCTGGGATTTTTTGTTCCCAATATTTTTGATCCATGGTTGGTTGAATCTGCAGATGCTGAATGCAGGGATACAGATGGCTGGCTGTATTTCTAAAATGCTTTTTTAAAATGTTTAAAACCCACAAACATAATATACATCTGTCCAGGTTTACTGAATCTTACATGATATAACATGTTAACTATGTTATTGACACCCTTCTTTAGGCCCTTCCAATTCCCATTTTTTTCTCTGTTCCTCCTGATTAACCATTTTCTTGAAATTGAGGGTTGTCCTTCCTGATAACGATTTTATATTTTAAATGCATATACATTCCCACGGAAGTATCTTTGTATGTGTATCCAGGCACCTACATTTTATGTGTTACATTTTCTGTTTTTAAGCTTGACTCAAATGGTATCATACTGTATATGTGTTTCGTATATGTTCTTGTATGTCATTCAGTACAAGTTTTTGAGATTGACCTATTTTTGTCACGTACAGATTTAGTACTATCATTGCGACAATTACCTGTGTGATTATACTGAAGTTCATGTGTCCATTCTCGCACTTAAAATCATTTATGTTTTCTTCCAAAACTTTCGGTATTCCAAAATAGGCTTGGACACATCTCTGTGTACCTGTCAGTTTTCCTCTAAGATGTTCTCAGATGTGAGCGTTGGGAAAGTGATTTGTCTGCAGTGACTGTTAGACACTCCCGGAGTTGTGCGGGTGAAGTGTGCTGCTGATCTTACGACAGAGTCCAAGTCATTTGCTATTATAACATGTATGGTTAAAAGTAAACAACATAATTTGGTAGTATAGTGATATGTGAAGGTATGCTGGGCAAATATTAACCAAAAGAAACCAAGTTTAGTAATATTAATTTGAGGCCAAAAAAGAAAAAGATAACAAATATGAAGAGTAAGACTATATAATTTATATACTAATAAGTCATTAAGTTAATAGGATAATCATTAATTTGTATATACCTAACAATGTAGCCTCAAAAGTCTAAATAAAGAATTGATATAATTTGATACAATTGATAAATTTGTAAATGGAGTCATGTGGGAGATTTTAACAAATGATGAATGCTTATAAATGGTAAATAGAGTATTTGAACTCTGAAATTTACAAACATAAGCTAGTTGTTGTATATCCACAACTCTTTACCCAGCAAATAAATGTTTATTTACAAAACATGGATCTTTTACAAAAGTTGACTTTATATTTGTTCACAGGTAGCCTTAAAGAATTCCCCGAATATAATGTAATTAGTTAAATTAGAAGTCAATAATAAGCATGTTATTTAAAATAGAAATTCTATACAGTGGGAATCCTAAGAAATACACTTTTATTGACTTAAAGAGGACCTAATTAAAATAATTTAGAACAGAACAATATCGATAATGATACATAGCTAGACTTGTGGAAAAGCAGCTAAAGCAGTATTTAGAAGTCAGTTAGTACATTAGCTATCATTTAATTTATTTCTTCTGTATATTTTTACCCAGGATCACATGACTAGGAGGCAGTGAATCTGGCATTTGAATTCAGGTGTCTTTCATTTATCATCTTGCTCTTAGTTGAGATTCCAAATACAAATAATTTTTCTATTTTCTATGAAATTGTTTTCTTCTATGCCGTGTCCTTTATTTATAATGTGTAGTTTTGTGCCTCTTCGTGAAATCCGTCATGCATTTGCAAAGCTTTTCAAAAGTCTTATTTTCCAAAAAATATTCAGAGGTAGTGAAGTGGTTTGTATTCATATTAATGCAAGGACATGTTTATGTTAAGTAGTCATTGAAAACACAATGTTTTGTTCTCTTTTAAATCTATTACTTTCACTAAAAGCATAATACATGCAGGTGTGTTGTCAAAATCTATAGTATTCTGTGAAGGTTTAATTAACACAAAATACCTTGTATGTTAATAATTCGGAAAAACCACGTTAAGTTATTAAAAAGCGTTTATGGATCTTCAGGAAGGGAGGATTCTGAATTAATTGTTTGTCATGTTTCTATTTCAGTGGAGATTCAAGCTTATTGATAGGTTAATTGCGTTATTTTAGAGATTCTGAGGAAGGTGTAACAATTTGATTCTGCATTTTTGTTTAGTATGACAAAACATTAAGCCAAATATTTGGCAAGGAAGAAACAAATGCACCTTGTAAGATATATCTGCCCTTATAATCTGTATGAAGTAAAAGTTGCAGTTTGCTGTCATGAACATTACCCATATCCACCATTTTAGACATATTGTTCCCATTCAATTCATGTCGAGTTAGTCATTTTCAAAATTTCTTTTGACTGTCTATATATGAGTTTATCTGAATACACCTTTTCCATTCACTAAGACCATAAATTGACACCATTCATTTTGTCAGTCTTTATTTTTTCTTTTCTTTTCTTTTTTTTTTGCCTTTTTTGTTCATGAAAAGGCTGTATTATTCCATATCTCTCGCCCAAATTTGTTTGCTGAAGTGACCCAAAATACATTTTTGGGATTACTTTTGAAGTATTATCTTTGTATCCCAAAGCAGGCCCTTCTGAAACTGATGATGTTGATGACAAACTCCCCCTTTCGAAGTCTTTGCAAGGTATAACTTTTTCACTTCCATTTTCCCACATACTGTTCTTATTTAATGTTTCTTTATATTGGACAGACTGTGTTTTAGTATTTATATCTGTATTATTACTTTTCTAAATGGAAAAGGAAAAAGAAATGTATTGGCCTTTTTTTTTTTAAACATATAAATGAACTTCACAAGCAACAATTTTTCAAAACCAATTTTCCCTTTTGTGAATCTAGTAATGAATCTCGAAATGGGTACATGACACACTTTCATATTTAAGGTAAAGTACACATTTATACCTTATATCAGAATAGTCAGAAATAAGGCTTATATTGCATAGTTAGTAATG
This sequence comes from Delphinus delphis, assembly GCF_949987515.2. Classification (NCBI taxonomy): domain Eukaryota; kingdom Metazoa; phylum Chordata; class Mammalia; order Artiodactyla; family Delphinidae; genus Delphinus; species Delphinus delphis. The sequence goes on along the minus strand of NC_082697.1, from coordinate 77,976,293 downwards.
TAAATATCAATAAGGTCATGTTGATACTTAGTTTTTAGAAAGGTTGTAAGATATCATTTGTAAATCCCTAAGTTTATTGATTGAATACCTCTTTGGGAATTTCTGTGTAGTGTTCCCTAACTTGATGATCATAGGCTGTTTGTGCTGGCTTTTACTTTACTTCTGTCTATTCTGGCTTTTAGCTCATAAGATTTATTTTATTTAGCTATACTTTTAATATAAATGTAATTGCTTATTTCAGATTTTTAAAGAACAAAAAGTACACGTAGAATCATTGTTTACATGTACTCTTGTAATATTCTGACCGGGTGGGACAATCACCTTAATTTTTCTTATTCTTACCCAATCTTGCCTTTTTAAGTACTGGCCTCTTCTCCGTTATCTCTCATTGTTTTGACCTCACATTTTTGTTTTCTTTGGCATTATAGTCAAAGAACCCAATGCTCCATAAATTCAAATGTTAACGTTTAATTGGGGGGTGGGGGCTGTGTGTTGATAAAGTGTATTTAAGAAGTTAAATAAAGAAATAATTCATGGCTACAGATTTATAGATTTATCTAGTGTTTTGAGCTCAGGTGAGTTTTCAGAACATGAAATAAGTGGAAAAGAATCCCAAGATAATTATAGCAGCATAAAGTTAGACATTGAAAACCAAAAACATTTTGTCTTTGCATGGCACTTTAAATTCAAAGGTGCTAGGCACTGAGTGACAGTGTTTGTAGTCAGTGCTCTTTAAAAATCAAGATAAAGTGTATTTGAAACCTGTGTCTGGGAATTGTACCTTTAGTATAGTTTCTTTAATTAGTTACCAATGGATGACAAAATAGACCTGATTTTGCTTCCCCTCCCGCTTTGTGCTTTATTCTTCCTTATAGGTAATATATTTTTATTTATACACGAATGCAGTGATTTTCAATCTTTTCTATGTTAGTAGCTCAGACATTTAAGGACAGAGGATAAATATTCTGGGGCAGTTTGGGCACTTGTCCTAATTGGCTCTCTTGGGTTTTAGATTACTTCTTTCCTATTTATGAGTAAAGCTTCTTCTCTGGTAGGATGAGCCTGTTTACCTTTTGACTGCCTAACCTGATACATTGCTTTATGTTCCAGTTTTTAGAAGCAGGCAGATTATATTACCTGAATTAAAATGCTTTTGAGACTAAAGGTAGTATCTTAAGTTTTAACTTATGAGTTTCCTTTAAGTGCAACTTTGATTAAATAATGGGGATTGAGTTTCCATAGCTTCCACCATAGTAAAAATGGAAAGCAGGAAACATTTCACAGCCCAACCTGAACTTGTTTATCTAGCCTTGATAGAGTCTATGAGCAAAGAAGAAATTTACTCTGGTGTGTGTTTTTGTGTGTGTGTCATTGACAGATGAGCATGGCACTTTGAAACATACTATTCTACTTCTCAAATTCTAACATCTATCAGTAATTATATTGTGTAGTTCCAGTAACTAATAGTAAATCCCCAAACCTACTTCGGTTTAATCTATATATTTACGTTTTAAAATAATTTTTTGAGCTTTCATACAGAAGTGTTACATGTTTTTCTGAACTAGATAACATTGTTTGTATTAACTGCTAAGGAGTTAAGGAATCAGTTTGTATTCGTGTTATTATTTGCATTGTTACCTAGTATCTCTTCTTCCAATATCAGTCTTTATTGGTTTATTATATGTGGTATATTTTCTTTTTAGGAAGCCATCATTCTTCAGAGGGCAATGAAGGAACAGAAATGGAAGTACCAGCAGAAGGTTAGATACAGGGATTTTTACTTTGCTGTATTTGTATTATGTTGTTCTGTACTGTAGAGAATATTATCCTTAAAACACCTTATTTGGAAATGAAATGATGATTGTTATGGTATGCCTTCTTAGCCAACAGGTTGTTTTTTTAGTCCTAAGATGATATTTAATATACCTCTTTTACTATACTGAATAGTAGAGCATATGGGGAGGAAAACTTAAGTGGTAAGTACAACTCTTTGTGATGCAAAATGCTGCCCATTTTTTCTTGGTCATTTTTTGCCATATTTTGAAAGAATGGTTTTAATAGTTAGAATTAAAATTATTACTGGCTCTGTTCATATTTCATTTTAAAACATACTATTACTACCATTTTTTTAAGTAGGGTAATGTATTCTCCATACGATTAATGAAAGAAAGATCTCCTCTCGGCTCATTTTTATATCCACAGCCACTCCGTGGACTGCTTGTCTCTTAGCCAGCCATCCTCCTTTGATTGTAGGATTGAATGGATATTCAACTATGGTACAGCTTTTTTAGTTATTGGAATCTTGAGTTAAACGGTTACCATGCAGAATGGCTTCCTGTTGCTAAGCCGTTTAGATAGTTCCAAAAGAATTTTTGTAGATTTCTCCCAAGGAAAATAACTGGTTAAGGTAACTGGACATTGTTTTAGAATTATTATTTCTCACATAAACTGGTTGTGTCAAGCCTTATTTTTTTAAGAATAAAAAGGAACTCTATTCTGTACCTTTTTATTCCTTATATTTGCTTTTTTGTTTTATTTTTTTAAAATCAGTAATTTGATCGTTTACTTTCTTCGAGTGGAGGGAGTTCTGAAGGTCCCTGGAAAGTTGACTGATCTTTCCGAATTCAGTTGTAGAATTAGAGTATTCTAATTGGAATACATTTCTTGCAGAAGTATTAAAATGCTCATTTTAAATAATATTTTAAATTTCTTGTTGAGTTTTTTTAATAGACGATGGTGTGGATGAAATTTTTTTGTTTTCTTTTACTGTGTATAGGTAATTAGATATTTCCTCTGTAACAAAATCCTCTGTTTTGGATAGGCAGTATTTACAGCAAGGAGATACCTGTATACAAGACAAATTGTACTGGGGTTCATTGGGCAATGTGAATTAGATATTAGGCTTTGAACTACTTTATTTTTGAGGAAATTTTTATTGTCATATTGCAGTGTTAATAGAGTCGAATTGAAGTTCGGTTCTGTTCTTTATTCCTTTACTAACAAGTAAACATAATCTTTGGCAAATCAATTAATCTCTCAACCTTTGCAAAATGAAAAGAGAGTTGATGAAGATACTCTCTAGCTGAGCTTCCAGCACTAACATTCTGATGTACATTTGTTTTGTGTAGTAACACAAATATTCAATTTTGTAAAGTATGTTGCATATAAAGTTAGGTGATACAGTCCTGTGTGCATTTGTTATAGTCACTGTTTTGATATGAAGGTCCCCATTGCAAAAAATTTGATTGTGGTTTTATTTAACATTATAAGCCACTCCTAGGATTTCTGAAAGGAGAGGAGAAATAGTTTAAAAAGAATAATAAAACCTTTGTTTTTATCCTACTGTCTTCTAGTTACAGCAGGAAAATAATTGTGACTTCATTATAATTTTATTCCTCTAAAAATAAAAGTTTTTTGAGTCCATTAATGCAGGTAATTTGGTATTATCTAATAGTTTTCCAGAGTTTCTCTACTTTTTATTTTCTTTTATCCCTACTTACAATGAAAAGGGTCAGATATTTTAACTTAACAAATACGAGATGAATTAAAATGCCAGTAAAATTTTATAGTAGGCTGCTTTTGGAATATCAAATCAGTAAAATGTTGGAACATAATAGAAAGTGCTTTATAATGAATGTCATTTTAGAATTTTATTTTTTTCAAGATTCTACTCAACATGTCCCTTCAGAAACAAGTGAGGACCCCGAAGTTGAGGTGACTATTGAAGGTTAGTTATCTAAAAGCATTGATTCCAAAAGTTTACTTCTGGTCATAAAAATATTTGTCACATTCACATTGCTAAGTATGCATTTCATTCATTTTTAAAGGAAACTTGTGAAAAAAAACTGAAGCATATATGTGTATGTGTGACCAAAGCAGCCCATATCCCACCAGCACACCCAGTGCTTTGGGAGTTTTAGACAACAAAAGTAAGCCGTGAAAATGAGCAGTGGGCCAACCTATATACTTTCTATCATTGGGAATAGAGAATTTTTAAAAAGCGAAAACTATGACCAGACTGGATGCACACAAAAACAGATTTATAACCTGTTTATTGGGTGTGATACAAGAGACTTAATTAGTACTGGAACCCCTGTGTCTACCTTAGTGAAGTGGAGGAGAAGGTGTTGATAGTTTTCCCCCATAAAATGCAGTTAGAGGCTGGCATATAATCTGTCCTTCAAAACTTTGGAAGCAGCAGCTACAAAAATATTCGAAACTAATCTCTCTATATAGTTAAAGTTGCTTCAAATGTAGTTTTTTCTTCAAAGATAATGCATGAATGCAGATGAGCCAGTTTGTCCTGAATTATTTAAAGATTCAGCTAATTATTAACAGTATCATGCTTTATATTTAATAATTATTAAATGTGTATTGATTTTTTTTTCCTTTGAAGTTATCTCACACTATTCCTCTATAAGTTCTTTTTCCTCAAAGTAGGTTTCTCTAAGGTAAAAATACAGCTCTGTTAACCCCCGCCCTACTCCAGTGACCCTCGACTCAGTGGTAGATGTCACTTTATTGTTTATACATCTAAAAAGAATTTGATGTATATATACACCCATGCATATTTCGTTTTGCGAAAATATATGGGTGTTTTCAGCATACAGCATTATAATGAACAAATAAAATACACACATATCACATTTTCCGTAGTTTTTTTCCCCATAACTTTACATCTTGGTACTTCATCATTATTATTTTTTTTAACTGCTAAATAACCTTTCTTGGTTTGCTATCTTTGTCTTTCCTTTTTTTTTTTTTTAAATAACCTGTCTCCTACTGGTGTCCACTTGGTTATTTATGGTGTTTGGCTACTTCAAGCTATTCAAAGTGTTTGTCTTCATTGCTTCTAAATTATAAGTTGATTGGTGGCTTTTACCTAATATCAGAAATTTTCTCATACTTTGTGTGTTAACATCTCAATTTAATATACATATTTTATCACTAACATAATTTTACTAACCTAAAAGCAGTTTTGAATTGTTTCTAGTCAAGTAAGTAAGTAAGTAACTAATTTGTCCACACCGGACGGCATGTGGGATCTTAGTTCCCCAACCAGGGATCGAACCCCAGCCTGTTGCAGTCTTAACCGCTGGACTGCTAGGGAAGTCCACAATAATTGAATTCAATTGCATTTTAATTTGTAACTCAACTATGAGAAGAAAATCTATAAATATTATATTATGAACACTAAGAACCTTTTCCTTCCTATAGAGATAAGAAAAATTGATGATTAAAATTATTAGCATAAAGCTTTTAAATAGGACTGATAACCACATGGATTTATCTGAAAACAAATCTTAAAACAGATAAAGGCTATGTTAGAACTGTTTAGAAAATAAACACTTGTTTTTAATAGTATAAGACCTTTAAAGGGATGTCAAGATAATTATGAAATAAATGGCTTATAAACTTGAAATGTGTGTCAATCTTTTCAGTTTTAACTCTTTGGAGGGAGTGATAGATCCATTTCTTTTAAACTGAGACATAGTACCAGAAGTTTGATACATCATCCAAATTTGTCAACAAGTAGAATTTTGCTATTTAGGCTGCTGCCTTATGTTCAGAAGACCAGTGAAGTACCAGGTCTGTGTAACGTAATTACTTTTCAGGGTAGCATTTTCTGTGGGATATGTGTTTATGAACAAACTATTATATACCAACTAATTAAATTGCTAATTAATTGTTATCCATACATTAAAGGAAGGTAAAATGTAATCTGTGATACTAACAAGGCAGGTCAAATGAGAACTCACATGCACATCTTTTTGATAAGTATATTGTATTTTTTTCTGGAAAGATGATTATAAAATCCTAGAAACTAGGAAAATATCCATAGTTAGAAAATTAAATTTTGATACATTCTCATATTAGAAAAAATATATTGGCATTGAAATGGTAGCTTTTTTAAAAAAATATGCGATCTGAAAAAAGACCCCTAGTGTAATATGCTTAGTGGAAAAAAAAAAAAAAAACCTGCCTTTCAAGAACAAGTCACCTTCAAAAGGAAAAGTGTATCTAGAGAACTATGTTAGTTTTGTTTAGGAAAATACTTGTGCTTGGAAGGAAATAAGATAATCCTGCTTGCCTGGGGGTGACTTTTGTTTTCTCATATTGTATCTTTCTGCATTTCCCAAAAAGTTCATAGAAAAGAAAAAAGAAACTTTGTCATCAAGTAAGTTTGTAAGATTTTCCACAGTACTTTAACCTTGATATCTTTATTTGCAATTATGTGACGTTATGAAGGGTTTAATTGAGATTGACGCAGACACGTTAAACTGCAGGAAATAGTCTATTGAGCTGAGATGTGCTCTTCCATTTGTGATGATCAATTTGTTATTGAAGACAGTGGTGCACATGTATAACTTTTGTGACTTAGGTTTGGGAAATACCCCTTGGAGTAATATGGCTGTGCGTGCCTTAATTTCATAAACATCATGACTACATTTCTGGGTAAAATCAGACTGTTGTCAGGTCTCTGACACATGCATGTCTTTGATAAGTGTAGAGACAGTCTTACCTAAGAGTTGTTTGAGGTCTGGCTGTCATGGGTGTGCTAATAACGGGAAGTGTTTTGCTTGAGAAGAGGTCTCCTTACAGTGCAGTTCACTTTCAGTGCATTTTTCCCCGAACTTGAGTCATTCACACATGTTTATTCTGCTGTGGCCTAACCCCCTGATTGTTCCTTAACTTAATTTGTCTTCAAATTGATTTTAAATTTTACTTTATTTATATTTATTTATTTGGCTGTGTCGGGTCTTAGTTGTGGCGCGCGCGGGCTTATCTCTAGTTGTGGTGTGCGGGTGTTCTCTCTCTAGTTGTGGCACGTGGGCTCCGTAGTTTGCGGCATGCTGCCTCTCTAGTTGAGGCACACGGGCTCCGTAGTTGTGGCACGCAGGCTTAAGTTGCCCCGCGGCATGTGGGATCTTAGTTCTCCGACCAAGGATTGAGCCCGAGTCCCCTGCATTGGAAGGCGGATTCTTTACCACTGGACCACCACGGAAGTCCCTTCAAGTTGATTTTAAATAGATTAAAAAGGTTAATTTTGTGTCTTCTTAATAAGTAAGACTCTTTTTGAAATTTAAAATTTTCTTTCTTAAATAAATTGAAAAATATACATAAATATTTACACACCGGAATGCAGTTCACAATACCACCTATATATGGACTATACTTTTTTGGGGTTTTTAAAAATAATTTATTTAACAGTCTAGGAAGTTTGCAGCCATCAGCAGTTCCAGTGCAATTTCAGGTGCAGTTGGAATTCAGGAATCTCCATAGAGCTGTTAGTGTAGCAAACCTTGTAGGTAAAGGTAAAATACATGTATACTTTTGATAGCACACGTGAAGGGATCTTTCTAAAATTGACTTCATTAGTTTCGTTCTCAGCAAACTGACCTGGGCCACTCAACATGGCTTTTATTGTTCCTGATGTTAGCGCGTGTTCTCTTTTTACAGTAAATTCGTGACCTCCCAAAGATATCAATTTTACATGCATGGCATCAGGGCCCTCACAGCCACCGTAGGTTTTCTCTTCTCCATCCACTATGTTCTTATGAAATTCTGCTTTGCGTCCACAGGAACTTTAGTAGTTTCTCATCAGCTCCGCAGCAACCACTGTCACCGCACCGGGTCCCCGCACGCCACCACAGCCCTATGCCAGGGCCACTTTGGATAACACTGTTTTAGAGTTTGAATAGTTGGATTTCATCCTCTGATAGTATCCTTTTTCATGAAATTTATGCTTAGGACATTCATAAATACTTGGCTGCTGCACAAAATTAAGGACTACACTATTCAAATGTTCATTTAATCAGTCCACAAACGCCAGGCACCTTGTATGTGCTGGGGGCTGTACTAGGTGCTAAGGTGTGAACGAGATAGGCAAGTCCATTGGAGAGTTTTGAACAGAGAAGTGATAAGTTCTGTCCTCCTTTTTGAAGAAACAGGGCTGCTGTAAAGACTCAGAGCAGACCATAGTGGAAGCAAAGCTATTGTAGTTATCCAGGGCAGAGAGGGAGGTGCTGTAGAACTGGATGGTGACAGTAGGGGTAAGGAGTGACTGAGTTCTGGGCATTTCTGAAGATAGAGCAATCGTCTTTGCTATTTGTCACTGTTTACTTATTATGCTTATCTTATAAATGTCACATGAGAGTTCATAGAATCAATGTAATTGGGTAGGTTATCATTTGAATACTTTGTATTTTCAACTTTATAGTTGGTGACAATCACTTAGTAAGCATCCAATTATTATGTAAAAAATAGACTTTTGGAGGATTTAGGACCTGGGTCCATGGGTGGAAAATGCCATCTATTAATTTGAAATGTGTAGGGGTAATTAATTAAGAGAAAGAGTGCCTGGTTTATTTTGATTTGTTTCTTTTACTTTGAATAGGTGTCAGATTATTTGATAAAACATTACCAATTTGATTATGTTGAAAAGAGTATCAGAAAAAAATTTTATATGCTATTAATGCATTCATCAAGAATTGGATGAGTTTAGTAACACATTTTAGCTCTGAGGTCTGTGTTATCTATAGGCATATTTGTAAGTATGTTGCAAAAAGGAAAACAGGATTTTTTTAGATAGTAATTTTGGGTTAGGGTCTGTTACTGCCCTTTTTCAAGGGGTGGGAGACTTGTTTGTTTTTGGGGTTTTTTGCGGTACGCGGGCCTCTCACTGTTGTGCCCTCTCCCGTTGCGGAGCACAGGCTCCCGACACACAGGCTCAGCGGCCATGGCTCACGGGCCCAGCCGTTCCACAGCATGTGGGATCTTCCCGGACCGGGTCACGAACCCGTGTCCCCTGCATCGGCAGGCGGACTCTCAACCACTGCACCACCAGGGAAGCCCGAGAGGCTTGGTTTTAAGACTGAGGCATAGCTGTCACATATTCCTCACTGAATTGCAGCTTTTGCATGTTAAAATATCTTGAAATTCATTTTATAAGCTTTTAGTTTTGATGATGTAAATATTTTTAGTTTGGGCTTAAATTGGAAGTGTCCAGAGATATGTGTCTTTTTACACAAAAGTGGTTGTTTATAATGTTGAAGCACCATGATAGTTAGAAAACAGTGCTGCCTGCTGGACTGATTGTTAGAGGCAGACTGGTTTCTGCTGCAGAGAAATAATTTGGATCCTTTGTGAAAGAGATTTTGAGGTCAAGAGTAACAGTTTTTCATACTTTTTCAAAATCAGAGTTTTTTGCTGCAAGAGTCCAAAAAAAAATAGAAGGTGTGGTTGAGTTCATAGCTCTTCTTGATCTAATTCTATGTTTCGTATGAATTAAAACACTCTAAAATCAGGTAATAAATATATGAAATGGGTTAGTCTTTTAATAAAATGTATGTTGTGGTATTTTATCATCACACATGATTAATTTCATCTCTGTTTACATTTAATAGATTGACTTCATTATTTGTCACTGGAGAAAAATGTGATAATCACTTTTTAATAGTTTACAGTCTTTGTTAAATCATTTGTTATCTTGTTAAAAAACACTCTCCTAGATTTGTCTTTTTTCTATTTATGGTCGATGAGGTTACTTTTATAAAATATATTTATACTATTAAATCCTTTTATTTTAAAATGTTAATCTGATTGAACAAATGAGGTCTTGGACACTAAAGAAAAGCTCTCTTGCCCTTTCCCCTTGGCCTCAGTTTCAAACCGTTCAGATTACAATTGGGATGGATATAATAGAGCACTGACTTTTCATTACCATCCTAAAGCTATATTTTATTTTATACTCTTTTGGTTTTCATGTTATATAATTCAATTAGCAATAATTTTAAATGATAATCTATAGAGATATTTAGGCTGCATTAACCTGTAAGGAAAATACTTTTGTTTTAAATGTCATTGCTTAATGTTTGTAAAGAAATATTAATACTAAGCATTTAAAATGCTTTGACAATATTCATAGGTGAAATGAGTATATTTCATTTTACCCTTTGCAAATTAGCCTGAAAATACTCTCAGGCGTCTAAAAATCTATTTAGAAATTGGAAAGGGGGGGTTTTGTCAGCTGTGTTCAGAATTGAAAGCCAGACGTTAGAGAAATACCTAATACGTTTTCCAAAATGTATCTACTTAGGTGTGAATCTAATTATTTAATAACCTATTTAAGAATCTTTTGACCATTTTTAATCCTTGTAGTAGTTTAATCATTATGAGCCCATGTTACATAGTCAAGTTTTATTTTACTGGTAGTTTGTCATTTTTAAATTGTTTTTTACTACAAATTTTTTTTTTGTTTTTTCTGGATTTGAACATGGGTTTCTACAGTGGAATTCAACGCGTGAAAGTTTTTGTAGTGTCGTAAGTTGTTTATATGATAACTTGTTCCTGAAATAGTATTCCCTTTCCCAGCACATAAATGGGTCCTAATATGACTTTATCTGGTATCAGTGACATTGATACCTTTTTCTCTTATTGGTTTGAATAGTCAGTCAGTAAATGATTTTAGGTAATCAGAATATCTGTTGACATTACAGTTGGCCCACCGTATCTGCAAGCTTTAAACAACTGCAGATGGAAGGTATTCAGAAAGAGTTTTTTAGAAAATTCTAAAAAGCAAAACTTGAATTTGCCATGTGCCAGACAACTATTTACATAGCACTTACATTGTCTTAGGTATTAGAAGTAATCTAGAGATGATTTAAAGTGTAAGGGAGCATGTGCGTAGGTTGTATGTGAATCATATGCCAATTTATATAAGTGACTTGAGCATCCGTGGATTTTGGTATCCACAGGCTTTGTCTGTAAAGGAAGAACCCAAAGTCAGTGAACAAGGGCAGCCATGTCTGTGTTCTCTGATGCTATGTAGGAATGAGATTTAAGTATTTTAGGCTTTAGTCAGATTTTCCCTTGATTAACATACAAAGTATATAAAAGTTATCCATTGCTGTCCAAGGCATCATTGTATATTAGGCTAAATTTGAATTTCTTATTGTTTTTTGAGAGTTAACCTGTTTAGCTGAAAGAATGATACCCATAATTTCATCTCAGCTTCACTGTCTAGCATATGACATGATTAAGTCATATAGCATTCTCTGGTCTTGTTTGTTTAGCTATAAAATGAGAATGAAAATTATACTGAAAAGTGGAACTTAGTGTATCTTATGGTATCTTTTTGTTACTGCTGTTGCCTTTAACCCGGTGATTATTTTCTTCTTCATCCCACATTTTTTTAAAGTATAGATATCTGAAAATGGTATTTTCAATAATTTATAGATGGTGTTTGAGCAGAAATCTCAGTAATGTGCCAACTGATATTTTCAGGGACCAGAAGAAGATGACAGTCGATAGCTTTTCTTACTTGATCCAGTGTCCTTTATTCTAGCACCAGATGTATTGAAGTATCACGGCAGAGTTGAATTGCAGGCACAGCCGCAAAGAACTCTTACTACAAACTCTTGGGTAGTCTATATTCTGTGATTAAATATATGATCGCTCATTTTCTCCATACATGGATGAATCAACAATACCTGTTTCACAAATAATATAATCTTACTGCTTTTAGTTTTGTTGGTTAAAAGTTTTTAACATACAGTTATCCAACCTCCTTTATGTATGCTTGAATTTTGTATAAGCTTAAATATTTTTCCATTCAAGACATATTTTCTCCCCATTTTCTTATATATTTGTATAGTTGTTGGTAGCTGTCTCCATTAAAACCTTTTTCTTGGAAGACTTAAAATACACTATAATTCTAGACAGCTGTCTGAGAGGAGTTAGGAGAAGGGGAAATTTGTATGACTTAATTCAAATTAAGCAAACTGAAAAAAAAGGAGCAAGACATAGGAAAACGAGGGTTATTCACTTGAGCACCTCCGAAAAGAGTAGGAAAGCTGGAGATGTAACTGGGAAAAAATACGCTGAAAATGTCAACACAGAAATAGCGGTTGCTGTCCCAGTCGCATTTAAATCCCCCCACGTCTTTTGAATGCTGAGAATTTTACAGGCAGTGGCTTTTAGACTCACTCATTTAGACTGTTCCTCCAGTGATGATAGTTTTTTTTTTCAAGATGATGATTATTCTCCACCTACCAAGAGACCAAAGAGCAATGAACCTCCCCAGCCGCCAGTCACAGAACCTGCCAATGCCGGCAAACGGAAAGTGAGGGAGTTCAACTTTGGTAAGTTGTCAGTGAAATGTGGTCCTCTTTTCTTTTTTTTCCTTCCGAACTTTTTCTGTTACTGAAGAGTTATAGCATTCTTTGGGGAGGATGCCTTAAATATATTACTACCTTATAATCTAAGCTGAGGAAAGCCATGGACAGTTTGAAGTAACCTTAAAGACACTGCTTACACGTTTGTGTATACCAAAGCATAAGACATTGTATCTTCTGTTGTTGACTAGAATTGGTAGACTTAAGGGAATTTCCTGGCAGTCCAGTCATTAGGACTCGATGCTTTCACTGCTGGGGCCCAGCTTACTTCCCTGGTCAGGGAAGTAAGATCCCACAAGCCGTAATGTGGCCAAAAAAAAAAAAAAAAAAAAAAAGGTAGACTTAAAAATCAGTGTTAATGACTTAGTAATTCAGTTATTTGTCTGAGATTTGGATCACTTCTTTATTTCAGATACAATTTTTATATTAATTTTTCTTGCTTTGTGTAACTGCTGGCCTCTAATCTAATCAAACCACAGTGGTATCCTTTTGAAGGGACTAAGTAAAATGTTAGTGGCAAGATGTGTTTGTGATCCATATTTTGAATAAATAGAACATTTAGCTTTATACGTTTTTTAAATAGTACTTTAATATTTTAAGTTGTCCTAGTCATAATTACTAAATATAAATTGAAGTTACATATATAGTAAGTTTATATATATTCTTTAGCATGCTATTATAAGTTGCAACTGTATATAAAGTCTTATTTCCATGCAACTTAGACATGTTTTAGAAGGTTTCCTGCACAGTCTTGGGGACCTTTCTCTCTTTTTTTTTTTTTTTTTTTTTTTTTAGGGACCTTTCTCTTTTTCGCCTCACTTTGAGGTGTTTAATTGACGGGTCTTTTCTGCCCTCCTGCTTTTCGGAATTTATAAGTTTAAAAAGAGGTACTCAGTGTGAAGTGTTCTGAAAATAATTTTTAAACAACCCTATAATCTCTCATTGAACCAGTTATAAGAACCGCAAAAAAAGATAAAGTCCTTAGGAAAACAGTAAAATTATATAGACAGGTGGATTATTAAAAATCAGGATATGTTATGTAGAAAATAAGTCGTTAGATGTTGGGTCATCTTAAGAACGTTATTAGTGCCTCCAAACAGGGATTTATCATTGAGTTTTAACTTTCTCTCAATTTTCAGAGAAATGGAATGCTCGAATTACTGACCTGCGTAAACAAGTTGAAGAGTTGTTTGAAAGAAAGTATGGTAAGTCTAAACTCAAAAATTCCTGTAAGGTTTTGTTGGTAAGCTTTTTAACAATGGAATTACTGTTCATCTAATGTGAGCAAGTCCCATTCTACCAGTGTTTGTGCGTTCCTTCCTTATCTGTCGCTGGAAAGGTAGTGGATAGTGTCTGTCCAAATATTAGAAATTCTCTTTCCAGATCACAACAAAGCTTTAGAAGTTTCCTTTCTTTAATTATCAATTAATATTTCCGTTAAACTTCCAGCATGCATGTTTGGGAGTTTATTTATATATTTGTTGCAAAATCTTGAATCTTGGAGATTTAACTGAAGAGTGTTTTCTTAAGCAATAGTCTTCATTAAACCTGATGTGTTAAATCTTGTATTCATCTAGATGCCCTTATTTTCCCTACTCTCGATAGATACCTGAGTTTGTTAGATCTCAAATTCTCTTTTCCTTTTATTTTAGTATTCCGTCCTATAGCTACCTTTATATAGTAATCAGAGAAACAAGATTTATTATCACCTGGTATCAAATGCTCACCTAGAAATAGCAAAAATTGTTTAAAAATATCTGTTTTGTTGGGTTTTTTAAATGTGGAGAATTCTTTGCAAATGACTGGCGAAGCTGTAAAATTGTATAATACAATGAATTGTAACTTGAAAGTCTGTAGTACTATCCTGCATTACTGAGCTTCTCTAAGTGAATTTTTAATTTAATTTTATTTTTTATAAATCTGTTTTATCCATTTTTACTTTTGGCTGCATTGGGTCTTCACCACTGCGCGCAGGCTCTCCCTAGCTGCGGCAAGCGGGGGGCCACTCCTCGCCGCGGTGCGCTGGCCCCTCACCGCGGCAGCCTCCCCTGTTGCGGAGCACGGGCTCTAGGTGAGCGGGCTTCAGCAGTTGTGGTGCGTGGGCTCAGTAGCTGTGGCTCACGGCTCTAGAGCGCAGGCTCAGTAGTTGTGGCGCACGGTCCCAGCTGCTCTGTGGCATGTGGGATCCTCCCGGACCAGGGTTCTAACCCGTGTCCCCTGCATTGGCAGGCGGACTCCCAACCACTGCACCACCAGGGAAGCCCCTCTAAGTGAAGTTTTTAAATGATAAAGCACATTGGGCTTATTTACTTTAAGTAATTTGAACAGTTCCCTATCACGGATTATAACAGTCCTCAGTGAAGATCTAGAATTAGAGTAGACTTCATGAGGAATTCAGTAACTTTTTCTTTATTTTTTTATTTCTTTATTTTTTTTTGCGGTACTTGGGCCTTTCACTGTTGTGGCCTCTCCCGCTGCGGAGCACAGGCTCCGGATGCGCACGCTCAGTGGTCATGGGTCACGGGCCTAGCTGCTCCATGGCACGTGGGATCTTCCCGGACCGGGGCACGAACCCGTGTCCCCTGCATCAGCAGGCGGACTCTCAACCACTGTGCCACCAGGGAACCCTTCTTTAATATTTTCAGTTATTTTCTTAAGGTTCTCAGTATTTTTCCCATGTTTCAGTAGTCAGAGTCTACTGCCTATGATTTTGTTTTATTTTTTTTTTGTTTGTATAAATTTATTTATATTTTATTTTTGGCTGCGTTGGGTCTTCGTTGCTGCGTGCGGGCTTCCTCTAGTTGTGGTGAGCAGTACTCTTCATTGCAGTGCGCGGGCTCTAGGCATGTGGGCTTCAGTAGTTGTGGCTCGCGGGCTCTAGAGTGCAGGCTCAGTAGTTGTGGCGCATGGGCTTAGTTGCTCCGCGGCATGTGGATCTTCCCGGACCAGGCCTCGAACCCATGTCCCCTGCATTGGCAGGTGGATTCTTAACCACAGTGCCACTAGGGAAGTCCTATTGCCTGTGATTTTATTTAGACCATTTCAAAGTAAAAACTCACAACATATTCTTTCTACATGGAAGCACTATATAACGTGGTGGTTAAGATTACAGGCTATGGGGACAGACTGTCTGGCCATGTTCTCTTAGTCCTCTCTGAGCCATTTGTGAAAGGCATGAGAACTATAGCTCTACTCTGAAGATTTGATGAGATAGATGAGATAGTGCTTGTGAAGTGCTTCCTATAATACTTGGGATGTAAGTACGTAAGAAATGCTTGCTGTTTATATTTTTGTTATTGTATTCTTAATTTAGTACTATTATGAATAAAAGTAATTTACTTATCACAGTTTTATAAATTTCTGTGTTTCTCATAGAGAGAAGCAAAAGTTATGTTTTTACTTCTGTTGTGATGATGATATATTTATTTGATTATTTTGCATATAAGAGAATAATGTTTACCAATCATTGTGAAATTATAATAACAATATTCACATTTCATAATTTCAAAGCATCTTTAATGGTAATTGCCTTTGGGGAAGGTATTTTCATTGTTAAATGTGAATATGATTTTCAGATGTAGTATATCAATGAAGGATATTAAATCTAACTCAGAATTAATGTGTAATATGGTACACTTGAAACTTGAATACAAAGATTAATGTTTAGCAAATAAACTTCTACATAAAATACCAGCAAAAAAGTGGACCTGTTCTGAGAGGTGATTCCTGAGGGAGCAGGGGCTGAGGGGAGTCCACCGTAGTCATTTTTGCTTTGGAACCTTTCTGGCAAGGTCAGTAGCATCTGTGCTGTTCTGTTCACTGGAAAGCAGTTTATATAACTGTGCTATATGTTAATTACATGAACTAGAAACCTTTGAAAGAATTAGTGGTGTTTGCTATGTAGTCATGGAGAATTTGGCATGGCTTTACTTAGTATCAAAATGTTTGCAATTTTTAATGCTAGCTAAAAATGTGCTTGTGTTGTAGATGAACGTAAATTGATGCTTTTTGAAACTTTTTATTATGAAATTCATACTTCCAAAGACCCTCTATTTAAATATCCATCACCCAAGTTCAACAGTGTTTAATATTTTATAATATTTTCTTTCTTGTCCTTTCCTGTCCTCTTTGTGATACAAGAACATTTTAAAACTCTGATGTCCAAGACATCATGTCATTTCACCTCTCAAAACTCTAAATTGTAAAATTCCAAGTTGGGTGAGAGGAATGCATTGTCTTAATCTCAGTTCCATTGTCACACCTAAAAACATTATACTGTTTAATACCCAGTGATATTTAAATGTCCCCTATTGTTTAGAAAAACTGACTCTTTGTAGTTTGTTTAATAAAACTATCAAAGTCTGTTCATTGTATTCGATTCTTAAGATTCCTTGTGCATTTGGCTTGTTGCAGTTGTTGTATTATTTTACTCTCGGTAAATGAATCTTAGAATTTTTACAGTTCAGAAAAATGTTCTGCTTCAGTTATTTTATTAAAAAATCCTTTTTACATGAACATTTATGTTTTTAAAATATTACTTCTCATTATATGCTGTATGTATTAGCTGAAATTAGCTGGTATATTTTTCTGGGGTCATTTATGGTTCAAATTTGAGTAGAAAGTCTGCCTATATCTACATTATTTCAAAATAATATATTATTTCATTGCAGTTTTGACTAAGTAGAGTGCTGGCATCTTTGGTGGTATTTTCCTCTTAGTTCTTCTGTACTATTTTGCTTCTGATGCAGTGATAATAAAAGTTACAAAGCAATATGTATGTATTCGATTATTATTCTATTCTACAAACTGTGCTTAATCCTTGTCATTTCATAATTTTCCCTTTCTCTTTTTACCCTTAAAGCTCAAGCTATAAAAGCCAAAGGTCCTGTGACGATCCCGTACCCTCTTTTCCAGTCCCACGTGGAAGATCTTTATGTAGAAGGACTTCCGGAAGGAATCCCTTTTAGAAGGCCATCTACTTACGGAATTCCTCGCCTTGAGAGGATATTACTTGCAAAGGAAAGGATTCGTTTTGTGATAAAGAAGTAAGACTCTTGGACTTTGGTCTTTGTTCTTGATTAGTGCATCTTTTTATGTTGTTGACAAATATTCACTAACCACTAGGGCTATATTTAAATTAAGTTTGAGTTATTATATGTTGTTTTATTTCTACTTTTCAATGTGTCTATGTCAGTTATGCCAGGGTTGGCTTTTGGAGTATGAACACCTGTCCATGCCTGACTGGCGTACCACTGTTATTTTCTTTTACAATTTTTCTCTACGTGTGCTAAAGAAAATACTGAAGTATCAGTGTCTTATTGTTTTAGGCCTGAATTTTAAAAACCATAGGTGGAAATAAAGTCGATTATAAAATAAAAATAAACAATAGAAGTAAGAATGAAAAGAAAAAA
Organism: Delphinus delphis; assembly: GCF_949987515.2. Taxonomy (NCBI): domain Eukaryota; kingdom Metazoa; phylum Chordata; class Mammalia; order Artiodactyla; family Delphinidae; genus Delphinus; species Delphinus delphis. Next base: position 77,958,706 of record NC_082697.1, on the reverse strand, counting down.
AGAGCAGAATGCTATAAATTCTTTAGCACTGACGTAAGGGTTGTAGCAAGGAGCTTTAAACAAAAATTTATGTGCAGCAATTGGAAGTGTAAATGCTTGCATTTAAAAATGGCAGCCACATCACACATTTCCATAATTTCTACTGACTAAAATTCTATTAAGATTACAATAAAAGTTTAAAAAAACTAAGAGGGCATATAACAACATTTCAGCAAATGTTGATATATGAAAACTTTCTAATTAGATGCATGAAGCAAGATGCATTTGTAAACAGGAACAATTGGAGAATAGTTGTCTAGGAAATTATCAAATATAATTGCTAAACTAAAATTTTCAATGCAAGGGCTAAAAGATTGTTAGTATTATAAATTGTAAAGATGATTGTGTATATGAGACATGAGAAAGGATATGAGAAGAAAACAAAGATATATACCTGGTCACATTTCATAAAGTTTCAGTGTCCTAAGGATAAAGGTAGAAATCATTAGGTTCTAGAGAATAAGACCATGTCATCATAAAGAATGAAAATCACGCAGATATCATATACTTGATTTGAGTAGTAATGGATGTAACGCTATTAAGTCATTCTTTCCAAGTTCGAATTGAAAATGATTTGAACCTTGAATTCTGTAGCCAAACACGCTTGAAAGCAAATAGAGATTGCAGCATGAAAGAGGTTGGGTAGCAGTTGGGATGTCTCCAGCACAAGTAACAAAAACCCTTATTCAAATTGGCTTGTTACAGTAAGATTCTTATCTCACGTAGCAAGGGGGTCAGAGATAGGATGATTAAAACAGTGATACTTGGCAGTCCAGTGGTTAAGACTGTGCGCTTTCACTGCAGGGGGCACAGGCTTGATCCCCCGTCAGGAACTAAGATCCCGCATGCCGCGGCCAAAAAAAAAAAGTTAAAAAAATTAGAAAATAAATAAAACAGTGATACTTGGGGCTCTGCTTCTGCTCCTTTCCAGATTCTTCCTTCCTTGTGTTGATAGTTTCCTTAGACTAGTGAGCTGGATGCCATAGTTCCAGAACTCACAGCCGGACATGTCTACTAGGAGGGACAGTAGCTACCTGTGTTTCTCTGAGAGAAGGAAACCTTGGAATATGGCCTTACTTCTCTTTGGTTAGGATTATGTCAAGTGCTTATTCCTCAGCCAGGCACAGGCATGGGAAAGATAGCACCATGATGGGTGTAGACCACGTAGTACTCACCTTTCAGTGAGTGGGGGCGGGGTTCACTTCCCCTGAATTACGTGGCTTTCATTTTAAGTTCTAATATGAATGGATCTTTTTGAGTCACGTGCATCTTATAACTGATTTAATTTTTTCCCACATATCTTTGGGCTATAAATAGTAAAGTCAATAACAGCAGAATGATAGTCATTTGCAGAAGTATTCGTGTTCATTTTTCTGGCAGTGCTCTGATACTGTTGAGAAAGTGGGGAAATTAACAAACACCTTGATCAAAGATTATAACCAAGCAGACTTGCCTCTGTATTGGTATTAAATAAGGGAATGATAGGACTTAACTAAGGATAAAAAGGACCCAAGAAATACCATAGGTAATAGGTGAGCTGTCCTCCACAGAGAAACTTGCTGCTAAGAGATATTTTTCTTTCAAATAAATTGTAGTTTGAAAGATTTTGTCCTCCATTTTTCTGTGAGCAATTCAAGTGAAACTCTCCTTACACAAGACAACGTGGTAGGCAGCCATGCAGACTAGCAGCATTGGCATCACCCGGGAGCTTTCAGAGACACCACATCTTAGATCCTACCTAGATCTACTGGACCCATCCTGCATGTGATGAGGATCCCAGATGATTCCAGTGCTCATTAAAGTTTGAGACACCCTGGTGTGGAGAACAAGCTTTGAAGTCAGAATAATAATAATGGCAATTCAGCCCGATGTGTCCAGTACAGTCAAGCACTTTATAAATCACCCACACTTTTTTTTAACAGATGAGGAAACAAGGCAATGAGAAGGAAGGAAGGAAGGAAGAAGGAAAGAAAGAATGAATGAATGAATATTTTGTAGTCTCTCATGAAATTGAATGGTAAACAAGAGAGGCTTGTTATAAAACCCTGACACCAGTCCTAGTCAGGAATCAAATAACCACTCCTTCCTCCCTGCATATTGATATATTAATAAGCCTGTTCTAAGAACACTTGTACTGTCATTTTCTTACAGTGCTTGCATTTTAATTTGTTAGAAGTTTTGAAAAAAATTTTTGAATGACTAAGGAAAACATACAAATAATTTTATAGATTTTGCTCATGGTTGCTCATCTTAAAGCATATAAAACTCTATCTTTGTGTATTTAAATGTTTGTGCAAGCTCACCACAAGGTACTCATGCTGTGCAGGTTCTGTTCAAGTCCTTTCGATGTCCTTATTTATGGGAAGCCATCTCTCACATTTGGAAGGGACTTTGTAAGCCTTTCCCCAAAGGTTAATGTGGTTAGTCTTGATAAACAGAAACTAGGATGTTTACTTAGAAGGGTAATGCTATACTTCAGCAAATGTTTTATTTCACAGCTCTTCCATTGACTTAACCCTATATTAGTTTCTAACATTTTCAAGATTATGGTTAATATATGGCCATGATTCTCTGTGATCTCAGTCTCCCCCGCCTTCCCTGTTACTTCAGGATATTACAACAAAATAGAGTGAGGCGGGATACATACGTTAGATTGTAAAAATTCTGTGGGGTGTTTGTGTATTCCGAAGAAGTTTTTAAAAGCATGTATACCGTCCTGCAAATGTTAATTTTGAAATATATATGGTTTTTATAACCAGATTATAGATGGGTTTTTTTTGTTGTTGTTGTTTTTTTTTTTTTTTTTGCGGTACGTGGGCCTCTCACTGTTGTGGCCTCTCGTGTTGCGGAGCACAGGCTCCGGACGCGCAGGCTCAGCGGCCATGGCTCACGGGCCCAGCCGCTCCGCGGCATGTGGGATCTTCCCGGACCGGGGCACGAACCCGTGTCCCCTGCCTCGGCAGGCGGACTCTCAACCATTGCGCCACCAGGGAAGCCCCTATAGATGTTTTTAAGTAAGGTGGTCTTGAATGTTATGTAAAATTGAAGACTCCCAGTTAAAATTTTTGCAGTTTGCTTCCTTTGGTATTATGCTTTTTTTTTTGCGGTACGCAGGCCTCTTACTGTTGTGGCCTCTCCCGTTGCGGAGCACAGGCTCCGGACGCGCAGGCTCAGCGGCCGTGGCTCACGGGCCCAGCCACTCCGCGGCATGTGAGATCTTCCCGGACCGGGGCATGGACCTGTGTCCCCTGCATCGGCAGGCTGACTCTCAACCACCGCGCCACCAGGGAAGCCCTGGTGTTATGCTTTTAAGAAATATCTTTGATTTGCAAAGTTTACTCTGTGTGTGTGAGTGTGTGTGTGTATGTGTCTGTGTGTACGCGCGCACGTATACACACACTCCGTGAAGCACATTATGAAGCCATTTGCAGTTACCATTTGGTTTTATTACTCTGGAAATCTCAAGAAATTAGGATTTAGTTGTGCTCAAGAGTTCAGGCTGTCTTTTAAAAACTGGCTTTGATGACTGAATATGACATAAGTACTAGTAGTTATTACTTTTGCTGAATATTGTCTGGTAAATATTTAGTAATTTTTCTCACCTTTCAGACATGAACTTTTGAATTCAACACGTGAAGACTTACAGCTTGATAAACCAGCTTCAGGAGGTAGGTCTCCAGACTTGTGTCAAATAGTAGGTCAAATCAGAACATGATGTACAAGGAATATTGTCCAGGATTCTCTAGAATAATAAACCCATTTTGTTTTTAATAACCCATTATAAATAAATGTAAACATCACATTTCTGGATAAACTATAAAAGGACCATGTCTGTTCTATGTTTGAGATACAAAATTTTTCTGGCATAATGTATTGAACAGTTTATTATCCTAGTCTGTAGTATCCTAGTCTGTATTAGTATCAGTTGAATGATCATCCATCATTATACCCAGGAGTTAAAAAGACTTATTTCTTAGAGTACGTAGCCATGGGCATCATCACTTGTTGGTTAGATGTATTTTGAAGGAAATCCAATCATGATCTGTTCTCTTAGTTGCTTTTGCTCTGGAGTGGAGGGAGTAGGGTGGGGATATAAAATGGAAATTGCATCACTTAGAGTTGGTGTAATGAAAGGATTGCCAGCATTATTGTGGCCCCAAATTTATCATCACAAAAATCACCTGCTAGCTGATCTTGAGTAAAATGAATTCTATTTCCTAGCTTCAGTGGTGACACTTTCAATTTATCTCTGTAAAATCACTATTGTGAATTTTCATTTTGTTATTGTTTTGTTCTTACACATTTTATTCAATGTCAGCACTGTTTTAATAAACACATTCTAAAATCTTAGAAGTAATTTTAGTTAGAACAGAAAAACAATACCACCTATTTAGTAACATTTAATAATTTATTAATGTCATCAAATTGAAGAATTTGTGTATATTACCCTTACAGTAAAAGAAGAGTGGTATGCCAGAATCACTAAGTTACGAAAGATGGTAGATCAGCTTTTCTGCAAAAAATTTGGTAAGTTTAATTTTCCCCCCTAGCTAAAGTATATTACAGAATAACTTTTCCAGATTTTGCTTTAAGAAAGTAAATACAATGGATGACTCATTTCCAGTTTCCTTTATTGTTGCTTTTTTAACGTATACTATGAAAAGTTTTAAATCTGTACAGAAGGGAAGAGAATATTGTAATGAAAACCCACGTACTCTTGACTAAGTTATTTATACCGTGTACAGGTTATTCGGCACAGGGCATTTCACAGTTTGGGAATCCTTTTGTCTTCGTACCTTTTAATGGTGTACCACAGTGGCATCTAGGGGACCACCAGTAGCAGTGTGTCCCTGGAAGGCAGGCTGCTGCTTAGCAGTGTTTCGGTTGTCTTGTTTGTAGTGCTTGCTGTGCTTGCATCCCTAAACACTTAAAATACTCAGGTTTGGTTTATCATTGCAACATCTTTTGTTACCAGAAGTAACTCCCTTGCTTTATTGTACTTTTCAGCAGTGTTCAACATAGTTGTCTTATTTTTTTTCTTTCTTAAGCTTTTTTTTTTTTTTCTCTTAAGCATTTTAAACTATTCTTACGGGAAGTTTCAAACGTTATTGACTCTTGGTTTGTTCCTGGGTTTCTTCATGTCTTATTGGCTGTCCTCTTCATTCTCTTGTTGGTACCTCCCTTGAGTCCATTCTTTAAATCTTGGGGTGCTACTCTACAGCTCAGTCCTGAGCCCTCCACAGATAGTCCCACTCTTATCTTAAAAATAGAGTGTTGTCTATATTCCCGATGACTTTCACATTCAAGTTTCTAGCCCTCTCACACCACACCTTTATATTCACCCAGCCGTTTGACAGCTCTTCAGACTTCACGGGTCCTAGATAGAGTCCTTGATTCCCCCTCCAGCATGTTCCTTTCCCAGTCCTCCCAGTGGCACCACACTCTACGTAGGCTTCCAAGCCAGACCCCCTAGCGGTCACGCTTGATTTCTTCATTTCCACAAGGCCTCCTGCTGACTCTACATTTAAAACACACTGCAAATCCATATCTTTTTCTTCTTCACTGCTGTCTGTCACTGTAGTCAAAGTCAATGCCCCAAAGCAGCCAGATTTTACTGCCTACCCTTCTAACATAAACCACGAAGCACACTGTATGTCATCACCCTTTAATTTTTCTTAAAGCACTAATGGCTACCTTTTTCCTTCCACTACAACACAGTTCAAACAGCAGCCCAGATCTTGTCTCTCTTGGCTATTAGTAGAACAGTGCTTGGGCAGATACTCAACAAATACTGAATGGACCAGTGTCATTAAAAATTACTCAGAAGGGGGCTTCCCTGGTGGCGCAGTGGTTGAGAGTCCGCCTGCCGATGCAGGGGACGCGGGTTCGTGCCCCGGTCCGGGAGGATCCCACATGCCGCAGAGCGGCTGGGCCCGTGAGCCATGGCCGCTGAGCCTGCGCGTCCGGAGCCTGTGCTCCGCAACGGGAGAGGCCACAGCAGTGAGAGGCCCGCATACCGCAAAAAAAAAAAAATTACTCAGAAGGACTTCCCTGGAGGGCCAGTGGTTAAGACTGTGCCCTTCCAAAGCAGGGGGCACGGGTTAGATCCCTGGTCAGGGAACTAAGATCACACATGCCCCTCGGCAAACAAACAAATAAATAAAAGTGTGACTCAAAAAAATTTTTTTTAATTAAATAAAAATACATGGAACAGTTTTTAAAAATTACTGAGAAATTCCTGAGCCTTGAGAAGAAGTCAGAGTGTAAGTTTTTCCTCATCAATATCCTTGACCACCGAACATGAATGTAGGACCTTAATGAAAATGTATCTCCTCGTACATCTGGTCAGAAATCAGCTAATGAACAATAAACTAGAGAATCTTCACCACTTTAAAAATCATTATATTTCCAAGACATTTAGTGAAATAAGATTATGAACCTTATTTGTCATTTGAGATGCCACCATAGTGTCATCATAATCGTAATTCATGAGTAGCTGACATAGGATAATGTGCATCTGCATTAACAGGCTTAAACTTTGGCCTCACATTTAGTTCTAGAAATTCAGCCTGGGGTAAGAAGCAGCCAATCCTATTAGATCATGGGTGCCTGCCAGCCAGCCATGGCACCCATGACTTTTCCCTCATGGAAGGAGAAAGCTGTGTGTGAGATAGTGTACGCATAGAGAGAAAAATTGGCCTGTAGAAAGTATTTTCTCATTGTATCAGAGCTAAGAAAATAGATAACTCCTATGTATTGTTACGTTACAAACAGCAAAATCCTGCTTGTGGCCTCAGGTGGGTCATTTGGGACTGGAGTCACTTTAGAGAGTGAGAAGCCAGCAGATTGGTGCTTTCTTTAAGGTTACTGAAAGGGAAAGAAGAAAACATAAGATTGTCTGTCATATCAGACACAAGTCTTGAAAGTTGTATAGCAGCAGCAGCAGAGTCATTCAGCACCTGTGAACCCCCTAAGTGTCAGGTGCTAAGAACTCAGCAGCACAGAGGATGGTGAATGCTTCCCCTGGGAAGCATTCATTTATAACTTGGGGAAATATGCATAGCAAAGCAACCAGTAAATATGCAGTATATTAGAAGGTGTTAAGTGTTCAGGAAAAAATTAAGCAAAATGAGGGGGATAGGGAGACAGAGGGTTGGTTACTTAATATAGGGGAGACCTCGTAGATGATGTGATGAACACTAATGCACTTGGCCTTCCTCTTTTCTGTAACTTGTGCTGTTTCCCTCTCAATTCCAACAGTTTGGTTCTTTTTTATTTTATAGAAAGTTTGTTAGAATTAGGATTTTGTTCTTTTTTGTTATATTTAACAGAATAATTACAATTAATATTACTCCCAGGTGTGAGTGTGAAAGCCTTTACCATATTTTAAAAGAGAATATTTCTTTTCACAGCCATGATCTAAATTACATTGTATTTGTTTTTTCAAATACACACTCCTTACTGTTATCAAAGAGATCCTATACTTGAGCCCTTCAGATTTGGTGCTAATGAAATGAAGGAAGAAATTAAGACAGAAGGCCTTTGAATTTGAGAGGAAAGTCAAACTAACAATCAAAGAAATGCAGATGCTTCAAGGAGCCACTCTTTTTTCAACCATCAGATTGTAAAATGTTTAAATGTAACTCAGAATACGAGGGAGACCATAAGTGCTGATACTTTGTAAATTGTTTGGATCTTTCTTCTTACAAGCTCTGTTTGGATGTGGCTTCATAGTGGGGGTTAGTAATTACATTTTTACATTTTAAAATTTCAATGCCACACCTATTCAAAAGTAGAAAAATAGTACAATGCATTCCCATATACCGATTTTTATAATCAGTGATGTTTAAGATTTTCCACATTTTGTTCATCCTTTCCTCTTTCATTCCCCTTGTAGGAATTTAATAAAGCATATCACAGGCATGGTGTCATTTTCCTTGTTCAGTGTGCGCCATTGAACAACACTTTTATTTATATTATTTTATTTTTGGCTGTGTTGGGTCTTCGTTGCTGCGTGTGCGCTTTCATTGGTTGTGGCAAGCAGGGGCTACTCTTCGTTATGGTGCACAGGCTTCTCACTGTGGTGGCTTCTCTTGTTGCAGAGCATGGGCTCTAGGTGCACGGGCTTCAGTAGTTGTGGCACACGGGCTCAGTAGTTGTGGTGCACGGGCTTAGTTGCTTCACAGCATGTGGGATCTTCCTAGACCAGGGATCGAACCCGTGTCCCCTGCGTTGGCAGGTGGATTCCCAGCCACTGCGCCACCAGAGAAGTCCCAACATTAACGTTTTAAATACAGTCACAGTGTCCTCATCACACACTTGACAGAATTAACAGTCTCTTTGCTCTTACCCAGTCCTTCATTGAGTTTCCTCATTTATCTGAAAAGTATCTTCTAAGTTTTTGCTTCGAACCTGGATTTAAACAATAAAGTTTCGTGCCTTAATTTTGCTTGATATGTCTCTTTTAATCTAAACCAGCCTCTGCTTACTATTTTTATTTGTCATTCCATGAATTATTTCCTTGGAAAATGGTACACTGATGAGGTTTGAGGGGTAAAGAACAGTAATCTGATGGTTGCAATACAGGTAGAAGTATAGCCTGAAGTAAGTTAGTGTGCAAGAGCCATAAAAAGTTTATTGTACTCATGAAGCATTAAGTAGCAAAATTCTGCCTCCGGATATTTGAAAAAGTAGTATTTAAGTTGCACTCTTTATTGTTGGTCATGATTTTCTTCTTTTTATTTATTCTCAAAGATACTGAGAATTTTAAAAATAAGATCTTAGAGGGACTTCCCTGGTGGTCCAGTGGCTAAGACTCCACGCTCCCAATGCACGGGGCCCGGGTTCGATCCCTGGTCAGGGAACTAGGTCCCACATGCATGCTGCAACTAAAGATCCCGCATGCCGCAACTGAGACCCAGCGCAGCCAAATAAATATCTTTTAAAAAAGAATACATAAAAATAAGATCTTAGAGCTATTACAATGGCCTTAGTATCAGGAAACTTAAATTCACCAAAAGTTACTTCTTGATCATGGGTCATTTAATATTTGCATTTGCTGTATTAAGTCTATTTCAGTAGTTGCTGTTGATATTTTCAGAGTATACTTCGCTTTTTAAAAAGTTGACATATACTTTGCTATGGATTGTAATAAAATACGATTTCAGCAGAAACTTAATCTCCAGTCTTTTGTATTGCTTTTCTTCTGTAAAGCTGAAGCCTTAGGGAGCACCGAAGCCAAGGCTGTACCTTACCAGAAGTTTGAAGCACATCCTCATGACCTCTATGTGGAAGGACTACCAGAAAACATTCCTTTTAGAAGTCCCTCGTGGTATGGAATCCCAAGGCTGGAAAAAATTATTCAAGTGGGCAATCGAATTAAATTTGTTATTAAAAGGTAGGATTATAATTTGCAGAAACAAATTTAATGTTGTCATTAAGAAAAAATTAATTTTATAAAAATGGGCTTTTCCCCTTCCCAGTTGGACTTACTCTCCATATTTAAGATTAAGGTATTACATTTAGATTCATTTTTTGAGCAAGTGTCTATGCAGTGCCAGGCACCAGATGTACAAAATTGGGTGCACCAGGAATCCTGTCCTTGGGAGGCTTATTATATAGATCAGTGCAGTAAAGTGCTACTTGAACACTTTAGGGGAGAAGGCAAGGGTGGCATGCAGTTTGGTCACTTGTGCATAGAGAACGCAAGAAGGGGGTTCAAATAAAGGAAGTAACATAGGTAGGTAGGCGCAGGGAGGTGTCAGATGTACTCGAATGTTCGGCTAACCACACCATTCTGTATGGAAGGATTGATGACCTTGAGGGTATAGCATGATAGACAGACTGAGGTGGCCCAGTGGAGGAAGGCTTTCTGTCCTTTGCAATCAGCAGAGTATTGAAGGGGTTTTAAAGCTGATTCCTCTTAAAATAATTTGAATTGGACCTTAAGAGGGTTATTTTGGCTTGAGTTTGAAGGCTAGCAGAATGGGTAATTTGAGGGCAGGGAGTGGGAACAGAAGGCCCATTTAATAAAGAAGAATTATCGTTGGGACAGAATTTGTTTGCTGTTTGGGGGTTGTGCATTTGTGTGTCTGTTTGTTGGGACATGCTTTAGGGTGACATAGCTAGATATATCTACCTGTATTGTGCTCTAGTTCATCTCAAGTTTCAGAAACAGGAGGTCGAACTGCTTTGGGGCAAAACACAACTGTTTTGCACAAGTTAAGCTTAAAATTCCTTTGAGGACATACAGGTGGTTCCACCTGAATCTTTGTAAATTGCTACTTTAAGAATAATTAAAGTCACCAAAATGATATTGTCACTGCAAATGAAGGTGGAGTGAACCACACTGGAAATTAAAGTGGGCTTAAATGCTCTCATCCTGATGTCAATTGTATTTTTACAGACCAGAGCTCCTGACTCACAGCACTACTGAAGTTACTCAGCCAAGAACGAATACACCAGGTAAGATAGTTGTGAAATCCTTCTTAAAAGCTTAAGTAAGTAGTTTCTAAGCTTTTATTAATCTTTTAAAGCCATGGAATTCCTCTTTTTTCTCCCTTCCACCCAAAAAGTCTTTTGTGGAAGGTCAATACAGGCACTCCTTGATTTATCCACATGAACATAAGCAGTCTGGGGGGAGCTCGAGCTTCGGATTGAGACCGGTGGTATTTAGTAGAAATAGAACGTGCGTCACAAATGCAAGCCATATATGTCATGTAAAATTTTCTAGTAGCCAAATCTGTTTTTCATCCTGTAATCAACATAAATACATGATGAGTTAGTTTACATTTTTCATTTCATTTATCTACATTCTTTATTTGAAACTCTGGTGTGTATTATACACTTACAGCACATCTTAATTCAAGTAGCGACATTTCAGGTTGCCCACATGTGGCTAATGTGCCAGACCATGCAGATGTAGGCCTTAATCTATTCACAAGGACCTTGCTTTTAAAATGGCAAATGCTGTGATTGCAGCAGCTGTGCTGACATCATGCCCAATAGAAAAGAACTTTTTAAAAGTCTCGGTCTCAGTTGTCTGAATGGTTTTATTTTCTTTGAGGTATACGTGTGCCTTTATTTCTTTCCCATCTTTTTGTTTTCCATTCCATAATGTCAGAAAAAGTGACCACAACTTGTAGATCTTCTACAACCTTAGGAACTTCTATTGCTAAGAACCAGTGGGTGTTTCTGAATTGTTGCAGTTAATCTTTTCCCTCCCTCTCTCCCCTGCTCCCTCCCTCCCTCCCTCCCTCCCTCCCTCCTTCCTTCCTTCCTTTTCTTTCATTTTTTGCAGTTAATCAGTTTTGTAAATGCTAAGGTGAACTACTATACAGGAGGGGTTATTTGTCTGAACTGTAATACTGATTCTTGAGCTTTTAGGGTACCTGGAGGCAACCGGTGAAGGTCACCAGTATGCCAAATAGATTGTATATAATCTTTTGTTTATCATGGCATGAGAAGTATTTGAGAAATACTGTACTAGGGAAACAGACTATCTTGTGCCCAGAATCCTGCCGGGGAGAAGACAGAGTTGAGGCTTAACTTCTCAGGCTGAGCAGCAACATTAACCCAGCAAACTCCCCAGAGTGCTTTTGATCTAGGCAAAGAAACAAAATATTGGCGACAAATTGAAGATTGGACATGACAGACTTTGCTAAGCAAAATAATGCAAAGAAAACTATTCCCAAAGGTAGTGCTTTAACATGCATTAGTCTGAGTATGATGAAAGTCTATGTAGGAGTCTTTGTTTCGCAAGACAGACCTCAAGTTCAAGCTTGTGATTAATGTGATCACTGCTTTTATTAGGAGCAATTCTAATAATGACTGCAAATTGAGGATGTGAAACATGTATTATTGGAACGATCTTTAGGCACCATACAAGTTACTCCGAGGATTTAGTAATATTTTCAGTAGTACTTGATCTGCTGTTTTCTAGCATAGATGGTTACGGGCCTATTATCAAAAGACTCTCCATTCTCCCAATTATTAACAATGCTTGGCCTTCTACCATTCGTAGAAGACCTTGGAAAGAATCAAAGGTTGTCCTTCTTCATTGCAACAAAATGTTACTGGGTCTGCCAGTCACCTAGGCGTTAGTCTTGCCGGGCCAGTTCAAGTCCCAGCATACCTGACAGAAGAATTGTATTAGTCCTTGCCATCAGAGACGTCTGCTTAACTCTGAGGTAACAGTTGTATGCTTAAACACACGTGGGTGCACTTTGTTCTCAATTTGGTAAAAGGTAGATGTCACATGTGAGAAAGTTGGGGCACTAGCCAGATAGCTGAGCTTTGAAGGGGAAGAATGAGAAGGTACTTGGTTCTTGTGTAGAATGGTACAGAGATCTTTTTGTATTAGAGCAGCAAATACCAGAGAAGGAAGTGCAGGGTGAGGCAGAAGGGCTGACTGAGCACCAGGTTAACAGAAGCCCTTTACCTCGGAGAAGGAGAGTCTAGATATTGTTATAGTAATATTCAAATTTGGTTTATACCAGACTGACTTCGTCTGGTCGAATGGCCGAGTTACCATATTAAACCCTTGAGATGCTGGGTTTTCTTTTAAAGAAAAGGTTTTAAAGTACTTTCACAGTAAAAGTAAAGTGGAAATGAAAGATTTTCTGAGGCTCCCAACCTTTAGCAGTATTTTCAGAACTTCTCCAACATTTCCTGTCGCCTTGTCCACAGACACAAATGGCTTTCACACGTGGTGCGATTCTTGCACTCTCTACCCTTTCCTCTTACTCTCTCTTTCCCTCCTTTCCTTATCCAATACCTCCAACCATCTTCCATTGTCTCCAAGTCTACCTCCGTCCTCTCCATCCTCAGCTCCAACAAACAAGCCCCGATTATCTGTCCAAGTAAGTGCCACCCTACGTGTCTTTTATAATAGCTTATTTTTTCTTTATTTTTATGTTGTATTTAAAAGGGGATGGTTATCTTATAAATGAGGGGTAAGGAAGTAAACTGGATTCTGGATGTGAGTAGTGCTGAGTGACAGCTCCCTAATCACTTTATCATTTATTTCTTGCTGTGATTAGTGAAGTTTTCCTTTGTGTAAATCTGTAGGCACACGTGTTCGATAAAACAAGGAATGCCTGTTTAGAAAGCAAATACAAGTGAAGCTCCTCTGGTTGAACCTGGTATAGGAGGCCTGGATCTTTATATAGCTGGTCCTCCCAACCCTGAGGGTTCTTTGATGTACCTCCAAGAAAAAGTGTTTGAAAACCATTCATTCTAAATACTTACGAACAAGTTCTTCTTTATTTACAATGTAAACTTAAATTAGAATTCTATCTCCCTGTACTTCTGATATTTGACAAGTGCAGGAAATCCTTCTTTTCCTTATCTGAAGTTTCTGCTTTTAAGCAAAATTTTATTAAGAGTGTCACTGGATTGTACATCTAAAACTAATACAGTGTTATATGCCGATTATCTCTCAAGTTTTTAAAAAATAGCATCACTGGAAAGAACAGCGTCCAGTCTGATTTTGTGTCAGCATGCATAAGGGACATTGTTGATTAGGTTTATTTTTCCTTTCTAGTCAAAGAAGATTGGAATGTCAGAATTACCAAGCTACGGAAGCAAGTGGAAGAGATTTTTAATTTGAAATTTGGTAAGTAAAACACAGTGATTATGTCTTAATTTAAAAACATTAATGAAAGACAGTGTTTTGAATGAATATTATAGCAGTTCAGGACCTAAAGAAAGAAGGTCCCAGAAACTGGGTTTGACTTTCTGCTACTACATTCACTACTTAAACTGAGCGAGTTACTTTCTGTCTCCTGGACTCCGTTTTCTCGTGTGTCAGAGTGGGAAAGGAAGGGAGGAGTTGGGGAGGAGTCTCAGTTCCGCTGTCTGTACTTGTAACCTGGCTAACACCTGTGGCAAATAGGTTTCATCGTCTGTTTCAACGTAGATTTGTTGACAGCGGTTTCCTGGAGCGCTGTCTTGAGGATTCTGAGGAGGCTCAGCAAGAGTGTTTCAGTTGATTGGGTGTGTCTGTCATGGAGAAGGAAGTAAGGAGTGGAGTGATATCAATATTCCTGGGGCGTTGCCATCGTCGTTTTAATAACTGGTATTGACGTTTGTGTCCTGGATCAGGAATCTTCAGTGCTCTTGACCAGTTCTGCTCAGATGCATCTTACGCACCTCTTATCTTTTTTCTTTTTCTTTCTTTCTTTTTTGTTTTTTTTGGGGGGGCCATGCCCCGCGCAGCTTGTGGGATCTTAGTTCCCGACCAGGGATCGCACCCTGCCCCTCGGCAGTGAAGGCACAGAGTCCTAACCACTGGACCACCGGGGAATTCCCTCTGATCTTTTAAACAGCAAACTTGCACCTAGATGATAACACAAGGGCTGGATAGTTGCCATTTCGGTAGTATGGCAGTGAAATGGCTGTAGTTCATTTCTGCCCAGAGCACAGAGACAATTTTGATTAATTATCCCTTTGCTTTGAAGTGGTAAAATGTTCCTCTTATATTTTAGGCTTCTTCGTCAACTTTACACAATATACTAAGCAAAATACCTATATTACTAAGTGGAAATTGCTAGATTGTTGGGAACTTTTGCACAACGTATTTGAGAATGCCCAGATGTCAGCTACACTTAGTATGGCCATCATTTGACAATACATACAAATAGCAAATCATTATACTATACACTTGAAACTAATATAATGTTATATGTTCATTATATCACAATCTAAAAAAATATATATATATATTAAAAACGTAAACAGAGACTGCTATCAGACAAAACTAAAAGACTATAAAATTTTACCTTCCATAAGTTATGTTCTCTTACACTTTCAGCTCAAGCTCTTGGACTCACAGAGGCAGTAAAAGTACCATACCCGGTGTTTGAATCAAACCCCGAGTTCCTTTATGTAGAAGGCTTGCCAGAAGGAATTCCCTTTCGAAGCCCTACCTGGTTTGGAATTCCACGACTTGAAAGGATTGTCCGTGGAAGTAATAAAATCAAGTTTGTTGTTAAAAAGTAAGTTCTCTTTGCCAATGTAGCCCTTTCTGGGATTAGAACAATCAAGGCATATTTCTATTTAAATTTTTTTCTAGCTTCAGGTTACGGCTAAGGCTTTGAAGTCCACGATGGAAAGCATAGCATTGAGCTGCAGTCCTGGCCTTGTCCATTGCCTCCCATCCTTTAACTTGTCCTTGATTTTCTTCATCGGGACAAGGAGAGTTGTACCTGCCTCACATTGGTGGAGGTGAAGTTTGTTAAGAGATGCTATGTTGTCTCTTACTATTGATAGATACTTGAGGGCAGGATGAAAGTGCTGATTCTTATGTGCTCTGTTATTCCTGCTTAAACTTATGGGCAACTGAATTTCAGTGATTAAGTTTCTCATTTATATGTCTGCAGAATTTCAGTAGTTGAAGAAACTAAACTAGTGATAGTTAATTTTCATTTTCATGAAAGAGGTCATTTACTCTTCATAAAATCATTTAGCAGGCATTTGTAGGAAGGAAAAGTGAATTTTTTTGGTCCATAACGAAAGAAACTATTGTTACATTACAGAGTTATCATTGGTCATCACAATTTTTACTAGCTGTGAAGACCAATATTATACTGGCCACTGTAATGTTTCTTGGTTTTTTCTCTAGACCTGAACTAGTTATTTCCTACTTGCCTCCTGGAATGGCTAGTAAAATAAACACTAAAGGTAAGAGATTACGTATACCTTCATTATACTTCAGTGCATTAAAACATACTGAGTCGTTGGCACATATCTTTTGGGGGCTTTCGGTTTGTTTCTTTGCTTTTTAAGGTATTTTGTTTAATGAACCCCCCTCCTCCCTCTCCCTCCCTCCCTCCCTCCCTCCTCTCTGTCTCTTAAAAGTAAACATTTCATTGGCAGTTTCACGTTTGCAATCCTCCTTCATTCATGTTTCCACAGCTTTGTTGAGACTCATGTGGACGATTACACTACCAGTTTAATTCTTCAGGTTTCTTTGAAAAGAGCCAAACTGTATGAATTTTAATACTCTGCTTTTATAAAGCATCTCCTTCTGGATTTTTTACAACATGCAAAAGAAATTATATGCTTACTTTACAGCTTTGCAGTCCCCGAAAAGACCACGAAGCCCTGGGAGTAATTCAAAAGTTCCTGAAATTGAGGTCACTGTTGAAGGTGAGGTTGCTCTGTGGCCCGTTCCTGTCCGTTCTACAATTCACTAGTTAATCTGTTGCTTCTTCACTTTACTATTTATATTTTTATGCAAATGAGTTTTTATAAAACTTGTTTTAGGTGCAGAACACTTAACTGCGATAAAGCTAGATTTCTTTTTTTTTAATTAATTAATTTATTTTTGGGTGCATTGGGTCTTCGTTGCTGTGTGCGGGCTTTCTCTAGTTGCAGCGAGTGGGGGCTGCTTTTCATTGCGGTGCAGTGGCTCCTCTTGTTGCGGCGCACGGGCTCTAGGTGCGCGTGCTTCAGTAGTTGTGGCTCGCAGGCTCTAGAGCGCAGGCTCAGTAGTTGTGGCGCACGGGCTTAGTTGCTTCGGGGCATGTGGGATCTTCCCGGATCAGGGCTCGAACCCGTGTCCCCTGTGTTGGCAGGCGGATTCTTAACCACTGCGCCACCGGGGTAGTCCCAAAGTTAGATTTTCTAAATGTTTCTAATTAACGATTTCAATTACAAGGTGGTATTTCTCCACAGCCTCGCCACCACGTGTTACTTTCTGCTTTTTAGATAATATCCATCCTAATGGGTGTCCGTTCCTTTTTCTTGATGACTAGTATTTCATCGTGTGGATATACCATATTTTGTTTATTCATCGATTGATGGACATTGGTTTGTACTACTTTTTGGCTATTTATGAGTAATGCTGCTCTGAACATTCGTGTACAAGGGCAGTGATGGGTTAATGAAAAATGGTTTTGACCTGCCTTCAGATTAACAGAGAATCTCTTTCTGTTGTCTTACCCAAGCCACGGAGGACCTTGTCCCACAGTAGCTTTCTTTTGCTTAACCAGGGCTATAAATAGACCCCAAATTTAATTTATATTTGTTAAAATACCACAAAATAGTTGTTAGTGGTTTAACACTAACTAATTTGAGTAGTAAAGAGCTGTGTCCATGTTCAGGGACTTTTTGTCAAGAGTGTGATAGCAAGGAGGGACTTTTTTTTTTTCCCACCATACTAGTGTTTTCTTTTAAATTATACATCATGCTTGTAAATGGATTTTTTTATTACTTTAAAAATCAAATTTATTGAGTACACTTTATATGCGATAAAATGCACGCATTTTAATTGTACAGTTTGAGTTTTGAAAAATGCTTGTAACACTGCTTTAGTCAATGGATAGAACATCTCCCTCACCCTAAAACGTCTCACACACGCTCCTTGGCAGTCACTCCCTCACAGGCCAGGCCACAGGCAACCATTGATCCGCCTTTTGTCACCATGGAACACTTCTGCCTGTTGTAGAATTTCATATAAATGGAATCATGTTGTATCTTTTCTTTTTATGGTTGCCTTCTTTTGCTTAGCACAATGTTGTTAGATTTATACTTGCTGCATGTTTCAGTATTTTTTATTGCTGAGTATTACTCCATTGTATGGATTCACCAGAATTAATTTATGCATTTGTCAGTGGGCATTTGGGTTTATTTCCTGTCTTTGTCTAGTAAAGATGCTATATGAACATTTGTGTACGAAACATGGCATATGCTTTCCTTCTCTTGAATAGATATTTAGAGTGGAATTACTGGGTTTTTAACTTTCTAAGAAACAGTTTACCAAACTGATTGTATCGCTTTACACTTCTGCCAGGAATGTATGAGAATTCCAGTTGCTGCACATCCTCACAGTACTTGATATTGTCATTCTTTTTATTTTAGCCGTTCTAGTGGGTGTGTAGTGTCATTCACTTAAGCATAAACCAGAATGCCAGTTTATTGATTTTTGAATCGCAGGTAGATATTTCAGTCAGCTTAATTCTATCAGGTGATCACAAGTCTCTTCCTGTCTTTCCCTGTGATTATTAAAAGGCTGCTTTATGAACATGGAGTATAAAAAGAGATGTTAGTTGAGTGATCTTATAGTAGCCTGTTAAAGAAGTATGGTAATAGGATGTACTGAGTTCCTCTGTCTGGTTATTATACCTGCCAGGTCAACCAGGCTGCTAGATCCAGCTGGTCCAGAAATACTTTGCTTTTATCACTATGCTCTTTAAGGAAGCTGTGTTTTTTATTCGGGAGTTTGAAGTAATTAAAGATTAGAATGTTGAATCTTGATATTTTTTTCGATTCTGAGGCCATAGTCAGGCTTTTAATGGAAAACAACTGATAACCCATAACATTGTTTCTGTATATTACTAAGAATTCAAAGAAAGGATATGTCAGTGTCAGCTAGAGAATCCAAAGGAAAGCTTCATATAGGGGAGATGATATAGTTGTATCTAAAGTCGTGTTTATGTTCAAAGGCCGAAAGAAAAACATAAAAGGCAAGATAGGTAACCAGTGGCTTCAAAATGGCGTAATGAATCATTAAGTGAATTGAAAGTTCCTCAGATCAGCCAGAAAGCTAGATGTGTTTTGGGGGGAAATGCCTGATTATAGGGATGGAAGTAGGAAGATGGATGGAGGTCTGTAACACTGACAGCAGTGGCTGTTTTCATTGCAGAGTGCTTGTATACACACTGAACTGAACTTCTCCAGCACAGGTTGGACCTCAAGAGCATGTCCTAGAGAAATCACGAGCAGTACGTAAGGATGACTGAATATATGTGCTGATTATGTTTTTTGTTTAATTCTTTAGGCCCTAATAACAGCAACCCTCAAACCTCAGCTGTTCGAACCCCTACCCAGACTAATGGTTCTAATGTTCCCTTCAAGCCTCGAGGGAGAGAGTTTTCCTTTGGTAAATACGTGTTATGTTTTTCTTTATTTCATTATTTTAAATAAAAGGAGTTAGTAAAATATTTTACTAGTTGAATTGTTTTCTTTTTTTTATTTGGTGAGTTAGTATATATTAGCAATTCAAGGCACAGATTAGAGCCAGACTGAATTCAAATCTGGTGCCAGGACTTTATAATTGTTTGACGTTGAGCAGGCTGCTTAACCTCTCTGTGCCTCAGTTTCCTTATCTATGAGTGGGGATAACATTACTTCCTGTTCCATAGGGTTATTATGAAGATTATAAATACCAGATCATTTAAAGGGTAAAACCGTATCTGGCACGTAGTAGATACTGTAATTGTTTTTTGGGGGGGTATTTCGGTTTTCATTTGTTTTTTTATTTATTCGTAGCCAACATATTAGTAATATAATAAAACAGTTAAATAATGCATCAGGATTAGAGTAGTTATCAAGACATGCCTGTGTTTAAAACCTATATATTTTTTATTTTGTATTGCTTAAAGATGCACAATAAAAGATGAAGAAGTTCCTGCCATTGGATGTATACTAGTAACTGTTACTAACATCTTAATCGCTCTTTTTTTTTTTTTTTTTTAATATGCAGAGGCCTGGAATGCCAAAATCACTGACCTAAAACAGAAAGTTGAAAATCTTTTCAATGAAAAATGTGGTAAGTTTATTTTGAAATACTGTTATTAAAATATGAGGTAGCTTTTTTATAAAATAGAAAAATGTGAGCATAGTAAGATTGTTCAGCATTTAAATATTACTGTCATCAGAAGTGTGTGGGTTTTGCAGGCATGAATTTTATAATTTCTTCCACATTTCTGAGCACCAAGAAATTGAAGAAATTTTTCTAAAATTAATGTGATTTTTTAAAAAGAAAGGTTTTAGTAGCTGCAAAATGTAATTTAAAATGCGTTTTTTTAAAAAGACTTAGTTTTTTTTAAAGTTATAGATATGAGAACCAGTAAATGTGTTTTGTTTTTGTTTTTTTAGGTGAAGCTCTTGGCCTTAAACAAGCTGTGAAAGTGCCGTTTGCGTTATTTGAGTCTTTCCCTGAAGACTTTTATGTGGAAGGCTTACCCGAGGGTGTGCCATTCCGACGACCATCTACTTTTGGCATTCCAAGGCTGGAGAAGATACTCAGAAACAAAGCCAAAATTAAGTTCATCATTAAAAAGTAAGGAAATGAGATGAAACAAGATTGCCATGAGTTGATACAGTTTGATGCCGGGAGATGGCACATGGATTCTACTTTGGAGCTCAGCCAAACCTTAGGGTCAAAGAAGCTCTTTAAGCTGTACCTTTGTATATATTTTAAATTTTTTGTAACTGGTCAAGAGAGAGAGGGCTGTGGCTTATCAGGGGGATAACAACTTGGTTTAGTGAAGTCTATGCACAGTGACATATATATTTTTTAATATAAATTTTTAAATTTATTTTTGGCTGTGTTGGGTCTTCATTGCTGCGCGCGGGCTTTCTCTAGTTGCAGCAAGCAGGGGCTACTCTTCGTTGCGGTGCGCGGGCTTCTCATTGTGGTGGATTCTGTTGTTGCGGAGCACGGGCTCTAGGTGTGAGGGCTTCAGTAGTTCTGGCGTGTGGACTCTAGAGCATAGGCTCAGTAGTTGTGGCGCATGGGCTTAGTTGCTCTGTGGCATGTGGGATCTTCCCGGACCAGGGCTGGAACCCGTGTCCCCTACACTGGCAGGTGGATTCCTAACCACTGTGCCACCAGGGAAGCCTCACAGTGATATCTTAATGGTTAATACTACTGGAGTCTAGGCAGTGGTTCAGTTGGTTTTTTTTTTTTGCGGTACGTTGGCCTCTCACTGTTGTGGCCTCTCCCGCTGCGGAGCACAGGCTCCGGACGCACAGGCTCAGCGGCCATGGCTCACGGGCCTAGCTGCTCCCCAGCATGTGGGATCTTCCCGGACCGGGGCACGAACCCGTGTCCCCTGCATTGGCAGGTGGACTCTCAACCACTGCGCCACCAGGGAAGCCCAGTGGTTCAGTTTTATAAAGCCCGTTTATTTCTCCAGCTTACAGAATATTTTAAATTTCTCTGCTGTTTGCTTGGACATCTGTGAATTATGCCAACACAATTGAAGTAAATGGAAATAATTAGAGTTAACAAAATACGTTTGAAATGAATTGAAAGGAATTTTAGGTTTTATTTATTAAAGGTTACTTCTGAGTTCCCTAAGGATGCTGTCAAATAATCAAAGCTGACATTGCCAACCATAATGGCCTCCCTCTGTACCTTCAGCCAGGTCTGTAGAGGCTAAGGCCCCTGCTTCTGCTTCCTAAGAGAGACAGTCTCTTGTGTTCAGGTTTTTACCGCCTGTCTTGTTTCCATGCTACCTGCATTTGAGTCTCTTCCTGTTTCCTTCTCCAGTCTAGCATACACTCTTTCCAGGATATATTGAAACCACAGGAAGAAGCTGTTTATACTAGATGGGGCTGGGGTGGATGTTAAAATCACAATTATAATTAGTCTTTATATGTGTGTTCCTTTAGAGATCCATGTTACTTCTGTTCTTCCATTACTAAGAATGTGTATTTATAGAAAGTTGCTGGCTTTTTAAATCTCTTACTTGTTTCATTTTTAATGTTTTACTATTGGAATGTTAGCCCAAAAGTCTTTTCTCTTTTCTTGTTCTTAGGCCTGAAATGTTTGAGACGGCAATTAAGGAGAGCACCTCCTCCTCTAAGAGCCCTCCAAGTAAGCATTTGCTGCAGAAAACATGCTGTTAGACACTTACTTTGCAGCACTAATTTAGAAAACTGTTGAAAGAGTGGCTACTGAGACAAAACCAGGAAAGCTCATTCAAGGTTGGGGTTTGGACTAGTTTACGATTTTTAAGTTCTTTAATACCTAAGGATCTCCACATATCTGATGCTCTACGAAGGAAGCACCACAAGGAAGAGAAAAAAGTGAAAAACGTCTTTCAGGAAGCCTAATATCACAGAACAACAAAACATGACATGAAAAGGAACAAAGTTGGGTTAAAATACTATCTTTTGTAGTCTGAATCGTAAGCACTTTATTAGGGAAGATTTAATTACATCTGTATATGTTCTAATCTCAATTCTCTGTTTTAAGGAAAAATAAATTCATCGCCCAATGTTAATACTACTGCATCAGGTGTTGAAGATCTTAACATCATTCAGGTGACAATTCCAGGTATGATCTCTCTGCCTTAATCATAGTTTGTGGGGCTTCATGGATGTTGAATGCACTGCACATTGTATGCTGTCCCCACCAGCCCCTGCGGAAGTTATTAACCAAATACATCAGCTTGTCAGTTTATCGCTAAACAGCTCTTGGCAGTTATTAGACTCGGTATGAGCTAAAACCTGTAGGCCACCCAGATGCCTGGGGTGTTGTTTAAAAAATTTGTATAAGTTGGCAAGCAAAGCTCTTCATAACTGCAGCATTGTCAGTTTGGTGTTATTATTAAATTGTTTGGTTAAATCATTTCAATCTTGATTCGTTTTTTAAAACATTCCAAAAACAGAAAGTGAAGTTACATAAAGCACTTAAAAATTTATCTGGTATTAAAATCGCATTATTAAGTTACAACTTTCTCTTAACCTTTTTAGATGACGATAATGAAAGACTGTCAAAAGTTGAAAAAGCTAGACAGCTAAGAGAACAAGTTAATGACCTCTTCAGTCGAAAATTTGGTAAGTTTTGCATTTGCATAGTATAGCTTGCAGTAAGCAAGGAAATTTTGTCTCAATAAGATCTTAAACGTAAATCACGCTCAGGTGGTTTTAATCTGTGCTTTTACAACACTCAGCTAAGGCGCCAGGTTCATCTGTGCTTTTATGCCGTTTGTCTTGCTATAGGTGAAGCCATTGGTATGGGTTTCCCTGTGAAAGTTCCCTACAGGAAAATCACAATTAACCCTGGCTGTGTGGTGGTTGATGGCATGCCTCCTGGAGTGTCATTCAAAGCCCCCAGCTATCTGGAAATCAGCTCCATGAGAAGGATCTTAGATTCTGCTGAGTTCATTAAATTCACAGTCATTAGGTACGTGAGAGTTCCTTGCTTGGTCATAAGAATGAACCTGCAGATCATTGAGGCTGAGTCATCTTCCAAAATGTAGTCATATGTAGTAAGTTTACTGTGTAATGAAATGAACTATAGTGAAATTCTTTAGTTACTGTACTATTAGATTCTTTCTTCCTTGTGCTGACTCAGTTCTCTGGTTTTTAAGGCAGGAGATTGTTAGCACACCATGGCCTGTGGACCAGCTCCAGCCTGCCATCTGCTTTTATTTTAGTTTTATGTCTTATTATAACCCAGTCACATCTGTTTGTTTACATATCGTCTGTGGCTGCTTTCATATTGCAGTGGTAAAATTAAGTAGTTGGGACAGAGACAGTGTGGTCTACAGAGCTGGGAATATTACTGTCTGGCCCTTTACAGAAAAATGTTGCCAGCCTCTGCCTCAGCATCTCGTCACAGGCTTTGGATCAGACAGGGATTCGACACTAAGTCACTTCTGTTTCCTTGTCTGTCCGGTGAGATTGTAGTTGTTTCCTTTGAGAGTGTTAGCTCCTTATCCACAGGGTAGGAATGGTGGTTACACCTGCCCTCTAACGGCATTGTGCGAATTACAGTCTTTGATGTGTGCTTGTCACAGTAAGTCTTACGGTATCCTTTTGTCATCCACCTAAGCAGAAGTCCCAAGTGCCCTTCACTCTTTTCTTCCACCTCCCCAAACTTAGCTGTTACTAAATAACACCCGTTCATTGTCAAGTTCCCACTGTCTGCATAGGACCAACACTCAGACAGAGCTAATGTATTACCTTCCCAAGGCCTTTTCCTCATTTCACTAAAATTACTCTATTCCCTTTGCATTGTTCCTATTCTTTTCCCACCATCTTGGTGTAGCATTTTCTAATAATGTGCCATATTAGTTATTCGTATATCTGTCTGTCTGTAGCTTAAAAACTGTAAGATTAAACAGTAGTGGACAGCTTTTCTCATTCTAGCACGTAAGCGACATGGGCTAAATGTTAGTTGAATACACTGAATATACATGTGAACTCTTGTAGAGTAGAAAAAAAACTTGTGCAATTTGTTTCTCTCTTTAGACCATTTCCAGGACTTGTGATTAATAACCGTGAGTATTTCTTGAAGTCTTCTTGGTTTTGCTCTTTTCTGGGATGTGAGAAGGGGGTGGGTGTGTGGGTGTGTGCACTTGCACGTACACTTACCTGAGAGTGTAACATTTTATTACTTCGCCTACAGCAGTAATCATTGAAAGTCATCGTTTTAGCCCTCAGTGTGCGAGGCACCAGGCACTTTCTAGATGTAAAACTGGGCGAGTTGCTTCACCTTTTTTAAATCTCAGTTTACTTATCAGGAAAATGGTAATGATATTAGTACCCATTCTGGGAGTTTTAGAGCATTTTAAATGACACATTGTGTGTCAGGCCTCTAAAACAGGGACCAGCAAGCGGCCGCCGTGTAAATAAAGTTTTATTACAGCACTGCCAGGCCCATTTGTTAATGGCAAACTGGACTGACCTGCAAAGCCTGAAATACTTACTGCCTCTTTGTAATAAAGCTTGTTGACCCCTGACCCTAGTATGTGCTCAGTAAGCAAAATCTATATTTGTTACTGTTTTTACTACTACTGTTATTACTTTTACTATTAGTTTGTAATTACTGGGCTGGAAAAAGTAAGTCTTTTAATGTGATTTAGCTACTTCTGTTGATATTTAGGCCTAGTGTCTGGCAGCCACTGGGCCCTCACATACTGTTGCATGAACAAGTGTAAGTGTTCTTCCAGCTCCCTGATGTTCATATCAGTTTAAACAGTGTTTTTTTTCCTAGCAAAACTTAATTATGCTAGTATGTTTTATGTTCTTCTGTTAACTTTGTTAAAAAATTTCAAAAGTGAGAATTATCCTTAACTAATACCATTAGCGTTTGTCTTTTTTCCAACTGGTATTATTCCATCTCTTTAAAATCCATCTGTATTGAGTATTCAATTGTATACTTTATTTGTTGGGAAAGTATTCAGGAGTTTTCAGTGGTCACTGAGCAGCTGAGCCTCGTGAATTGCTGGTTTGCCCCCTGAGCTGAGAATTGGGCCGCTGTTGTGCCTGCCCCCAGCCCCCTGTTCTGCTTCACACTACTGATGCTGTTTTGTGGCCACCACTCCTTCAGTGTCACGGATTTGGTTATACCTCTTCTGCCTCCAAGTTTCGAGTTTCACTTTATCACAAAATATATTTATTTGCTTTTTCCCCCAAACCATGAGTTCTTTTTTTATAGAATCTGTTTTTATATATTATACTGTCTATCTTGGCCAAGTATGTTAGTATCTGGGGATGTCAGTAATGAATGAAAGAGAGGTAAACCTTGCTTCATAGATTTTCGGTCATCTTTGGCATTCAGCTTTAACTACACCTGGGAACTTTGTCATTTAAAGAAACCCCATGATAAGGTGTGGGGTTTCTTTGGGGGGAAAAAATTTATTGATCCCAATCCATCTACCTTCTGTGTAATTTTTAATTTCAAAAGACACTGTATTTTATGCCTCCCTGCTCCTTTACCTTATGTTTAAAATGTTCAGTTTTGTTCTTTTCCTTGTGCCCTAGTCTATTATAGAATTTTATGGTAATTACTCTGAATTAGTTACTTTGATGGGACATACTAGAATTTTTAATATTTGTTCCCTTCTTGTCATAAGGAAGATAGTGCCTGTTATAGCAAAGTTGGAGCATCAGATTAGAGAATGTATGTAAAAAATGCTTTTCAAATATAACAACATATCATTAAATTATTACTTAAATGAATCTGCTTTCTTTTCAGAGTTGGTTGATCAGAGTGAGTCAGAAAGCCCAGTGATCCAAGGTAAATTAAGCATGGTACAATACAGAAGGATTCCTACTTAGTCAATAAAACAGGTCACATAAATTGTGTGGCCTCACATGCTTACATTTACCTAACTTCAAGGGAAGTTAATTCCACAGCACACACGTACACACATATGCACACACTCGTGCACATGCAGACTTGTTTGCTTAGACTCCTTTGTCTGAAAGCCTATATAAGCTCAAGCCATAGGTCCTCACTGAGAACTGGACCACATGCCATTTGTTCCCACCGTCCCAGGTCAGGAACCCTGAGACCAGTGGCGAAGAATGCAGTTGTAGGGTGATGGGGGGAGAAGGTTGTTTTTTAACTTGGCTTCTTATGCCATTTGTTTCCAGTGGTATAAACCAAAATTATGTTGGGCGGAAATGCATGCATTGTAGTTTTAAAAACTCCTTAGAAACAAAGTGTTGAGACCTGCTGTGTGATTCATTGAAAGTAACAAAAGGCTTTTATTAGAAGGGAGCCCACAGAAGAAAGGGTGGAAAGACATAGAGAAAGAAACTCCTACTTTCATGTTAGAGCTATGTTAATTAAGATTGTTATTTAAGATTTCGGTTGTGTAGGCAAATTTAACAGGTTTCAGAAAAGCAGGTTTTTGAGAGTCTGGTTGCGTAGCAGTGTATTTAATCCCAAGAATCTGTGGCTGCTGTCTCACCTAGACCTGGGCTTTGTGTACAACGTCTAGAGAGCTTTCTCCCTCTAGGCTCTTTAAATAACTGAGAGCAACTTTGGAAAAATGTTAAAGTAAAATCTTTATGTATTTCTCTTCAGAATCAGCTGAGCCGAGCCAGTTGGAGGTTCCTGCAACAGAAGGTAAAAAGAGTAGTCTGGTTGTCACAAATAAAGTGCCAAAGACAAAGGATTAATTGTGTTTCTAAAGCTGTTTAACTGGACCTGGGTGGTTGTTTTGTTTCTGGGTGAACTGGATTTGTAGTTTATGCCCAGAAACATTGTGTTTAGAGGTGACTCATGGGTTCCTTTCCTCCATTTTCCCCAGTGACTCTTAATGAATTCTGAAATAGTTGAATGACTGCTGTATAACCTAGATACAGCTATTGTGGGTCCTTTACATGCATAATTAATAAAATGTTTGTTACTTTGAAAATCTTAAGTAACAAAATTTAGAACTTACTGCTAGAGAACAGTCTTATCAGTTTTGGTATCTTACAATTCCTGTTAAGTCATTGTAATGAATAGTTTGGTATGAGTAGATTTATAATTGGACAGATTTGCATTAATAGTGCAGTCAATCGGTTCCCTTTTGTTTCACTTGATAGAAATAAAGGAGACTGATGGAAGCTCTCAAATCAAGCAAGAACCAGACCCTACGTGGTAGACCTCTTCCCTCCTAGGGTAAATCACCTTCTGTGTCCAGGATGCCATGTGGTATCTATCTGAACCCACCTGCATATTCATAAGCTGAAGTGTTTCCCCTGCTTCAGCCATAAATGGCGGCCCCGCCTTCAGGGCACGTGAAGACAAAGTACAAGCATACTGGGTGGTTTGAGCTAGAAGATTCAAGCAGAGAGATTTTCCTTGGATCAATGTATGTCAGGCAGAGAAGGTAAAGCGCTTTGCCTCAAATGGAAAATGTTTTGTTTCTAATCTATAGGTTAAATCTTGTCCTTGCCGTTGGAGTTCACTGTGAGTCAGTGTGAACAGACTGACTTTTCCCCCTAATCGTAATAACAGTATTTGCAGAGACTGCCTGAGCTACACAATCCATCGTGCTTCTTGCATAATTAAGTTATAAGCCTGATCCAGTTCTTCCGAACATCTTAAACTTGGCCAGGTTACTAGCCAGGAGGGGCAGCTCTAGACCAGGAGTCAGTGAAACTTGGTTTTCATGTCATATTGAACCACATAAGCCCCAGCTGTTGAATGTTTTCATGATAGTTAGAGGATACAGTTAGCTCTCATCTGTACCTGACACTCCAGAGACTTTTTTGGTCATGGAATTGGCCATGTACTGTCAGTCCATGGATTTAAGTGGTAATTAAGTTGAGATATTAGTGAGTCACAAATTCCTATAATCAGATTAACCTGTTTTCTTGCTTGTTTGTTTTCTCTCCTATTTTAGCTTAAAGTATCAGTGGGTGAGAAGAGCTTTTCGGACCTGTTACTGCCCCAAGCTGTGTAATATACTTGTATAACAGAAATACCTTCTATACAAACCTTTTTTTCTACTTTTAGATAGAAATGTCTACTTTTTCAGCAGTTCTGTGAATTGAATTAAAGAGCAGAGTGACTGTAGATTTGGAATGGCTGGTTTACTTTGGAATGTATTATAAGGATTTTACAGCAGTGCTGGAAAAACGACAGGGAAAATGACAGGGATGAATCTCATCAGATTTTTTACGTATTCAGCAGAGCCTTCAGCTGTGGTGTTTGTTTCCCAATCAAGTGAAGATCTCTCCTACTGGAACATCTCAGCTTCTGCAGTGAAGAAAATAACCTGTGATAGTTCAGCTCTTTAGTTTTTCTATTTGAAAAGTCACTTAATTGATCCTTTTGTTCACGGTTCTCCTTAATGACTGAGTGAACAGTTAGTATCTGTATATTTGACTAAACCTTTTCCTAAGCTCTCTATCATGGTTCATATGTTTTTTATCGTAATTAAAAACCAACCATCTGGATCACCTAACAGCCAGTAAGAGGTCAGTATCTCAGCGTGTGGCTTATAGATGGAGTACAGAGAACCTCTTCCATCCACATTTACTTTTCATCCAAATAAAATGCATGGTGTAGCAGAAGTTCCAGATGAGGTATAAGTGTTTGGGCAAGCCGAATGACACTAAAGCCTCACAGTCGTGTAACCCGTTGTGGTGTGGAATTCTTTGGAACACTATTCCAGCTCGGATCAGACTCAAGGGCGTCTCATTGCCTTCATTACTTTACAGTTCTGCTTGTAACACTGAGGCTCCAGTGTGGGGAGTGAGGGGTCAGCAAGCTGACTAGGCACCCTCGGATATTCTGCGCCATTTGTAGGAGAATCTTACATGTGTTGAGATTTCACAAACAGTAAGAGTTGTAAAATACCAGCTATATGAAAAGCTAGAGTATGTGATGGCATAGAGTTTTCATTAGCTTTATCGCAATATTCACGATGGAGAATTATATTACATGGTAGCAGAAATAGGCATTTTTATGTGTTGCTTATATTTTACCTCAAATTAAATTGTAGATATAGGGTAATAAATAAAATCCATCCATGCCTTTCACACACTAATTCATTTCTTTCTAAGGTGTTTTCATGACTGTGTGGGGAAACCTGGGGTGGCTCGGCGGAATGCAAGGCGAGCTTAGGTGGGCACGGTCCAGAGGCTCAGTCCCTTGTCAGGACACCACTGCTCACGGTGTGTCTGAGACTGCTGTGCCTCTGGGCTGAGCTGGGGCTGGAGCCCCCTAGCTTTTTATCTGTGACATGCCAACTGTATGCAGCAAACGCATGATGTTGGAGGTCAGGGTCCCTCCCCGGGTAGAGCCCGTATGTCAGCCCCTCCCCCATGAAAACCACACACTGGCTCCAGGTCTTCTCTGTCCCTCTCCACCATCACCCTCTGCCTCTCTTTTACAAGTGTGACCTCAGGGAAAGCCAAACTGGTTGGTAAGCCAAACTTACCAACCGACATTAGGAGGAGACAGCTGCTGCAGTAGAATCTCAGGGTTCCTTTCCCGTGTTCTTAAGGTGTTCACAACCTTGCTGCCTGCACCCACGCTTCCCATCCCAGCCACTGGAGAACCGTAGTCATCCAAAGGCTGCTTTTAAAAGGAGTTAAGCTTGTACATGTAACTCTTTAACAGAAAGTTTGCGGGAGCACAGACTTACCAGGAGATCTGTTTCCCAGTGCAAGTGTATACATCCAGTATGAAAATTCTGTATATATGCATACACACGTCTTTTGTTTTTATATATACTATTAGAAAGCTGCTTTTATATATATATATATATATGTATATATATATAAATATAAGTTTCTTAACGTCTAGCAAGTGCATCCGTTTCTGTACTGCGGACAACAGCACAGAACCAGTGCTGCGTCCTCCTCGTGGTGACACGCAAAAGGTTTAAGAATGCTGTCCTGTCCCGTTCTGCCTCTCCTCTAAACAGGCTTATTGGTTCCTTTAAGAAATGTTGAACCTCAGGCAAGAGGTGCTGTTCCTGCATCTGTCTTTGAGTGGAAGAGCCTGGAGGTGGAATAAGTCATTTTTATTTATTAACTCACTGTCGTTTTAACACACCTCATTAACCCTGCTTCCCACAGTCGGGCGTCTAAGCAAAGCCTTCCGTAGGACAGCATTGTTTCCTGGCGAGGTGACTGGCTTAGCAATTTGCCTCCTTACCTGCGATGGTCAGATGAGCCCTGGTTTCAGCACCGTGGGCTTGTTTAAAGATGGCTGGAGTGTTGCCCTGGCTTGCTCATTCGGAGCCCAGGAACCACCTACAAGACAAGCCTTCCACCGCCTGTGTTAGTGAACAGGTGGTGCATGCAGAAATGAGACAGTGGATAGATAACGTGATTCCTCACGGGGTGAGGGGTGTTAAAACTTGGCCAGCAAGGTCTTCATTAGATCAGTAAGGACCGGACTGAAAAAACAAACGACAGTCCACACAGGTCTCATCAGTAATTCTAATGTGTTTCTGGAACACGTCCTGATTCCATGATAGTTGATGGTTAAACCTTATTTTACCAGGAAATGCAGCAGAACGACTGGGAACATAGGCCTTGTGACCAAACCCAAGCTCTGCTTTTGGACAGCTGTTAAGATTAAGTAAGATTGCCAACAGAAAAACGGTGGAACCGAAGAAGTGTGTCCATCGCAGGATTGTATGCGTTAAACCCCGCTTGGTGGAGTTGGGCCAAGTGCTAATGACCCCGTGCCCAGCTCTGGGCCTTGGGTGGCGGGGAGAGCTGAGCTCTGTTCATGGGGCAGCCTCTGCCCTCGGGCAGTGGGCGGAGCTGCTGTGGGCACGGCTGTCGGCAGTGCTGAGAGAAATCTCTGCATTTGCAGCCTGCCACCACTCAGACTGTGCGAGTGCACATAAGCTAACCCTGTTGAGCAGTCAGCACGTCCCAAGAGACCTCCTTATCTTTTCATTGATCTGAATCATCTGCGATGCGGGAGGTGAGGTTCGGCTTATTCACTGTGCATTCACGCCCTATGCCCAGGTCACCTTGGGATTTGAGAGATGAGGAAATAAAGACGAGAAATGAAGTCATTGGCACAGTCTTACCTCCGAGGCTGAGGGACGAGACTGGGCCCGGGTCTGTAGCGCCCAGTGTCGCCAGGACAGAGCTGCCTACTATGGCAGGCAGCCAGTGCCCCTTTGAAGTAGGCTGGCTACGTGAGCATCCTCTAGCTTCATTTCTGCCTTTTCTCTTTCCTCCCCACCAGGAACCGGAAAGGTCCGTTGGAGAGGGAGATTGAGAGACCAGACCTCTCCAGTTTCCACACCCCAGGCCCCAGTCTAAATAAACTCAAGATCCTGGTTGGCTTAACCGTTAGTGGACAGGTAACTGTCACAGTCTGGTCTCGCCTTGCTAAGTGGAAGCCCCACTTTCTGGACTATGTATTTTGAAAGATGTGGTGGTCCCCCAGGGATGCCTCGGTTTCCCTATGATAGGGAAGAAGAGGGAGACAGGATTTGGGGAATTGAAGCAGTCTCTGAGGTCCCTGTTCTACGCAGCTCTTGAGTCCAGTAGGATGAGTGCAAGTGGGGCTGTGTAGCCTTCTGGTTAGACCCCCGTAGAGTTGCTCTCCAACCTCTGCAGTTTGGGTTCTGTTTTACTCCACTACCTACTAAAGGGATGGTTAGCTCTCTGTACTTCCCCTCACGGCTGCCAGCTTTCTTGGCTCAGAAGGCAGATAGGAAAGCAGCTTGTAGCAGGTTGTTGAAATCACAAGTTCCTCAGGGTATGGTGGCCCGTTGACGAGTCACAACGGGTGGACCTAGCTGCTGCTCCAGAGGGGCTTTGTAACCCCGGATGCTGGGTGAAAAACGGCAAAGCCCCTTGGCTTCCCAGCTCCCCTGCTCTGGTCAACAATGGTCTTGTGTGTCACCTCCCTCCTGTCCTGTCCCACCCCCCAACCCCCACCCCACCCCGTACCTTGTGGTTTTATTTTGAGGAAGTATCAGGAAAGGTAGCACTGAAAACAAGCTATGATACAATGCCCATTTGTAACAGTGTTTCCTGCCGGGTTTCCTTCTCAGAAGCAAGAGCAGGTGGTTGATGGGCCTTTTGTAGCATCAACTTCATGCATGATCTCAGGATGCCTGTTTAAAACCCACAGTGCCTCAAGTTGTAGAAAGCAATAATGACCCTCACCAAAGACCATGTGCTTGGCAGTGCCTGGGGGAACCTAGTGAGAGCTGTTCCCACTCGTTTCAGTAAACGAGTAGCCCCGACTCATTCACTGAACGATCGCCAACCAGAGGCAGCAGAAGCGAAAGCCCACCACCAAGGCTCCTAAGATTTAGATAAATCCTGAAAGGATCTATAGATCTGCATGCTCTGTAATGTAGACAAACTGTCTTCTCCCTGACAACGACCCATCTATCAATATATCCTCTAGGAAAAATAATCCCTAATGAAAAATAGCAAGTGCAGGTTTCCAGAAAGGCAAGGTCAGAGCAGGCACCGTGTGGCATGTGGTCGAAAAGCCGGAGCAAGTGTTGGCTCTTGGCCTTCAGAAGAGGAGCTTTCTGTCTCGGGAGCGGCATCATTACCCCTGGTGCTTGAGGCAAGATGGGACCCTGCCAGGAACCTCTGTAAGCAAGCCATCTGTCTACAGGTGACAAGCCTGTCACCCCAGGCCTGTGCGTCTTTACTGTTCTGCACCGCTGGGCAGTAGCAGAGGTACCGAGCCCTGGGCAGGTCCCAGACGGGCTTCATCACGCCACCAGCTTGCTCCTCTGCGCTGTGTCTGGGCTGGGGAGATGTGGAAATGGCAGCCCAGCCCTGGTGACTGGATTTAGGCGGGAGTTCTCGTGACTGGAATTAGCTTCAAGCTCCAGACAAATCACCACAAAACCCCCTGAGGCGGCAGCACGCTGCTGGATTTAGCCTTGATGGTTGGTAGGTGAGCTTCAAATAGCTCTCGCCGTGTGACACATCAGGCCCCCGGGAGGAAGTGGGGCGGGAGGGTGGGCACAGGCAGTCCCTGGGGGCCGGCGTTGGGCTCCTGGCTTTGGAGTGGGACCGGCTTGCAGAGTTCCTGTCCACCTGGTATTTGTTAAGGGCCCTCTTGGTGTCAGGACCCCTGCCAGACGCCGGAGTGCAGAGGGGACAGGCCCAGCCCTGCCCCCCAGAACAAACTGCTGTCCTCCCCAGCCTGGTCTGGGAAGTCCCCATCCCATGCCCACGGCCCCAGGCACTGCTGAGCTCTCCCAGGGCCAGGCCACTGGCTGCGCCACGCACTGACGGCTCCCGTGGCGGTTGCGGCAGAGAGCACAAGCCTGCCCTGGGGTCTGAGGCTTGCAGTTTGCCCCAGCAGCCTGGAGTGCCAGCTCTCATCCGTGAGACACTTCCCTCCTCCAAGGCCCGGTTTAAACGGCAAGAAACTGCCTCGGACCTCCCTAAATCCTCCCAACAGTCCATGGAGTAGGTACGGTTGCTAATGCCATTTTACAGATGAAAAAACAGGCCCGGAGCTTGCCCAAGGGCACACAGTCCTGTGTGGGAGGAGGTCAGTGTGGGCTGGGTTCCGGGCCATGTGCTCATAACCAGCGGTTGGCGTGTACGTGGCCTCCTACAGACCAAAGGCTCAGTCTGATTCCTGTGCGTGTCCAGCTCTGGAGCCCTCACTCCTGTGTCCCTAGGCCAAGGACTGGACAGCAGTGTCATCAGGCCCAGGGGAGAAGGAATTCCCACGTGTGGCTCAGGTGTGTCCTAAGCCCCGGTCCTGAGTGCAGGCTCCCGGTTCTTCTGATGAGGCCTCGAGGTCCATCCCTGACCCAGCCCGAGCCCACTCCTGGTCTGATTTGCTGAGAAAGGAAGGCTCAGGGTCCCTTGGGAGGCAGGTTGTGCGTGGCCGGCATTTCCACGCAGACCCCTGCTTGCCCTCAGAGCCCCCGCACAGCCAGCCTCGCCGCCGAGGGCGCCCTCAGCCTACAGGCCAGCAGCGGCCCAGGGCCCGTCCTCCTCCGGGCGCCAGGTGAGAACTGCCTAGCTGGGGGCCAGTGGGAGGGGCTTAATTTAGACTTGGGAAGAAGTGTCCCGTAGCCAGGGCTGCTTTGTACCCATCTTGGGAAGCCTGACAGGAGATCCCAGAGGGCACTGCCTGGGCCTCAGGCCCTCAGGCCAAACCTTTCTCCATGTAGCCTGTCTCCAAGGCCCAGCCTAGGGGATCTCCTGGTTGAGGAACTGCCCAGCCCCGTCCATCTGGGGAAGGCGGCATCTGGAGAGGCCAAGGTCTTTGGGCCAGACTGGGAAGCCCTGCTTCCTGTCCAGTCTGGCCTGTTGTGAGAATCTTCCTCTTTGGGGCGTTTGCACAGTCTGGCTCCTTCGTGAACCCCAGTCATCATTCACTCACTCAGGGGAGCCAGTGGTTAAGAGCGTGGGTCCAGGGCTCCCCTGGTGGCGCAGTGGTTAAGAATCCGCCTGCCAATGCAGGGGACACGGGTTCAAGCCCTGGTCCGGGAAGATCCCACATGCCGCGGAGCATCTAAGCCCATGTGCCACAACTACTGAGCCCACACGCCACAAATACTGAGGCCCGCGCGCCTAGAGCCCGTGCTCCGCCACAAGAGAAGCCACCGCAATGAGAAGCCTGTGCACCGCAATGAAGAGTATCCCCCGCTCGCCGCAACTAGAGAAGTCCTGCGCGTAGCAACAAAGACCCAACGCAGCCAAAAAAAAAAAGAGCGTGGGTCCAGGGTCCAGACTGTCTAGGTCAAGACCCAGCTTTTTGCTTCCCAGTGCTGGCAACCTATTTACCTCTCTGTGCCTCAGTTTTCCCATCTATAAAGTAGGGGGAATAACAGTACCTACCTGATAGTCTCATTGTGAGGATAAGATGTGATCCTAAAGATAAAGCACTCCTGACCCAGGCTAAGTCCTTTGTTAGCGCTCAGTGGGAAGGGGGGTGGGTGATTCTGGGGGCTCTGGTATTCACCTAATACCTGGGTGATGGATAACAAGATATCTATAATGTTAGCTAAAATTTTATGTTTAGTTAAACTTCATTTTTCTGCAGTTTTCTATAATTTCACAATTTGAAAGTTCTAAACTTTTTAAGTTGGTATCTCCCCCGCTAAAACAAACTTATTTATTAATTACCTCCAGTTTTGTTCATTTTTTAAAATTAAGCATTTGGTCACTCACTTGTTTCACCCATGCATTCAAGTAAATCTATCTCATCCCAACAAAAGGCTGTGAGCCTGCTCACGGAGGTCCTTACAAGGTAAGCATGAGTTCTTAGCACTTCATGGTTTGTACACCTGCGCTCTGCCTGGGCGCGGTAAGGAGCAAGGCGACGTTTGGGGAGACCATAGGAGGGAAGTAGAGAGGTAGCAGCTGATGGCTTGGGCCGCTGAGTTGTGCCTGGTGTCTGCAGGACAGAGCAGCCTGGCCGGGCAATTATGCAAGAGTGGAAAGACCGCTGAGAAGAAGGGAAGGAAGTGCCCGGGCCACGACCAGACCTGGCGCCGGGGGGGGGGTGGGGTGGGGTGGGGTGGGGTGGGGGGTGGGTACCACTGCAGCCAGCCCCACCAGCCACTTCCTCTACCCTTCCCAGGTGAGCCAGTGCTGCAAGTCTGACCTCTGTGTGGGGACCCCAAGGCAGCACCACATGGGACGGGGAAGACCAGAGACAAGCTGAGCGTCCCTCAGGGAGGGGGCATTTAGTGAGTAATGAAAGGACAGCCGCTCAGCTGTGAGCCAAGGGCCTTGTGCTGCAGGGGCCACTGATGTGGAATTAAGTGAGGACTGCCATCCATCATGTGATCCCACTCAATGTTCTTTGCTTTCAACTTTCTTTTGAGGTACAACACACCCACGAAAAAGGGCCGTGCATGAAACTGACGTGCCTGGGGCTGGGTTAATTTTCAGAAAGTGAGTGCACTTGTGGAAATGGCATCCTTATCAACAGAGCAAATCACCTGCCACCTCCTACTTGCCTCCACTCACTGCTGCCCCCACCCACCCACCCCCGCGCTGGAGGTCACCCTGGCTTCCAACCCCGCTGACTGGCATGGGCAGTTTTTGAGCTTGGTGTCAATGGCATGCTGCAGCAGGTGTGCTTTGTGTCTGCCTTCTCTATCCCCGCATTGTGTCTGGAAGGTTCACCCGTGTTGTGTCCGGTAGTTCCTGCCCATTGCCGAGTAGTGCATCATCCTTCTGTGCAGGAAGATCCTAGATGTGTAAATGGAAATGATCAGAGGAAGGACTTGCAAGGCTGGTCACACCCAGGGCTGGTGACCTCAGGGTGATCGGGGAGCAGCAGTGACCAGAGGGGACCTGCCAAGCAGACCTTTCAGAGCAGAGGAGATGGACGCCAGGCTTCCTAGATAAAATCCCCTGCCAGAGAGCAACCCTCACCCCTGGCGGTCCAGGGGGACCTGTGGCTCTCAGAGTGTTCCCAGTGCTGATGGGCTTTGCCATCATCTCTCCATCTTGGAATCTGGGGATCTGGGCCACAAACTGGCCCTGCCCACCTGAGCCTGCAGCTGAACTGCCTGGGTCTAAGGCCACTTGCTGCGTGACCTTGAACCAGCTCTATAACCTCTGAGCCCCCCAGGCTCCCCATCTACCTGGCCAAGCACCCCAGGCTTTAGTGAGAGAGGCCCCAGCCTCTCCCCCAGCAAGCTGCTGTCCTCCTCACCCCTCCATCCCAAATCTCCTTCTCCCCCTTCTCATCAGAGCTGGGAGCCCCCTTTCACTCAAGAGGAAACCACATCTGCTCTGAGCGGCCATTCTCTGATCAGGATTTGAACACGGTTCTCACTCAGTCTGCCCCGCTGCCCCTGCCCTCAGCCACAGTCACCCGGGATGTACACCTGAGGCTTGCACACGCTCCCCTGGAGGATTCATTCCATCAATCACTTCGTGAGTGATGCAGTTACTACCCGAATACTTACAGAGGGCCCACTGTGTGCCAGGCACCAGCTCTAGGGGTTGGGGCCAGAGCCCTTGTCAAAACAGGCCAAACCCTTCTCTCATGGGGCTCACATTCTGGTAGGGAAAGACACTGTAAAAACAAAAATGTGATGAGTGATCTGGAAAAAAAAAAAAAAAGCAGGAAAGAGGGGTGGGGTCCGCATGAAGTTTTGCTATTTTATGTGAAGTTTATATCAAGGAAGGCCTCTCAGAGGAGGTGCCCTTTGAGTAGAAACCTGTAGAAGAGGAGGGTGGGAGTTACAGGTGTGTGGGAGACGGGCCAGGTGGAATGGCTTGTGCAAAAGCCCTGAGATGGGAGCACCTGGAACAGAGGGGCCAGCGTGGCTGGTTCAGAGGAGCCAGGAGGAGAGAGCAGGGAGTCAGGCAACCCTCCTGCGGGGTCCTGTGGGCCACGGAGGGGACAATGATGGGCGTGTCCCCGCACAACTGCGTGCGTGAGGCCACCTATGTCCGCACCACGGGAACCCGAGGAAGCCCAGAAACTGAAAGAAGAAGCAAAACCGTATCTGCACGTTCCCTGCCCCCTCCTGCCCGCGGCCCCGCCGCGACAGAGGCGACTTCCTTTTTCCAGCCTATTTAAGTCTCAGCCCGCAGCGCCCCGGAGAAGAGGGGGCCGCACGCAGCCCAGCCATGGGGGACCCCTTCATTCGCCACATCGCCCTCCTGGGCTTCGAGAAGCGCTACGTCCCCAGCCAGCACTACGTGAGTACCGGCCTGAGGCGCCCTGCGCGTGGGGACAGGACTGGCGGGGCGCAGGTGCCGGTCCCCGCGCAGCCCCGGGACTCCCGGCCCGAGACGCGGGCGGCCGAGGGGTGAGGGGGCGGGGCCGCGGCCAAGGCTCCCCGGCTCTGGGCCTCAGGCCGCCCGCCGGGGCCGCAGTCAATGTGCGCCCTTCAAAAGGTGCGCGCCGCCACCCGGGCCCTCGGTGCGAGGACAGCGGCTTGGCCCCCGGCCCCCGCCCGCCCACCCCACGCCCTGCTTCCCGCCGCAGCCCGGCGTCCCCTCTCCGCGCCCGGCGAGTGTCCCCGCGGCCCCTCTGGGAAGGGTCCTCGGGAGAGCGCCCTGGTGGCGATCAGTTACATTAGAGTCGTGACCCCTCCTGTAGGGTGACACCACCACAGGGACCAGAGGAGTCCCCCCTCCTGCCCTGGGGGAGCTGGAGGAGTGCAGGCCCAGACATGGCCATCCCATCACAGGGTCCCCAAACCCAGAGGAAGGCCAGGGAGGGATCCAATTAGTAAATTGGCACTTGGAGTGTATGTGCCAAGACCCTGCTTTTTTAACTTTTAATTTTGAAATAATTTCAAATTTACAGAAATGTCCCCCAAAACACCAATAACTCCAATATTCCTTCACCCACATTTCCTCTCTCCTTCTCTCACTCTCTGTCTCTCCCCCTCCGTCCCTTTGTCCCTCCTGCTTTCTCTCTCTCTGAATATACATTTTCTGAATCATTTGAGAGTTATTTGGAGACACTGTGTTTCTTTACCTCTAAGTATTTATTACAGGTGTGTATTTCTTAAAATCAAGGACGTTCTTTTACATAACCAAAGGTGTCAAAATGAGGAAATTAACACTGATAAAACACTGTTATGCAACCCACAGACTTTATTCGGATTTTGCCAATTGTCCTCTTGTCCCTCCGTAGGAAAATTTTTTCAGGTCAAGGATCCAATCCAGGATCACACAAATTAAAACAAACGAACAAAAACTATCCAGGATCACCTGTTGCATCTGAGTTGTCATGTCTCTTTGGCGTCTTTAAATCCGGATCAGTCTTAATGGGTCTTTTTCCTTCTCAACTTTGACTTTTTGAAGAGTTGGGGCCAGTTATCTTGCAGAACACCCCTCGATTCGGGTGTGTCTGATACTTTGTTAGATCTTAGTGATGCAGGAACACCCCAGAAGTATTGATACGTTCTTTTCATGGATCGTATCAGGTGGCAGGTGATTTTGATTTGTTCCTTTATTGGTGATGTTAACTTTGATCACTGAGTCCTGGACGTGTCCTCCAAGTTTCTCTGCTGTAAAGTTACTCTTTTCCCCTTTGTAATTAATAACTAAACTATGGGGAGGTTATGTAAAGCTGTGTGAATATCCTGTGCCTTATAGTATCTGTATGACTCTTTCCTGAATCACATTACTATAATGATTGCCAAATAATGATTTTTAAACTCTATTGGTCCTTCTGCATTTATTAGTTAACATTTTCCTGTGTCTTCCCTTCTTCCTTATTTATGTCAGTATAGATCCATGGATTCCTGTTTTATTCAGTGAGTTATAATCCAATACCATCATTACTTATTTTGATGCTCAGAATGTCCCAGATTTGGTGACTGGAGCTCCTTCAGGCTGGCTTCTGTACTTTTTTTTTTTTTTTTTAATATATCCTGTCATTCTTTTTTTTTGCGGCGGGGGCGGTGGGGGACAGGGTACCTGGGTACATTCTCATGGCACAAAGTGGGCCAGCTTAACTTGGACTTTCCCAGCCCTAGTCCTGGACTCAAGCATTTCACTAAAGAGCCCTGGTTCTTTTTAGTGGGAGTGATATTAGAACCCAAGATCTGGAAGCTAGGTGTGCTCATTGCCACCAAGGTGTCATGGCTCATGACTGCCTTTCCAGTGGACAGACTGGAGGAAATAGCTATTTCATATCATCCGTGCTTCTCATCACTTTATGTATGTAGCTCCTTTTTCTCACTGCAGGAACCCTGGCTCCCAACGAGATCAGTATATTCACTCTTCTGCTCAATTCTAAAATACACATAAACTTGTTTCAGAATAATTACACCCACACCACTATTAACGATAAACCTACTAACCTATTAAGTCAAATTTAAGTTTTCTTTGCAGTTCTTTTGGTCCTTTTGGACTGAGAATACTGAAAGTGCTGCAACTAAAAGCTACTTGGATTCTTTTCCATTTTCCTTTAATATTTAGGTTATTACCCATTTTATATATAGTTAAGTTCATTTGTTTCTGTTTGTTTCCAACTTTAAAGTTAAAAAAATCCTTGTTGATTTAATTTTACTTCTAAATATGTAAAATATTAGCAAGTTCACCCATTTAAAGTGCACTATGGCTTTGGGTATATTTAAAGTTCTTCAACTATCACAACCATCTAAATTTTTAGAACATTTTTATCATCCCCGTTGATAGCTATTCTTTTTATTCCCCAAGATTTTATTCTGAGAAACTTCAAATATACAGCAAAGTTGAAAAAAATTTTACAGCAAAACAAAACCAAACAAAAAACCCAACCAGGGACCTCCCTGGTGGTGCAGTAGTTAAGAATGTGCCAATGCAGGGGACACAGGTTCAAGCCCTGGTCCTGGAAGATTCCACATGCTGCAGAGCAACTAAGCCTGTGCACCACAACTAACTGAGCCTGCCCTCTAGAGCCCACAAGCCACAACTACTGAGCCCGTGTACTGCAACTACCGAAGCGTCTAGAGCCCGTGCTCCGCAACAAGAGAAGCCACCGCAATGAGAAGCCTGTGCACTGCAACAAAGAGTAGCCCCCATGTGCCACAACTAGAGAAAACCTGTGCACAGCAACGAAGACTCAACGCAGCCAAAAATAAATAATTAATTTAAAAAAAAAAAAACCAAACCCAACCAGACATATGCTTACTATCTTGATTATACCATTAACATTTCCTATAGTACTTGCTTTATCATGTATGCCTCCATCCATCCATCCACCCATCAATCTATCTTATTTTTGGTGCATTTCAAGGCAAATTACAAACATCAGTACACTCTCCTAAATGTTGGGTTGGCCAAAAAGTTCATTCCGGTTTTCCCTTAAGACCTTACAGAAAAACCTGAACGAACTTTTTGGCCAACCCAGTACTTCAGCATGCGTATCACAACTAGAGTTCAGTATTTTTCTGTAGTTTTTTTTCTCTTTTGATGGAAAATTTATGTAAAATGAAACCCACAAATCTCAGAGATACATTTGCTGAGATCTGACAGTACATCTGCCTACGTAACCCAAACTCTCATCAAGACGTAGACTGTAAAAAATAAAAAATAATAAAAAGAAAAAGATGTAGACCGTGACCATCACCCCATCTCACACCCCAGTCATTCCTCCCCATCCCCAGGTTTTTTCCACCTTAATTTAGTTGTGCTTGCTCTAGAATGTCATAGATATGGAATCATATGTAGCCTTTCACGCCTGGCTTATTTCACTCAGCATAATTTAATGATTTTGAGATTCATCCACATGGTTGCACATAGCAGTAATTTGTTCTTTTTTACGGCTGAGTGGTATTCTCCTAACTATTTTTGCAGGCCTATTTTTCCTTCCTGAGGTTTTTTGTTTTGTTTTTTTCTTGTTTGTTTTTAAATAATGGCTTTTTTGAGATATAATTCCCATGCCATACGATTAACCTATGTGAATTGTACAATTCAGTGGTTTTTAGGATACTCACAGAGTTGCACAACCATCACTACAATTGATTCTAGAAGATTTTCTTCATCACCCATACGCATTAGCAGTCAAACCTCAGCCCCCTTACCCCCAGCCCCACCCAGCCCCTGGCAACCACTAATCTACTTTCTGTCTCAATAGATTTGTCTCTTTTGGACATTTTTTTTGTGTGTGTGTGTGTGGCCACATGCGTGGCTTGTGGGATCGCAGTTTTCCGACCCGGGACTGAACCTGGGACCTTGGCAGTGAAAGTGCAGAGTCCCGACCACTGAACCACCAGGGAACTCCCTGGACATTTCATAGAAATGGAACCATACAACAGCTTACTGAGTTCTTGTGTTGTCTGAGGCCAGCCCTTTCTGTATCTTACCTTCTGTTAACTCTCATACCAGCCTTAGCAGTGAGGTCCTACTTTTACCTCCAGTTTACAGATGAATTTGAGTTAATTTGAGAGAAGTCATTCCTCTTACCCTGGGGACCACGAACTTGGTGCTCTTTCTATGGCCCAGGTTACCTCAAAGAGCATTCTCCCTCCCACCCCCAGTCCTGTGGGCTTCCACCATGGGGTGGGGGGCTGCCCAGGTGCATGGCTGAACGAGATGCCCCACCTCTACCGCCCCCCAGGTCTACATGTTCCTGGTGAAATGGCAGGACCTGTCTGAGAAGGTGGTCTACCGGCGTTTCACTGAGATCTACGAATTCCATGTGAGTGCCCTGTGTTGGGGGTCCAGGGAGGGGATGCCACACCCAGTCCCAGCTCTGCCCTTTGGGGAGGGGAGCGGCCTAGGTGCTGACCAGGAGCTGAGGAACCCAGAGTCCCCCCGTCCCCTCCAGCCCACAGATAAGGGGGCATTATTTTTTTTAACTTTAAAAAGCACTAAAGCAGTTTTTATTTTGGTGAAGTATACATAGCATACATTCACCACTTTACCCATTTTAAGTGTACAAGCCAGTGGCATCAAGCACATTCACAATGTCACACAGCCAACACCACCACCCATTTCTGAATACGTCTGTCTTCCCAAACCAAAACTCTGCACCCATTCCATAGGATCTCAAGGGGGCCGTCTCAAGGGCCCTGCTTGCTCTGTCCCTGCAGGGGACAGCCTGCCAGTGTCACCACCGCAGGTGTCATCCTAGGAGCTTGCTCTTTCACTCACCGTCACTGGCCTGATGAGGACCCCTGGTGGATTAGAAGGAGGGCGGATGATCCCGACACCCAAGAAACCGGGTCCTCTTGCTTTGTGGGTGCCTGTTATCACCAAGGTTTACATGAGAGAATCCCTCAGGGTTCCCAACACCAGTGGCTGGTTGGACAAAATTGGGGGTGGTCATCGGGGGTCACAGTGCACACAGTGCTGGGTCCTGGTCTAAGACAGGGTCATATGGATGGAGGGGCCACAAAAGCCAGATGGGTTCCCCCAGGGCCCACTCCACACGCAGGGCCCTCCTTAACCAGGGAAGGGGCTTCAGGAAGCGTGCAGGTTCCTGCACTTCTCTTGTGTGAATTATTTAAAGTGAAATGCAGATAAATGCAAAGAAAACTGTAACCAGCCTTGTACACCCAGCACCTGGAGTCACAGCTGATAACACTGGGCCGTTTGCTATAAGGCGTTTTTTTGTTTGTTTGTTTTAAAATTCATTTTATTTTTGGCTACGTTGGGTCTTCATTGCTTCGCGCAGGCTTTCTCTAGTTGTGGGAACGGGGTCTACTCTTCGTTGCAGTACGCAGGCTTCTCACTGCGGTGGCTTCTCGTTGCAGAGCACGGGCTCTAGGCACGTCAGCTCAGTAGTTGTGGCTCGAG
Organism: Delphinus delphis; assembly: GCF_949987515.2. Taxonomy (NCBI): domain Eukaryota; kingdom Metazoa; phylum Chordata; class Mammalia; order Artiodactyla; family Delphinidae; genus Delphinus; species Delphinus delphis. Next base: position 77,915,518 of record NC_082697.1, on the reverse strand, counting down.
GGCTTGAGAGCACAGGCTCAGTAGTTGTGGCACATGGGCTTAGTTGCTTCGCGGCTTGTGGGATCTTCCCAGACCAGGGCTCGAACCCGTGTCCCCTGCATTGGCAGGCGGGTTCTTAACCACTGTGCCACCAGGGAAGCCCTAAGGTGTTTTTAAGATAAGGTGTTTTTAAGATAAAGGAGATAAAACATTACAAAAGCAGTGGAAGTCGCCCTTCATCTCACATCCCGTCCCAGCTCCTACCCTGGGTGGCCACACACACACACACGCACACGCACACGCACACACACACACACACACACGCACACACACACACACGCACAGCACAGAAACAACATGCAGTAGTGTGGAGCCTGCATTTTCTGTAGTGCATATAAATGCCATCAGTGTGCTTTTTGCCTCTTTCTCAATCTTATTACTGTCACTAGGTTACTTTTTTTTTTTTTGCTGTAGCGGGCTTCTCACTGTTGCGGCCCCGCCCGCTGCGGAGCACAGGCTCCGGACGCGCAGGCTCAGCGGCCATGGTTCACGGGCCCAGCCGCTCTGCTGCATGTGGGATCTTCCCGGACCAGGGCACTAACCTGTGTCCCCTGCATCGGCAGGCGGACTCTCTACCACTGCGCCACCAGGGAAGCCCACTAGGTTACATTTTTTGAGACTAGTCCATGCTGATACTTTGTGGGGCTTCATCTCACCTCTTTAAACTGTTCTGGGTTATTCCATTGTAGGATTAGCTTCTTTTATTAATTGGTCGACTCATTCATTCATCCAACCACTATTTATTGAGCACCAACTAAGTACCAGGCACTTTCTACTTAGTGAGAAGGAAATGCTGCTGAAAGGCATAAAAGACAGATGCAAATCCTTGCCCACCCTAGTAGACCTTATGTTCTAGTGGAGGAGTCAGGATAACAGACAAACAAAAAAATAAGTAACTTATATAGTACGTTAGATGGTCCTTAGAATTACAGAGAAAAATAAAGCAGGGAGGGGAGGTGGGAAGGGTGGGACAAGGAAGGACAGTTGTCAGGGAGGAGGCCTCACTGAAGTGGGAGATATCTGAGCAAGAACTTGAAGAAGGAGAAAGAGAGAGAGAGACTGAGCTATGGATCTGTGTGGGGGAAGAATGGGAATCGCACATGCAAAGGCCCTGGGGCAGGAGTGGGCCTGGAGCATTCAAGGGTGGCTGGAGCAGAGTGAACAGCGGGAGAGTGGGGCAGGAGAGGTGAGCAAGGCAGGCAGAGGCAGGTCACATGGTGCCTTGTAGACCAATGCGGAGCCTTTGGCTTCCATTCTGAGTGAGCTGAGAGGCAGGGAGGGTTCTGAGCAGAGGAGGGACAGGATGCAACTTAGGTTTGCAGAGGATCCCTCTGGATGCTGGATTGAGGACAGACAAGGGAGGGGGAGGGGTGAGTGACCTAAGAAGGTTATAATAACCAGACCCGGTGGAAGCTCAGACCAGGGTGGTGGCAGCAAGTGTAGTGAGAAGAATCAGATTCTGAATAGATTTGGGGAGCAGAACCGAAAGAATTTGCTGATGGATTGGATGTGAGGTGGAAGAGAAAGAAGAATCCAGGATGCCACCAGGAGCTTCTAGCCTGAGCAATTGGAAGGGTATTTAGGTCATGTCCAATTTTGTGTTTTACAGTGCTGTAATAAAACAGATTCCTTCACATCTGCTTTTCTGTCTAGAAAACCTTAAAGGAGATGTTTCCTATCGAGGCAGGGGACATCAAGTCAGAGAACAGGATCATACCCCACCTGCCAGGTGAGGAGCAGGCCTGAGTCACCTGGGCAGGCTCACCTGTCCCAACTCCCCTCACCTGCCCTCCAATTGCCCCTTCCACTCCCACCCTCTCCGGACTTGACCTTTCGAGTGTGCTCACTGGTCCTCTGGTGCCCCTCCCTGGTCCGCCCAGCCCCGCGGTGGTTTGATGGGCAGCGGGTGGCTGAGAGCCGCCAGGGCACCCTCACCGAGTACTGCAACTCACTCATGAACCTGCCTGTCAAGATCTCCCGCTGCTCCCACCTCCTCAACTTCTTCAAGGTGCGCCCTGACGACCTCAAGCTCCCCACGGACAGCCAGTGAGTGGCGGGAGGAGGAAAGGTGGTGGTCAGACCCTTGCCTGGAGCGGGTGGGACTATCCCCATGTTACACAGGAGGAGCCTGAGGCTCAGAGAGGGGAAGTGACTTGCCCAAAGTCACACAGCAGGGAAAGCCAAGGAGGCAGGATTCTAACTCTGGACACCCCCAGCATCCCTGCCAAGTTTCTACCTGGACCCCTCTGAGCCTCAGGGTGCTGGGGGTCGGGGGGGAGGCACTGTGGGCTGGGGGTCTAAGGTCCTAAGTCCTTGTCCTGACTCTGAGGCTGCCTGGCGGTGGGACCTGGAGCCTTCTGAAAGCAGCTTCCCCTTCTGTGACCGGGTGGTGAGGGCCAGATGCAGTAGTGGGTGCTGGGAAGAGTGCTTACAAACTGTGAAGTGTGGAGCCCCCGAGAGGACGTGGGGGGCCGGTGGCCTCTGTTCCTTCCTGAGCCTGTCTCAGGCCCCTGCCTATCCTTTGTCACCTCATTCTCTGCCTGCCCTCGCCCCAGGGATCTCCTGTGCTCAGGGCCCTGCGTGGACAGCATCAGAGATGCTGATGAGATCTCGCGGGAATGTGCTGCGGAAGGTCCTTCTCTCTGTCCCCCTCTGGTACTGAGTGCTGGGGGAGGCCTGGAGGACAGGGCTGCCGTAGAGACAGCAGGGCTCCAGCCAGTGCTTCTGGACCCTTGAACACATCCCCGGTCCTGGGCGGGGCAGTTCCCACTGGCCCTGGGGTTAGGGGCGCCCACTCCTGTTGGCTTCCCTCTCGAGGCTCCAGCAGAAGGGAGCTGGCCCACGAACCTTCTCCTTTGGGTCTGCAGGAGGCTGGGGCCCCTCCTCGGGCTGGCTGAGCAGAGCCTGTCCTCCTCAAAGCCCTGTCCTTCTAGTCCAGTTGCTACCTTCTCTCTGCGGCGGCCCCCATTTCCCACGTTCCTTCTGGGAACTTTCTTGGCAAGTCCTTCCGTAGGTCTGCCCGGAGCATGCTGTTCTCCAGGGGAAGCTAAGCATCTAACCCAGACTGTTCTCTGATGCAGGGTGAAAAAGCCAGAGACATACCTGATGCCCAGAGATGGCAAGAGTAATGCTGCAGGTGAGAGGCCAGGATCAGCCAAGGGAGGGTCACCCTAAGGGACTGCTGACACCATCAGGGACCCTGAGCTCGGTGTGTGCAGGGAAAAGAGCAGGAGTTGAGAGCAGCTGTGAAGGGTCTTGGTGGCTGCACTGAAGTGTTGGGGTCTTTGAGGGTCACTGGTCAGTGAAGGGGGCTCACCTCCATGGCTGCAGCGCCCAGCACAGACCCTGGCTCCCAACAGCCTACAGGATGTTCTGGCTGAATGAATGAACAGATTTAGGGGCAGAAGTGGCTTTTAGGGGTGACTCAGGGGCATGACAGTATCTAGTCTTTATTGCACGATAATTATTAATAACATTACCTAACATTTATCGAGCACGTACCCTGTGCCAGACGCTGTTTTAAATGTTTTCCACGTATTAACTCATGTAATCATCTCTATAATAGTATGAAATAGGTACAACTGTGCTATTATCCCCATTTTGCAACTGGACAACACTGAGGCTTGATTTAAGTTGAGATTCTTGACAAGGGACACACAGCTACTAAATGTGGAGCACGATCTCAGCCAGTCGGTGGGACACACGGTCAAGTCCTCTGGGCCACTCAAAGTGTGGTCCAGTGACCAGCAGTGTCTTAGGTCGGGCTGCCATAACAAAGTGTCATAGAGTGGGTGGCTTAAATAGGAGAAATGAATTTTCTCATAGTTCTGGAGGCTGGAAGGCTGAGATCAAGTTGTGGGCAGGTTTGGGTTCCGCTGAGGCCTCTCTCCTTGGCTTGCAGACGGCTGCCTTGTTGCTTTGTCCTCACATGGCCTTTCCTCTGTGCATGCAGCTCCCTGGTGTCTTTTCCTCTTCCTATAAGGACACCAGTCCTATTGGATCAGGGTCCCACCCTTATGACCTCATTTAACCTTAATCACCTCCTTGAAAGTTTTATCTCCAAATACACTCATATTCTAAGGTACTGGGGGTTAGGGCTTCAACATATGAATTTGGGGGTGGAGGGACACAATTCAGCCCATAACAGGCGGCAGCAGTACTGCCTGGGGGCTGGTTAGACATGTAGCCCCTCAGGTCCCACCAGAGGCCTGTGGAATCAGCACCTGTGTTTCCGCAAGATCCCCGGGTGATTTGTGTGCACCTTGAAGCTGAGAAGGGCTGCTCGCTACCCACATCAAATGAGAAAGAGACCGTGTGTAAAGTGTGTGACCAGTGTCTGGAACACACTGGGTGCTCAATAAGTGCAGGGCTGCGAAGACTAGCTTGTCTTTGCTGCTTTCCAGTATACAGGGCGTGTCTACCCCTGGCCTGTCCGGAGCTGGGTGGGGACGGGATGCCAGTGCCTGTTCAGGTGGCCTACACAGGGCCCACAGGGGAGAGCCAGGACGAGGCGCCAACAATGTCCACTCACCCTGCCCTCCCTCTACCCAGACATCACGGGCCCCATCATCCTGCAGACGTACCGCGCCATCGCTGACTATGAGAAGAGCTCAGGCTCCGAGATGGCTCTGGCCACAGGCGACGTGGTGGATGTCGTGGAGAAGAGCCAGAGTGGTCAGCCTCCCCGCCCAGCCTGGACCGCCCTCCCCTGGTGCCTGGGCCCATGGCTACAGGCCCCCACCAAGGCTCTGCCCCCCAGGCAGCCCCAGGCCTCCTCCCCGCCTGGCCCACTGGGGGGCTCTGGCTCCTTCAGGGGCCCTGACTGTTCTCCCCACACTGTGGGTCACCCTCTCTCTGAGAGTGTGCCCCAGGGCAGCTCTGGGGATCTGCACACATTCTGGGCTGTGACTGTGCGTCTCTGGGGGTTATATCCGGGTGGACAGGTGAACTTCTCACCATGTGTGTGATGTGGGTTCTGAGCTGTAGTTCTCTGACCCTGTGGGTACTGGTGCGTGTGATTTTGGTGTAGAGTGTGGTGAAGGTGACATTTCTGGATCTGAGTGTTGGACACCTGTGTGTCTGTGTCTGAGTGCTCTCACCCACCCCTACCCCCCGCCGATGGCTGAGGGAGGCTCCCAGGCCCGCCCAGACCTACCGCCCCGTATCCCTGGCACAGGCTGGTGGTTCTGCCAAATGAAGACAAAGCGCGGCTGGGTCCCGGCGTCCTACTTGGAGCCCCTGGACAGTCCCGATGAGGCAGAAGACCCAGAACCCAACTATGAAGGTGCCCCTCCCCTCCTTGGCCTCAGGGGTGGGAGAGAGGGGCAGGATTGAAGAGCCAGAAGTGACTGCTTTGGGGTCAGACATGACTGTGGGCTGGGCAGGAGGGGAGGCAGGGCTGAGACCCTAGGTTGGGTCTAGGTGGGGTAGGAGGTGGTGCCCTTGGTCAGGACAGGGGGAACCAGGAGGTAGAATAGAGGTGAGGGGGATAAGGTCAGCCTGGGACACAGTGTGGCAGCCAGCCTGGGGCTGGGTCCAGTGGGAAGCTGCATGATGAGCCAAACTGAGGCTCAGGAAGGAGGGCTGCCTGGAGGTGGGGGCATTATGACTGACTAGAATGGAAAAACTGGCAGCCCCTGGGCTGGATGGGTCCCACGTGGGGTTTGAAAAAATTTAGTATTGGTTGCCCGTAATTTGCAATAGAAAGATCTTACAATTTTATATGGATTTATGACTCCTCTTTAAAAATTGGGAAAGGCGTGTGTATTGGGCCTGCAGCCCCACATGCCAATAGTGGACTGGAGTTGAGTAGCTCAGGTGCCACTGGATGGGTGCTCTACCTCTGCACTTTCTGCCTAGCCACTCCTCGTGTGCAGGTGCCTGGCCAGGTCTCTGCAGTCATGGGTGCTCCTGGCCTCTGGTGTGGGTGATGGTGGGTAGGAGCGGGCGAGCTCCCCTGGGTAGAGTAGGCAGAGGGCACAAGTCCAGAGTGTCTCCACGAGGAGGGGGGAGGGCTGGAGGAGAGAGGTCCTGGGCTCCAGCTGGAGGAAGCCCCAGGCCCAGAGAGGAGGGGCGGGGTGGCGAGCCCCGTGCTGGTGGGGGGCTTCACACTCTGCCCCTCCCCTCTCCAGGTGAGCCCTACATCACCATCGAAGCCTACACTGCCCTATTGGAGGATGAGATATCTTTGGAGCAGGGCGAAACCATCGAGGTCATTCATAAGCTCCTGGATGGCTGGTGGGTCATCAGGTAGGAGAGCTGTGCCCTCCCTCCCACTGCACCTGCCCTGAGAGTCAGCCTGGCCTGGGGTTGGGCCTGCGTAGGCTCAGTGCCGACTTGACTGTGTGACTCTGGGTAGGTCACTGCCTCTCTCTGGGCTGTTTCCATTTTGGAAGCAGATTCGTGATAATCCCAGCCTGCCCGTGTCTCAGGGTTCAGTGTCCTTGTCTGAGTGGGCACACCTTTCCTTTGTGACTTGGGGTCACGTCCCCTGACCAGTCCATCTATTCATTCTCCAGCAACACAATTAATTGTATTAATTATTATATTTGATAGCTGCTAGAGCAGACCCTGTCATCCCTTTTCCTTTTAAAATCCTTCATTGCAATTTCCATCTGTTTATTCCTCCAAGTGAACGTAGGAATACTAACTTGCTTTCCTGGTTCTGGGGAAAGCAGAATCCCAGGGTCTTGCACACGATTTCAGAGCCCTGAGTCACAGGGCCCATCCGTGACCCCAGTGAGCTTGTGGCCACAACAACCCCCCATCAGCGTAGCCCTTGGCTGGGGACTTTGAGGCAGGATTTCTCAACCTTTTATTTTTAAAATTTTATTGGCATATAGTTGCTTTACAGTGTTGTGTTAGTTTCTGCTGTACAGCAAAGTGAATTAGTTTTTTGACCCAACCTCAGTTAACCCCCATTATGCAGCCCTGAGACAATGTTTGTGAGTCTCCCACCAGCCAAGAAGAATCAGAGTTTTACAGAGTGAGGTTTGTATTATGCAAAGGTTGTTGTTTTTTTACTACCAAATGCAGTAGTGAGAATGGAAAGAAAAAGCTTCTCAACAAATGGTGCTGGAACAACTGGATATCCCTATGGGGGGAAAAAAATGAACCTAGACCCCTGCCTCACACCATACATCTTTATTTGGAACATTTCACAGATTTTACCAAGCACAAAACCCAAAACTAAGAAGCTTTTGGAAGAAAGCATAAGGGAACTTGGTGACCTGGAGGTACGCAGACGTTTCTTAGGACACAGAAGGCAATCACCATGAAAGAAAAAACTGACAAATACAATATTGCAGATGTTTTGTAGCAAACACCTGTCCCTGGGGAGATGGATCTGCTAACTTCCTCCCCCTCCCAGCGTCACAACTGGGAAGGCCTGTGTGGCATTGATGAGGAAACTGAGGCATACAGGTGCAGGGTCTAGTGTTGGCTGCCGTGTCTGCAACCTCCCAGCTGCCTTGACCCCCAACTGTTTAGAGGGAGCCTTGACCCCATGTCTGAGGCCCCGCCCCTGCAGCTGCTCAGGCCTCAAGGGCTGCCTCTGTTGCAGGAAAGAAGATGTCACAGGTTACTTCCCATCCATGTACCTGCAACAGGCAGGGCAGGACACAGACCAGGCCCAAAGCCGGATCAAGAGGGGAGCGCCGCCCCGCAGGTGAGCAAGAGCCCCCGGGGCGGGGCTGAGGAGGGTATACCACGGCTTCCGTCTGTCTGTCCAGGCCCTGGATAGGCAGTGCTGGGGCAGGGGAGATGGTGCAGGGGCGCTCAGCCTGGCGGGGTAGGCAGCACCCTCACTGGATGGAGGCCCCCTCCCACCCCGCTCCCTCTCTGGGGCTGGCACGGGGGCGGTGGGAAAGCAGAGGTGTGAGACGGAGGTGGCAGCTCCGATGCCTAGAGTCCTCGGGATGGCCCGTGAGGGCTGCGGCAGTTCGGAGGGCTTTCCTGGGGAGGGGGTAGGCTGGAGGCTGGTGAGGGGTGTGGGAAATGGGCCTGGGCTCTGAGTCAGGGCAGGGGTCCGCGTCGGTGAGGGACAGTCGCCTTCATGCCCCGCCCAGGCTGTGCTGGACCCCCCCACCCCGCCTCCTTCCCACTCTCAACCTCCCCGGGCTAGTCTTTGGACTCCAGGGGTGGCCATGAGAGTCCCCTCGGGCAGGGACGCGGGAAGGGCAGGGACGTGGGGCGCTGACCAAAGCCCCTGTCCTGCTGTGCCCAGGTCGTCCATCCGCAACGCGCACAGCATCCACCAACAGTCACGGAAGCGCCTCAGCCAGGACACCTATCGGCGCAACAGTGTCCGTTTTTTGCAGCAGCGCCCCCGCGGGGCGCGGCCGGGGCCCCGGAGCCCAGGGAGCGTGCTGAGTGAGTGAGGGCGGGGGCCTGGGGGCAGGGCCTGAGTCTGGGGGGCGGGCCCCGGGGCGGGCCGGAGGTGAGGAGGGATGTGGCCAGCATCGAGGGTGATGAGAGGCGGGGCCTTGAGGGGTGGGGCCTGAAAAGTGAAGAGAGGCGGGGCCGAGCAGGCGGGGCGGGCCTCAGCTGGCGCTGTCCTCCAGCAGAGGAGGAGGAATCGCTCGAGACTGAGCGCCCCAAGCCGCAGCCGGCCGTGCCCCCGAGGCCCAGCGCAGACCTCATCCTGCACCGCTGCAGCGAGAGCACCAAGCGGAAGCTGGCCTCCGCCGTCTGAGGCCGCCCCCACATGACGCTCTTCCCACCTCCAGCCCCTATCCCTGTATATACATGTATAGAGCCTGAGGTTTGGCGGCAGAAGGCAGCCCTTGGCCCCGCCCCACCTAGCTATTCGCCACCCTTAATAAATGTTGCTTGGAGTGGACTGATGGTTTGCAAAGTCGCGCTGCGGGCTGGGCAACACCCTTGGTATTTCTAGAAATAGGACTGAAGGCTGTGAGCTCTATTGGGGGAAGGTGCAAGAACTGAGGTCCGGTTGCATACTTTACTGGCCTTGCCCAAGACCAAGTTTGCACAAGGCCAAGTGCAAGAGGAAACCCCAGTCCCCTCTGACTGTTTGTCTGACAGACTGCCTGCTTGAACTCTGGCCTCACTGCAGAAGAGTTCTGAAGAAGAGTAGACACAGTGCATAGTTGGGAGGGGAGGGGAGCCAGGGCCCTAGGTGACCTTGTGTGTGCACCCCGATTACCAAAAAAAAATGTAATTTAGGTATAGGGAGACACACCTTAGATGTAAGGACATAACACAAAGTGAAAGTGAAGGGATGGAAAAAGATACTTCATGCAAATGGAAACCGAAAGACAGCTGGAGTAGCTATACTTAGATAGAACAAAGACTGTAATAAGAGACATTGGCACTACATAACAATAAAGGGGTCAATCCAATAAGAGGGTATAACATTTGTAAATATTTATGCACCCAACATAGGAGCACTAACATATATAAAGCAAATATTTACAGACCTAAAGGGAGGAATAGACAGCAATACAATAATAGTAGGGGACTTTAATACCTCATTTACATCAATGGATAGGTCATCCAGACAGAAAATCAATAAGGATTTTCCAAGATAAATCATATGTTAGGCCATAAAACAAATTTTAACAAATTTAAGAGGACTGAAGTTATAGCAAGCATATTTTTTCTAGCCACGATGGTATGAAACTAGAAATTAATTACATGAAGAAAAGTGGAAGACTCACAAACATGTGGAGATTAAACAAGTTATGAACAACCAGTGGGTCAAAGAAGAAATCAAAAAGAGAAACAACAGCAACAACAAAATACCTTGAGAAAATGGAAATGTAACATACCAAAATTTATCAGATGTAGTAAAGACAGTTCTAAGAGGGAAGTTCATAGCAATAAATGCTCACCTCGAGAAACAAGAAAAGTCTCAAACAACCTAACTCAACACCCCAAGGAGCTAGAAGAAGAAGAACTAATGAAGCCCAAAGTTGGTAGAAGGAAGGAAGGAACAAAAATTAGAGCAGAAATAAATGAAATAAAGACTGAAAAGAATAGAAAACATCAGTGAAACTAAGAGCCGGTTCTTAGAAAAGATAAACAAAACTGACAAACTTTTAGCTGGACTCAGCAAGAAAAAAAGAGAGAGGACTCAAAATCAGAACTAAAAGAGGAGATGTTACAACTGATACCAAAGAAATACAAAGGATCATAAATGACTACCGTGGGGACTTCCCTGGTGGCGTAGTGGTTAAGAATCCGCCTGCCAATGCAGGGGACATGGGTTCGAGCCCTGGTCTGGGAAGATCCCACATGCCACGGAGCAACTAAGCCCACGAGCCACAGCTACTGAGCCCACACGCTGCAACTACTGAAGCCTGCGCGCCTAGAGCCCATGCCGTGCAACAGGAGAAACCACCGCAATGAGAAGCCTGTGTACTGTAACGAAGAGTAGCCCCCCCTCGCCGCAACTAGAGAAAGCCCAGCAACGTGCAGCAACGAAGACCAAACACAGCCAAAATAAATAAATTTATTATTTTTTAAGTTTACTATTCTTGAAAAATCAAAATAAATAAATAAATAAATGACTACTGTGAACAATTATATGCCAAACTAGAAGAAATGGATAGATTGGACAACCAAGAAAAAATGGATAAATTGCTAGAAACATACAACCTACAAAGACTGTGATGAAACAAAATCTGAATGGACCAATTATTAGCAAGGAGACTGAATCAGCAATAAAAAAAGTCCCCCAAAACAAAAGTCCAGGACCAGATGACTTCACTGGTGAATTCTACCAAATATTCTTCTCAAACTCTTCCAAAAAATATGAGGGAAACTCTTTCATATTTTATGAGGCCAGCATTACCCTGATACCAAAACCAGACAAGGATGCCACAAAAAAAGAAAATTGCAGGCCAGTATCCCTGATTACCATAGATGCAAAAATCTTCAAAAAAGTATTAGCAAATAGAATTCAACAATACCTTAAAAGGATAACACACCATGATCAAGTAGGATTTATTCCAGGCATGCAGTGATGGTTCAATATTCACAAATCAGTCAATGATACACCACATTAACAAAACAAAGGATAAGAATCATATGATCATTTCAGTAGATGCAGAAGAAGCATGTGACAAAATTCAACACCCATTTAGAATGAAAACACTCAAAGCAGGTATAGAGGGAACATACCTCAACATAGTAAAGGCCACATATGACATAGTAAAGGCCACATGTGATGTTAGTTCATAACTAACATCACACTCAATGGTGAAAAGCTAAAAGCTTTTCCTCTAAGACCAGGAACAAGACAAGGTTGCACACTCTCCCCAATTTTATTCAACATAGTATTGGAAGTCTTAGCCAGAGCAATCAGGGAAAAAAAACAACGAAATAAAAGACATCCAAATTAGAAAGGAAGAAGTAAAACTGTCACTATTTGCAGATGACATGATATATGTAGAAAACCCTAAAGACTCCATTAAAAACTCTTAGTACTAATAAACAACTTTAGTAAAGTTGGAGGATACAAAATCAACACAAACATCTGCTGCATTCCTTTATGCTTATAATGAACTATCAGGGTGAGAAACTATCAGAAGACAATCCCATTAACAATTGAATCAAAAAGAATAAAACACCTAGGAATAAATTTAACCAAGGAGGTGAAAGACCTGTATATTGAAAACTATGAGACATTAATGAAAGAAATTGAAGAAGACTCAAAAAATAGAAAGATATTCTGTGCTCATGGATTGTAAAAATTAATTTTGTTAAAATATCCATACTACCCAAAGCAATATACAGATTCAATGCAATCCCTATCAAAATTGAATGGTATTTTTCACAGAAATTTCACAGAAATAGTAAAAACAATCCTAAAATTTGTATGGAACCACAAAAGACCCCAAATGGCCAAAGCAATCTTGAGAAAAAAAGAACAAAGCTTGAGGCATCACACACCCCAATTTCAAACTATGTTACAAAGCTATAGTAATTAAAACAGTATGGTATTGGCATTAAAACAGGTGCATAGATCAATGGAACAGAGTAGAGAACCCAGAAATAAACTCATGCATATATGGTCAGTTAATTTACAACAAAGGAGCCAAGAATATGTAATGGGGACAGAACAGTCTTCAGTAAATACTGTCTGGGAAAATTGGACAGCCACATGCAAAGGAATGAAACCGGACCACTATCTTACACAATACACAAAAACTGATGACCAACTTAAGTGTAATACCTGAAAACATAAAGCTCCTAGAAGACAACATAGACAGTAAACTACTAGTATAGGTCTTGGCGATGAGTTTTTGAATCTGCACCAAAAGCAAAAGCAACAAATGCAAAAATAAACAAGTGGGACTACATCAAACTAAAGGCTCCTGCACAGCAAAATAAACAATAAACAAAATGAAAAGGCAGCCTATAGAATGAGAGAAAATAACTGCAAATCATATATTTGATAAGGGGTTAATATCCAAAATATATGAAGAACTCATATAACTCAATATCAAAAACAAACAATCCAATTAAAAAATGGACAGAAGATCTGAATGGACATTTCTCCAAGGAAGACATACAGATGGCCAACAGGTACATGAAAAGATGCTGAACATCATTCATTCAGGGAAATACAAATAAAAACCACAATGACACAGCACCTCATACCTGTTAGAATGGCTATTATCAAAAAGACAAAAAAATAACAAGTGTTGGCAAGGATGTGGAGAAAAGGGAAGACTTGTGCACCGTTAGTGGGAATGTAAATTGGCTCAGCCATTATGGAAAACAGTATGAAGTTTCCTCAAAAAAATTAAAAATAGAACTATCATATGATCCAGTTATTCCATTAGAATCTGGGTATTATGAGAAGAAAATGAAAACACTAAAGATAACTGCACCTTGATGTTCATTGCAGCATCATTTACGGTAGCCAAGATATGGAAACAACTTAAGCGACCATCAATGGATGACCAGATAAAGAAATTGTGGCATAAATACACAGTGGAATATTATTCAGCCATAAAAAATAATAAAATCTTGCCACTTGCAACAAAATGGATGGACTTTGAGGGCATTATGCTAAGTGAAATAAGTCAGACAGAGAAAGACAAATACTGTATTATCTCTCTTATATGTGGAGTCCAAAAGACAAAGAAAGAAACAAAAAACAACCAAGCTCTTGGATACATTAAATAGATTGGTGGTTGCAATAAGTGGAGGGTGGGTGGGGGGTGGAAGAAATGGGTGAATTGTTATTTACTTATTTCTTTATTTTAGTTTATATAAATTGAATAAACCTTTTTTTTAACTGGCAAATATAAACAGGAGAGTATAATTGATCTCTCATTCCAGATTCAGTTGAAAATAGCCATCCTGGGGCCATTGCTAAGGCACAGAAAGGGCACAGAAATTTAGACATCTACCCAGTTTTCACTCCCTGAGACATAGTGGGGGTCTTGGCTAATAGAGCTGTGAATATTCAGTGAAGGACAATAGTTTATCACACACACAAAGAATTATAATTTAGCTATAGGGAGGGGCGCCTCTGATTATTCACTGAGAGCCTGCCCAGTTAGGAGGTTGTACCAGAAAGCGATTATTCACCACCCACACCAGCACTGCTGCTAGCCCATGGCCTCCAAGTCTTTGCTGGTGGGTCTGTCCCCAGATGCAAAGATACCATGATGCAAACAGGAGCTGCAAATCTCATAAAAGATGCAGCTTGTCTCGAAGGCCATGGGTAGCATGGAGAGCTTCTCTTCCTGTGTGGGAAGCAGCATATGAGGCTGGACAAAGCTGGTCACTTAGAGATAAGAGGAAATGGGTTTCTCCCAGTCTTGGCTCAGTCATATGGGTGACCATGCTGGTCAAGCCACTTGGCCCAGCACACACTACAGGTAGAGAAGGAACCTGGGAACTCCGGGAGTTGAATCAAAGCAGAACAGCCCCATGAATGGTCCAGCCAACAGAAGGCAGCCCAGACTGAACGCTGAGGTCACCTCCCTGTTACCTGATGGGCTAACCACCCGGGAGCCACACGTGACAATGATGAGCGGGGGCTCTATGACAGATGCCTGCCAGGTCTCCACGTAAGCATGGTGGCTGCTTAGAAAAGGAAGAACATGGACCTTGGAGTCACATGAACCTGGGTCTGAATCCTCTCCTGGCTGCGTGGCCTCAGGCAGGCCATTTAATCACTCTGAGCCCCAGTTGCCTGTCTAAAAACGTGGGGGCTGGTCTTTCCCCGCAGGGTTTGCAGGACCACGCCTCTCGTGTTCAGAGTCAACATCTGCTCAGGTACACCAGAAGCTGGCCTCCCCTGACTTCCGCTGTGAACCAGTCCATCCTTCATTCACTTCCCAGGAAGTGAGCCTCTGAGCCAGCCAGACCCAGCTGGACCTGCAGTCTACCTCCCAAGGTCAGGAACTGCCCAGGTTGGGTCATTCCTGTGTCTGAGGACATACATCCAGGCCCCAGCTGCGGCTGGGTCCGCTGCCCAGGTGATCACCTAGAGGTTGGTCTCTCCCCCCGGCAGCTTCCCTTCATTTCTATAAATGCCTTTTCCTCCACTGCTTCCTGAATGGGTCATCAGGTAGCATCTTCAACCTTTTTGTACCCTAATCAGATTAATTCCTCCAAATCTGGAAAGTATTCACAATTTTGGGTCACTAATTCCAGCAACTAATAGATATTAAGAACACAGATATCTCTAAGTTTATGTCTATACCTGTATCTGTATCTATATGCTTTTTTTTGAGTTGATAAATTTTTGTGACTTTGTGTGATTTTTTTTTGCAATTGAAGTATAGTTAATTTACAGTGTCATGTTAGTTTCAGGTGCATCTATATGTTTTTAAGTGACAACCCTCCAGAAGAAAAAATCTATAAAGGAAAGGACATTATTTGGTCAACTGACAAAACTGGAATATGAATGGTAAACCAGACAAAAGTATTGCATCTGTGTTCAATTTACTGGAGTTGGTAACTAAGTCATGGCTATAGAAACCCTCTTCTTAGAAAATACTCCCTAAAGTATTTAGGGATAAATGAGGTAAGCAACTTTCCCTCAAATGGTTCAGAAAGAAACTATGCACATAAGTTTATATACATTATTACAGATAATCATACAGTCATTTATACACACAGGCAATGTTATACACACACACGGGAGACAGAGAGGGGGAGAGAAAGCAAACGAATGATAAAATGGGGTAAAATATTAATAATATGGGAATCTGGCAAAAGGGCATTAAGTGTTCTTCAGGCTCTTTTCATTTCTGCAACTTTTCTATACATTTGAAATGATTTCAAAATAAAGGATAATATAAAAAAAAAGACAGCCCCCAAACCTCAACTTAGGCTTTGAAAACCTACGTTATTTGTTTTGGGATTTTCCATTTTAAGTCCTACCTTTCCACGTTCATGTGGAGGCAGGGACAGCTAAGGCAGAGACACCACAGTATGTGAACACGTCTCTACCTGATTCTCCTTCAACTTGGAAACACGTGAGGTCACACGGAATTCCATGCCAATGGCGGGGAGATAGATGTGTGTGCACATAGACCCCCAGTGCATATATGCATCTGTCTCTCCATTTCTCTGTGGACTGATTTAAATTTTGGGATGCAGCCCCAATGCCCACAAGGGTCAAGCTAGTATGTGAGTGAGTGAAACAGGCCAGGCATAAGAAGAGTCAACTACTAGAAATACAATAAAACTTTCTTGATTTTTACTGGGCTATGGGGAAACATAAAATGTCATACAAACAAGTATGATAACTGCAAATGACATTTCTGAGTCAAAGTGGGAAAAAACAGAAAACCAGATATGTTTAATAACTCATTTTCTCATCTTGCAACCCCTCGGGCCTAGAGGATTCTAGGCTTCCAGCCCACGGGATCCTGCGGGAGTGTGTTTCATCACGTCGCGATGTGGAGTACAGAATCCCACTGGGAGTCCTTCAACTGGGAGCAGTACTCAGTTTTACTCAGTTTCATAATGGAAAAGAGCTGTTCACAAATGTAGGTACTCCCGAACATGGAGAGAATCTTGGCACAGTGGGTTTTGTACTTGGGATAGCTGCTCCAGAGGTATTTATAGAATTCTGGTATTCCCACCTTGTCGTATTTGGTTTTCAGGACCGTGTTGCACTGCAGATCAATTACCTCCATCTGGAGCGCTTCCTGGACGCTCTCGATCTTCATGGAGAAAGGGGAGCTGAACAGGGTCAGTTCACTTTCGTAGAGTTTGAAATCAGACAGCCTTTTCTGGAATTCCGTCTTTAGCTCCACGATTTTGGGAATATAGTTCAGCCCATCGCTTTCGTTTCTGGAAACCGATTTCAGGGTGGGAAAGTGGGCCAGGTTATTCCTGGCCAAATGAGTCTCCCAGAGGCACAGTTTAGCCAAGAACGCCCGAATCAAGTCATACATCTGTGTCACGATTTGGGAATGCCCTTGGAGAGAGATATTCAACGTGTTCAGATGCATAGTCATGTCCACCAGGAAGGCCAAGTCTTTGATCCAATCTTGAGAGCTCAGCTGAGGCAGGGGCTTGCCTCTGGAAGACATGAAGGAGTCAATTTCTTCCAACGAGTCAAAGAACCTCTTCAGCACCAGCCCGCGGCTGAGCCACTTAATCTCCGTGTAGTACAGAAGGCTGCCGTACTGGCTGTCCAGCTCATAGAGCAAAGTCGTGAACTCGCTGTGGTTCAGTCCGCGGGAGCAGATCCAGTTCACGGCATTAACTACCACGCTCATGATGTGGTCCATCTTTAACTTTTGAGCACAGAGCGATTCCGGGTGAATAATGCAACAAACGGACTTCAGATCTGAGCCCTTGCAAGCCATCGCCACCTTGGACTTGAGTTTTGTGACCAGCCCGTCGTTGGCATCTACCATTGCAGGAGTGCCAGTTGAGGCCACACTTACTAATTTCGACCAGTCGATATTAAACTTTTTAAGACTTTTCTCAACACGCAAAAAGATCTCATTTCCAGATTTTGTCCCCGTCATGGGCACCGTATCCAAAAGTTCTTCCGATACATCAAAATTCTCATCAACGCCGCGGATGAATATGGCCAACTGGGTGGTGTTATTTATATCTGTGATCTCATCGATGGCAATAGAATAGGCCACAAATGATCTGATTTTTTCACGTAATTTCTCCCATAAGTTCCCAGCCACGTCTTCTATGGGCTGGACGGCAGGGTTTTCCTTTGGACTCACATTTGCAAACACTCGTTTTTGCTCGGGACACACGATGTCTGATGACCCTAAGAGATACTTTCTGAGCCCTTTCTTCAGCTCCTGGAGCTTCTCGTCGCGCATCTTCTCTGTGTACTGGTCATAGTGCTTGCTGTGGTTGGTTTGATAATGGCGTCTCAGGTTGTATTCTTTGGACACAGACATGCTCTGTTTGCATATTAAACACGTAGGGATATTCTGCACCTCCACGAAGAAATATGCTCTCTCCCACTTTTCTTGAAATACACGGCCCTCTTGGTCTATCTTTCTTTTTCCCACTTTTGATAGAAACATGGAGACAAGAAACAGTTCAGTTTTCTCTTAAATCGACTGTTAGTCTAACACCAGCAAGAGCATGATGACAAATGCAAGGGATAAGGTGGCGGGGTGGGGCGTGGTTAACTGGAGAGCACCCCAGCCCTGCAGAGGTGTGGGGTGAGGACGGGGGACACTCGGGGCAAGCGAACTACTGCCAGAGGGAGCATGGCCCTGGCCTGCCCAGATCTTCATATTGCTAAAGAAAACCTGGAAATGGACTTTTATGAAAAAGTCCCCGGTTTTTCAATGTTGGCCACTAATTCCCTTTTTTAAAAGGTAGATGAGGCAAGGGGCTTCCCTGGTGGCTCAATGGTTAAGAATCCGCCTGCCAATGCAGGGAACACGGGTTCGAGTCCTGGTCCAGGAAGATCGCACATGCCATGGAGCAACTAAGCCCGTGCGCCACAACTACTGAGCCTGCGCTCTAGAGCCCGTGAGCCACAACTACTGAGCCTGCGTGCCACAACTACTGAAGCCTGCGCACCTAGAGCCCGTGCTCCGCAACAAGAGAAGCCACCACACCGCAACAAAGAGTAGCCCCCGCTCGCTGCAACTAGAGGAAGCCCGTGCGCAGTAACACAGACCCGATGCAGCCATAAATAAATAAATAAATGAATGAATAAATAAATAAATAGATAAAATTAAAAGGTAGATAAGCCAAAAGAAAGACAACTTTGGTGAGGTTCAGCAAGTGGCTATGCTTGCCCATCTGGTTTAAATGAGAATGATTTGAAAGTGTATCTGCATTTTAACATATATTTTTTCATTTGATTTTCAAGAGAAGTTTGAAATAACAGAGAAGGGAATGAGCACAGAAGACGTATGATTTAACTGCTGTGAGTCCCAAAAGACACCGGTGATAGCCACAGACCCTCACAGAACTTACTTGTTTTCAAGGTAAAGAAATGGGCCACGATGCAGGTGAGCTTTACTTTGAAAGAACATAGGTATAAAAATTCACTTTAAGAAAATGTAGGCAGAGACAAGCAGTCAATTTAATGGCTGCCTGGGGCTGGGGGTGGGAATGGGAAATGACCAGAAATGGGTAGGAGGAATCTTTCAGGTGGGGGGATGGAAATGCTCTAATATTAGATTGTGGTGATAGTTGCACAACTCTGTAAATATACTAAAAATCACTGAATTGTGTACAGTTTGCACAAGTGAATTTTACGGTATGTAAAGTTATGCCACAATAAAGCTATTAAAAACGTAAAAAGCTATTTAACAACCAGAGGAGTTTAGGAATAATAATTGTGGATTTTAAAAGAACACTTTAGTTTCCAAATTTAAATGAGGAGGTTCCCTAGATGACTCTTGGGAACACTGTTACATGTCATGCTTCTTTTTCTTTCTATAGGTACTTTACTTTTTTAGAATTTTATTGAAATATACTTATTTACAATGTTGTGTTAGTTTCAGGTGTACAGCAAAGTGATTCAGTTATATATACATATGCATATATATATAAATATATATATTCTTTTTTAGATTCTTTTCCATTATAGGTTATTGCAAGATGAGTATAGTTCCCTGTGCTATACAGGAGGTCCTTGTTGGTTACGCCTTCTGCTTTAATATCCAATAGGATTTTGACTTGCTTGCAAGGACTTTAGGGGAGACATTAAAAATATTTAACAAGTAGAGTGGCTGGGACATTGCCCAATCAGAACAGAAGTCAACTGGAGTGGGTTCTGGGAGCCCTGCTGTGCCAGGCCCTGTTGGTTCTGAACTGTGGGGAGGTCAGGGGTGGCCAGGCAGGTACTATTTACCAAATAAGGTAGAGTAGTATAGTAGTTCAGTATTATGATACGAGCCGCCCCCATAAAGGACTCTTGAATAAGAATGTGGTATGTTATCACACACAGCAAGCGCCATCGAATTGTTATATGAGAAAAAAGTGCCTGGAACTCGAGTCACAGAATTAGAGGGCTTTAAAAGAAGCAGGAAAACAAAATGCACATAAAGAGCGGCATGCTTTGCTCTTTCTGGTGGTGAGTGTCCACTGAGACAGCGCACGTGGCACAGCAGGGGCTAGGACCATCTTCTCTCCCCCAGGATACTCACCATTGCTGAGTTCAAGGCCGGGAAGTGGTCTGAAGAGAAAGAGACATTGGTGAGTGCAACAGAGGTCACTCTTCCTCTCTTGTCCATTTAGCTCTATTTGACAAACTTTTGTGAGTGTCAGTGCGAGGCTAAACTAAAACAGGCTGCCCACGATCACCAAGAAAAGGGAGCGAGGACACACAGCTCCCAGAAGCAGAATACGATGAACTGAGTGTGACGGGCAGCAGGACATAGCACTTGACTGCAGGGGCCCACAGCCCACGTCCTGGGGTTAGAATCCCTGTGCCCCCCAGCTTCTCCACCTCGAGCAAGCTACGATCAGCAGCTCATTCTCCTGACCAGGCAGGGGACTCTCACGTACCTGATGACTGTGAATTTGATAAATTCTGCGGCATCCAAGATCCTTCTCATGGAGCTGATTTCCAGGTAGCCAGGGGCTTTGAATACCACCCCCGGGGGCATGCCATCGATGACCACACAGCCAGGGTTGAAGGTGATCTTCCTGTAGGGAACTTTAACAGGGAAATCCACTCCAATTGCTTCACCTGTGATGACACAAAGAGTGTAAAACCAGTTGTGTGTCACTTGCTTTTCCCAAACCATGCTTTATCTTTAATGTCAAGATTTTAAAATTAATCGCATCAAGTAACAACATTGGTGATCAGCCATTACTTTATTTTCCAGCCATGCTAGGGTGTATGAATAATTTTATTGATTTTGAAATTGGTAACAGGTAGTGTAGCAGACTGTTTCTCTCCCCATGAAATAGTCATTTTCATAGTATCTACCTGAAAAGGGTTTCGTGAGGATTAAATGATGAATCACAAGTCAAACACTAAAAACAATACTCAGCTATGGTAAAAAGTCAGTAAGTGAAAGAGAGCTATTATAATTATTTAAAAAATATTTTAAATTTATTTTTAATTGAGATATAATTGACATAACATTGTATTAGTTTTAGGTGTACAACATAATGATTTGATAAAGATAGCTATTTAAACATTTTTTTTATTGAAGTATAGTTGATTTACAATGTCGTGTTAATTTCTGCTGTACAGCAAAGTGATTCAGTTATGCATATATATACATTCTTTTTTCATTTATTTTATTTTTTATTTTTATTTTTTTTGTGGTACGCGGGCCTCTCACTGTTGTGGCCTCTCCTGTTGCAGAGCACAGGCTCCGGACGCGCAGGCTCAGTGGCCATGGCTCACGGGCCTAGCTGCTCCACGGTATATGGGATCTTCCCGGACCGGGGCACGAACCCGTGTCCCCTGCATCGGCAGGCGGACTCTCAACCACTGCACCACCAGGGAAGCCCTACATTCTTTTTTTAATATTCTTTTCCATTATGGTTTATCATAGGATATTGAATATAATTCTCTATGCTATACAGTAGGACGTTGTTTATCCATTCTATATATAAAAGCTTACATCTGCTAACTCCAAACTCCCACTCCATCACTCCCCCAACCCCCTCCCCCTTGGCAACCAGCAGTCTGTTCTCTATGTCCGTAATTCTGTTTCTGTTTCGTAGATAGGTTAATTTGTGTCATATTTTAGATTCCACATAAGTGATATCATATAGTATTTGTCTTTCTCTTTCTGACTTACTTCACTTAGTATGATAATCTCTAGCATCCATATTGCTGCAAATGGCATTATTTCATTCTTTTTTTATGGCTGAGTAGTATTCCATTATATATATATATATATATATATATATATATATATATATATATATGCCACATCTTCTTTATCCATTCATCTGTCGATGGACATCTAGGTTGTTTCCATGTCTTGGCTATTGTGAGTAGCGCTGCTATGATAGGATACATAGGGGTGCATGTATCTTTTTGAATTATAGTTTTGTCTGGATATTTGCCCAGGAGTGGGATTGCACGATCATATGGTAGTTCTATTTTTAGTTTTCTAAGGAACCCCCATACTGTCCTCCATAGTGGCTGCACCAACTTATATTCCCACCAACACTGTAGGAAGGTTCCCTTTTCTCCACACCCTCTCCAGCATTTATTATTTGTAGACTTTTTAATGATGGCCATTCTGACTGGTGTGAGGTGGTACCTCACTGTGGTTTTGATTTGCATTTCTCTAATAATTAGCAATGTTGAGCATCTTTTCATGTGCCTATTGGCCAAAAGATAGTTATTATTATTATGAAATTAGTGTTTCCATGTAAAAGTTCTTCTTCAGTAAAAATACACACTAATTTTGATCACATCTCCTTCACAGAAAGATCAATTTCTTAGATAAAGTAATCAATTAGAAGGAAATATTTCAAATGTATAAAATTTGGTTATGTAACAATATAAAAACGTACCAAATTTTCGGCTAAAGAGGTCATTGACTTGTTCTCTTAGTTGTTTTATTTTTTCAATGCTTGATAATCTTTCCTTCTCATTATCTAAAAAAATTAAAAAAACAAGCAAACCAGGTTTATTCATGTATTTGCTCCCCTGAAAATCTGTTGGAGGAAACACCTGTTAGCACATGTGAAAGCACTTTACCTGGCTTATCATTCAGTTTAGTTTTAGCAATAATTAAGCATTTTGGAAATTTGTAAATTTAAGGCATGATAGATGACAGAGAATTTTCCAAATTATGACTATGTAAATATAAGACATACTACTTTAGAGAACATTTTCAATATCATGCAAGATAAGGATGTCCACTTTCACCCCTACTCTTCAACATTATAATAGAGATCCTAGCCAGTGCAATACAGCAAGTAAAATGAATAAGATGTATGTACTAGGATTAGGGGGGAAAATTTTTTAATACTTGAAATTTTTATTCTATTTAATTTTGAATAATGAAAAGTGATTATGTGGTTCAAAATTCAGGTGATATAAAACAGTACATCATGAAATGTCTCCCTTCTATCCCTATCTTAGCTCTCAAGTTTCCTTCTTTGGAGGAATCTATGCTATTAGATTCTTTTGTATCTCTCCAGATATGTTTTATATACACCTATTCAGAAAAGAAGATAAATTGATGGGCAGCAAATACATTTCACCTCTGTGGCCAGTTCCAACCCAATGGTAGCCAGTGCTTGGAGTTGGCCGCCCTAAGGGGTATTTTCCAGGTAATGCACCAGGGCAGGGCTGTGAGAAGCAATATATCTGATAAACAATGCACAATATAGCAAGATATTCAGTGTGCGGCAATTGGAAGCATATTTTATATTCCTGAATTGTCTTTCCTTAGTTGACAGGGTGAACTTAGCAAAAAAATAGCTCCAAGAGACTAACCCATGTCACAAAGTGGTTAAAATATAACAAAATGAAAAACATAATCTAAATTATGATAAAGTCAGATAGAATTCCATACCTGGAATCGTCACCTGAACGATGTTAAGATCTTCAACACCTGCTGCAGAATTTGTAATATTGGATGAATTGGTGTTTCCTTAAACAGAAATTGAAATTTAGAACTTATAGAACATTAGGCTACTTCTCCTCTAAAACTATCAAATTGCCACTTTGATCAGAAGACCAGACTAGGGAATTCCCTGGTGGTCTAGTGACTAGGACTTGGCGCTTTCATTGCCAGGGCCTGGGTTCAATCCCTGGTTGGGGAATTAAGATTGTGCATGCCAGGAGGCATGGCCAAAAAAAAAAGAAGGCCAGGCTAAATTTTTAAAACTCCAGAGAACACTTAGCTGGCTTGGCAATAATTGATGTTTGAGTCTCTGTAGTTTAATGTCGATGTCAAAGGAGAAAGGGCACCATGGCTTTTATTTAGTTCATAGCCCCTGATACTTCAGTCTAATTTGATTTAAAAAGAAGGGTGTTTAAAAATATATTTCCTGGGACTTCCCTGGCCGTCCAGTGGTTAAGACTTTAAGCTCCCAGTGCAGGCGGCATGGGTTGGATCCCTAGTCAGGGAACTAAGATCCTGCATGGCACTCAGCCAAAAAAAAAAAAAGGAAAAAATGTTTCCTTTGTTGTTATTCTCGGCTTACAGGTGGGGGGTAGGAAAGAAGACATACGAATGTGTCCAAGAGGACACTTAGGAAGCAGATGTCCTATGAGAAATGAGGTAACAGACAGTCAGGGAAAGGTTCAGATGGGGTTAAATAGTAAAAGCACAGTTGACGTTATCACGATTTCTGGTCAAATATACACACGATGCTCCCTTAAATGGCGAATGTAAATGAGCCTATCTAGTCCTTTCCGAGGGACTCGAAGTTCAATCCCTGTGTTCTGTGAAAGATCAACCATTTGGGTGTTTGAGATTCTGCATCTGAAGAGCAAGACCTCAAAGGGACACAAGGAGACACACCATCGTTCTTCCCCTCTCCCCCCTTCATTCTCCCTGCCTTCATTCTTCCCTCCCTGCCCCCTTCATTTCCCCCTCCCCCTTCATCCTCCCCCTCTACCCTCTCCCTTTCAGTTTCCTCCTCCCCACTTCATTCCCCTCCTTCTGGCTTCATTCTTTCCTCATTGGACCAAGCACAGTTTGACCCTACTCTGGCCAGGGCTAATTTGCACAGCCTAATTCTGTTGTCTGACAAGCCTAGAGCACTGGGTACCTGATGGGAATATGGGCTGCTCTGGTCACAGGTACACACACATTGAGTTCAACCTTTTCCCTTTCAGAAAAAATGAAAACCGTACTTAGCCGTGTGAATGTGGCGAGGTTTTTGGCAACCAACCTTCAATTTTCACCTCAGCTTCAGGGTCCTCACTCATTTCTGAAGGGGCAAGCTGAGTAGAATCTTGAAAAAAAAGATTTCTAAAATGACATTCATTGTTTATGTATTCTCATGTTCCAACATTTTACTGCTCCTATACCCAAAAAGTCGCTTATCCTGGCATTTTAAGTACATTTTATATTTACTAAACATAGAGGTATAAACATAAAGGCAATTTTAATTTTAAAAAGGATAATAGGGTAATAAAGGATAATCTTAAAAGGGATAAGAGGAGATAAGAAACTTTCAGATATTATCAAATAATATGAAGTTACTCGCAGTAATGGACACAGAATATCCTTCTATTTGAGCTAATGGAATACGGTGGTCCTAGTGTTTTGTGGTTGTCATCGGGAATTACTAGGATTCAAAAAAAGCCATTTGCTCCTTTCTTATCCTGCCAGCAGCCCCCAGGTGATTCGTGGTCTATTATTACATGGACGCATGTAATGTACACGACATATACATGCTCAGTGAAATACGCCAATCACAAAAAAGTAAATATCATATGATTTCACTTATATGCGGCACCTAAAGTACCTAATTGAGTTTTCTGGTGGATAAGAATTATACATATATATTAGACATATATTGTATATGTCTAATATACAATTGTCATATATATTGTCTATATATTGTCAATATATTGTCAATATATTGTCTATATATTGTCATATATAGACAATATATGTATATTAGACATATACATTAAGGTCTACATATAGACAAAAGCCTGGCTAGCTTACCTCGCCTAACTCTAGCTCATTTTAGAAAGATTTGTCAAATCTTACATTAATTGTTAGCAAAAGACTAGAAGGCAAACTGTTTTGATATTGTACCATCGTTACGTAGGATGTAACCTTTGGGGAAAAACAGGTGAAGGTACATTGGACTGCTCTGTACTATTCTTGCAGTTTCTTGTGAATCTATAATTATTTTAAAATAAAAAGGTTTTAGGGAGTTCCCTGGTGGCCTCGTGGTTAGAATTCTGGGCTCTCACTGCCGTGGCCTAGGGTATAATCTCTGGTTGGGGAACTGAGATCCCACAGGCTGTGCAGTGTGGCCCCATCCTGCCCCAGATAAATAAATAAATAATAAAAAAAATAAAAGGACTGACATAAAATAAAAAGGTTTTAAAAATCAAACAAATTCAGCTCTATTGTAATGGGCTTCCCACAATATCGTGATAATAAAAAAATCTGTTTAGATATGAACTATTTCGAGGGCCAACATCCCACGAAAACTTTCTGATTCTAATTCAGCACCCATTCTACAACTGACCCCTACACAGGTCTTCTTCTTTCCAAATATTGTACTATCCATCCATTTAAAAAATGACCAAATAATACCTTAACAGACTTTTACAAAGGAGAGTAAAATGACATAAGGGAGGAACAGATTTAAACTCAATTCAAAATAATTGTCCTCCTTCACATCCAGAGAAGGTCAGAGATTGAGTTAAAGAAAAGAAACAAAAAATTAATGGAAGAATCCTGACACACGCTACAACATGGATGAATCCTGAGAACATTATGCTCAGTGAAATAAGCTAGTCACAAAAAGACAAATACCGTATGATTCCACTTATATGAGATACCAAAGTAGTCAAATTCATAGAGACAGAAAGTAGAATAGGGGTTGCCAGAAGGGAAAATGGGGGAGTTGTTGTTTAATACGGATAGATTTGCAAGATGAAAAGTTCTGGAGATCTTCTTCCCAACAATGTAAATATACTCAGCACTACCAAACTTCACAGTGGTTAAGATGGTAAATTGTATGTTATGTGGGTTTTTTTAACCACAATGAAAAGACATAATTTAGAAAAATAAACAGGAGTTAAATAATGACAGAGTCCGCTTGTCTTCTTGGTTCTAAAGCAATGAAGTTCAAAATGAATTTGAATTTAATTTTATGAGTGAATGAACAATTCTAAGACTGGACTCTATCATAGTATGTTCTCTGGCAAAATCTACCAAAATTCTTCTAGGTCAGAGACTAGAAGAACCATCCTCTACAACAAAAAACTCCAGACTCCCTAAATCAGGAAAGCTATCGAAAATGACTGCAACTCGGCTCCTTGGAGAAAGTTTTTGATGTAAAAGAAAAACACAAATCATTTTGGTACTGAGACAGATGTACAACCCCTAAAAACAAGATCAATTTGCCTGTAAACTGACAAAGACATTCATACTTCTATGTTTGCAGAGGAAATCTCCTTTATTAATTTTATCTTACATAAACCACTTTAAGAGTTTAGGCCTTAAATAGGATGCTCAGGGTTTATATACGAATGGAGGG
This sequence comes from Delphinus delphis, assembly GCF_949987515.2. Classification (NCBI taxonomy): domain Eukaryota; kingdom Metazoa; phylum Chordata; class Mammalia; order Artiodactyla; family Delphinidae; genus Delphinus; species Delphinus delphis. The sequence goes on along the minus strand of NC_082697.1, from coordinate 77,888,878 downwards.
AAGTATATATCAAGTTCTACCTCTAATTCAAGAATTTCCTAAAATTCTATTCAACTTTGCTCAAAAGATTTTGGCAAGCCCATCAAGAAGACAAAATGAAATAAAGTAACAAAGGTCATCAGTGCAAAGTTTTCTTACCACTTAACCTCTATATCCAGGCCCTTAAAGTAGAATCATTTACAAATCAAAAGAGTAAGAGAGTGACAGAGTTCTTAATATGACATCTTAGGATGAGGACTCGGCCAGTTCTCTAAGAAGGCATGCTGTCTTCTGTATTTTCAAATGTGTGTTTAAAAGAGTATATTCTTGGCTTCCCTGGTGGTGCAGTGGTTGAGAGTCCGCCTGCCGATGCAGGGGACACGGGTTTGTGCCCCGGTCCGGGAAGATCCCACATGCCGCAGAGCGGCTGGGCCCGTGAGCCATAGCCGCTGAGCCTGCGCGTCCGGAGCCCGTGCTCCGCAACGGGAGAGGCCACAACAGTGAGAGGCCCGCGTACCACAAATAAAAAAAAAAAGGGTATATTTTCTTCAAAATACTGTAAACTAAAAAGAAAAAAAAAAAGAGAGAGAGAGAGAGAGAAAATGCCTTATTTTTCTAACCTTCCACTGGTAATTCCATTTCTATTACTTCAGTGCTGGCAGAAGAATGATGGCTCTCTGAAAGGAAAGCAAACAAGGCAGAAATACAAATTTTAAAAAAGAAATCATTTAAGAAGAATGCAAATAATTCAAGACCCCCACAGGAATATACATGCAATACTTCGACTCCCTAATATCAAATTCACACAAACGATCCTTTCTTTACGTTTTTTCCTTTGTTTTTATCTGTGCTTTGGAAAAATTTCAAGTACAGAAAAGCAGAGAGATGGCATCATGAAGCCATGTGCCCGTCCCTCAGCGCCAACAGTCATCAACTCACGTCATCCCGTTTTATCCGTGCCCACCCCACCCAGCACTGGTAGTTTAAAGTAAATCCCAGAATTCAGTGTGCAAATATTGCATAACTACAGGCAGGTACGTAAGTAAAGTCTCTTCCTTTAACATTACCATGATATTGCGATGACCCCTCCAAATGAACAATTATTCTTTATCATCATCTCATAGCTAGGCATTGTTCAAATTTCCTCAGTTGTCTCATAAATGTCTTCTCTTAAAAAAAACCTTTATATTTGGAAATAGTTTTAAACACAGAAAAGTTGCAAAAATAAAATAGTACAAAGAAGATCCATCTACCCTTTACTCAGATAACATGATGTTAACAATTTACCCTGTTGGTAATCTTTGTCTCTCCCTCCCCCCACCCCCAATCTATATAGAGAGATAGATGTATATACCCACACTTTTTTTTCCTGAAGCATTTGAGGGAAAGGTACATACATTATGGACCTTTATCTCTGAACACTTCCGTGACTCTTTCCTTAGAATAGGGATATTCGCTTATACGATCACAGTATAAACTCACAGAATTTAACATGTGAGACAATTTTATTTATTCTACCGTTCGTATTCCAACTTTGTCAGTTGCCCAAATGTTCATTATAGCCTTTCCCTTTCAGTAGGGGATCCGGTTTGGGGGGTCAGGTCTTGTTTTTAGCTGCCACGTCTCCTTTAACCTTGAATGGTTCCACAGTCTGTCTTCGTTTTTTATGGCATTCCATTTCTGAAGATTTGAGCCTCCTCCTTCCCCCTCTTCCCCTCCCCACTAGAATGTTCCCCATTTTGAGTCTGTCTGATGTTTCCTCATGGTTAAGACTCAGGTCTTGCATTCTCAGCCAGAACACTGCCTAGATGGCGGTGTGTCCTTCTCAGCATATCACATATACAGGCACCTGGAATTGGGGGCTGGCAGGATTTTGAGTTGACAGGTCTCATCCTGCTGTGAAAAAATAAACCACCTGGGGGCCAATATACAGAGGCCATCTTTGGTTCATTTCTAGAAAACGATGTAACTTCAACGTTGCATCATCAAACTGGTCAGGCTGTGTAACACACAGTCACGAATGTGACAAAGATCAAATCACTTACATATAAAAGCAAGTCACGCACCCATGTTGAATCTCATTACGTGACTTTACCAAACAGAAGTTGAGGTAAGTAATTTAAAAAAACAAAAACAAATTGCCTCGTGTTAGGCTCAAGCCTAAGCAAGATCAAGATTACATTCTTTTCCTCCACTTCCATTCCAAAAAGTAAAAAAAAAAAAAAAAAAAAACAACCCAGAACTAAATATCACACACAGTAAATTCAGTGTAGATTAACTTAAAATACTGACATGCTCTGGAAAGTGGGCGTGGAGGAACAGACCTTTGAAATACTTCAAATGAGGAATTTTTTGAAGGACCTGCTTTGGAGCACAAATTTCATCATCAAATTTGGGTTAGAGATATGGATTCATAGCCATTCCATAAAGAAAAAAGGCAAAATTACAAATAAGTGAATGGCAATGAAATTCTGACACCTGCTACAACATGGAAGAAACTTGAAGACATTACACCTAGTGAAATAATCCAGTCACAAAAGGATAAATACTGTCTGATTCCAGTTATATGAGGCACCAAGAATAGGCAAATTCATAGAGACAGAAAGTAGAATGGGGGTTGCCAGGGGCTGAGAGGAAGGGAATGGGGAGTTAGTGCTTAGTGGGGACAGTTTCTGTTTGTGATGATGAAAAAGTTCTGGAGATGGATGGTAGTAATGGTCACACAACACTGTGAATGTACTTGTCACTGACCTGTGCATTTAAAAATGGTTAAAATTGCAAATTTTATGTTACGTATATTCTACCACAATAATAATTTTTTTTTTTTTTTTTTTTTTTTTTTGGCTGCACCGTATGGGTTGCGGGATCTTCATTCCCTGACCAGGGATCGAATGCGGGGCCTCGCCAGTGAGAGCACTGAGTCCCAACCACTGGACTGCCAGGGAATTTCCACAATAATAATTTTTTAAAAAGGAAATGAGTGCTAAGATGACCAGTATCGATTTACCAAGAGGACAAGGGCTCTCAGGTAAATTTATTCACAGTTATAGCAAAAATATTCCTGGTCTAGAGTTTTGACAAGAAAAGTCCTATGTACTGAATGGGTATCAGATGTGTTCAAAATGATCTGATAATCAGTGCTTTCAAGTCAAAAGTCAAAATTAATCACAAATTTTATTTTATACAGATTATACAGGTTAATCTTACATTGAATTTGCTTTCTAAAAACTGAGATATAATTCACATACCATAAAATTCATCCTTTTAAAGTGTACAGTTCAGTGGTTTTCCATATATTCACAAGGTAGTACAACCATCATCACTATTTCTAGAACATTTTCATCACCCCCAAAAGAATCCCTGTGCCCACTGGGGGTCACTCCTCACTCCCTGCTCTCTTCAGACTCTGTAACCACTAATGGACTTTCTGTCTCTATGGAGTTGTCTGTTCTGGACATTTCATATAAATGGAATCATACAATATGTACCTTTTTGTGTCTGGCTTCTTTCACTCAGCATTGTGAGTTCAAGGTTCATTCATGTTACAGTGTGTATCGGCACTTCATTATTTTTAATGGCTGAATAATATTCCGTTGTATGGATCGATCACATTTTGTTTCTCCATTCATCAGCTTATGGATACTTGGGTTGTGTCCACCTTTTGGCTATTAAGAATAATGTATACGTTTTTGTGTGGACATACATTTTCTCTTGGGAAAATGTAGAATTGGATATGTATCTAAGAGTGGAACTGCTGGATCATATGCTCCTCATTTAGCATTTTGAGGAACTGCCAAACTATTCTGAAAAGGAGCGGTACCATTTTACATTCCCAGCAGCAATGTACGAGGATTCTAATTTCTCCGCATCTTCACCAACACTTGCTACTGTCTGCTTTTTTTTATTATTTATTTTTTATTTTTTTTGAGGTACGCGGGCCTCTCACTGCTGTGGCCTCTCCCGTTGTGGAGCACAGGCTCCGGACACGCAGGCTCAGCGGCCATGGCTCATGGGCCCAGCCACTGCGCGGCATGTGGGATCTTCCCAGACCGGGGCACGAACCCGTGTCCCCTGCATCGGCAGGCGGACTCTCAACCACTGCGCCACCAGGGAAGCCCCACCCATTTTTAAATTGGGTAGTTTGTATTTTTATTATTGTGTTGAAAGAGTTCTTATATATTCTGGATGCTAGGTCTTGATCAGATATATAATTTGCACATGTTTTCTCTCATTCTGTTTGTGGTCTTTTCACTTTTTGGATAATATTCCTTGAAGCACAAGAGTTTTTAATTTTGCCGAAGTTCAATTTGTCTTTTTTCTTCTTCGGCTGCTCGTGCTTTAGATTTTATATCTAAGAGACCATTGTTTAATCCAAGGTCACAAAGATATATGTCTGTGTTTCTCCTAAGAGCACTGTAGTTTTAGCTCTTATACTTAGGTCTTTGATCCATTTTGAGTTTTTTAAAAAAAATTTATTCATTATTTTTGGCTGCATTGGGTCCTTGTTGCTGCACGCAGGGCTTTCTCTAGTTGCGGCGAGCGGGGGCTACTCTTTGTTGCAGTGTGTGTGCTTCTCATTGCAGTGGCCTCTCTTGTTGCAGAGCACAGGCTCTAGGCGCACGTGCCTCAGTAGTTGTGGCTCCTGGGCTTCAGTAGTTGTCGCTTGTGGGCTCTAGAGCACCGGCTCAGTAGTTTTGGCACACAGGCTTAGTTGCTCCACAGCATGTGGGATCTTCCTGGACCAGGGCTCGAACCCATGTCCCCTGCACTGGCAGGTGGATTCCCAACCACTGAGCCACCAGGGAAGTCCCGAGTTCATCTTTTTTAATATTGTGTGAGGTAGAGGTCCAAATTGATCTTTTTGCAGGTGGATATCCAGTTGTTCCAGCACCATTTTTTGAAAAGACTATTCTTTCCCCATTGACTAGTCTTGGGAACCCTTGTTGAAAATCAACTGAATATAAAAATATTGGTTTATTTCTGTACTCTCCATTCTATTCCATTGATTCATATGTCTATCCTCATGCCAGTACCACGGAATACTGATAATGACAGCTTTGTAGTAGGTTTTGAAATCAGGAAGTACACATCTTCCAACTTCGTTCTTTTTCAAGATTGTTTTGGCTCTTCAGGGTCCCTTGCATTTCCATATAAATCGTAGGAAAGTTTTCCAATCCATGAACACAGGATGTCTTTACATTTATTTAGTTCCTTAATTTCTTTCAACACTGTTTTGTAGTTTTTTGTTTTTGTTTGTTTTATAAAATAGTGCAGCCACTTTTAAAAAAATATTTATTTATTTATTTGGCTGCGCTGGGTCTTTGTTGCGGCATGCGGGATCTTTAGTTATGGCATGCGAACTCTTAGTTGCAGCATGTGGGATCTAGTTCCCTGACCAGGGATCGAACCCGGGCCCCCTGGATTGGGAGCATGGAGTCTTAGCCACTGGACCACCAGAGAAGTCCCTGTTGTGTAGTTTTCAGTGTCCAAGTCTTACACTTCTTTGGTTAAATTTATTCCTAAGTATTGCATTCTTTTTGATGCTGTGGTACATGGACTTTTTTAAAATTTCAGTTTTTGATTGTTCATTGCTAACATATGGATATACAATTGATTTTTGTATATTGACCTTGTATCCTGCAACCTTGCTAAACTTATTTATTAGCTCTAATTTGTGTGTGTATTCCTTAGGATTTTTTATATACAAGATCATGTCATCTGCAAACAAATAGTTTTACATCTTCCTTTCCAATCTGGATGCCTTTTTTATCTTACCTAATTGCCCTGCCTAGGACCTCCAGTACAATGTTGAAAAGAAGTGGCAAGTGTCTTGTCCCTGGTCTTAGGGGGAAAGCCTTCCGTCTTATTAAGTATGACATGAGCTATGTAGGTTTTCTGTAGATGCTCTTAATTATGTTGAGAAAGTTCCCTTGGATTCCTAATTTGAGTGTTTTTTTTTCTTTTTTTAATCACGAAAGGGTATTAGATTTTGTCAAATGCCTTTTTCCTACATCTATGGGCATAATCATGTGGGTCTTGTCCTTTATTCATGATGTTGTTATTCCACTGATAGATTTTCATATGTTGAACTAATCTTTCCTTCCTAGGATCAATCCCACTTGATCATTGTATGGTCAGGCCATTCAAGATGGCTGTTCTTCTGTTCTCTGTACATGCCCAGCTCGACAAGTCCCTGCTTCACTCACATGACTACCCAGTCCTCCTAATTATAGGGCTTAGTTAGTAACTGGTACATGTTTGCCCCCTGCCCCAGCGCTGTGTTCCTGGTAACTGATGAGCCAACCTGATGTCGATTCCCTTTATAAATGGTAGGCTCCTTCTCCTCCAAGCAGTAAAGGTTGCGGTTACGTGCTGCCTACTGTTTGCCGCACGGTGGGGTGTTGCTCCAGGACTTTGCTTCAGATGTGTAAGATTCCCCCTGTCCAATAAGCCACTGATGTCTCCGTCGCTGGGCTTTCTTTGGTCTCGAGGCTGGGCAACTACAAGGCTTGCAGGCCTGTGGGGTGCAGCCCAACAGTCATGATGTATAATCCTTTTTATATGTTCCTGGATTCATTTGCTAGCATTTTATTGAAAAAGTTTGTATGTCTATGAATAAGCGATATTTTTCTGTAGTTTTCTTGTGTTGTTTTTGTCTGGTTTTGGTATCAGGATGATACTGGCCTAACAGAATGAGTTTAGAAGTGTTCCCTCCTCTATCTTTTGTAAGAGTTTGTGAGGGACTTTATTATTTTTTTATTTGTTATTTTTTTTAATTTATTTATTTTATTTTTGGCTGCGTTGGGTCTTCATTGCTGCGTGAGGGCTTTCTCTAGTTGCGGTGAGCAGGGTCTACTCTTCGTTGCGGTGCCCGGGCTTCTCATTGGGGTGGCTTCTTTTGTTGCAGAGCACGGGCTCTAGGCATGCAGGCTTCAGTAGTTGTGGTGCACAGGCTTATTTACTCCGCGATGTGTGGGATTTTCCCAGACCAGGGATCGAACCCATGTCCCCTGCCTTGGCAGGCAGAATCTGAACCACTGCGCCACCAGGGAAGTCCCGTGAAGGGCTTTAAACACTTGGTAGAATTCACCAGTGAAGGCACCTGGTCCTGTGCTTTTGTTTGTAGGAAGGTTTTGAATTACTAATTCAAATTCTTGTTATATGACTATTCAAATTTTGTGTTTTATCCTTAGTCAGTTTCAGTAGTTTGTCCATTTCATCTAGGTTACTCGATTTGTTTGCGATAGGCTGATTGCCCCCCACAAAGATATCCAAAAACCTGTGAACAGATGATGTTACATGGCAAGGGGCAATTAGGTTGCAGATGGGATTAAGTGTGCTCATCGCTAACCTTCAGAAAAGATTATTTTGCATTATCCAGCTGGGCTCCATGTAATCGATGTACGGGGTATTTAAATGTGAAAAAGGGAAGCAGAAGAGTCAGTGTCGGAGTGGTGTGATTCGAGAAAGACTGTTAATTCCTTGATCTTGGGCTTTTGTATCCATGTTCCCTTGGGCCTGGAAGGCTTCTCTCCCATATCATGCAGTGTCAGCCAGGAAGAAAACAGAATGGTACTGATGCTCTGACATCCATCAGCATCAAGGAAGCCTGGGTGCACTATGTCTCAGCACAGCTTGTACTGTGCATTCTTCATTTCTGGGGACCCTGGAGATGGGGTCCCTGCACATGTAGAAGACCTATGGGATTTCCGTGGGCCAAGATGTTATGTGTGCACGTGTAAATGTGTGTCGGAGGTCTTCCGAGAGATCTGTGTTGCAGATGGATCGTGAGGTCCTGGTGGGGGTAGCTTCCGAGCACTGGTGGGGCCGTGTTCACTGGGGCTCCCCGAGGGCCAATCGCCGTTCTGAGCAAGTCACACTGATTGTCTTTTTGGATTTAAAAATATCTCCCTTACTTAAAGGATATAGACATCAATACTTCAGCATGTGAGCATTTAACCTAAATGGTTACAAAAACATTCAGTGCTATGGAATAGAGTCCACGATGTTAGGCAGTTTGGAACTTTTTGGCATCAAGAAGGAAGCTGTTCTACAAAGATCTCTTGAAGAGTTCTGTCATTTCCAAAAGCAGGAGAAAGATTATAAATTCACACATTTAACGTAAATGTTTTTCTTCAAATAATGTACTTCTTTCTGAAAAATTAAAATAGATCAACTGCAGGTACATCTAACTTGTTCATTCCACTGATGCCTTTTGGAGCAGAATCTGTAAGTATCCTATCCCTGACTGTACACGATTTGATCAACACCAAGGTCATTTAAGTTCAAAAATATATTCTTGGGAGCCAAGACGTAATTTAATTAAAAGTAGTTTGTTCAAAACAACAGTAATTTAGAAACAAATGTTACACTGATTCTTCATAAGGGTCACATTCAACTCAGCAAGCACATTCGAGTGCTCAGTATGTAGAAAGCCCAGGCTTGGGGCTCCAGGGCAGGAATAAGATGCTGTGTTTCCTGCCACTAGCTGAGGGAGTCCTGGCAAAAGCATAGATAGAACACAGCAGGTCACACTAAACGCTGGAAGCTCCCTGCAGGAGTTGAGATTCTGACTGTGCCCAGAAAGAAGCAGGGGAACTCCTCAGTGGTCTGCAGGGTGGGAAGGGAGTCACAGGGAGGGATCAGCTTATATAAAAGCCCCGTGGAAGGTGGATTCAGGGCACGTTCAAGGAATCACAGACCGAGCTGTGTGTCTGAAGAGCCCAGGGAGGGTGATGGAGGCAGATGAAATAGAAGGGGAGACCAGAAAGAGCAGTAGGAACGTGGAAGGAAACTGGGACTTTACGGGTGGTAAGGAGTCACAGACAGTGTGAGTGGGGGACAGAGGTGGACAGATCCCAGTTTTCAGAGAACAAGTGATTGGGGTGGGGTGTGTGGGATGGATTGAAAAGAGATCCTCTGCTCAGAGGGAAGGAGACTGGTCACAAGGGACAGGCCAGGCGGGGGCGGACGAGGGTGGGGTGGGGTTGGCCCAGGACAGAGCAATTACCACAGAACTTCCACTGGTCTCTGCCTTTAGATATTTTGAAACAATTTTTTTAGCAAAAGTTTCAGAGCTACGTAATGCTGCAGAAAATTTTTCAAAGTTAAGATTTTGTAGGAAACATTTCTGATCCGATAATGTTTGAGGATGTGACTGCAAATCGTCCTGCACTCTGTCTCCATTCCCAGTGGAGCTGGAAGATGGAGAAAGACTCTGAACACCGTACGGCAGTCACAGCGACATGATGGTACCATATCGTCAAACTGACATCACGCTGGGGTCCAGCGGGATTTTGGTCTTTGTGTAGAGAACCAAGCCACCTAACTGCACACAGCACCCACCTGTGCCATGTTTGGAAAGTTTGTGTATTTGGTAACAATTGTCTTCTCCCCGTTGAACTTGTATGCTGTCAATGAAACAACTATGAAGAAAAGGCACTTGATGGACTTCCCTGGTGGCTCAGTGGTTATGAATCCACCTCCAATGCAGGGAACATAGGTTTGAGCCCTGGTCCGGGAAGATCCCACATGCCGCGGAGCAACTAAGCCCATGTGCCACAACTACTGAGCCTGTGCTCTAGAGCCCGTGAGCAACAACTACTGAGCCTGCGTGCTACCACTACTGAAGTGTGTGTGCCTAGAGCTCGTGCTTCACAACAAGAGAAGCCACTGAAATGAGAAGCCCACGCACGGCAATGAAGAGTAGCCCCCACTCGCTGCAACTAGAGAAAGCCCGCGCACAGCAACAAAGACCCAACGCAGCCAAAAATAAATAAATTAATTAATTAAAAAAAAAAAAAGAAAAGGCACTTGAATTTCTTAACTCATCTCCATCTCTTTTAACACTTACTATTTTCTCAGCAACCTAGGGGACACACTGGACAGAAGAGAATTAAGGCGGGAATATTTTACATCACACAAAATAATATTTAACAGACAAAACTCTAGTAAAATGCAGCCTGAAATGTCTTTACATTCACGGATGCCTAGAATCATGCGGACTCAGGCTAAGTATGAATACAATCTATTTTATGACTGTAAAACTGTTTCCCCTAATGGCCGTGTGTTAGATCCTGGGTAAGTGTACATGGATCTTTACGACTCTTTTCCTGTTTTCCAGATGGGTGCTAATTAAAATTTTCCATCACAGATAACTTCTAAAGAAGAAAATTATTATAAAATGATATTACCTTGCATACTATATTCATAGTAATTAGGATCTTCTGATTCTTTCTTGACTGACATAACTGTTGCTTTCGGTGAAATGCCTTTGAACGCAATGGAAATTATAAAATTATGTGTTAGGCTAGACTTACGAACAGAGATATGACTGGTTAGTATATCTTCCAGGTTCTGTTTGGATCAACACAGCAACACGGCAATCAGCAAAAGAACTTGTAGCTCATGCAGTAGGAACAAATGGTTTATCCATATAAAAATATAAATATAAAATAATAATAAAACAACATAAAGCAAAGAAGGAAGGGAGGAGAGATGGATGGAAGGAAGGAGGAAAAGAAGGGAAGGAGAAAGAGGTCTAATTCCCAGTTTGGGAAAAGTTTCCCTTTCAAGATGGATGAAAATGTACATGCATTTATATGCAATATAAGTATTGCAAATATTCTGCTGTAATGGGGCCCAAATTGGCACAGATAATCTTAATTTACTTACTACAACAAAACGAATATCAAAACCTAGGGAAACTACATTGGTTAAACCAAAAGGCTTTATCAGGGAAAGGTGTAGTGGATGGCAAAAATTAGCCACAGATGTCTTCCATCCCAGTATATACACCTGTTTGCAATGTAACTTTCCCACTCCTATTTTCTAGAAGTGGAAAACTACTCCACCTTTTGAATCTGGGCCTGGCCATGTGACTTGCTTTGGCCAGTGGGATGCAGGGAGAGGCTTGAAAAGTGCTCGTGCATCAGCGTCTGCTGTTTTTGGAGCAGAGTTGCCACGTGAATGAGCCTGGAGGATGTGAGACCAAGAGGAGAGGTAGGCCCAACTCTGGCAGCTGAGGCCTCGGCCCCAGGAGTGAGGCCAGCCCAGACCAGAAGGACGGCCTGGCCAACACACAGAATTGTAAGAAAGACTAAATTATTGTTTGAAGCCACTAAGTTCTGGGGTGCTCTTTTATACCGCAATAGATAACTGATACTGAAGTATACATATAATTTAACTGTGAAAGTTAATAGAAGCAAAAACAAAAATTGTGACAAGCTTGGGATTTCACTGTTCAGTGTTAATTTACAAGTTGGGGGAGGAGGTCTTCTGAAAACCTTTAACAGCCCTGTTGGCATAGGGATGGTAAGATTGGGTATTAACGAATGTGACTGTCAAAAAGAAAAATTTGTTAAACTGAGGAACAGAATGGACACGGCCGATGGCCATATCAGTGAAATGGATACTGCCCTTGAGCAAGTTGAGGAAATTGCTCAGAAGTGGGACAGAAAGGTAGTCTGATGGAAAGATTAAAGGAGAGCTCACAAATGGAGGTCTACTTGTGCATAAAAAAGAAAAAAGCTTTTTACATGTTTGTAAGTGATCTGAAAGAATCTGAAAGAGCTGTTGCCCTTAAAACGGGGATGGAATTTGAGGTGCAGTGAGATTTAAGAGAGATGGAGTTTTGAGAGGGGAGGAGTGAAGAGGAATTTTACTTATTACTACTTATTACACTACTTATTACCACTTCCTACACTGAATTTTTATTTAAAACATGTATAACTTTTGTAATTTATAGTAAAACTTTAAAGTACAAAGATTTGATAAATATGTGACAGCTGGGCTGTCAAAGAAAAATTTCTTTTCAATGCAGGCAACTGAAAGCAGGTTTGCCGGTGCAGAATGCAGAATCGCTTCAGCCTTTCCTCAAAATATGAGGGGGGAGGGGGAAATTCAGAAGTTAAAACCATTTAAACGTTCTGTGCAGCAAGTGCTACACAAACATCACAGGAAATAAGGCCAATGGATGGTCAGCTCACAGAAGCCTGCAGGCACCTGGAAGCAATTCATATCACGAAATCCATGGTAGAAAGTCACATTATTAAGGATTGTTTATAGGGAATCACATCTCCAAAGAGAGGCCTCAACAAAAGAGGCCTATTTTAAGGCTGGCGGGAAACGCTCATCCACCCAATAGCTGGTGAGGGCGGAAGGGAAGGCGGTAGGGCCGCGGATCCTTGAAAGGGCCCCCCGGGGAGAGCCGACAACCCCTCACTCCCACCCCATTTGTTTTCTGGGTTTCTGAGAGGAGACTGTGGCTTGGGGGTTTTAAATTCTCTGTTACCAACAGAGATGCAGGCAGAATGTATCTGAGCTTGGAAACGCATCCAAGGCTAAGATTAAAGGGCAAGCGTGTAAGGCGTGTCACGTGTAAGTGGGATGAAGACGCCACAGCTGAATTCTGTTGGCTGAAATATCTGGCTCCTTTTTGTTGACTTGTGTTGGTTTGACCTAGAATACCTACAATGGACAGGCGCTCTTTTCAGGCTGACGTTGAAGGTGCAGCTTCTACCAAGCACATGTTATCTGTGGATAGGAGTGACCCTGGGGTATGACAAGGGTGGATTCAGGCTACTCCTGCCCCAAGGGACTGGGGAGGCAGCTGAGCATAAACCACATCTCCCACCTTCAGCAAAGCTCGTGCTCTGACCTCCATCTCACTGGAGGTAACATCTCTCTTCGCCTCCTCTCTCCATCTTTTCTTAATATTGAATATTTTTCTTTTACATTATCTCAGATTTAACTTTAACTTTATATTTGGAACTGTTTATTTCTTATTTCTATGTTGCTTTTCTAAACATTATTAACTTCTCGTTTTACCCCGTACAGTCAGCTTGTGTTCATCTTTATCTTTTTGAGGTTTGAGTTTCAGTTTTATGTACTTATTTTAGGTTTTCTAACGTTTCTACTTCTAACGCTTTCAATACTTTTCCATCCCTTGATTAAACATTTGAGTTAAAAAATTTTTTTTCTATTTTTAACCTTTAACATTTTTCCTTCTAATGCCTTTTTTTTTTTTTTTTTGAGGCGTGGAAGAGCAGGGATGGGGGTTAACTACTCTCACCATCAAAGAGGGATTTTTTTCCCAATATACATTGTCATAGTAATGTACGTCTATTGTAGAACATTTAGAAATGACAGAGTGTAAGAAAGCAATAAAATAAGCTATGTCCAAAAATAAAAACACTGCTTTATTCATAAATCAAATTCATATTCCAAATGTGTATTCAAGACTTTTTACTCATTTAGCAGTCAAGTTCTAATTTCCATATAATTAAAATAATAACTTTGTCTACAAATATATCTACTTAATAACATCTTAGTACCTAATATTTATTGAATTAGAAGGCTTTTTTTCCCTAGATATTTGAGTAAAATATGATTATTCTGCAAATAAGGCCCCCGTTGAGGTTCATTAGTGACCTATCCCCATTATCTTGTTGATTCTTTGGGATTTTCTACCCAAATATGGACCAATATATCATCTGCAAATTAAAGACAGTTTTCGTTTGTCATTCCCAATCCATATACCTTATATTTCCTTTTCTTGTCTTACTGCATTAGCTAGGACTTTCGGTATGATGTTGAAAGGGAGTGATGAGAGGGGACATCCTTGCTTTGCTCCTGATCTTAGTGGGAAAGATTCTAGTTTCTCAGCATGAAATATGATGTTAGCTGTAGGTTTTTTGTAAATTATTTTTTATCAAGTTGAGGAAATTCCCCTCTATTCCTGGTTTACTGAAAGTCCCATTTTTAAGTAAAACAAAAGAAAGGAGTCAAATAATGACCTGCTGAACACCTGATTCTACAAGCATCAGTGTACATACCAGAATCTTCCATGGGTTCAGTCTTCACACTGATGGGGGCACAGCTAAAAGGAGAAGGGAATGCTGGTCAAGATGGGCAGGGTGAGAACTGCCCAAAGGCATCTGGACACACTGAATCTAATCCCCAGCTCTCCATACCATCATAGGTTCCCCTCCCCCCATCAAACTGAATGCAAAGCTACCTCAACTTTAATGTTGTAACAAATTATTAAGAAAGTTAAAGGTGTCAATGAATATATTCTCATAATCCCAAACATCCTTTTGAATAAAGAATATGTAACAAAATAAGACATTCCATAGCCTAAAAACTAATACATTTGGGTTAGATGGGGACTTAATTTTTTATTTATCCCTTACCTTTCACTTGGTGATGTCACTGATCTCTCAGCATCTGTTACCAACCCAGGCCCACCTGTGCATGAGTAAAAAGACACACGCTAGCCTCTGTCTGCACCTTGAAATATGACAACATTCAAAGGCATATAAAGGGAAAGCGAATACAAAGAGAACAGAATTCCTGGCTCTAGGTCATCATGGAATAGCAGCGGAGGAGAGACCAACTCAAAGCAGCCCCCAGGGCCTGGGCCATCTGTGTGGGCACAATGGGGGCCAAGGAGCAGACCTGTGCCGGAGCGACCTCTGGCAGGTTACTAAGCCTCCTCGTGCCTCAGTTTCCTCATCTCAAAATGGTGGTTGGGTGAGGATTAATTAATACATGCAAAGTGCTTAGAACAGTGCCTATCACAAAATAAGTGTCAGCAGCAGCTATTATCGTTATTTCTATAATGACAATACAAGCCACCTGGGACAACAGTTACCTGGTCACCTGCCACCCCTCACCCTCCAGTCCCTCCTTTAATGTGAACTGGGGGACCCCAGGAACTCACAACTGCTCCAGAAATACCTGCTCTGTGAGTAGCCCATGCACAGGAGTGTCTCATTGCCCTCTATACCCCAAGGTAGTCCATGTGGACAGACCCTCCACCCACCCCTGCCACCTGGCTTCTGTACCTATATAGGCTCAGCATAACACCCTCTTTAGACCTGGTCTTTCATGAACAGCTATGGCCCAAGGTTTCCAACTATGATCCAGAATAATAATCTGAGAAAATAAGGAAGTGGGCACAGATGGATCTCTAAATGTTCCTGGTAAACTTGCTATTTTCTTTTTTGGTCCCTTCATCAGTTAAGGAGCTTATGAGGGGTCCTGGTTTCCCAAACATGGTCTCAAACACCCTGCACATAACTTTCTGCCTGACCACATGGAATGGGCATCCTGGGGGAACCAAGCTATTGAGATCCCGCTTATCTTGGGGGCCAGCTCCTCCAGGAAGCTCTTCTGACCACACAATTCTAACCCCTTCTGGGGGCTCTCAGGGATTTCCTCCACGGGTCACCCCTGGTTCTCTGAACAGTCTCTTTCCTCCTCACAGATCATGTATCTCAGAAGCACGGGAACGGTCACACAGCCCAGACCACTCCTGAATCCCACAACGCCTGGCCTGTGGTTGGTGCTCAGAGACCAGGAAGTCACTCCAGCATCCTCACACTCCTGTGCACATGGACAAGGTAGATCTCCTGCCCTCCGAGGGCTGGACGCAGACGCTCGCCGGCATGCGAGCTGACGGGAGGGTGGCGTCCCGGCTCTTAGGCTGGGTATGTGTGTTTCCCTGAGCTGTAGTCCCTGCAAACATCCCCACCACCCCTGGCCCCGGGATCAGAGGTGGCCTCCTCAAGGCAGGAAAGACAAAGCATAAACAAGAATGTGCCAAACTTGCATTTTAATTAAGAAGCAGAACCGGTTTAGCAGTCAAGGGCAGTCACCAAGTATGAGAAGCTGTCACTTACCAAGCTGACTCACGGGACTCAGGAAGGGTCTGCAAGAAAACCAATACTGTTACCTGACATGAACACACAAGACGGACAGATTAAACATCTGAATAACCAACTTCTAAACATAACGGGACAGAATTAACTAACTGAAATTAAGTCAGTGTATCAGCTGTTAGGAGGGGGTAGAGCCTATCACCTGTTGATAAGGAATGAAATCCCCGCTTTGTTCTCCAAAATCCACTTCAGGGTTGCAAGGTCATAGTTCTCAGGGTGTTGAAAGGGGACCCCTTCTGGGAGCCCCTGCACCACTACGGCTGCCTGGTCCCTCAGCATCTTCTCGTAAGGAACAGGCACCATCGCTGTCGTCCCCAAGGCTTTGCCTAGAAGAAGCAGCAGGATGTCTTTAAATAATAGGAGCATAAATCCCTGATAGTCAGTTTCACTTAGTGTCATAAACACAGGTGGTGATATTTGGTTCTGAAATTTATTAAAAACTTAAAGTGTCCTATGCCTCTATATCTCAAGTTAATAAAATTTCCGACCAAAAGGCCAAAAGAAAAAGTATAAAATGTTTTCCTTTAAATCTTCACATAAGAGAATATAATAGGTTGCATAATCTATAAAAATATTGAATCACAGGGGCTTCCCTGGTGGCGCAGTGGTTAAGAATCCGCCTGCCAATGCAGGGACATGGGTTTGAGCCCTGGTCCGGGAAGATCCCACATGCTGCGGAGCAACTAAGCCCGTGATCCACAACTACTGAGCCCGCGTGCCATAACTACTGAAGCCCTCATGCCTAGAGCCCGTGCTCCGCAACAAGAGAAGCCACCACAATAAGAAGCCCGTGCACCGCAACGAAGAGTAGCCCCTGCTCGCCGTAACTAGAGAAAGCCAGCGCGCAGCAACGAAGACCCAACACAGCCAAAAATAAATAAATAAAATAAATAAATGTATTTAAAAAAATATTGAATTACTATGTTGTACACCTGAAACTAATATAATATTGTAAGTCAACTATATTTCAATAAGTAAATTAATTAACTAAAAATAATCTATTTCCAAAAGAAAGAAAATAATAGGTCTTTTTCTCCATTCTCTTGGAGGTTGCACAATTCAGGGTGCTCACCCTGGTGCACCCAGGGCTGCAGGGAACAGCCTGAGGTTACTCAGGCTGCAGCCAAAGAGGATGAGAGCCCTGCCCAAATCTTAGCTGTCCCTGTGTCACACTGTACAGATTGGGCCAACTTGCCTGTAGAAAGCTGAGTCCACCTGGGGATATGTCGGTGTCTCTGCACTGGCTGACCAGCCCCGAGGTGCTGGAGCTCCATTTCTCATATGGAAGTGTAGCCTGAGACCCTAAGATCCCCTGTGCTGGAGGAGTCCCCCAAATCCAAATGGTCACAGGGACCTGCAGGTCACACAGATGTTTGCAGCTGTCTAGGAATGATGACCCAGGCCCTAAGATGCTAAGGTGCTTCTATCACAAGTACAACACCTGCAGACTTCCTTGTTATCTAGCTTTTTTAAGCACTGTGTAGGTATTTAAAAAAAAAATCCCTGTCTCCATGCCTGTGGGAAGATGTGGGTGGGTGGGGAGACCAATGAGGATGAGGCTGGTGCGCGAACCAACCATGAACATCTAATAACTGCATGGCCATGGGGAGGGGGCTCTGCAAAGACTGAAGGCTGATGAATTCAGAGGTTCCAATGGACCAGAAGAGACCAAGTGGTCTTCCTTAAGAAGACTTGATCTGGTACTTTACTGGCTCTTCCCTTGATGTGAATGTGGATTTTTCCAATGTTAGAGACGGTCTAAATAGTCACGCTGATAAAATGATTTCTAAAACCATCTTCTGTAGTGAACTATTCAGAGAATTAATGCTTAAAGTGAGCTTTACCGTAACAAAAGCAGAAATAGTCCTCGACGGCTTTTCTGAGTATTTCCGTTTCTCCTGAATCAATCTGCATCCCGTTGGCAGGGCCTGGGGGTTTCACCTCCTGCAGCCCTTCGGCAATGCCTGTAAACGAGTGATCAGTACAAAGTCAGTATCCAAGTATCTGTACTGTGCGTTTTCTTAACGTCCATGCTTCTGGTACTGAAAGGAAAAAGGAATAGACATAAAACAAGATCTTTTTTTTTTTTTTAATAAATTTATTTATTTATTTTTGGCTGCGTTGGGTCTTTGTTGCTGCGCGCGGGCTTTCTCTAGTCGCAGCGAGCAGGGGCTACTGTTCGTTGCAGTGCGCGGGCTTCTCACTGTGGTGGCTTCTCTTGTTGCGGAGCACAGGCTCTAGGCGCGTGGGCTCAGTAGTTGTGGCGTGCAGACTCAGTAGTTGTGGCTCACGGGCTCCAGAGCGCAGGCTCAGCAGCTGTGGCGCACAGGCCCAGCTGCTCTGGGACATGTGGGATCTTCCCGGACCAGGGCTTGAACCCGTGTCCCCTGAATTGGCAGGCGGATTCTTAACCACTGCGCTACCAGGGAAGTCCAAAACAAGACCTTTTAATTAAAAAAAAAATACACAACAAAGAACAGGCTATTTCTGATGAACAGGATAAAATAACATAGTGATCACCTGTGAAATGAATCTACTGATAAACAATAAATAATTCAACATATAAGGAAATATTAGTAGTTCAGAGGAAATGGTAACAGAAAATTGTTTGCTGGGAATTCCCTGCCGGTCCAGTGGTTAGGACTCTGCGCTTCCACTGCAGAAGACTCGGGTTCCATCCCTGGTTGGAGAACCAAGATCCCGCAGGCCAAGTAGGGAAGCCAAAAAAAAAAAAAAGAAAAAAGAAAATTATTTGCTATCCAGTCTGCAAGTGACAGTCACTGTGTAGGAAGACCCTCAGCACTGGGCAGGTTCGGGAACAGCCCCCCTGTCAGCTGCTACTGCAAAAGTTTTGAAACTGTTTGTTTTCATCAGGGTTAGTCAGGACACAGAAACCACACATTAATTTGAACAGGGAAAGTTTAATAAAAGAATCATTAGTGGGACTTCTCTGGTTGTCCCAAGGTTAAGACTCTGTGCTCCCAATGTGAGGGGCCCGGGTTCGATCCCTGGTGAGGGACCTAGATCCCACGAGCCATAACTAAGAGCCTGCATGCTACAACTAAGACTTGGTGCAGCCAAAAAAAAAGAACCAAAACAGAATCGTAGTAACAAGGATGAACTGCTAAGGGGTAATGAGAACTCTAAACAACACAAAGCAACAGGCAGCAGGAGCATCGACCACCACAAGGGCTGAGGGAGAAACTAATCCTGGAAGAGAGTCCCCCCGAGGCTGAGGTCCAGGCCTCTCTGGGGAGGAGGCAGAGTCTGCAGGGGTGCCATAAACTGGGGCTGGCAAGCAGGGACCCGTCCTCTAGAGGTGCTAGTGGAAACCACTGGCAAGTGGCCCCCGGGGTGCCGCCAGATTCACTGTTGCAGGGAAGCTGTTCCCTGGGGCGGTGGCAGAACTCTGGAAACCACCCATGGGGTGATGCCTGCAGAACTTTCTAGGAGGCCTCTCTCTCAGGCACTGGTGGAACTAACTCCCTGGGAAACTGCCGGTGGGTGTGGTGCCCCTGAGATTTCTCTGGGAAGCTTCCTTCTGGAACTTTCTGGGACTTCTGTGTGACTTGCTGGGCAGCTGGCCGGGATGCAGGGGAGCCAACTGGATGCTGTGTGCGGCAGGGGTGCCCCTGGGAATCCCAAGTGCAATTGGTCACCGTGTGCTACAGGTACGAGCAGGTGCGAGCCCACTGGAAACGGGAAGAGGAGTGTCTTCCTCCTCCAGGGACCTCCTGAAAAAGCCTCCAAGGTAGGTCCTAGGCCAGCTGCCAAGGGAGAAATGTTTACAGGGTCCAGTTCCAGTATCACAAGGCAGGACAAAGAAGGGTGGACTTGGAGTAGAGAGGCAGTAACTTGAAAACCGTCAAAGTGATTTCTTGGGCCAGAGAGGCTTGTACCATGGAGTTACGTTCTAGGGTCAAATGTAAGGCAAAAATCATGCACAGACAGAATTATACTTGAAAACCCTCAGACATCCAGGAAGTACAGGATATATATAGTTCTGTGTAAACAATTCTGCAAAGCAATTCCTAGGCATGTTCACATATCAGAACCAATTAGGCTAAAAGAAGGAAGCAGGTGAAAACCTATGTGTGTTTGGTCATTCAAACAATTTTGGCCCACAGGTAAAATAAGAGGTAAAGAGAATAATTGACAGTACTGCCTGCAGGTTTAGTCCAGGGGTCAGTGAACTACAGCCTGGGGCCACATCCTGCCCACGGCCTGTGTTTTGTATGACCTGTGAGCTAAGAATGGTTTTTCATATTTTGAAATGGTTAAATAAGTTCAAAAGGACTTACTTCATAACCTGAGAAAATAACACGAAATTCACATGTCAGTGCTGTCAATAAAGTTTTATTGACCAGGTGCATTCATCGCCATATCACCTGCTTCTACTTTCGTGCTACAAAGCAAGGTGAGTGGCTGCAACAGAGGCTGTAATGACCCAGAGACTAAAACAGTTACTATCACTCCCATTACAGAGAAAGCTCGCCAGTCCCTGGTTTACTTTATATTGCTTTAATATTAAGCACCTATAACCCTAACCCAGGTTGATTCTAAATTCCTTCTGTTTTGAGGATTAAATTTGTGAATGCTTATACAGCAGGGAGTTGGTTCCTAACTTCAGAAGGCAGGTAAATGCGTTTTTGATGCAATTCCATGGTAATTTTTCCTAACTTTCAAGACAACTTCTAGAGAAATAACCATCACACGTTCAAGAATGACACCCAGTATTACTGTTCCAGCGATGGCAGAGAAGTGTGTATTTGCCAGGAACAATGAACGATAAGCTCTGGACGAAATGAGAAGATAACTACTTGAAAGCACTGAAGAACAACCAGAAACAGGCGAAAGCAGGAAGGAATGCTATCCTCGAAAGAAGGGAAGCACACATATGGGATGAGATGCACATTGACCTGGCTTTTCCCCCATGGGAACTCCTGACTTCCTGTGGGACTCAGGAAGAAATAGAGCTTAACCAAAAAGCAGCCGTCTTAGTGAAACGAGGAAATCTATGTCACATATCAGGACTGCCATTGTGGCTAAACACTGAAAGGGAAATTCTGGAGAAAATGAGTCACAGAGGTAGGAGACCCAGTATCATCATAGCATCTTCCCTCAAATGCTTGCTTCGTCTCCAAACTCTGCAAGCACAGGGTGAGGCTTTAAGGAAAAGCAACATCTGGAAGGTAAATTGCTGAGAAGAGATTTAAACAGCTGTGTGGTGCCAGAAAGACAGGGGTTGGTATTCAAGATGCACCAAGCTCGAGAAGCTTGTTTAACACCTTGTGAAACTAAGGGGCACATCTTAGGAGGAGGGGCCGCCTTCTGAGACCAAGAGGGATGCTCTAGGGCCAAGGGCAACTCTCATCCGCATGGGGACAGGGTGACCTGCCAGTAACTTAACTGCCTGCCAGAAGAAAATGCAATTTAACTTAGCAGGTTTTTACAACATATCACGCATAATACCCAGTATAAAATGAAAGATTAGTAGGAATGTGAAGAAGCAGGAAAATGTGACCCGTGACCAAGACAGAAAAAAAAAATCTATAGACGCAGAACCAGAAATGACCCAGATGTTGAAATTACCAGATAAGGACTAAAACAACTGCTATAAACACATGAAAGACTTTTTATAGGGGTGGTGAACACAACAAATTAATATAAGGGAAATTGCAACAGAGAAATGAAAATGTTAACCACAGAAGGAAGAAAGAAAATGCAATTTTAGAAATGGAAAATAATCAGAAATGAAAATTTCACCAGATGGACTTAACAGCACCCTGGATACGGCTGAAGGAAGAATCAGTGCCCTCAAAGAAATGCCAATAGAAACTATCCAATCTGAAACTTGAATACAAAAAGAAAAAGTGGGGGGGAAAGGAACAGAGCCTTAATGACTTGTGAGACAATAAATAGCAAATTTCTGGACTTCCCTGGTGATGCAGTGGTTAAGAATCCACCTGCCAGACTTCCCTGGTGGCACAGTGGTTAAGAATCCGCCTGCCAATGCAGGGGACACGGGTTAAAACCCTGGTCCTGGAAGATCCCACGTGCCGTGGAGCAACTAAGCCCATGTGCCACAACTACTGAGCCTGTGCTCTAGAGCCCATGAGCCACAACCACTGAAACCCGCGCACCCTAGAGCCCACGTGCTGCAACTACTGAAGCCTGCACGCCTAGAGCCTGTGCTCCATGGCAAGAGAAGCCACCGCACCGCAACTAGAGAAAGCCCGCGTGCAGCAACGAAGACCCAATGCAGCCAAAGATAATTAAAAAAATAAAGAAACATTAAATAGCAAATTTCCTTCTCTGTGTAAATTAAGAAGAGAATCAGAATAAATATTTGAAGAGATATGAATGGCCAAAAATGTCCAACATTGATGAAGATGTCAACATGCAGATTCAGTAAGCTCCACAGACCAAGTAGGGTAAAAACAAAGAAGGCTATAAATAGGCATTTCATGGCCAAACTGCTGAAAACCAAAGATGAGACAGAGCTAGGGAAAAAGATACATTACCTTCAGGGGAACAAAAATAAGAATTCAAACCTGACTTTGTTATCTAAAACAGTGGCAACCAGGAGGAAATGGAATGAAACTTTGAAAGGACTGGAGGAAGAGAATTCCCTGGCGGTCCAGTGGTTGGGACTCCATGCTTGCACTGCTTAAGGCGCAGGTTCAATCCCTAGTCGGGGAACTAAGATCCCGCAAGCCACGCGATGCGGCCAAAAGAGAAAAAAAAGGGCTGGAGGAAAAAAACTGTCAAGCCAGATTCTATATCGAGTAAAAGCAGTCTTCAAAAAACAATAAGGACCTACTGTATGGCACAGGGAATTATATTCAATATCTTGTAATAACCCATAATGGAAAAGAATCTCAAAAAGAATATATAAATATATGTATAACTGAATCATTTTACCGTACACCTGAAACTAACATAATGTTGTAAATCAACTATACTTCAAAAAAAAAAAAATCTTCAGAAACGAAAGCAAGGAGAATGATGTTGGCAAGATGGCAGACTAGGAAGCAATGGGCCTTCCTTCCTCCACAGATACACCAAATTAACAATATACGGACCAGAACACCTCTGTGAGAACTCTGCAGACCAGCCACTGGAAAACCAAGAAGAGATTGTAGCACAGGGGTAGGAAGGGTTGCAGCATTTGCTGTGCCTATTCATGCTTCTCCCTCTATGTGGCATAGTGCAGAGCAGCTGCGAAGGAACCCCCGGACTGGGGCTCCTCCCTTGACGTGGAAACAAGAGTGGACTGTGTGTCCAACATTCTGGCTTGTCTGGGGGTTACTGGAGGAACTGATTTATATCTTGCCTGACTCAGAGCACTGACTTAACTCAGAGCTGCAGTTCTGTGGGAGACACCAGGGGGCGAAAGAGATTCAAAAAGGTTTGAGAGGTTCTAGAACAGCCAGCAGGGCTGATGGGTGGTCTTCCCCCGCACGGAGCCAGTAAGCCAAGACTGGGAGAGGTGGTTGTCTTTTCAAATGCCCAGAAAAAATCCCGGGGGGGGAAAAAAATTACAAGGCATACAGAGAAGCAGGGAAACAAGGTCCACTCAAAGGAACAAAATAAAACTCCAGACACCAATTCTAAAGAAATGTAGATCTATGAACTACCTGACAAAGAATTTAAAATAAAGATGCTCAATGCACTAAGAGAGAGTATAGAAAGACAACTAAATGATACATGGACAAAAGGAGGGCACTGACAAAGAGGAGCTATAAAAATACCAAACGGCCCTCTGGGGCTGAAAAATCCGATAACTGAACTGAAAAATTCATTAGAGGTGTTTGAAGGCAGACTGAGTCCTGTTCCATGCTATAACATCGATGAAACCTCAGGATGTTATGCCCGCCCAAAGTAAAATAATCCAGGCGTTAGTAGTGTAAGTACTCTGTGATTCCACTTAGACGAGGTATGTGAAATGGCCACACTCATAGAAACAAAGGAGAATGGTGGTTATCAGGGGCCAAGGTAGTGGGGGAAAGGGAATTGTTTATTTAGTGGATATAGAGCTTCAGGTTTGCAAGATGAAAGAGTTCTGGAGATCTGTTTCACAACAATGTGAATATACTCAACACTACTGAACTACCATACCCATAAATGTGGTTTCATGGTAAACTTTATGGTTTTTTTTAAACCACACACACACACACACACACACACACACACAAATGAAGGCAAGGTAAATATATTTTCTGATAAACAAAATCAGAGAGGGTTTCTTACTATTAGACCCACACTAAAGGAAATGCTAAAGAAAGTTCTTCAGGCTGAAGGGAAATAATTCCAGATGGAAATCCAGAGCTACAAGAAGGAAAAAAGGGTATTAGAAAGGGTACATATGTAGGTAAATATAAAAGATTATTTAAAAAAATTTTGGAAAGTGATTACTTAAAACAAACATCATAAGGCACTGCAAGATTTATAACATATTAGGGCTAGACAGAAGTAAACAGAATTATACTGTTTAAGGTTCTTACATTGTAGGTGTAGTAGAAAAATCGTAATTTTAGGTTCACTGTGACAAATTAGGAGGGCATATTATAATCCCAAGAATAACCAAAAAAAAAAAAAAAACCTAAAAGAGCTAAAATGTCAATAGAGGAGATAAAATATAATACAAAAAAATTCTCGATCTAAAATAACACAGGGAGTTTCCCTGGTGGCACAGTGGTTAAGAATCCGCCTGCCAGTGCAGGGTACATGGGTTCGATCCCTGGTCCGGGAAGATCCCACATGCCACAGAGCAACTAAGCCCATGTGCCACAACTACTGAGCCTGTGCTCTAGAGCCCACGAGCCACAGCTACTGAGTCCGCATGCCACAACTACTGAAGCCCACGTGCCTAGAGCCCATGCTCCGCAACAAAAGAAGCCACCAGAATGAGAAGCCCGTGTACCACGATGAAGAGTAGCCCCCGCTGGCCACAACTAGAGAAAGCAGGCGTGCAGCAACGAGGACTCAATGCAGCCAAAATAGATAAATAAATAAAATAAATTTATTAAAAAAACAAATAAGAAATAAAATAACGCAGGAAAGTAGTCTCAAAGGAACAAAGAACATATGAGATGAACAGAAAAGAAACAGCAACATAGAAGGCTTAAACTAAACCATATAAATAATGACATGAAATGTAAATGGATGGAACAATCCAAGTAAGAGTCAGATTTTCAGACTGGTTTTTACAAAAAAGACCTAACTGCGTGTTTACAAGAGACATAGTTTAAATATAAAGTACAGAGAGCTGAAAGTAAATGAATAGAAAAGGCTGTGCTATGCAAATATTAGTCATAAGAAAGCTGGTGAGGCTATATTAATACAAGACAAAGGAGACTTCAAGATCAGGAGGATAAAGGAAAGCAAGAGGAATATTTTGTGAGGAAAGCAAGGGGCAATGCAGCAGGAAAACATTACAATCCTAAATTTATGTCTAATAACGTTCATATTCATATCTTCAACATGTGTGAAGCAAAATGTACTAACCAAAAGGAGGAACAGATATGCAATATAGTTGGCTATTTTAACAATCCTCTATCAATGATGGATAAAATAATAGGCGAAAATTGGAAATGATACAGATGAACTGAATAACATTTAACAACTTGACCTGATTGGTCTGTTAACTGCAGAATCTAAATTCTTTTCAAGGGTACATGGACTAGTCACCAACATAAATGATGTGCTAAGTGATCAATTAGGTCTTGATAAACTCAAAAGGATTAAAATCATACAGAGTATGTTTTTGGACCACAATGGGATTTAACTAGAAATCAATAATCCCCAAATTTCCAAATATTAGGAAATTAAGCAACATGCTTCTCGGTAACCATGGGTCAAAAAGAAATTACTAGGGTTCTTAGAAAATACTTTGAACAAAATCGTAATAAAACACAACATATCAAAGTCTGAGGATTACAGCTAAAGCAGAACCTAAAGGAAAAATTATAACTTTAAATATTTTTTAAAAAACTCAATGACCTAAGCTACCAAATCAAGAAGCTAGTAAAGAAAAGCAATTAAATTCAATTAAATAAGGAAATAATAAAGAGCAGAAATAAATGACAAAGAAAACAAAGAAACAATAGACAAAATCACAAAGCCAAAAGTTGCCTCATTGGAAATTTAATTAAAAGAGATGAATGCCTTACAAGATTTATCAAGGAAAACAGAGAGAAAACACATTCAGAGAAATATGAATAACTTTATATATGAAAAATTAGCATGCACTGTGAAAATTTTTTAAAAATCTGTGATTCAATTTCAACGATTAGAAATCCAGTTGGCAGTTGACACTGATCTGAGCATACCTTTCTTGTTCATCAATTACATACTCACCATCTTATTTAAAGATTGCTTCAGTTTTTTAATCTTCTTGATAGTAGAGACCCTAAGTTTGGTCTTAAAAGTCAATCTGAATCAATCATCCTCTCTCCTGTATATATATATATATATGTATGATCTTTCATAGATATAGGTTTGTTTTGTAGTAAAATGGTATACACTTGGCCCTTGAACAACATGAGGGTTAGGGGTACTGGTGAAAATCTGTGTATAATTTAGTGTCGGCCTTCAGTATCCACGTTTCCTCCGTATCCACGGTTCCTCATTTGTGGATTCAACTAACCACAGATGTTGTAGTACTGTAGTATTTACTATTGAAAAAATTCCAAATATATATGGACCTGTGCAATTCAAACCCATGTTGTTCAAGGGTCAACTGTATACATATATAGAGAGGATATATATAGAGTGCCAGACAATTTAAAACTCTGAGAGGACTTCCTATGCAGAAAACTCTATGACATAATTCAGAGCAGGTATACGTCCTTTGCCAACCCTTGGAGACATCTATATATCTATACCCATATCCCCCTACACACACACACACACACACACACACACACACACACACACACACACACGATAAACTTTTTTTTTTTTCCTTTCTTGGTTCCAGGGAATACAAAATTGCTAATTCAATACCTGGCAGATGACCTACAGTGGTAGAGATAATCATTATACAGCATGTAGGTTTTAACACACTAGACTAGTTTAGCTCACAGATGACCACATATGCTCACTAATGTTCCTTGTAACACATATTGGCACATTGAAGGCTCTGAAAGTCCCACATAAAAAAAAAAAAAAAAAAAGACAAAGGAGTATAATGGCTATTAGCTGAAAGAAAAACCGAATAGGCCTTGAAGGAGTTTTTCCCTTTCCTTTGGGAAGGAGTAAAATAAGAGTATTTTTGTTCCATTTGGTTTTATTTTAGGAATGAGAGACAGTTTCCTCTATGTTCTTCAAATGTATTCTACAAAACCAGGGCCCTGCTGAGGATACAGTGTAAAATACATTGACCATGTTTCTTGGACTCAGTGTTTTGCTAAGTCAAAGGGATGTGTCAGAACCATTTTTAGGATAATGCTTATGACATCTTAGAAGAAAATAATACATAAGTCTTGCCTGCCAAAATTCTAAGATTTATGAATACAAAGGATAAAATTGTTAACACCTACAGTATTTTGCGAAATCCTTCTGCAAATCCGTTCTGGCATTGATAAAAGCACGTCCTTTCTCTGTTCCAACGACAAACACGTCTGTTTCATACATTGCAATGCAGGCCACTTCTGCCTTGGACTTGGCCAGTTCTTTACACTGAAATGGAAAAAAAAGAATAAAATGTTATCTGCAAGGGCAGATCTGGATTTTTGTGGGGCCTGTGAGGTCTGCCTTAAGAAAAAAAGTACAAAATTAGGTACAAAACAAATATTTCTTTAGAATGAGAAAAACCACCAAGAAAAAAAACAAATTTTATCAAGCAAATACCATTAACATCATAAAACCGCGAGAAGAAGATTTTTATTCAGCACCTGTAATGATGTTTGTAATTTATAATAAGAAATGTATATATTTGGTTATCTTCCACTGTTTCTGGCACAAAGCTCCTAAAACCCTTGGAATTTTCTAAGAGCGAGATAAAGGTGTCTTTTGCTTTGTTAATGAGGTGACTTTGGGACCAGCCTAAGGATGGGGGCTGGCTGCTGGGAAAACCAACCAGGTGATTAGAAGGTGGGAACTTTCAGTCCCACCCCCCTGACCTCTGGGGAGGGGAGACGGACTGTAGATTGAATCAATGGCCAGTGGTTTAATCCATCATCCCTAGGTAATGAAGGAAAAGACAAAAGGATTGATGAACAAGTGGAGGTTTAGGGAGAGTGGTGCACCTGGAGAGGGCATGGAAGTTCTGTTCCCCTTTCCCCACACCTTGCCTTGTGCATCTCTCCCATCTTTCTGTCCTTGAGTTATATAGATCCTTTTATAACAGTCTAGTAAATCAAATGCTTCTCTGAGTTCTGTGAGCAGCTCTAGCAAATTAATCGAACCCGAGGAGGGGCATGTGGGACCCTCCAATCTATAGCGGGTTGGTCAGAAGCACAGGTGACGATGCGGGCATGCCAATGGCATCTGAAGTTGGGGGAGGGGTAGGGAAGACAGTCTTGTAGGACTGAGCCCTTAACCTGTGGAATCTGACGCTCTCTCTAGGTAAATAGTGTCAGGAGTGAGGTGAATGGTGGGACACCCAGCTGGTGTCTAAGAATTGCTTGTTAGTGTGGGGAAAACACCCATGTTGGAACTGAGTGCAGAATCTTGACCGCCTGACACCTGACATGCCTGTCTCATGTGCCTTTTTTCCCTACATCTTTGGCTGCAGACTCTTTGCCTCTTCCTGTGACAAAAATTTCATAATATCATTTTCTATGGAGAGAATAGAGATAATTTAATGTTTCCTCCAACGTGATTGATTACCTTTTTATTATTGATGATAAGGATGAATGAAACATGAAAATTCATACCACAGACACACTTGCTGTTCTTCGTGGTGCTACAGACAAGAATTCTGATAAATTCTACTTTATGTAGTTCCTTTCACCAATTTAAAAGAATGTTTGGTGTATTTATAACTGAATACGCTATGTTACTGAGTATCTTCCTGACCAGAGGGAACTTCCGTTTTGACAACGCATCGATGAAAAACAAATCCTCTGTTGACAATTACACCCATTTAATGACTGGAAGAATTTTCCACAGACTAGCTGCTGGCTCTGTACATTTAAAACCTTGTTTCCCCTCTACTACCCACATACTTTTGGAGTTGGGAACATGTTCACACCACAATATGACCTCGGGTCTTGTCCCTTGATGTCGAGTTACCGGAAGAGTTGACAGTCAACCATCGGATTATTCCTGGAAACCGTTCCTATACCAGGACATCTAGCAATAATTTACCCAGACACAGAAATAACATCAAGCCACGTAATACTTACCACTAAACTAAAACTAAATGTAATCTCCAACCCAGCTTCCCCTTCTTGAGACTCCCAAAATGCCCATCTCCACTCAAACATCACCTGACACAGTGGCTTACGGGGGGCAGAATAATGGCCCCTAAAGATGTCTACGTCCTAATCCCCAGAGCCTGTTATGTTACCTTACAGGCAAAAGGGACTTTGTAGATGTGATTACAGTTAGGATCTTGAGATGAGATTGTCTTTTTTTTTTTTTAATTAAAGGTTTTCAAAATTTAATTAATTAATTTATTTTTGGCTGCCTTGGGTCTTCGTTGCTGTGTGCAGGCTTCTCATTGCAG
This sequence comes from Delphinus delphis, assembly GCF_949987515.2. Lineage (NCBI taxonomy): Eukaryota > Metazoa > Chordata > Mammalia > Artiodactyla > Delphinidae > Delphinus > Delphinus delphis. The sequence continues at coordinate 77,859,499 of NC_082697.1, read as the reverse complement.
TGGCTTCTCTTGTTGCAGAACATGGGCTCTAGGCACGCAGGCTTCAGTAGTTGTGGCCCACGGGCTTAGTTGCTCTGCGGCATGTGGGATCTTCCTGGACCAGGGCTCGAACCCGTGTCCCCTGCATCGGCAGGCGCATTCTTAACCACTGCACCACCAGGGAAGCCCGAGATGAGATAATCTTGATTATCTGGGTGGGGCCACAGGGGTCCCCTAATGAAACCACAAGGATCCTAGTATAAAAAGAAGGAGGCAGAAGGGGATGACAAGGGAATCCAAGGGCACATTGGTGCCCTTGCTGGAAGGAACCACAGGTCAAGGAATTCCAGCCCGAGGAGCTGGGAAGGGCAAGGCACAGTTTCTCCCTGGGAGCCTCCAGAAGGAGCACAGCCTGTTGACACCTTGATTTTAGCTCTGTAAAACCCACTTTCTGCCTTCTGAACTCCAGAACCGTCATCAGATAAATGTGTGGCATTTAAAGCCTCTAAGTTTGTGTAATTTGTTATAGGAGCAAGAGGAAGTTAACACAGGGCTGTGACAGAAAGAGGAAGGCAGAACAGGAGACAGCAACCTTAACTGATGTGGTGAAAAGATCTCACTTCAGCAAATTTTACAAAAACATATGTGCATGTGTTGCTAGGATCCCCCAAGGCCATGGAAGTGGCCAGTGCAAGGCAGATGCCCAGAAGCTTTTAAGCTCCATTAACTTCATGGCAAATCTATCTCTGTGTCAAATGAACCAAAAATTCAGCTCTTTATCTAAAGTATAGAATCTGGTGTTAGGTGAAGTTATCAATCTTTAGTCTTACTTAGGTCATCATTGGTAGAAAATATCTTTTTAAAAGCATTTTTTTCTCATTATGATATATGCTGTTACAAAAATTTTAGCAGATACAGAAAAGTACACAGAAAAAGAAATCACCTCTAATTCCATTACCTAAAATTACCCACTATTCACATTTTAAAATATGCACACACAATTTTTAAAAACAAAATTAGAAACATTCTACTGTATATAGGTTGGCATCCTGCTTTATTCACTTTTCATTATTTCTAAGCATTTATAATCCTGAAAACCATGATTTTTGAATGAATATATAATATTCTATCCTATGTATATGCCATAGGTTAACCATTACATTACTGAAGTTATTTTCCTGTTACAAATGACACTACAATAAACATCTGAGTTGTATGTCAATTATACCTCAAAAAAAAATTCCGAGGATGTAAACATTTCCGTACACGTTTATTTCCATGGGCTGGAATCATGTCAGTGGCACACCTGACTCAAAGGGTATAAATTCTTTTATACCATCGTGCCACCCTGACCCAGTGATCCAGGTGAGCCTCACCAGTGACGCGTTGGTGCCACGCACCCCTGATGCGATGCGATGAGAAGATGAGGCATCTCACCTCTCCGGTCTTCTTTCCAAAACTCCATAACCCTGGTCTAAACAGGAGGGCTACATCGGAGAAACCCAAACGGAAGGAGATTCGATAAAATACCTGACCGGAACTCTGCAGAACTGTCAAAGTCATCAAAAATAAGAGGAGGGCTTCCCTGGTGGTGCAGTAGTTGAGAGTCCGCCTGCCGATGCAGGGGACACGGGTTCGTGCCCCTGTCCGGGAAGATCCCACATGCCGCGGAGCGGCTGGGCCCGTGAGCCATGGCCGCTGAGCCTGCGCGTCCGGAGCCTGTGCTCCGCAACAGGAGAGACCACAACAGTGAGAGGCCCGCGTACCGCAAAAAAAAAAAAAAAAAAAAAAAAGAGATTGAGAAACTGTCGCAGATCAGCGGAGCCTAACGGGACAGGATGATTAAATGCCATGTGGGATCACAGGGTGGAGCCTGGAGCAGAAAAAGGACATCAGTGGAAAAGCTGATGAAATTCGAGTGAAGTCTGGAGTTGGTTAATAGTGATGTACGGTATTGATCTATTAGTTTTGGCAAATGTACCATAGTTACATATAACGTACCACAGTTATGTAAGTTATGGGTGAGGAGTATGTGGGGGCTCTCTGTATGATCTTTACAGCTTTTATTTATTTATGTTTTGGGCCAGGCCACGTGGCTTGTGGGATCTTATTTCCCCAACCAGGGATCGAACCCTGGCCCCCTGCAGTGAAAGCACAGAGTCCTAACCACTGGACCACCAGGGAAGTCTCCAGCTTTTCTGTAAATAGTAAAAGTATTCCTAAGTACGATAACATTTTATTAAAACACACACACACACACACCTCGGTTTCTGAAAGCTTGAGGAAGGGGTGAGTGAGAATAACTGTTTAATGAGGGCAGAGTTTCAGTTTAAGAAGATGAAAAAGTTCTGGAGATGGGCAGTGGTGAGGGTCACACAACAGTGTGAATGTGCTTAATGCCACTGAACTGTGCACTTAAAAATGGTGAAGATGGTAAATTCTACGTCATGTGTATATATATATATATATATAATATATATATATATTATATATATATACACATATCCTACCACACACACAAAACTTGATTTTCTCAAGAAAATGTCACAGCTCCCATCCAATCCATCGGTAAGTCCTAGCAACTCTACCTTCATCAGATCTTTGTGGTCCCATCGCTTCTTATCTCCGCCACTCCCACCCTAGTCCAGGCCACCAAAACCTCCCACGTGAACCATGGCCTGCAAACTGGTCTCCCTGCTTCCACTCGTGTTCCACAGTCATCGACTGTTGACACAAACACCCCCCGCCACTGCCATCACTCCTTTGCTCAAAACCTTCCAATGCCTTCCCACTACCTGAGGGAAACAGTCCCAGTCTTGATATGATCTGGTCACTAGCTGCCTCTTTTTTTTTTGGCTGCACCGTGTGACATGCGGGAATCTTAGTTACCCCGACCGGGGACTGAGCCCGTGACCCCTGGCATTGGGAGCACAGCATCTTAACCAGTGGACTGCCAGGGAAGTAGCAGCCTCTTGTACTTGACCTCTGACCACATCTTCTTTCCTCACTCTGCTCCAGTGTTACTGGACTTCTTGGTACTCCTTGAAAACACCAAACTTGTTCCTGCCAAGGGGCCTTTGCACAAGCTGTTCTTGGTGCTTTGAACACTCTGCCCCCAGATACTGGTCTGACTCACTTCCTCACTTCATCTAGGTCTTTGCATAAAGGGCAGCTGCCCAGAGAACTTCTCCCAGACCACCCCCCTTAACCATCTGTTCTCTCCCCTAAACCTCTGTTTTCTGACCCTTGTTTTATTAATTATTTAAAAAAATATATTTATTTATTTACTTGGCTGTGCAGGTCTTAGTTGCGGCATGTGGGATCTTTAGTTGCGGCATGTGTGTGGGATCTAGTTCCCCGAGCAGGGATCGAACCCAGGCCCCCTGCATTGGGAGTACAGAGTCTTAGCCACTGGACCACAAGGGAAGTCCCCCTGACCCTCATTTTAAAATAATATTATATTTACTGATACACACACACAGACTTTGTTTATTGTCTGTCTCCCCAAGTAGAACATGAAATCTATGTGAGGGGGACCTTATCTGTCTTCTCAAGTCTTCTGGCCCCAGCACCTAGAAGACCTTGACATATAGGAGCTGCTTCATGAATATTTATCAAAAGAAGGAATGTGGTCAGTTCTGGGGTAAGATATTTCTAGTTCTCTTCAAATAGGTCTGATGCTTTTAAAGAAATTCATTCCAGGGTTGTTGTTTTTTTTTTAACATTTTTATTTACCCTCAGATAATCTAGGATAATCTCCCATCTCAAGATCCTTAGCTTAGTCACATCTGTAAACTTTCTTTTGCCAAATAAGGTAACGTTCACAGGCTCTGGGGATGAGGACAGGACATCTTTGGGGGCCGTTATTCAGTTTACCCTAAGTTGCTTTAAAATTTTCTCTTTATAGTTGGTTTTCTACAGTTTAAATATGATGGGTCTAGGTATGCGTGTGTGTATGTGAGTGAGTTACCTGTGTGTTTGGTATTTTGCCAATGGACCCAATAGTGTTCTTTATAGAAAACGTAAATCTCTCTCTAGATTTTTTTCTGGTCCAGGATCCAGTCCAGGGTCGCACTTTGTATTGGCTGTCCTGTCTCTCCAGTCTCCTTCCATCTGGAACAGACAGATCTCCATCTTTGTCTTTCGTGAGACTGACATTCATGGAAGTGCAGCCCAGTTACTCTGTAGGATGTCCGTAAATGTGGGTTTGTCCTATGCTTCCTCCTCCGAGGCAGGAATGCCAGGACGCGGCACTGCCCCTCCTCAGTTCCTCCCACCAGGCAGCTCGGGAGGTCCCTCCGTCCCATTACTGCTGATGTTCCCCTTGGTCACTTGATTAAGGGGGTGGCTGTCAGGTTTCTCTACTTTTATAAAGTTACTGATGTTCCGTTTTTTAATCAATATGTTGTGATCAGATGCTTTGAGGTTACGTAAATCTCCCCTCAAATTTTCACCCACAAGGTAAGTTTTACACTTTGGATGTAAATAGATGCATATCGATGGATTATTAATTTTTTAAAAAATTTATTTTATTTATTTATTTTTGGCTGCGTTGGGTCTTCGTTGCGGTGAGCGGGGGCTACTCTTCACTGTGGTGTGCGGGCTTCTCATTGTTGTGGCTTCTCTTGTTGCGGAGCATGGGCTCTAGGCGCACGGGCTTCAGTAGTTGTGGCACGCGGGCTCAGTAGCTGTGGCGCACGGGCTTAGTTGCTCCGTGGCGTGTGGGATCCTCCTGCACCAGGGCTTGAACCCATGTCCCCTGCATTGGCAGGTGGATTCTCAACCACTGCACCACCAGGGAAGCCCCTGGATTATTAATTTACCTTTGACTTTAAACAAAAAGTATTCTCAAACAAGGTAACGGAGGGGCCTTCATTAAATTTTCAGATCTAGAGAGGTTACATTTATACAATTCCATCCATAATGTAAGAAAAAAATTTCTTAATTATCTGACAAGCCCATCATCCCCTATAAAAAAGGATATGTGCACACAGATAGGATGTAACACTGAAGCTGAACATCAAAAGTGTCGGTGAAGTGCTCCACCGTTCTGCTCGGCAGGGATCCAACCACGTGACATTTTATAGAACTGCGAAGCCATCTCACCATGGACTCAAGGGCAGACACGAGGAACGTCACCACCATCCTGCTCTCCGAGGACTCCTCATTTGTGATGGGCAGGGTGGACATTGCTACTTGGGCCATGATCCCTAGGAAAGAGAAGTATTAGGAAAGTGAGTGGTAGAAATTCAGTGTCCTGCTCAACATGTTTAGAGCTGTGAGGGTCCTCACAGGTGACCTAGTTCAACCCTTCCTTTAAAGGTGAAGAAACCGACACTTAGAGACAGTAAGTGCTTTGCCTAAGATCTCTGTAGAGCAATGCTAACTTTCCATAGTGTATTTTCCACTAAACCTAGATATCACCTTCTCATAAAATAAATTCAGGTATGCTAGAGAGGCATGTTAACTATTTCCCAGACGAGGAGGAAGGAAGGTAAGGAAGGTCCTTTACTGATCCCGTGTTGTGTTGTCAGATTTCAGCACGACCATGTCGGGCACCACATTCTGGTCCACATACACAGGAAAAGGAGAGAAGTGGCTTTGTGGCATTACAGATGGGAAGAGAAGATCCCTTCCTTCCTTTTCCTGCTAGGACTTCTCCATGAAAGCTCATTCTAATTTTCCCCAGACTCTAAATCAAGTGAGCATTAAAAAGTTTCTTTGCAAAATTTCTTTAACATCATAAAAAGAGTTCTTTGAACTAGAGCATACAATGTAAGCACTTGTCATCGTGTCCTGCCCCTGCAATATCTGGCTTAATTATGTTTGTAAGCAAAAGATAAACAGATCAACATAAATATGTATGTGGGAGGAAGCCTAAAGATCTACGGGGGTGAAGTACGGTGGTCCTATAAGGCTATTCAGAAATATTCGCAAACGTTTCTTTCAGAGCCTGTGGTTCAATTCCTTGCCCACTTGAAGGTATGTGGCTGCGTGACTTGCCTTGGCCGAGGATGTCAGGGAAATGACGTCACTTCCACGCAGAGGTTCCTGCCACACTCCTTGCTCTGCAATGGATCTGCCACGTTCCATAGGGTTGGGTTCCAGATTGGGGAAACTGTGGATCAGACCCACAGCCAATCACAAGAGACCTCTAGGGCAAGCAAGGAATAAATTCTTGCTCCTTGAGCGCACCAAAATCTGGTGGTGTTTTTAACCATCGCCTACCCTAGCCAATCTGGAGGGATATAGCAGGCTGAAAAGGAATTCTAAAAATATAACTACTCATCTATCTAGATCTTCTGAAGACACTTGAGGATCCTTGAGGATCTCTTAAGTTAGAGCTGAGGTCTTCCTGAGAAAGAAAGAACGTAGACTAGCATGTACAGAGCCATTAGGATGCAAATTGTTTGACTTAAAATTTTTTTATAACTTTCCCTATTATGAAATAGAACATGAGAGTGTGACATCATACCAGGAACATAAATTAACAGGCAAGACCTGGGCATGAACAGGTGAGGGAATATACTTCAATTTGAGGACTTTATTTTATTTATTTATTTTTAAAAATATTTATTTACTTAGGCACGCTGCGAGGCTTGCAGGATCTTAGTTCCCCGACCAGGGATCGAACCCCTGCCCCCTGCAGTGGAAGCGCGGAGTCCTAACCACTGGACTGCCAGGGCAGTCCCAATTTGAAGCTTTTAAATAATTATCTTAATATCAAGACTTTGACACTCCTTGACACTTGTTATCACACCCATATTTGAGAACAGATAGAAGTCTGTGAATGTTGTTTGTCATAACAAGGACTCTATTCCCACAGAGCTGGAGTCAGAAAAAGCAGCAAAAGCAGCACCACGAAGGACACGTGTTAAGTCTTAGAAACTCTTTCCTCTAGCATCTCGATTCCATGATCATCACTTAGTACAGCAGGCCGAAGAAATGGGTATCACAAAGCATGAAACAGCAAAGGCACGCTATTTTTGCCACTTACCAGACTATGCACTTAGATTATGCCCTATCCTGATTCTTTGGGAGCGCAGAATATTTTCATTCATAATTCTTATTTTCCCTTTATTATCCCAGACAGAGAAAAAGGAGCAGATGTATTCTCAGGTTACAAACATGTTGATTTGTCCATGAAAAGCTAGACGCTGGGCAACTTCCTGCCTGCTGCTGTTTCCACTTCTCACCTTCAATGGCTGTAGATCTGTTATGTCAATCACATTCTGTGTGTGTTAAGAAATGGGAGGGACACCATACCAACAGCCCGTGGGGATGCCACAGGCGAGGAGAGGTCCTATTCATTACCAGAACTTTTCAAGAGCATTTTAGTACTTTTTGATGGTAAGAACGCTGGAGGGGACTGAGTCCCCTCAGGCTTGATGGGGAAGGATGCATTTCATTTGGGGCTTTCTGCTCTCTAGAAACGGCTGTATCTGGATTACAACAGAAATTCACTGAACTGTTCTTTGCCTGTCCCAAGAGGTCATTTCCCTGAATAGTCCTTTTTTTAAAAAAAAAAATTTATTTATTTGGCTGTGCCAGGTCTTAGTTGCGGCACACGGGATCTTTGTTGCCACGTGCAGGATCTCTTTTTAGTTGCAGCATGCAGAATCTTCAGTTGTGGCATGTGGGATCTAGTTCCCTGACCAGGGATCGAACCCAGGCCCCCTGCATTGGGAGCGCAGAGTCTTAGACACTGGATCACCAGCAAAGTCCTCCCTGGATAGTCCTTAGTCAACGTTGTTCATGGAACATTCCCTGCACCCCTAACCCGGTGGCTGCATCCTCTCCTGCTCCCTTTGCCAGAAAGAAACTGCTATCACACAGTGGCATTAACAGTGAACACCAGAGGACACACCAAGTTAGGCTGGTGACGCAAGCTTACAGGGCATGAGGCATGATGGGCTGGTCCTCACAGAAGCAGGGGCCAGGAAAGCCAGGTTGTGGGTTCCCCAGACCACCAACCTGTTCCGGGACCCCAGTGGGCAGCGGCCCTCAGGTTCCTCCTCTATGACTAAATCAATCACTTACTATGAAGGTTCCTTTCACCTCTGAACTTCTATGGGCCCCCTCGTTTTAAAATCAAGGGAACCACATATTACATGAGTCTATGCATATGAAATGTCCAGAATAGGGACATCTATAGAGACAGAAAGTAGATTAGTGGTTGCTTAGGGCTGGGAGGTGGGGTAGCTAAAGGGTACAGGGTTTCTATTCAGGGTGATGAAAATGTTCTAACTTTGACTGTGGTGATGACTGCTCAACTCCATGCATATATTAAAAAAAACCCCACTGAATTGGGGGTTTCCCTGGTGGCACAGTGGTTAAGAATCCGCCTGCCAATGCAGGAGACACGGGTTTGAGCCCTGGGCCGGGAAGATCCCACATGCCGCGGAGCAGCTAAGCCCACACACCACAACTACTGAGCCTGTGCTCTAGAGCCTGCAAGCCGCAACTACTGAGCCCACGTGCCACAACTACTGAAGCCCTCGCACGTAGAGCCCGTGCTCCGCAAAAAGAGAAGCCACCGCAATGAGAAGCCCGCGCACCGCAACGAAGAGTAGCCCCCGCTCACCGCAACTAGAGAAAGCCCGCGCGCAGCAACGATGACCCAACTCAGCCAAAAATAAATAAATAAATTTATAAAAAAAAAAAGAATTCTGATTAAATTACTTCATATTAAAAGGTCCAACTTGAAATAATTTTTATTTATGCAAAATATTGGCAAAGCTAGAGTTTCACTCCAATTTCTTTATCTTTACATGTCAGCTGCGTTACTTGTTGAAATATTAAAATAATTTTCCCATTGGAAGTTACAGAAATCTCACAAAGATTTTTAAATAAGCTTTCAAATATAGTGAACATGTGTTCAATTTTTATCTAAAATAAAGAAAATATTTGTTTTAAAAAAGGACTCACGTGGGTAAATTTGCACTGTTCTAAAGATAAACCTGGAACCAAGCTCTTTAATACCTTACACTGTTTTTTAAAACTGTGATGAAGAAATATATTCTTGACCATTATCTTTCAGAGTTAACTAATTCAAACACTGTTAAAAAAAAAAAAAAGACTATGTCTCATTCAGCAGAGTCGAGTCTTACAATGGAAGTAGGTATACCAAAAGGCAAATTCAAGCGTGGTCAACATTATCCGAGGAAGCAGTACGTATCTTTCCCAGAGAGAACATTTTTCTTCCATGATTTCTTTCATTGTTTAGGGGACAGGCTTTTCTAGCTCTTAATCAGCAGATGCAACTTTGCCGACACCACACATTTTTTCAGGTAAGTGCTTCTGAAATCTGTCAACCTCCCCTAGCGGGCTCTGCGTTGTCTATCACAAGTCCATCCCCTCTTTGGTGGTGGTTTCCCTTTTTTCTTAGAGCTTTGCCATCGATAGATATGTCTTTAGATTTCACGTCGTCTAGCCATAACTTTAATACTTTGCAGTCTCTCTAAAGCCTATCACATACTTGGCTGGTCACTTAGCAGCTACTGGAACCCTCAAAGCCACAGTATGGTGACTCTCATGTTGATGACATGAATAGTGGATTCATCGTTGACCGCTCTGTGACCTCTTGCTAAATCCCGCAGAGCCAGTTTTCCCTGCAGTGTTGACATGGGTCATTGTTTCTTCCATTAATCATCCAATGATGTAGTGTAGGGGCCATGATGTATGAAAAATACGCATTTTTAAACAGTAGAACCAGACACACTGTTGTGAGATGCTCACACTGAGAGCCACCAGAGATCTGAGCCCACTTAAGGGACTGGCATATTCCAGGCTCTTATGCTTGCACCTAATCTGTAATTACACCACAGTAATCTCTGAGAGGACTGTGATGCCAAAACTTTAACAGAGAATAAAATAACAGGCAGAATGAAACTAGGTGGAACTCAAAAAAGCTATTATCGGTTGGTGTCAACTGTGCTACCAGCAATAATTTTAAAAACGTATGTTTCATAATTATTGCTTTGTTTGTACCCTTTACTTAACAGCAAATGGAGGCAGGAACTTTGTCTTTTACATTTTATGATTTAGAACACACCATGTGTCAATACCACATCCAAACTAAGAACCATGGTTATAAGCTAATCACGTGGTTTCCCACCTTGAGGACATTTCCCTGAGAAACAAAATCATTGCATTCTAATAGTTAAAAATCCTTGACAATGAGAGCTTGTACCAGAGTTCAACCCCCCAAAGCCTATATGGTGATTAACTTCTCTACTGAAATCTAAAGCACCAGCTTTGTTCATTTAGATCACAGATTTTATATAGTGCTTAACTTTTTGCTTTTTTAAAACTGGAGATGTAAACTGAAACAACTCTCAATCTCACAGTTTTCCCAATTAACTTTGAGGACTTTCTCTCCTTTTCAATGTTATATTTTACTAATGAAAAGCAAACATCAAAACCAGACTACCACCTATTTTTATAAATAAAGTTTTATTGGAACATAAGCCACACTCACTGGCTTGCATCTTGTCCATTGACTGCTTTCCTGCAAAGGCAGGGTTGCATGTGACAGAGACCACATGTCCTCAGAGCTGGAAATATTTATTATCTGACCCTTTACAAAAAAAATTTGCCCATCCCTGTTCTAGAATTCATTTCCACCACTTAAATTTTGGAATGTCATCCACTCCATTTATCAAACCTCTGAAATCTTGAAATAGACACCTGCTTTATTTTTTAAACTGTTTCTAAATTTACCTTTTCAAAGGTTAGTTTTTCAGGTCCCTGAGGCCTTGATTTTAATTAGCAAGTTCCCAAGGTGCCACCTTCTCCCTGACTCAGCCCAGGCCTACAGTAAGTGGAAACTACAAATGCAGGTGTACCTATTCAACATTCAACAGAAATGTATTGAAGTGGTCAAGAGGTACAAACCCCCAGTTATAAAATAAACTAGTCCTGGGGCATGGTGACTATAGTTAACAATACTGTACTGTATATTTGAAAGTTGCTTAGAGAGTAGATCTTACCACAAGAAAAAAAAATTGTAATTATGTGATGTGATGGATGTTGACTAAACTTATTGTGGTAGTCATTTCACAATACATACATATGTCAAATCACTATGCTGTACTCCTAAAACTAATACAGTGTTATATGTCAATTACATCTCAAGCTGGGAAAAAATATCCTAAAAAAAGAATAATAACAAATTCAAGACAACAAGGACTCTTCTGGAATGACCAAGGAGTATGGAAAAGAACTAGACATAATATGTATTTTCAATGTCAAAAAATGAAAAAAAAAGTCAAAATTAAATGCTTGGGAATTCCCTGGGGGTCCAGTGGTGAGGACTCCACGGGTTCAGTCCCTGGTCGGGGAACTAAGATTCCACAAGCCGTGCAGCGCGGCCAAATTAAATGAAAAAAAAAAAAAGCTTAACAAATAATCAAGAACTTTAGCTTAGCCAAACAAATGTTTAAAATTTAAAAAAATGTAATGAGCACGTGCTATATGAAAATATACACTGCTGGCAGGAAAGACAAGGGGGAAACAAAGTGATTTTTATGTGAATAAAATCCACGTCCTGCGGTCTCGAGTTAGACAAACCTGCATAGATACAGAATAGCAGGTAATGAAGGCAAAATGAAAGCCAGAACCCCCCGAAATGGTTCTGAGTCAACAACCTGGGGGATGAGACTGAAAGCATGTTAGCAAGTTCTGCTTGCGAAGAGATCTTCCAGGCAGCAGGTGTGGGCAAAGACCCAGAGCTGTGGGGCACTAAACAACAGGAAGGCAGAAAGAAAGTTGACCCGCTCCAAATGCATTATCACCTGCAGTAGCCTGGCGCCAAGCCCTGTGTCCACTGAAGGCAAGGTGGCTGGTCACACAGATCAAGCCTTCCTCTCCAGGTGGAAGAAAAGAAGAGACAAGGCTGCTCAACTCTTCGACTGCAGCTATGAGCAATATCCAATTTGCCAATTTCCAATCCCGTATTTAGACATCTGCTTACTTCAAATTACCAGCAGGAAACTAAACGGTGGCATTTTTGGCTCAGCCATTCCATTCCTTGGTATGTACCCAAGAGTTGAAAACAAATGTCCACACAAAAACTTGAACACTGATGTTCAACAGCAGTATTCATAATGGCCCCAAAGTGGAAATAATCCAAAAACATTCGTCAACTGATGGAAGATGAAAATGTGGTATATCCATACAATGAATTATTATTCAGCCATAAGAAGGAATGAAAGAAGCCAGACCCAAAACACTCCCTTTGATGATTCTATCCTTAGGAAATACCTGGAATAGGCAGACACACAGGGATGCAAAGCACATTGGCGGTGTCCAGGGTGGGGATGGGAAAGGGGAATGACTGCCTAATCGATATGGGTTTCTTTGGGGGTGATGAAAACGTTTTAGAATTACTGGTGATGGTTGCACAGCTCTGTGAATAAACAAAAACCACTGAATTATACACTTTTAAAGGTGAATTTCATGGCGTTATGTCAATAAAGCTGTTATTAAACAGCAAAGCTTGGGTTCGAAGCACGGGGAATATAGCCCTACAAACCTTTTTTCTCCTTTATCTCTAAATCATAATCGTGAGGGACTGTAGTCTAGGACCAGAGCCGCCTTCTGACCTCTAGGTTGGTTTTCTGCCAACAAACCGGCCACTGGTGGCCGCCCCAGTGACCACACCCACGACAAACCCCACACCGCGCGCCACTCGGCAACGTGAGCGACGTGAGGGGCGGTGTCGGGACACCGCCGTGGAGCCGGGCGCAGTTACCAGGCAACAGCGTCTGACCCGCCCCCCCCACTAACCAATCAAGCGCGTCCGCACGCAGCGCGGTATCCCCACGTACGCCAGCTGGAGCGTGACCTCACGTACATCGGGCCTTAGAGAGCCCAGAGTCTGCAGCACCCACCCCCACCGCCTCCGCTCAGCCAATCAGAAGGAAGAGGTATGCGCGTTCCGTGCGTGCTACCGTTGCCCCCGCGCCAGGGCTTCCCCGCCCCACCCCCACTCTTCGGGCCTTGCTCGCGGGGCGCCGGTTCGGGGGCCGGTCGGGCTGGCTGCGAAGGGGCTGCTTGTAGCCCGCGCGCCTTGGCGGGCGGTCTCCCCAGGCCTCCCCTCCGTCAGGCCCGCGGGACGAGAAAGTTCCAAGCAAAGCGCCCGCTCTTAATGGCGGCTGCGGCGGGGGCGGGGTACGCACCTGAGGTCCCCGCCGGCGGGCAGCGCCCGGCCGGCCGCGGGGTCCGAGGGCTGAGCCACCTGGGAGTGGCCCGGGGGCCGAGGGCGGCGGCCGCAACCGCGAAGAGGCGAGGGCGCGGCGTGTGGGCGGCGGCCGAAGCCCTGCTCACCACTATCCCTTCTTTTTCTCTTTCTTTTCCTTTTTTTTTTTTTTTTTTTTTGGCTTCCTGGAAGGCAGCCTAGACTCGTGTGTCCGCAGCGCCCCAAGTGGGAGTTGCCGTTTCCGGTGCCGTGGAATAGTTCAGCTTCACAGTGAGCTTGTTTGGAAGTCCCTTAGTCTCGCTCTGTTCAAGGCCAGGAGTGCTCGTCCATCTTCAGTCTTAGATGAGTGGCTGCATGTGTCTGGTCGCGCCCCTGACACCGCCCCCGAACGTGGACTACTTTCTTGCTGTTATTTAATTTGATAGTTTCGTATGATTGCAGTTTGTACGTTTAAAGCGGTGAGGTCACAACTCCAGTGACCGGTGAATCTGCCTTAAAGCCAACGAGTTGTTATAATACTGTAACAACGTGTCCTCACCTTTTGATGGGGGTCAGTGACATAACCAACCCAACCATGAGCTGTCCATCAGATGGTGATGGCACTCCGGCAAGTAGTCGAATGTTACTATAGTGTTGTTTAAGCAAAGTTACATATTTTATATATGCCAAAAGGAGAATAGAAACCTTTTACCCATTGCTCCGATTTAACATAGCTGCCTTGTTTCTCGTTTTAAAGGAATATTCAGACGCAGTTGAAGGCAGCGTTCTCATTCTTGTTCTAATACACATTTTCTTTTGCAAAAAGACAAGTGTCACGATTCGCTGACATTTTTTTCTGTAAGTGGCTCACAAAGATATGCTTCCTAGCAGAAGCTGCTAAAAAAGATGTTATTTCAAGGTAAAGATAACCATCCAGCAGTTAGTTGAGATGGTACCTGCTTTTTTTGACATCATTTTTAAAAGAGATGTTTGAAAATATTTCCATTATGTTATAGTTGATTCTTTCTGTTCGGAAGAGTTATGGTCTATAAATTCTTAGCAAACACTGAGCAAAACTGAATACTGCTCCTAGGAGAAATACAGGATTAGGTTTCTGCCAGCCTCTTCACATTTTGGTAAAACTATCAATACATAACCTTGTTTTATGTGTGTGTCTGTTTAAAGACACCTTATTTAATGTATATTGTTGATTCATTAGTTGAACTCATGGCCAACAGCTCTATAACTCTTGTGTGAAGGAAGCTTAGCTAACACAAGTATTTTCTACGTAAGGCACATCGCTCCCTTGTGCTTGGGAATACTAGACAATGCTATGTTTGAGGACCATTTTAAACAGCAAAATCATCAAAAAAAAAAAGAAAAGAAAAAAAAGAAAACCCACAAAATGTGGAAAGTGTAGCATTAAATAGACCAGGAAAAGGGCACTTGTTTACAGTGGGAGAGCTGGTGTCACCTTGTTCTACCTCAGCTGGGAACGTGCACGGCAGGCAAAACAACTTTTTTTGCCACTGTACTGTGTCTGCTAATAAGCAGGGAAAGCAGGGTGAGTATTGCTTTTAAATTTACCTATAAATTGTAGGTGAATTCACAAGTATGGAGTTAGTGAATAATAAGGATTGATTGAATTTTGTTGCCCAAAACAATGGGAGTACAAAACTGTCATACTTGAAAACTTAACTTGGAAACAATTTTCTAATCTGCTTTAAAATCTTCTATATGGGGTTTCCCTGGTGGCGCAGTAGTTGAGAGTCCGCCTGCCGATGCAGGGGACACGGGTTCGTGCCCCGATCCGGGAAGATCCCACATGCTGCGGAGCAGCTTGGCCCGTGAGCCATGGCCGCTGAGCCTGCGCGTCCGGAACCTGTGCTCCGCAACGGGAGAGGCCATAACAGTGAGAGGCCCGCGTAACAACAACAACAACAAAAGTTGTCCAGTAACTCTCCACCTCAGAGTTAAGTGTAAATGTCCAGACTTAGGCTTCTGGCCAAGGTAAAGTAACAAGGATTGGATTTTCCTGTTGCCTGAAATGACTCAAAAATAAACGAGCAAAATACATGATAATGAGGGAAAATTATGAGCAGGTTTTTGGCACTAAATTTGCCAATTTAAGAGAAATGGACAAATTCTTTGAAAGACACAAATTACCAAAGCTTCCTCAAGGGAAATAGATAATTTGAATAGCCCTATATCTATAAAAGAATTGGAAATTTAGTTAAAAATCTTCCCATAAAGAAAATTTCAGGCCCAGATGGCCTCACTGGTAATTTCTACTGAACATTTAAGGTAAAAATAAATTTACGCAAACTCTTCCCAAAACTTGAAGAGAAGGAGATACATTCTAACTCATTCTATGGGGACAGCATTGCCATGATACCAAAACCACACAAAGACATCACAAGAAGAGAAAGGCACAGGCCAATATCCCTCATGAACACAGATGTAAACATTCTCAATGAACTGTTTTTTCAAGATAAAAGGAATACATGTGAACACAAAGACTTGTACACAAATGTTCTTAACAGTTGTATTCATAATATCTGAATGCAGGGAAAAGGCCAAATGTCAATCAACAGGTGAATCAATAAACAAATTGTGGTACGTCCATATAATGGAATGGTACTCAGCAGTAAAAAAGGAACGAATTACGGGTACGTGGAATCTCCAAATTCATCATGCTTAGTCAATGAAGACACACATCAGAGCCCATATTTTATTATTGTTCATATATATAATTCTAGAAAGGACAAACTATTTTATAGTGGCAAAAACCATGTCAATTTCCTAGTACCGGGGTGGAGAAAGGGGTGGACTGCAAAGGACATGAGGATGATTTTGGTGGGGAAGGAATTATGCTGTATCTCAATTGTGGTGGTGCTCACACAGCTGAATACGTTTTTCAAAAATTTTCAAACTATAGTTTGGATGAATGCAATTTATTTTACATAAATTATACCCCCATATTGCTTAAAAAGCCAGCCCTCACATTCCTGTTTCATGAAAAATAATTTAAAATTATTTTAAATTAAACATACGTAGTCACATTGTTTTTGCAAAAATCATCTTACCTACTGGTATTTTCCTACCACTACTATTTTTAATGAGAGCAAAGAGTTTAAAAAACACAATAAGATGTTTGTTTAAAAATTATTGTTTATTTAATCTTTATCTCATTATTTAAATAATTTCTTTGTATATTTCATAAAGTACATATTAGTATAATAATATGTGCAAATGATTTATATATATTTTTTCATGCTCACAAATTTTACCCATAGAGATACATAATCAAAATAATTTGGAGACTACTGCCCTAGAAAGTTGGAAGATCCCTTTTCTCAGAAAACTGAAAGAAGAATTTACCTGGAAGCAGCGAGCTGAATTCATCAAGCAGATGGCTGAAACCAATGGTAATATTAGAGTATACCACATTTACGTGCCACGGGAAGACTCAAGATTGTAAAATGTCATTTCTCCTAGTTAGTTTCTCTCAATTAGCTCATGAATTTAATGCAATTCCAATAAAAAAAATCCCAGTGGGATTTTTTAATGCAACTTGGCAAGATGATTTTAAAATTTATTTGAAAGTAAATGTTATGAATAGCAAAGGCAATTTTGTAAAAGAACAAAGAAGAGACATTTGAATAAAAATCAAAGCATATTATAAAGCTGTAGCAGGTGAAATCTTGTCATATTAGTTTGAGAATAAATCAGTAGAAACAAAAATTGAATTCAGAAATTGATCCATGTATGTGGAAATTTATCATATGTTATAAATGGCATTTCAAATCTTCAGATAAAGTCTGTTAATAGCCAATAATTTGGGGACAATCAGATACCTGTTTGAAAAAAATATCAAGAAATATACAATATTGTCTCATACCACTCATAAAAATCAACTCCAAATCTACATAGAAAAAGTAAAAAATTAGATTAAGTGTTATACAGATATTACAGAATATCCTTATTATCTTGGGTAGTAGTTTTCCTAAACTAGACACAGAAAGCAGAAGCTCTAAACAATAAAGTTAGTAAAACTGACTACAAGAAAATAAAATTGTGTAGGACAGAAGACACCATAAATTAAGAAAAAAGGATAAAATATTTCAACACATAAGGGTTTCTATGCATAATATATCGATTACTTCTATAAATTAATAAGACAAACAACCCAATAGAAATGTGGCCAAGAATATGAATAAACAAACAATTCTCAGTAAAAGACACATGAAATGCTAGTAACCATAGATGTTCAACCTTCCTGGAGATTACAGAATACAAAGTGAATCAGTAATGAGATATGCTTTAGGTATTAGATTGACAAACATTTTAAAAGTTTGTATCAGGTGTTTGGTATATGGAAAAATGAATCCACCCATATACTATGGTAGCACAACTTTTAGAGAACAAATTAAAAACATCTATTAAATTTTTTAAATGAGCATTTTCTGTGACCCAGCAGTTCCAGTTATCAGTATCTATCCAGGTTATACCCTTAATTAAGTGCAAAAGGAACATGTACAAGAATATTCACTGTAATAGAAAAAAATAGAAACAACTCAAATGTCCATGAAAAAAGGAGAATGGTTAAACAAGATGTAGTTTATTCACAGTAATATCCAAGAGTGGAAAAGAATGGGGTAAGTCCAAACAAACTGTTGTAAAAGTATCTCCAGGGCTTCCCTGGTGACGCAGTGGTTAAGAATCCGCCTGCCAATGCAGGGGACATGGGTTTGAGCCCTGGTCCGGGAAGATCCCACATGCCACGGAGCAACTAAGCCTGTGCGCCACAACTACTGAGCCTGTGCTCTAGAGCCCGCGAGCCACAACTACTGAAGCCTGCGCGCCTAGAGCCCATGCTCCACTACAAGAGAAGCCATCGCAGTGAGAAGCCTGTGCACTGCAGTGAAGAGTAGCGCCCCCCCCACTCACTGCAACTAGAGAAAAGCCCGCGCACAGCAACAAAGACCCAATGCAACCAAAAATAAATAAACAAAATAAATTTATTTTTTAAAAAAAGTATCTCCAATATACTTTTGAGTGAAAAGATGAAGTTGCAGAATGAAATACATATTATCCCAATTTTTAAAAACTCAACTAACAAAAATAAAATAATGGTTTTCCATGGCACCAGGTATATGTGGTGCTGTGGTTAAAGGAGCCTTTACTTGTAGCCATGTATAGTGTTTTATTTATTAATTTTTCTACAGAGGTAAAAGTCATAGATTAATTGTATAATTAAACATTAATAATAAAAATTAAAATATATAAGACTAATAATTAAGTTCACTCTTTCCTAAACTAGGGACTATCATATCAGCTACCCCAAGTAACAAAGAAATTAGAACGTCTACAGGAAAATGTCCTTATGGGTTGGGGGAAGATTTAGTTTGGCTAACAGTTCACAGACATTTTAATACTTTGGGGTAGCTGGTATTTTGCTGTAGAACCATCTTTCTGAATAGCAATTTGGACAAAAATGTAAGTACTTGCCAGCATACAGCCAGTATATAAAATCAACCAGGCTTTGATAGTAAAATATAAAAGCCCAGTAGTGACTGTAAATCCAGGTCTCCTTTCGCCAAACCTGGCTTTTAGGCTGTTTTATCCTGTTTCTCTATTAGTGTGAGCCACAAAATTGATGGGCGAGCATCGCCACCCAGTGGCTATGGTTCACATTTGCAGAGTTTCTTACTGTGCCCTTTTGTTCCTAAATCTCAAACCAATAGTGCTTTCAGATATCCCTTAAAAGAAAAATGTTCTAGAAATTCAAGAAACCCATATAGGGTTATCAACTTTTTAATTCTGGCAAGTAAAGATTTTTAAAAAGCCTACTAAATACCAGCATTGCCAGTTTTGTAAAAGAACAGATATTTAAAACCAAAAAATCGGAGAGGCCATACACTAGATAACAGGACAGTCCTGCTTATGAAAGAACAGTTGAAAATTTATATGCATTTCATACATGTATATTATAACTATATTAATAATCAGATGTGGTTAAACATCATTTCTGAGTGTGCCTGTGATGATGTTTCTAAAAGAGATGAGCATTTGTATTGGTGGCCTGAGTA
Source organism: Delphinus delphis (assembly GCF_949987515.2). Lineage (NCBI taxonomy): Eukaryota > Metazoa > Chordata > Mammalia > Artiodactyla > Delphinidae > Delphinus > Delphinus delphis. The sequence continues at coordinate 77,840,248 of NC_082697.1, read as the reverse complement.
CAGAAAATGGCCCTCTCCAATGTCCGTGGGCTTCATCCAGCCCATGGAGGGCCCCAATAGGACAAAAAGGTAGAGGAAGATTGAATGTTCTCTTTCTCTTTCTGCCTGTTTGACCCAGGACATCCATCTTGCCCTGCCCTCGAACTGGGATTTAACGCCACTGTTGCTCTGGTTCTCAGGCCTTTGGGCTCTGACCGGAACTACAGCAGCAGCTTTTCTGAGTCTCCAGCTTGCAGATGGCAGATAAGGAGTTTCCTATTTTCCTATTGGTTCTATTTCTCTGGAGAACCCTCATACAATAATAATTACATGATTCTCCTTCATCGGTATATGTCTCAGCTTTATCAGTAAAAGCAGAGCTGGAGACAAAGTCTTGTACACAGAACCTTAATTCTGGAGGTATCAGGAGTGAGAGCAGGGAGCGTCAATGAGTAGTATTGTCCTTTCCATATAGAGGCAAACTGCCTTTGATCCCCTTTACCACTGGGATTGAAAACAACCCATTCACCAGATCAGTATCCCCTGGGAAGTTCAGAAACCATATTGATCTGTTCCAGTAAAATACTACCCGTGACTCAGCAGCTATGACTGGACTAAGCACTTAGCTAAGTTTATAGTAGTTTTCAGCTGTCTTCCATAACCCATCTGGTGTTTGCAGGAGTCAAACATGTGAACTAAATGGAGACGTGATGGGAACCACCACTTCTGAGTCCTTCACCTCTTAGAAGTTGGTGCTCAAGTCTGCAATTCCACCTGGGATGCAGTATGTCTTCTCCTTTAATACTTCCTGGGTCAAGACAGGGTGAGGGAACCAATGTGAGCTGCTAAGAATGTCTGTCCCAACTGTGTAACTGGGAACCAGGGAAATAGCCACAGGGTGGGTGTGTGGACACATTTGACCCCCCGTGGGACATACTTGTACCTGGCTCCAGGTGCCCTCACTCTAACTGGGGCCTTGTTGGTGTTTCACGTCCTGTGGTGTCAGTGTCAGCTCAGACCCTCTATCCAGCTCTTGGGAGATCTGATTCTCGTTTCTCCAGTGGATGGTAACTCTGGTAAGTAACCACAGGTGCCTTTGGGAAATGATAAAGAGAATATTTATTGATGCTACTGCAGTGGCTCTGCAGGGTCCTTCCTCAAGTGGACCCAGCCTCCTCTATAATTGCTGGACTGTGGTCTGAGAACTGGGTTAGGTCCTAAAACCGGGTGAGAGATTGATTTTCATTGTACTAACCAATGTCAGCCTTCTGCTCACCAGATTTTTTTCCAGTTATACAAGGCAAGAAAGCACCTTAGCTGTCTGTGCTTCCATCTTATCCCTTGGAATACCGTGGTCAGATAGCCACACCGCAGATTACCGGTGCCAGACACTACAGTTGCCATTCCGCCCTTGCCTCTTGTTCTACCAAGTCCATCCACCTTGCTTCTGATGGCAAAGTCCAGCCACCTGGCTCTGCTGCTCTGGAACCTACCATTGTCTTTGGGAGTCTAGTTTTAGAGCACCATCTGCTACTGTCACCCTAGCCTAGGCACTCCGAGCTTCTCAAAGATGCTAGAGCTTCCTCACCGGGACATCTCTTATTGCCTTAGTGACGGTCTTAAGAGTCCTCTGGACCCTTGCAGGGTGGATTAATCTGCTTTAACATTCCCACCTCCCCGAGCCTTTTGACTCTTTTCTCTTCCAGGGAGTTCCAGCATCTCCACCTCATTTATTGATACTGTTGTTATATGTAAGCTTCACAGAGCCATCCCAGCAGCATTAGAATTGGCTCCTTGCCAGGATGTTAAATCCTGAAGGAGCTGGCCCTGTGTCAACAAACTCTCTCCATCCATTCTTTTATTCTGTGCTTCTGGTCCAACACCCTAAAGGTACACATGCACCCACACATATTCCCTAGTCCTGCTGAGCCCAGTGCTGCGATTCTGTCAGTGAGTAAGCTGTTTCCTCTTACAATAGGGACTGCTCTTCCTCACTCAGGTTCTGCTGAGACCTGACTGAATACCAGTCTGGCAGCAATGAGGTGAAGTGGGTCGCACCTTGAGGAGGATAAGCGTCATCTCGTGAGGCGTCTACTCAGCTGGAGTCTTAGCATGGTATCTAGGCCAGGGGAGGCTGCTCCCCTATATCAAGGAGAGGGGGCCGTTTCTGCTGGACTGGAAATTAGAGTGGGGGCGGCGTCTGTGTTGTAATATTCTCAGGTGCACGGTCCCGGTGCCCCATCCCAATCTCAAGTTCCCACCCCTGTGCTATCGGGGTTTGACTTCAGCCTAGGAGACCTGCTAAGGGTGTACATCTGGCCTCCTCTGCAGCTCTGTCACCCTGAAATCCCAGGCCTCTGGCTCCTTTTTGCCTGCAGCAGATGAAAGTCTTTTTAAACAGCATCATGGAGGCCTGTTGGTTTTCTCAGCATGCCCCAAGTGAATAGCTGGCTGATCTAAACCTGTCATTCTTTCTTCAAGGCTTCCTACACAGTTAACCAAGCCAGCTAACTCCACAAACTTACTATTACCCCCATACTATTCGTATCATAGAGATACAGCTTAACCAAATGCTCTGAGTCTACCTGCACCTTATCCCTCCACCTGAAGTAAAAAGAGCCTTAGTAATCATGATGCTACAGCAAGCCAGGGGTTATCACCGCCCTACTTCAGGTGCCAATTGTTTTAGCTTGTGTCCTTCCCCAAACAGCCTTACATAAAGACTTGCTCCCTGGTGGCTTACTTGGGAGGCGGTCGTAGGGAAGGAGAGAGGGGGTGGCAAGAGTCACACAGGAAAAGCAGACGTAAGGGTCACCATTGAGGCTGCCGCTGTGGTCAGCGGGGTCCTCATTCTGCCAGGATCCTGAGCAGTGCACAGAAGGCCTCCCCGAATGCACCTCAGTGGTGGCATTTATCCCTTGGCTCCTAAGCCCATTGGTTGCAGTTTGCGTCTAGGATGTTAATTCCCTCTCTTTTCCACATTGCATGTGTGTATGGGCCCTGCGAGCTCCTTTCTGTGTCTGAGGCATCTGTGGAGTTTTTGGTAGAAAATTTAAAATGCCTGGCATGCACATGGGCCAAGAAGCTTGAAGAGAATCAAAGCTTGCGTGGATCTGCTCATCCTCCCATGTCAGAGATGTCAGACTAAGGACGAGCGGGGTGACTGAGGACCCTGGATGCACCTGCTCCCATACATATCTATAGAGTCACAAATTCAGGTAAAAGCCCCAAACTTTACCATGGCCCAAAGGCCAAAGGTGACTGCTGCCCTTCTTCCTCCATCCTTCCAACCTCGTCTCCTACCTCTGTCCACCGCCTCACTCAGCTCTAACCACCCTCCCCTCCGTGTGTGTGTTGGGGGGGGGGGGCTCCCAGACACACTCCCGGTGTGGTCAGTTAGCATTTAATTGGAGTAGCCACGCACCAGAGGCAGCTCCCAGGAACCTCCAGGCAGCTCTCTTTCCATCAACACGGGAGGGGTTGCTGATTAGCTTAATGAATGTTAGAAATGGGTTTAGTGAAATTAGTGGCTTGTTAGTTGGTGTATCAAAGTCCAGTGAGACAGAAACCACCTTGTGATTTGAACAGAGAAGGTTTAATGTGAAGAATTATTAATGATAACAAGGGCTTGGCTGGTATGAAGAGAACTCTGAAGAATACAGGACTGGTAGAGGGAGGAGCCCCCGCCACTAGGGCTGAGCCAGGCTACCCCAGAAAGAGGCCGCCCCCCAGAGCTGAGACCCAGACCTCGGTGGGAAAGGCTCACCCATGGCTCACTGAATGGTAGGGGTCTCACTGAGAGGTAGCAGAGGTCACAGGAAATGTGCACTCTGTAACTTTACAGAAATCCACTCTCTTGGGGGCCAAGGAAGGTCTTCCATCGGGAGGTGCTTCATAGGAGGCACTTGGCTATGACAGTGCCCGAGGGGGCTGCTGGGGGAATAAGCTGTGGTCCGCTCTGTGCTGCTCGCCACCGCCTGCGGCAGGAGCTGGCTGCCGGTGGTTGTCACCACTGGTTGGGCTGCTAAAGTAGCGGCACTTTCCGGTCCCAGATGTAGGCATTTGTCTCCTCCGGTTTGGAGTAATTGAAGATGCATGGTGGGGCACCAGCGCTCCCCCTACAGGCCTGTCCTGATTCCAATTTTAGCTGAGTTTCTTGAATTAATTCCACACCTGGAAGGAATCCAGTTTTATCGTACTGTCAAGACCAGTTCAAAACAGGAAGAGACAAATGCCCACATCTGGGACGGGAAGATGCCTCTACCCAACCAATGAGAAGCCACTATACTTTGGACTCCTAGCTTCCTCCAGTGGACTCTTTGGTTATCACAGCACCTCCCAATTACCCACTTTTCCATATAAAAGCAAGTTCCCTTTCGTTGTTCTCCGGATTTGCCTGTGGTCTGTCATAGTTTGTACTTCTCAATTTGCAGTTTCTCTTCTTATTCCTAAATAAGCTCACTTTTGCCGGCAAAATACTGGCTATTACATTATTAAAGTTGATACAGGTATCGAGCATATAAAGAGGAGAGAAAAGCAAGAGGAGGAAAAAGAGACAGTTTGCTCTCAGCATTTGGGACTAATATTCAGGAATGACTGTCATAGATCATAATGGGCTGCAAGAGATCCTACAGGCCATGAAGTTCAAAAATTCCTTTCATGTATTGATTTTTTTTTAATATCTCCTCATTTTAGAGGTGAGATCCAGAGAAGGGAGACAACTCCCCAACATCACGGGACAAGTCAGTAGCAGAGCCAGGACAGGAACCCAGGTCCCCAGACTCGCAAATCATTCATGAGGGCATGCCTTGTTCCTGGCTGCATGCTAAACTCTAGTACAAAACTGGTGAGGACAATGTGAATGAAGTTCTTGCCTTCGTGGAACTTCAAAGGAGGTGCTCCAGCTGGATGTTAGAAGGCGAGGAGTTTGCTAGACACCTGCAGGGAGAAGAGGGCAGTGGGAAGGGCATTCAAGGCGCTGTGTGCAAAGGAAGGCCTGAAACATCCCTGGGATTCAGAAATTACAAGCAGAGCCACCTGCCTTAAGTGGAGTGATGGGCTGAGGGGCGAGGTGACGCTGGGAGGAGGATGCACTGTCGAAGACAGCAGGCAGCTCTCTGTGGCTGGAGCGCCGACTGAGCGGCGTGGGAGCGGGAACAGAGGCAACAGGGCCAGGTAAAAAGTGTCGAGGGACAGAGGATAGGGGAGAGCACTACGCTGGAGTCGCGCAGAGTGGGCAACCTCTTAAATTTTACTCCTGCTGATTACCAAAAAGCAAAGGGCCTTTGCAAACTGAGAGCGCCCACCAGAGCCGGGAAGGTGCTCAGCAAACACGCGCTCTGCGGGAAGGCGAGTGAGTTCAGGCCGGCTGCCGGAGCTCGGAGAAAGTTCGCGCACTGTGTCGGTAGGGCCGGGACGGGTCCTCTAGGTCGAGTCACTCAGGAACGGGCGATACCAGGCTCCGCCCAGTCCAGCCCAGCCCTCCAGCCTCCCTGAGCCATTGGCTGACCTCAAGGCCTTTGCTTTCAGCCAATAGTAAACGTGGCCGCAGGCTCTTCCGCCGGGGGAGGTCAAAGGTCGCCAATATGGCGGCGCCCAGGAACGGCTGAGGCGTGTAGCGGAGGATGGCGCTGGTGGCGGGGGCTCGGCTGGGGCGCCGGCTGAGCGGGCCGGGGCCGTGGCGCGGACACTGGACGGCAGCCGGGCGCTCGCGGAGCCGGCGCGAGACGGCGGAGGCCGAGGCGGACGCGCCCGTGTTCCAGTACGTGGGCGAGCGCGCGACCCGCGCCGACCGCATTTTCGTGTGGGGCTTCAGCTTCTCCGGGGCGCTGGGCGTGCCCACCTTCGTGCTGCCCGGCTCCGGGCCCCAGCCCCGCGCCGGCTCGCGGCCGCGCCGCAGGATCCAGGCCGTGCCCTACCGCCTGAAGCTGGACCAAAAGGTGAGGACTTCGGCTCCGTCTCTTCCTCCCTCTGTGCTGGCCTCCGGTCTCGGCCGCGCCTCCCGAGGCACTCGGCCCTCTCGGAGAGGTTGGCGACGCTGTGGGGCCAAACTTAAGAGAGCATGACCCTCGAGCGGGCTGCCGGAGGGGAGTGCGTTAGGGCGCTGCCAGCATGTACCGAGTGGCCGAAACGTGCCAGGTGTTGCGCCCGGCTCGCGTCATTCGGGAGTCGGGGTTGTTGCCACAGTTACGGGGGAGGAAAGGGAGGCTCGGAGAAGTTATGAGACAGGCCCACGGCCCCCCAGCTGGCAGGTGTTCGTACTTTGGGATTCGCCTTCGGGCCAATCAGACCCCAGAAGTTCTGCTGTTAGGAAAGCCGACTTCAAAAGGTCAGAGAAAGCGTGGGCCGGCTGAGGTCGGTGAACAATTCGGAAAGGAAATGTTAACTGGAGCAGTAACAGGAATGAGAGGAAGGATGAAAGGTCTAAACACAGTGGAATGGTTGCACAGGAGTCCCCTGAGTTGACTCAGATTTGAAAAGATGCAGCAAAGAACAGCTACCGGAGGGCGGCTTATCTCGGCAGCTAACATCCAGAAAAGCAAAAACGGATGTTAAGGATAGGTTCTTGCTCGGCGTGGTTGTGGACGTCTTGGTGGGTGGTGAAAAAGAAGCAGATTTGACCAGTTTGGCTTCTGATTTCTCTGTCAAGGATAACAAATGATCTTTTGCCCTAAAAGGGGAGATCGAGAGAGCCAGGGAATTTAAGCTCCAGAGGAATGAAAAGTTGGGTTTGACTTCTTAATATTGAGTTGTGAGAGTTATTTATGTATTCTGGATATAGGTACTTTATCACATATATGATATGTGCAAATGTTCTCTGCCAGTCCATGGATTTTCTTTTTATTTTTTTCATAGTGTCCTTTGGAGAGAAAACGGTTTTAATTTTAATGAAGTTCAGTTGATCAGTTTTTCTGCTGTGGATTGTAGTTTTGGTATATCTAAGAAATCTTTGCCTAACCCAAGATCACAAAGATAATTTTCCTCTGTTTTTGCCTGGGAACTTCATAGTTTGAATTCTCATATTTATGTCTGTGAGACAGTCATTTGAATTGATTTTTGTGTATGGTGTGGGGTAAGGGGTTTTTTGGATGTGGCTATCCAATTGTCCTGTCACTAGTTGAAAACACTATTCTTTTTTTATTGAATAGTCTTAGCACCTTTGTGAAAATCTGTTGATGGTAAATGTAAGGCTTTATTTCTGAACTCTCAGTTCTGTTCCATTGATCTATATGTTTATCCTCTTGATTACTGTAGCTTTATAATTGGTTTTTAAATTGGGAGATGTTAAGTTTTGGCTCTTCAGGGTCTTTTGCTTTTCCATACAAATTTTAGTATTAGCTTGTCAATTTCTGCAAACTACCTGCTGGGATTTTGGTAATGATTACACTGAATCTGTAGATCAATTTGGGCACAAATGCCATCTAAGTAATTTTGAGTCTTTCAATCTATAAACATGAAATGTCTCCCCATTTACTTGGGAATTTAATTTCTTTCAACTATGTTTTTGTAGTTTTCAGTATACAAGTCTTGCACGTCTTTTGTTAAATTTATTCCTAAGTGTTTTTTTCTTTTTGATGTTCTTTTGAATAGAATTGTATTCTTAAGTTCATTTTTAGAGTGTTAATTGCTTTTACATAGCAATACAATTGGTTTTTGTATATTGACTTAATGTTTTGTGACTTTACTGACCTTGCTTATTAGTTATATAGATTTTCGTGTGTTCCTTAGGGTTTTATACATACAGGATCATGTTGTCTGGTTGTCTGAATAAAGACAGTTTTACATCTTCATTTCCAATTTGAAACTTTTGATTTCTTTTTCTTGCCTGACTGCATTGGATAGAACCTTCAGTGTAGCAGTGGATTGAAGTGACATCCTTGCCTGTTCCTGATATTAGGGAGATAGTATTTAGTCTTTCATTTATAATTATGACATTAGCTATAAGTTTTTCATAGATACCTTTTGTCAAGTTGAGGAAGTTCCCTTTTTGTCCTGTTTTGTTCAGAGTTTTTCTTTTCTTTTTCTTTTTAAAAAAAATCATGACTAGGGATTAGATTTTTGTCAAACAATTTTTCTATGTCTGTTTCTGTGATCATGTATTTTTTGTCTTTTATTCTATTAATTGGATACATTACATTAACTGATCTTTGGATATTAAACCAGCCTTGCATTCCTAGGATAAATTCCACTCGATTGTGGTGAATAATCCCTTTTGTACATTGCTGGATTTGGTTGCTAATATTTTGTTAAGGACTTTCTTGTTTTTTTCTTGTGATGTCCTCCTTGTCTGCTTATGGTATCAGGGTATTACTGGCCTCATAAAATGAGTTTCTGGAAAGGTTTGTAAAGAATTGGTATTATTTCTTGTTTTAATGTTTGGTAGAGTTCGCCAATGAAGTAAGTCATCTGGACCTGGGCTTTTCTTTATAGGAAAAGTTTTTTTTTTTATTACTAATTCAATATTTAAAAACTTGTTACAGGTATATTAAATTTTTTATTTCTTCTTGAGTCAGCGTTGGTACTTTGTGTCTTTCTGAGAATTTGTTTTGTGCCAGTTATCTAATTCTTTGGCATAAGTTGTTGATAGTATTCGCTTATGATCTAAGTTTCTGTAGGGTTGGCAGGTTGGTGATGTCCCCTCTTTCACTGCTGATTTTGGTAATTTATATTTCCTCTTTTTACCTTGGTCAGTCTAGCTAAAGACTTGTCAGCTTTGTTAATCTTTTGAAAGAACCAACATTTAGTTTAATTCATTTTTTGGTATTGTTTTCCTGTTTTCTGTTTCATTGATTTTCAGTTGAATTTTTATAATTTTATTCCTCTGCTTGCTTTGGGTTTAGTTTGCTTTTCTTTTCTAGTTTCTTTTGCTGGAAGGTTAGGCTATTGTTGAGGTCTTTCTTCTTTTGTAATGTAGGTGTTTATAGCTATAATTTTTTCTTTAAACACTGTTTAGCTGCAGCCCATAAATTCTGTTATGTTGTATTTTAACCTTTATTCACCTTATTTTTCGATTTCCTATGTGATTACTTCTTTGACCCACGAGTTATTTGGAAGTGTTTAATTTCCAAATATTTATGTTTTCCCTAATTTCTTTTTTCATTGATAGCCAATTTAATTCTGTTGTGGTTACAGAACATACTTTAATTTCAGTCCTTTTAAATGTATTGTGACTTTGTTTTATAGCCTAGCATATGGTCTCTCCTGGAGAATGTTCCATGTGTGTTTGAAAAGTATGTGTATTCTGTTGTTTGGGTGGAGTGTTCTATAGATGTCAAGGTCAAGTTGGTTGATAGCTTCTTGGTTAACCTGTTGTTTGCTCCAGCTGTTAGCCACCAGTATCTAGGCAGCTGCAGTATTCACCATTGGTCTCTGACAGTTTTCAACAAACATCCCTGGGGAAAAGGCTGTTTACCCTGGATGATATCTGGGTCAGATCAGAAAAATAGAGCATTGTGCTTGGGGTCTTACAGGGAACCACTAGATAGATCACATGAGAATTCCCTGGGAATGGGGCTTTGAAATTTCTCCAATCCCATTTTGCCTCCTCCAATGGCTTCCAGACTGCTGGTTTTCACTATAATTGTGAGCTGTTGGTTTTCAGGAGCTGAGAAGAGGTGGATGGGAATAGGTCAAGTTAAAATGCTGCAAAGCTTGCTGTTCTGAGATTCAGCTGCTTTTCTTAAGTAAACATTCCCCAGATTGCTTTAAGTCCTTGGTTAATTTCCAGAGTTCTGAAAGAATTGTTTCTGAGAATGTTAGTCAGTGTTCTTATTGCTCCACCATTTTCACTGCTGTCCCTAAATCCATGTCCTTTTTTTTTAAATTGAAGTATAGTAGATTTACAATGTTGTGTTAATTACTGCTGTACAGCACAAAGTGGCTCAGTTATACATATATATCCTTTTAAAAAAAATAAATTTATTTTGTTTATTTTTGGCTGTGTTGTTTGTCTTCATTGCTGCGTGCAGGCTTTCTCTAGTGTCAAGCAGGGGCAGCTGTTCGTCCCGGTGCGTGGGCTTCTCACTGCGATGGCTTCTCTCGTTTGGAGCACGGGTTCTAGGCCCGCGGGCTTCAGTAGTTTTGGCTCGTGGGCTACAGAGCGCAGGCTCAGTAGTTGTGGCGCACGGGCTTAGTTGCTTCGTGGCATGTGGGATCTTCCTGGACCAGGGCTCGAACCCATGTCCCCAGCATGGGCAGGCGGATTCTTAACCACTGTGCCACCAGGGAAGCCCCTATATTCTTCTTCATATTTTTTTCCATTATGGTTTATCACAGGATATTCAAGATAGTTCCTTGTGCTATACAGTAGGACCTTGTTGTTTATTCATCCTGTATATACTAGTTTGCATTTACTAATCCTAAACTCCCAATTCTTCCCTCCCCAACCCCCCAACTGGCAACAACAAATCTGTTCTCTATGTCTGTGAGTCTGTTTCTTTTTCCTAGATAAGTTCATTTGTGTCATATTTTAGAGTTCATATATAAGTGATATCATATGGTATTTGTCTTTCTCTTTCTGACTTACTTTACTTAGTATGATAATCTCAAGGTCCATCCATGTTGCTGCAAATGGCATTATTTCACTCTTTTTTATAGTTGAGAATATTCCTTTGTGTATATTTACCACATCTTCTTTATCTATCCATCTGTTGGTGGACATTTAGGTTGTTTCCATGTCTTGGCTATTGTGAATAGTGCTGCTGTGAACATAGGGGTGCATGTATCTTTTCAAATTATAGCTTTGTCTAGGTATATGCCCAGGAGTGGGATTGCTGGATCATATGGCAACTCTATTTTTAGTTTTTTTTGAGGAACCTTCATACTGTTTTCCATAATGGCTGCACCAATTTACATTCCCACCAACAGTATAAGAGGGTTCCCTTTTCTCCACACCCTCTCCAACATTTATTATTTGTAGACTCTTTAAGGATAGCCATTCTGACCAGTGTGACCTCATTGTATCAATAGTTTAAATTTGCATTTCTCTAATAATTAGCGATGATGAGCATCTTTTCATGTGCTCATTGGCCATCTGTATGTCTTCTTTGGAGAAATGTCTGTTTAGGGCTTCTGCCTATTTTTTGATTGTCAATCCATGTCCTTTTTTTAAAATTAATTAATTTATTTTTTATTTTTGGCTGTGTTGGGTCTTTGTTGCTGCGTGCGGGCTTTTCTCTAGTTGCAGTGAGTGGGGGCTACTCTTCATTGCGGTGCGCAGGCTTCTCATTGCGGTGGCTTCTCTTGTTGCGGAGCACGGGCTCTAGGCGCACGGGCTTCAGTAGTTGTGCCTCGTGGGCTCTAGAGCGCAGGCTCAGTAGTTGTGGCGCACGGGCTTAGTTGCTCCACGGCATGTGGGATCTTCCCGGACCAGGGCTCGAACCCGTGTCCCCTGCATTGGCAGGCGGATTCTTAACCACTGCGCCACCAGGGAAGCACCATGTCCTTTTAATGTAATTACTAACACGGTTGGATTGCATCTGCCATTTCCCTATTTGTTTTTGTATGTCTTTTTTGTTTGTCGATTTTTCCTTTGCTGCCTTCTTTTGTGTTAAATAGGTATTTTTCTGTTGGACCCTTTAAATTCCTTTGTCAGGTGTTTTAATACGTTTTTTGAGTTTTTGTTTTTTTAGTGGTTGGTCTTGGGATTATAATATATAATTTATCATAATCTATTTTAGGTTAATAGTGACCTAATTCTGAAAGACTATAGCAACTTTGTTGCAACATAGCCCCATTTCCTCTTCTCTCCTTTGTGTGGTTATTGTGATATATATTATATCTTTATACATTTTAAGCCCAACAATACAATTTTATAATTATTATTTTATGCAGTTTTCTTTTTTCTTTTTTTTGCGGTACGCGGGCCTCTCACTGTTGTGGCCTCTCCCGTTGCGGAGCACAGGCTCTGGATGCGCAGGCTCAGTGGCCATGGCTCACGGGCCCAGGCGCTCCGCGGCATGTGGGATCTTCCTGGACCAGGGCACGAACCCGTGTCCCCTGCATCGGCAGGCAGACTCTCAACCACTGCGCCACCAGGGAAGCCCTATGCAGTGTTTTATATTTATCTTTATAATTATTTCCACTGATGTTCTTCATTTCTTGTGACTTTTAGTTACCATCTGCTGTCATTTCCTTTTAGCCTGAAGAATTTCTTAGTACTTCTGTTTTTTTTTTAAATTTATTTATTTTATTTATTTATCTTTGGCTGTATTGGGTCTTTGTTGCTGTGCGTGGGCTTTCTCTAGTTGCGGAGAGCGGGGGCTACTCTTTGTTGCGGTGCACGGGCTTCTCATTGAGGTGGCTTCTCTTGTTGTGGAGCACGGGCTCTAGAGCGCAGGCTCAGTAGTTATAGCACACGGGCTCAGTAGTTGTGGCTCACGGTCTTAGTTGCGCTGCGGCATGTGGGATCTTCCCAGACCAGCGCTCAAACCCATGCTCCCTGCATAGGCAGGTGGATTCTTAACCACTGCGCCACCAGGGAAGCCCTCTTAGTACTTCTTAAAGCAGGTCTGCTAACAGTGAATTCTCTCAGTCTTTGGGAATGTCTTTATTTCATCTGCATATTTTTTTTCAACGATAGTTTTGCTGGATATAGAATTCTTGGTTGACAGTTTTTGTCCTTCAGCACTTTGAGTGTGTCCTTCTACTCTGGTCTCCATTGTTTCTAATGAGAAGTTAACTGTTAATCTTATTGTTGTTCCCTTGTACTTGATGAATCCATTTTCTTTTGATGCTTTCAAAATTTTCTCTTTGTATTTCAAAAGTTTAACTGTGATTTGTTGAGCAAGTTTAATCTGTGAGACTTATGGGTTTTTAAATAAAATTTGGTAAGTTTTCTGCCATTACTTGAGTATTTTTTTCTGCTTCTTTCTTTCTCTCTTGCCCTTCTGGAACTCTTGTTATGTAGGTGTTGATATACTTGATGTTATGTTTCAGATCTCTGAGGCACTGTTCTTTTTTTCCCCAATGTTTCTTTTTTTTCCTGTTCTTCAGAATGAATAATTTCTATTGATATTTTTTTCAACTTAACTGATTCTTTCTTCTGCCATCTCAAATGTGCTGTTGAGCCTATATAGTGAATTTTAAAATTTGGTTATTATACTTTACAACTCTAGAATTAGGCTTTTAATGTTTTTATTTCTGTATTCAAATTCCATATTTGTTGGGCCATTGTTGTCATATTTTTCTTTAGTTCTTTAAATATGATTTTAAAATATTCTTTGAATGATAGTTCAAACAATAGTTCACAAATCCAACATCTTGGTCCATTTAGTTTCTCTTGGCTGCTTTCCTCCCTCAATATAGGTCACACTTTCTTTTTTCTTTGCATGTCTTGTACTTGTTTATTGAAAACTGGGCTCTTGGATATAACAACTTTGGATTCTGATATTATCTTCCTTGAGTTCTTTGTTTTTGTTTTTTTTGGAGGTGGGGTAACTTTTCTGTACTTTAGGGAGTCAGTCTCCTCTGCTCTGCATGGCCAGTGACACCAGTGTCTTTGCTTGGGGTTTTTGTTTTGTTCCCCGTCCTAGCTCCCTTCCCCTCCCCGCACTGCCTTTTTTTTTTTTTTTTTTTAGCCAGGCTTCTTCAGGGTTGCCCCTTATTTGCATACCTTTGTGGTCAGCCAGTGAGTTGGGCAGAGGCTGTGCTCAGACACCTTGAGCTTATAAGGTTTCTCTCCTTCACTTTTGATTCTGTGTGTGGTTTGGGGACCACATTGAAAGTTCAGCCTGATCTCAAGTCTGCCTTAGCTTTTCTTTCCGCTGGGAGCTCCTTTGTGCAGTTTCCCAGTCAACCATGCTTGTGTGGAGAGCCTTCCATGGCTCTCTCATTTCTAGGATCTTCCCATTAAATTTCTGGCTGGTCTGCCTCTCCTCTTACCCTAGTCAGGATTGCAACCTCAGGCTCGCTGAGTTGTGGGTCTTCCTTTTTTGTTTCCTGCTGAGTTTGCTGTGGAGCATGACTTTTCACCCTCTACCCCAAATTAAGTTTGTCCTTTCTGGTAACAAAGCTGATGGTTTTCATGGCCAGCTCTGCCCTTTTCTACCTTCTGTGCTGCCTGAGCTGCGGTAGATGGAGCAGCCCAGGACAAGAGGTCTACAAAGCCCTGATATTCTTGCCTGTAGTTCTAGCATCCCTTCATGAGTAACTTCTCCATTTACTTGTCTTTGATTGACTTCCGGAGCCCTGAAATGGTTGTGGGTTTGTTTTTTGCAGTTTTCTCCAGTTTTATACTTGTTGTTTGGGGAGAGATTCACTAACCTCTTCACACCACCATAGTTGGAAAGTCCCCTTCTAGCATATTATTGTAAAAAACATTGCTTAATGCTGACTCCGTGTCAGGTATTGTTCAAAGCCTTTTCACATATTAGATTTAATAATACAGTAGGTGCTTCCCAAATATTTGTTGAATGTTGAATAAACAGATGAGAATAATCGTAGTGTGCTGGGCATCAGTTTTGGACTCACTTTTTTATGTTTCCTGCTGTGTGGTCAGGGGCTGGCTCCTCCCTCCCCAGTGGGTCATTTCTGTGGAGATGGAGCCATTTCAGAAGGCCGGAGAACTGAGGGTTTTTTTGTTTGTTTGTTTCCTAATACAAGTGTACATGTATGTACCTTCCATGTGAATGTTACGAGGGAAAATGTCACAAGACAGAAGGAGGGATATATAACTTTTGGATGACTTGATTAAACAAGTCATCAAATTTAAAAGAAGTATTTAGCTCGCTTTCTTCAAGAAATGCTGGAGTTAAAAAAAAAAAAGAAAAACCTCACGTTTGTTCATTATCAGTGGAAAGCTGGCATTTTCATCAGGATTAGGTTAGATATCCATGTCTCTGAGACTGACTACATAGGCCTTTGGTAAACGGTAAACAACCAAGAGACAGTGGGGAATCATCAGGGTGACCGTGTAATTTCTCATCATTTGCTTGAGAGTGAACCTTGGGCCATCAGGTGTAAAGCAGGACTGCCTCAGGCCACTCTGGGTATTATGGAAAGGGGGTTGACCCTAAAACCAGGCTGCCTTTGGTGTGCTTCCAGCCCCACTGAAGCCTCAGTTTCCTCATCTGATCAGTGAATGTGGGGATTGATAACAGTGTGGGTAAAACACCCAGCAAACACACTGGCCCTGGCAATGTGTTATATTCACGGTAGCTGTAATACTAATTCTTCTTCATGGCAGTGGTGGTTTGAGAGTATAACAGTGTAGCATAAGGGTTAAGAACATGCACTCTGCAATCAGACAGCCTCCACTTACTAGCTGTGAGACTGTATTAGGCAAGCTACTTAATCTTCTAGGAGCCTTGATTTCCTTATCTACCAAATACTACTGCTACCACCACCACTAATAAATACTTTATATAGCTCTTACATTAGGTCAGGTACTATTTAAGGTTTTTTTTAAAAAAATATTTATTTATCTATTTGGCTGCACTGGGTCTCAGTTGTGGCACGCAGGATCTTCACTGAAGTGTGTGGGATCTTTGCGGCATGTGGGATCTAGTTCTCTGACCAGGGCTCGAACCCAGGCCCTCTGCATTGAGAACACTGAGTCTTAGCCACTGGACCACCAGGGAAGTCCCTACTTTAAGGGTTTTAACTATGTTAACTCATTTAGTCCTCACAGCTACCCAATAAGAGAGACACTGTTGTTATCTCTTTTATAATAGAGGGAAACAGACACAGAAGTTAAGCAGTCTATCTCAGGTCACACAGCTGGTAAGGGTCTACCAGTTGTAAACCCTGTGGTCTTGCCAAGATTCAAAATAAGGTAGTTTTCAACTTAACTACTCTGCGAGACTGTGTCTTGGTGAATGGGGATGATTTGATACTTAGACCATTGGGTGATTGTGAAGATTAAATGAAATAGTACATATCAAGCCCTTAACACATAGTAAACGTCCAATAAATGTTAGTTGCTGTAATAGTGTGTGTTCTTGGAATGGATAAACAACCTGCCATTTATTGCTGGGAAAACTTGATGTCACAAATCAGTCAATGCTTTATGGGAATTTTTTTTCAGATTTCATCTGCTGCCTGTGGTTATGGATTCACATTGCTGTCCTCTAAAACCAAGGATGTTACAAAAGTTTGGGGTATGGGACTCAACAAAGATTCTCAGCTTGGATTTCACAGGAGCCGGAAAGATAAAAGTGAGCGTTCTCACCTTGGTTTCTCTCTGCTGTGATTGGTCTGAAAAAGCACCCTTTGATTTTTTTTTTTAATGTATTTATTTTATGTATTTATTTTTGGCTGCATTGGGTCTTCGTTGCTGTGTGTGGGCTTTCTCTAGTTGCGGTGAGTGGGGGCTACTCTTTGTTGTGTTGTGCGGGCTTCTCATTGCGGTGGCTTCTCATGTTGCAGAGCACGGGCTCTAGGCGCCCGGGCTTCAGGAGTTGTGGCTTGCGGGCTCTGGAGTGCAGGCTCAGTAGTTGTGGCGCACGGGCTTTGTTGCTCTGCAACATGTGGGATCTTCCTGGACCAGGGCTTGAACCCGTGTCCCCTGCATCGGCAGGCAGATTCTTAACCACTGCACAACCAGGGAAGCCCTGGTTGATAAGACTTTTAAAAGACTTTTGAGTTTGTGTCAGTCTTTTTCTCCTTGATATTTATTTATTGAAGAAATCATGTTGATTATCCTGTAGAAGTTTCCAGTCTGGAGTTTGCTGAATGTACCCCTGTGGTACTGTTTAACGTGACCCTCTGTCCTCTATATTTCCTGTCAATTGGTAGTTGGATGTGGAGCCAGATTCCATTTATTTATTTACTTATTTATTTATTTATTTTAAAAAGGAGCTGTAACACTTCAGATTCCCTTTAAATTTATGTATTTACTGCTTCCCAGGCCCTTAGGGGGTCAGTGAAGATAGTAAAAGGAGATGTAACGTTTTAGTATTTTAAAGTACTGTATTTTCGCAGCTAATAAGGCTCTATACACTAACAGCATTGTCCAGCGTCTTTGGTTTTGCTTAGAATTACATCATCTTATTGTGATAAATTTGTTATTTCATGCTGATCAAAAACTCTGTTTGAAAATTATATCAGTCACTAAAAATACTAACAGGTGGGGGCTTCCCTGGTGGCGCAGTGGTTGAGAGTCCGCCTGCCGATGCAGGGGACGCGGGTCCGTGCCCCGGTCCGGGAAGATCCCACATGCCGCGGAGCGGCTGGGCCCGTGAGCCATGGCTGCTGAGCCTGCGCGTCCAGAGCCTGTGCTCTGCAACGGGAGAGGCCACAACAGTGAGAGGCCCACATACCGCAAAAAAAAAAAAAAATACTAACAGGCAACTATAATAATAAGGCCATATATTTGGTAGACAAAATGTTTTCATTTTCATTTTTTTAATTTTTAAAATTTTTGGCTGCGCCATGCTGCATGAGGGATCTTAGTTCCCCAGCCAGGGGTCGAACCTGCGCCCCCTGCAGTGGAAGCACGGAGTCTTAACCACTGGAACGCCAGGGAAGTCCCCAGGACAGAATGTTTTTAAACATGAGGTTCATAGGAGAAAAGAGAGGGCTCATTAGTGGGGAGTGGGTTGAGAACCAGTGTATTTGCAGTTATTCTCATTAACTCCAGCCTCCATTATAAATATTCCAAAGCTCATCGTTTAAAACCTACCATACAATTCCCTATATAGACCATTCTGGCTTCTCAGGTAGGATTATGAAGAGCAATAACGTTCTTTAGAGTGCCTTCTAAAACACTTCCCCCTTTCTTGCTTATTTAAATATTAGAATTTTCTTTTTAAAATAGATAATATACTTGCATACCTCAGAATCCTAAAGACGCAGTTAAATATATGGAGAAAAGTCTGCTTTCCACCTCTGTCCTCCCAGCCGCACAGTTCTTCTCCCTGAAGACAACCTGTGTCAACAGTTTCTAGAGAGATTTTATGTATATGCAAGCACATGCATCTATGTATTCTTTTTACTTCCTTTTAATCTAAGTGGTATCATACCGTATATGCTGTTCTTCACTTTACTAAATTCTAGTGGGTATTGCAGGAAGAAAATGCTTTTCCTTTCCTTAAAAATCCAGAAGGTGGCACTTCCCTGGTGGTCCAGTGGTGGTGACTCTGCCCTTCCACTGCAGAGGGTGTGAAAAAAAATCCAGAAGGTGTTAAACGACATGGGAAGAGATTTCTTTAATAAGTCTGCTTTTCAATAACCCAGCATGTGATGGAGGCCAAGGGCTGGGAGTGGGGCTGGAGTTCTCGTCTTAGCTCTGCCACTAATGTAGTCTCTCAGGCAGTGTAATGTATGTGCACCTTGTCCTTTTCGTTTCAGTGAGGGGATATGAGTATGTTTTGGAGCCCTCGCCCGTCCCACTGCCACTGGACAGACCTCAGGAGACGCAGGTGCTGCAAGTCTCCTGCGGCAGAGCCCACTCTCTGGTTCTGACAGACAGCGAAGGAGGTGATGGGAGAGTGGGGACCGCTTTTCCGCTGTTGGGCCTGAAGCGGCTCGTTCAGTTGAGCCACATCTAGTTAGTGAAGCTGTTGGCATTTCCCAAGCAAGTCAGTAGGATGGTTTCAGGAGAGCTGTGTTGGGCAGCCCTTGTTAACTCTTCTGTGTTCTCTGCCCTCTGTGGTTCTTGGAAAATCTCAGGTATTTATAAGTGTGATGGCGCACAGCAGGCAGCCTTATTTTGGCCCCCTGCTCCTTAGCCATGGAGCCACCAAGCCGACCATGTGTGTAGACGGCTTTTTCCCTTGTACTGAAAGCAGCCTGTTTGCTCACACTGCTTCCAGGTGGGGGGCTTCCACGGTCCAGGCTCCTGGCTCACCCCGGCGCTCTCTAGAAGAGCGGTTGTTTCCAGGGGAAGGTCAACTTGATTAACGTTTTCAAATTTCATTTTTTTTGGCTAAGTGTGCTTTGTAGGAAAAGGCAAAGGTGGTGTTAGGAATTCTTTCAAGAGGGGGCTTGGCATTGAGGGCAGCCTAGTGACAGGTACAGGGAATGGGGGCTGCTGAGGCCTTTCATGGAGTGTGCTCGCCTCACACTGTGGAATTCCTGAGAAGCGCAACCAGGGCCCGGGCGGGGAGATGGAAGGCACGGCAACAGTGGCCCAGGCCTTCGCGGCCAGCCTGGACCCCAGCACACCTGTGGGGGGTGCCTGCAGAGGCTGGGAATGTTGGAGAAGGAAGCCAAGGGGCAGCTAGGGTGAGTGGTCAGAATAGGGCCACTTTTGAGACCCCCTTCCGGTCCTGACATTTGAGGGTTCCATGAACCTGCAGAGCTGATTTAATTGGCGGTGTTATCCTGTAGTCTTCAGCATGGGGAACAATTCTTACGGGCAGTGTGGAAGAAAAGTGGTCGAAAATGAAGTTTACAGGTGAGTTCCCGAAAGGACTACCCCTTCCCCAAATTGTGTCAAGCATTAAACACCCCCTGAGTGATTATGATGTGATGGACCCACAGAGCAGTGAAACTCGAGGTTCCTCATGCTGGAGAGGAGCAGTGAGAACTCACTGGAAGGCTGTGGAGAGTATCTTTCCGGTGCAGGTGGGAGGGAGGGCGTGTGAGCGTTGACTGTGATGCGTGGAACTTCTTTGATTTTGTTTGTTATTTTCACCAAATTGATTAACTTAAAAATTCCTCTAGTCTTTAAAAAAAATTTCCCTCTAGTTCCTCACATTATGCTGGTAGGTCTAAACACCAGTCAGAAATCTGCAGCATATTAAAATCACCAAAGGATTTTGTTTCATTTTCCTTTCATGCCCAGACCTACCTCTTCCTTATATTTGACCTTGAGAGTTTCCCTAACGTTGCTATGTGTGTGGGGAGGCTGCTAGTTGGGGTGACGGGAGGGGCCAGAATCGCACAGTGCTTATCATGACCGTATCTTTTGGTTCTCCCCAAATTGCTCCTGGCTGTAGTGAAAGTCACAAAGTCCATAGGATGCAGGACTTCGATGGACAGGTGGTCCAGGTAAGAGACGTGGGCTGAGAACCACTGGTCCCACCCCGGGGGGTGATTTTGAAAGGGTGGAAGTTGGGTGAGGTGATGGCAAATTGTTAGGGGGATTTTCTGAATTAATAAATTATTTTAGTAAATATTGCCTGCCTACTATAGGCCAGGATTTACGCTAGCTTGTGGGGATACAAAGTTTAGTAAAAATTGGGGAGGGCGGTAACACTCTAGTGGGGGAGGCAGGTTATAAAAACTAGCTGTTTCAGAGTATATTAAGGCTGTGTGTGTCCCAGGCTGCTTTATCTTGTACCCATGCTTGGGTACAGTGCCTGGCATATGGTAGATACTTAAATGCTTAAATATGTAAATGAGTGTCTACCGAAAGCACTTACGAAAGCACCAGAAGGAGAATAGTTACGTCTACCAGGCGTGGACTGGAAGGAGAGACAGCGTCATGGAGGAGGTAGCCGAGGAACTGACCAGCTGGGCCGGGGTGGGTGGTAGGAGAGGTGTTACGGCAGAAGGAGCAGCCTGAAGGCTCGATGGTGCCGAGAGCATGCAGTGTGGCTGGAGTGTGGTGTGCCTGCCTGCGGTGGGGCGGGGTGGAATCGGCTGGAAGACGGGTTGAGGGGATGATGCAGGGTCTTGTACACCTCATTAAGGAGTTTAGACTTCGTCCTCTTGGTGGTCAGGGGCTGCCGGAGGTTCTGAGCAGGGTGAGTGACAGCCAAGTCACGATCTGTTTAAGAAGATAACTTTGGCCATGGAATAAAGTTGAGGGAGGAGGTGAAGTCCAGGTGGGAAGCTGTGGGGAGAAGGGACAGGTGAGGAGACGTAAGGAGAATTGACCAGGTTCGAGGCTTGATTAGATGGGCGGGGAGGGAGCTAGAAGGAGCCAAGTGTGACTCCACAGGCAGATGGGTGGCGCTGACGTTCTTGGCCCAGGTGGCAGAGTCCCGGAGCAGGGGAGGTGAGGAGCAGGTGGAGAGGGAACTTGTTTCCAAGGTGGCGGTGGAGTGGAGTGTGCATCTTGCCCAGGCTTCAGAGCCACCTTGATGCGGGTTCAAGTCCCTGCTTGTCCACATGTTAACTCGGTGACTTGGGGCAAGTTACCAAACTTCTCTGAGATTCGGTTTCTTACTGGGTGGCCTTGGTCATTGACTTAGCACAGTGCCTGGCGTAAGGAATGTTTGCTAAATGGTGCTTTTCATTAGGCAGTTAGCAGAATAGGTCTGGGACTCAGCAGAGTGGTTGAGACTGGAGATGACCACGTGGCGGTGGCAGCAGAAGCCGTGGGGGTGGGTGCCATCTCCCAGGAAGCGCGCAGAGCGAGAAGGGCAGACCTCAGAGGAGGATTCCAGCCCTGTAGGGTCCGAAGTGGAGACTGAGCTAGTGACAAAGACGGGACACTGTTGGGGGGTGTGGGAGAGAGGCTTATGGAGGAGGGAGGAGGGTGGGGAGCTCCTGGCTTCGCTCCTTAGGACACCTGGCACTGTTCTTTTTTTATTAGCAAGAGCAGTTTCAGGGGAGTAGGAGACACAAGCTGGGCTGTGCTGGAATGAGAAAGAGTCAGATGCGGAGCAGAGCGGGACAGCTTACCAGCCCAGCCCCCTTGGCACTCAGGAGCCGTGGGGAGTGGTGCCCGGCTTTGGGCACTTGGATCAGGACACCGGCTTCTAAGGATTCCTTCTCACCAACCTCACCTCTGTTTGTGTGATAGGTCGCCTGCGGTCAGGACCATAGTCTGTTCCTGACGGATAAAGGAGAAGTGTATTCTTGTGGATGGGGCGCGGATGGGCAAACAGGTAGCGTCCCTCCCACCCCCGCCCCCCTCCCTGTGGGATGGTGCCGCTGCCTTCATCTGACTCTTCCCTCTCCTGTCACTTCCTGGGAATGCTGTTCTGTTGTGTCCCCTCCTGTCCCCCTCACTGGCTCCCCTGATCGGATAGAGGATTGGAGAGTCCCGCAACAAGTCTGAGTCTTTTAAGAGACAAATGCCACCTAAAGGGAGCTCGATTTTAACTCATTTGAGAAGAATGTGATTAAGGGAGGAGGAATGAGGGATAAGCTTTATCATCCTTGTATATTTTATTTTTCTGTGTTTGATATTTGTCTGAAGGGAGGACCTTAAATTTAAGATTTAAATCTTGTGTAAATCCTCTATAACCCTGCTACCTCATCACATCATCTTTGTTCCTTGACTCATGTTTTCTCCCAAGTCCTTGTTCATATGTGAACATCTTTTATGGTAATCATAGCAGAGGTGTGATTTTATATGCTTGTTTTATCATTAAATTTACATGAAACATTTTTACATGTTAGTATAATTTTCAGTTGCAATTTTTAATATTTGTATGGTACAGCATCAAACTAATGTACCATAAGGTGAGTTAATCATTTTGTCAGGTGATTACTCATTACCCTGTTGTCAGGAGGCATACTTTTTGGGGGCTGCAGTAGCCATTGGAGATATGACATTTGTCATGTATAGACATCTATCTAGCTTTTCCTTTCATTTGGAGTGTTGCCCTAGATAAATTCCCAGGAGTGGGTCAGAGGATTAGAATATTTTTATTGTTTTCAGAATGTGTTGTTAAATTGCTTTCCAAAAGTTTTACTAGTTTATATTGCCATCAGCAATGTATAGAAGTAGCAATTTAATCATAACCTCTCTAGCAGTGAGTATTGTCAATTTAAGTGTCCTAATTTAATTACAATGCCAGTTTTTAAAATGTGCCTTTTTTTATCTATAAAGTGGAAGCTTCTTTTTATTTTCTAAAATCTTGGTGTGGGTAACTTTTAAAAATCAGCTTTTCATGAAAAGAATGAAATTGTTGATACATTTTGATAGCATAGACCAAGGAATATGGTGAAAAGTGAAAGTCCCACTCGCTGGAGATAACTGTGGTTAACAGTTTCGTGGTGCCATTCCAGAAGCTCCACTGTCACATGGCCCCACTGCCCTTGCTTGCCAGGCTCTGAGTCCAGCCCCACGAGCCCCCTGCAGCCTGTTCTTGAGCCTGTCCTCCTTTGTGCTGCCACCGTGCCTTTGTACATGCTGTTCCTGTAGCCTAGAATGCTCTTTTGTGCTCTCCTTTTCATCCTGTAGGCCTCAGCTTGAGGTTGTCTCTTCAGTGAAGGCTCCCCTGATCATTCTGTCTAAAGCAGTTTCTATCTCAGCATCCTATTTCTTTCATAACCCTTCAACATTTTGAATTACTTTTTAAAAATCTTTTTTATTATATATGGAGTACATAATAACAGGCTTTTTGCCTGTTGCTGAGGGGTGCTGCCAGTCTGACACTGCTTTGGGCTCCTTTGAGAAAGCCTGGCACAAGCACGAGTCTGTGGTTCAGGGTTCTACCTTGGTCTGCTGCCCAGGGGTTACTCTCCATTGCAGTGCTGATGGTGACATTTGTCCTCTGGGCAAGCCCCGTCTTTTCCTCTGGTCACTGTGTACCACACCAGTTTGCCAGTTTTGATTTGTTGTAGTTGGGGGATGGTGTGGGGTGTGGGGCTGAGGTGGGATGGGCTCTTAGAGATTTCTTTTATGTTCTAGCAAGCCCAGCAGTGCATTAGGAATTGCTTGTTGTAACTTTGGTTTCCCAGTGCTTATGGAAGTTATGTTTACACTACACTGTAGTCTATTAAGTGTGCAATAGCATTATGTCTAAAAAAATGTACGTATCTTAATTAAAAAATACTGCCTCCCAAGTGCCAACCATCATTTGACAATACAGGGTTGCCACAAACCTTCAATTTGTAAAAAATGCAGTATCTGTGAAGTGCAATAGAACGAGGTGTGGCTGTATGTAATATACAAGGTCTGATAGGTTCATTGTGTGTGGGTGTTTCATCCTGAAAAGGTATGTAACTTGAATCAGACTTAGAAAATATCAAGGGTTTTATTTATTTGTTTGTTTATTGAAATTCTATTTATTTATTTATTTTGGCTGTGCCGGGTCTTAGTTGCGGCACGAGGGATCTTCGTTGCTGCACGCGGGATCTTTTAGTTGTGGCATGTGGGATCTTAGTTCCCTGACCAGGGGTCAAACCCTGGCCCCCTGCATTAGGAGCATAGAGTCTTAACCACTGGAACACCAGGGAAGTCCCATCAAGGGTTTTAAAAGTAAACAATTACTATGATGGTTTTTCCTTTTCTGAGAGAACATGGAGAAGGAAGTTGTACAGCATGTAGAATAACAGATTAGGATTTTGAGTTGATGTTTGCAAAGTGCTTAAAACCGTGTTTGACACATAGTAGGTCAATGCAAGTGTTTGTTAAAAGAATAAACAATTAAAAGTAAGTAACACAGTTTTCCATTGTTCCAGGTCTGGGTCACTACAATATCACCAGCGCACCCACCAAGCTGGCTGGAGACCTTGCCGGAGTGAACGTTGTCCAGGTGGCCACCTACGGGGACTGCTGCCTGGCTGTGTCGGTCGATGGCAGCCTCTTCGGGTGGGGGAACTCTGAGTACCTGCAGCTGGCCTCTGTCACGGACTCCACACAGGTAAGACCCCACGAGGTCCTCTGCAGCCTGGGGCTGGGGGTTTGGAGATAGAGTGTTAAGGATGTTTAGAAGAGATCCTTCACGAAGGGGTGATGTATAGAGTGCCGTGTAGGCCTCACCTGTGCTACGGCTGCCTCTTCAAGGGGCCGAGTTCTTGGCAATCTCATTGGAGCCTGGAAAGAAAGCTTAGATGCAAAAGCCATCATTATCAATACTTCGATGAGATAGTCCTGGTTTAGAGCAGTAGTTTAGGTATGTCTGCATGCCCTGTCTTGTTCTGAAAGGGATGTGAGGCTGTTTACATAAGGTCCTGTGATGTCACAGTCGGCCTCTAGTTGCCGTCTAGTGTGTGTACCCCCAAATATACAGATCTGAGGTGTGCACCTTGGTGAAGACACCTGTGCGGCCTCTAGATCATGCAGTAGGGCATTGGCAGTCCTGCTGCTGGCCTCTCTCTGTCACACCGTCAGTACAGTACAGTAGGGCTTTCAACGTTTTATTAAGGAAAATTCCAAACGTAAGCAAAAGTAGACCTCACTGCATAATTAATCTGTGTATCCATCATCCGTGTTCAACAATTACCAACTAATGGCCCGTTCAAAAAAATAGGTAATTTACTGTTTTAAATTGTGTGACTTAGTGGTTTTTAGTATATTCTCAAGGTTATGCAACTGTCCCCACTAATTCTAGAACATCTTCATTCACCCTCCCCACCCTGCTCTCCAAAGAGCCCCATACACCTAATGGCCAATCTCGCTGCATCTGTAATTCCATCTGCTTCTCTGTCCTGCGTTATTCTGAAGCAAATCCTAGACATCATATCCATAAGTCAGCATGGATCTCTAAGTGATAAGGACTGAATGTCATCAAGCTTCTGACAACATACAGAAGGGTTTGAAATATATATTAATAGATAAAGAGATGCGCAAATGGATAAGATCAGCTAACTGGATGAAACAGTTCATCCTCTGCGGTCTGACACAGTAGCTTGAAGTGGCTGCGGATTTGGCTCTGAGCTCTCTAGTAGCCAAAACAGAGACGAAAACGTGGTCATTGAAGTGATTCATTGTTTCCATAAGATAAACAGCAAATAGAAGAGGGCCTGGCCTTCCGGATAGCAAGGCCTGAGATCAGTGTCTCCCACGGCCTTGCTGTGAGGGCAGATCTAGGGTCATGTCATCATTATCTGTGCTGCATGACAGAGGACCCCAACACGTAGCGGCTTAAAACAACACACATTTATTGTCTCACCGTTTCTGTGGGTCAGGAACCTAGGGGTGGCTTAGCTGGGTCTCTGGCTCTGAGTCTCTCAAAGGCTCGTGTCACCTTGGGGTTCACCTTGGGAAGGCCCTGCCTCCGGGCCCGTTCTGGTTGTTGGCAGCAGGGTGTAGGTCCTCGTGGACTGTTGGCCCTGGGGCCCCAGGTCTTCGCTGGCGCTTGGCCAGCTCACAGTGGTTGTCCAAGCCTTCCTCGGCTCCTTGCCATGCAGGCTTCTCCAAGTGGTGGCTCACAGCGTGGCTTCGGCCGAGTGAGCCAATGAGAGGGCGAGAGCGCGTGTCGGTGAGACGGAAGCCAGTGCCTCGTAAGTTCATCTTGGCAGTGCCTTCCGCCACGTTTGCTGGAATTCTGTTCTTTAGAAGCAAGTCGCTAGGCCTAACTCCCACACACAAGGGCACAGATTATCCACGGTGTGACTAGCACAGACGGGTCACTTGTTTTGGAAGCAGCCCACCGCATCCATGATTCTTTACGTGGTCCGAGCCTCATCCTGTCAGTGACAACAGTGGTGCGTTTCCAGTGGCTCTTTGCTGGAGGGTTTCTCAGCCTTTGCCGAGGGCCCTGTGCCAGAGCCCAGTTGGGTAGAGAAGCTGTGAGAGCCGGGCGGCAGACACCAGGCCATCTCGGATCAGTGAAGCCCCTTTATTCCCTTGGAGTCATCTGAGGGATTGCTACCCTCCAGCTGTCTCCATTTGCAAGTGACTGAAAAGATTCATGGCTGTCACAGAAGCACTTAAAATCTATCTTGCAAAGTTATTTCTCAGTAGGGGTGCCAAGACCAAATCCTGCTGGACAGCTAAGTTGGCCACATTTCGTTCTCCCAGGCCGTGAGCCTCCGTCTGTCACTCTGAGCAGAAGTGCCACGGCCGTCTCTAGGCACCGCAAGTTCAGTGCATCCCGGAGTGAGTTCATGCTCAGCCCGGCATCCTGGCCCTTCTCCCTTGTTACCCACGTCCACTCACGTTTCCCTCTAGAAATCACGTCCCTCTCCCTTACTACCTCCCTGTTGTGCTTAGGATAGAGACCAAACCCTTGCCATGATCAACAACGTCCTGCGTGATCTGGTTTCTCTTCTGCCCACCGGCATCT
Source organism: Delphinus delphis (assembly GCF_949987515.2). Classification (NCBI taxonomy): domain Eukaryota; kingdom Metazoa; phylum Chordata; class Mammalia; order Artiodactyla; family Delphinidae; genus Delphinus; species Delphinus delphis. Next base: position 77,813,474 of record NC_082697.1, on the reverse strand, counting down.
TACAGATACCCCCCCTTGTGCCCCTGCGTCAACCACTCTGACCTTGTGTAAGCTCCTGAACGGGCCACACTCACCTTGCTCCCTTTGCACGTCCATCTCGCTGCCTCAGGATTTCCTTCTCTTCTCCCCTGGCCCGCGTACTCCTGATTGCCCCTCCCCGCACACCAGATCAGGTCCCCTGACACTCACGCCAGGGACCCCTGTACTCTCCTTCATTGCATTCAGCACAGATTCATGCCGTGTTAGGTTTGGCTGACATCTGCCTCCCCCATTGGACTACAGTCTGAGAGCGGGACTGCTTCTCCTGCTGCCTGTCATCTTCCCAGCATGCAGTTAGAAGCTTAGCATGTGTACGATGTTCAGGAGATATATGGGGAGGGAATGAGTGAACCGGGACTTACCTACTCTGTACGTGAAACAGTATTTCCAAGTTCTCGCTGGTTTGTCTTCCTAGCAGTGTGGTCCCTTCCTTTGATTCAGGTGAACGTCCCCCGGTGCCTGCCCTTCTCAGGAGTCGGGCGGGTGAAGCAGGCTGCGAGTGGGGGCACAGGCTGTGCTGTACTAAACGGTGAGACCCTCTCGCAGGCAGTTTGCTGGGAAGCTGTGGGTGGCTTGGGTGAGGAAGGGTTGGTGTCCGCTGGATTCAGGCTGTGGTTTTCAGTGCGGGGAGCACGGTTGTGGGAAGATCTAGTTAGTTTAGTTCAGTTAATAGAGGGTGAGGGTGACATTCCTGACAGAAGGATAACAGCCATGATTTATAGGTTGACGAACAGCCAGCATAGAGCTGAGTAACTATCGCAAACCTCTGGAGTGGAGGATGAAGTACTGCTCCCTCCCGAAGCCTGGGCCAAAGCCCCCAGGCCTGCCTTCTCCAGAAGGGCCGTGCTAAGAGCCACGGGCACATAGGAGAAGAGCCTTAGGGTTCAGGTACTGGGAGCCAAGCCCCTGGGATTAAACGTCTGGCACCACTGATGAGTAGTAAACTTTTTATGACCTGAAAATCATTACGAATTTTAGAATCTAGCCAGAAGTTGTGTGTGTACTTGGCTTGGTCTCTGATCCATGTGAGACATAGCGCTGTTAGGAAAAGCTGCCGTTCTAAGGCTCTCCTGTGTTCACGTGGGGGTTGTGGCTGATTTATGGAGTGGCCCCGTCCAGCACACTCAAGATGTAGGACATTTGTATTGTGAGATTGGTTAGCTGGCTAGACACACTCCACAAGCAAGAATTTGAAAGAGGAGAAAAGAAACATTATTTTAAATATCAACATGTTCTTGCCAAGCAAGAAGAGGGGAAAAAAAAGTTCATGTGGATATAATGCATCTTGGTGGTGCGGTTTGAATTTCTAGCGAGGGAGGGCTGCACTTGGTTTGACTTCCTGACCGTTGTTTTTCCTGTAATCCAGGAGAAGGACATGTTTTCGTCTGGGGCTATGGAATTCTTGGGAAAGGACCAAACCTCATGGAAACTGCCCTTCCAGAAATGATTCCACCCACTCTCTTTGGCTTGACGGAGTTCAATCCAGGAGTCCAGGTTTCCCGCATTTGCTGTGGACTCAGCCACTTCGCCGCCCTCACCAGTAAGTGACCTAGCCCGTGTGGCCCCAAGGCCGTACCGAGCTTCACCCTCTCAGGTTCAGCCCCAAACCCTGGGCTGCTCTCAGTTTCCATCCATCCAGTGGAGTGGCACCCTTGTGTGGATAATTAGAGAGAGCAGCTAATCCAGAAGTTGTCTGGCTTGAGGTGGTCTAATGTGTGTCTCCTTTTCACCCGGGAGGTGTGTTTTCAGTTCATTTGGTTTGTGGTTAGGCTGGCGTTGCAGTGACTTTTCTCAAGTGGACGCAGTCGGTGGTGGGAGAGGGGACCCTCGAGTGGGCCGGGCTGCTGGGGGAGACCCGCGGAGGTTTGGTACATTGCGGTGGGTGAGGAGGAAATGAGCGTGGGGGGCTTCATCCCGGTCCCTGGCCAAGCCCGACCCTCATCTGAGCCAGGAGCGTGGGGTGGCAAGAGGCGTATTTATAAGACCGTCCTGTGGTTTTGACAGGGTAGATGTGCCCGGTTTCTCCAAAGTGCTGGGGGGAGTGATCGAAGGGGGGCTGAAATGGAGGTTTCCTCAGAGGGTTGCCCAGTTACAAAGCCACGACACACAAAGTTACTCTGCAGCCCTCCCGCGTGTCTGCGCTCCTTGATTACAGCTCTCATCCCCCCGCCGCGGCTGTCGGCTCAATTTGCTCCTCGTTAGTTGACTTGAATAGTAAGACGGAACTAAATTTCATTTTGTGATTCTCAAGTAAATTCACTTTTTCCTTGCAATTTAAAGACCGTTTTATCTCACGGCAAGCTGTTGTTTCCTTTGGAAACATCTGGGCCGGGACAGGCAGTTTGGGTGGTCCTCGTCTGTGTTCCCCGGCCTCGCGCTGCTGTGAGGACTGCTGCAGGCGAGCACGCTGTTGCAGAGTCCTCGCTGCCGTTCAGTCAGTGTCTGCGTCTCAGGGTCTGGGGCTTGAGCGGCAGCAGCTGCAGCGTGGGCCGCTGTGGAGGTGGGGGGAGTGTTGTCTGTGCGCTGAGGCACTGGGTGGCAGCAGTGGCGCCCGCGGTGGAGGACCCCTCACACCCCTCACGCAGGGTCAGCCACCTTCATCTGCAAGTGCGTCTGTGTCACGTTGGCGTTTTAAAGCTATTTTGATGTAGCAGATAGAGTCAGCGTGGGCGAATTCTGGAGGTAACAGTAACCTATTTCCCCAATGTTTAAGGCTTAAACTACATGCAAAGTCATGTACTTAGAAACCCGGACGAAGCCTTTGACTAGGGTAGATTGCTTTGTCTGCTGTCGTGCCATGCGGCCATTTGGGGTCACACTGGAATGAAATCCTACCTAGATTTCCCCCAAGACCCAACAGCCACCCTCCAAGTGCCAGTGACTGTCCCTCAGTAGGGGGAGCCTCAGAGCCTCAGTAGGGGGAGCCTCAGAGCCTGGCTTCCTCTGGTTTGCCCTGAGGTCTGCTAACATGTTGGGGGCCAGACTGAATTGTTCTGTTAAACACGACCTCTGAGGTGGAAGACCACGGACGGCAGCAGGACCAGAGGCCTTCTGTCCCAGAAGGACCCCTTACTTCATCAGCCGGTTGTGTCAGTGCCGGCTCCCCCATGGCTTCCCTTCTTCCATGACCAGCGCCTCTGCCAGAGGGGGCTGGTAAATGGGGCCTCCGCGCCGAGGTTGCCCCGGCTGGTGTGGACGGAAGTCTGCACTGAGGGCCCTGCCCAGCCTGAGGGTCCATCCTGGAGCTGGCGTTCCCAGAGCCCCAGTCTGGACTCAGCCTCCTGGCCTGCCCCTCCAGCACCCTGCCTGTCCTTTTCCTTCATGGCACTGTTTACAATTTGAAAACATGCATTTGTTGGTTTAATCATTTGTTTAGTTTTCGCTCTTCAACTAGCTCCAGCCCTGTGAGGACAGGAACATGCGTGTCGGTCCCCATGCTGTCCCAGCTCCTAGCACACAGATGTACACTCGACCCAAAGAGGCACCCAGTCACCGTGTGTCACTTGACCAAATGCTCCTGAAATGTGGAGACCCAGACAAGAAATGACAAATTGTCCTACTTCTCACTCTGTCAGGGCGTGACCAGGATTTGAGGATGCTGAGATTTCGGGATTTGTGGAGGGCAGGGTTTGGTTAGACATAAGTGGGCGATGAGGGTGTGTGTGTAAGGGCCGCACAGAGCGGGCCCGGGCCGTGTACAGGAGCCCCTGGGCCCACCTCCAGGCATGTGTTCATCTCCCATGAGAGGGACACAGCATGACTCTGGGCCGGGACATGTTTTTGGTACGGGAAAGCATTAATGCCTGGGAGAAATTGAAGTTTAACTTCGATCTTTTTGTACCTGGTTCTAGAAAGCCTATTCTCATGACCCTTCCTCCTCTTGGAGACTTGCCCTTGGCCTCAAGCCCCAACCAAGCCGTTTTTCTTTATTTGCAGACAGAGGAGAGCTGTTTGTGTGGGGCAAGAACATCCGAGGGTGCCTGGGAATCGGTCGCCTGGAAGACCAGTACTTCCCGTGGAGGGTAAGGCTGGGCCGGGCGGGCGTGAGGGCGGCGTGCCTGCAGAGCACACTCACCTGATGCAGCAGCCCGGCCGGCACAGGGTCCCCGGGCTTCCAGTCCCTGTGGTGCCTGTAAGAAGCCTCCTTGGAGGCTGGCCTCGGGCACACGGGTGCCTCAGGGAGGAGCGAGCTGCAGGCCGGGTGCCTCGGGGCTCCGAGAGGGAGAGGGTTGAGATGAAGAAGTTGACGTGCCAGGAGCTGTTTACAGAGGCCAGTGGAGAGGACTATTTTACAGCGGATTTAAAAGAAAGCGGGATGTTTAATGTTCAGAGTGCCTTACCACAGCCATCAGAGTGAAACATGAAGGCTCTTCTGAGGGGAGGATGCAGTTACACAAAAAGGCTCATTTCAGAATTAAAGGGGAAGAGGGTTCCTTCTTAAGTTGTAGTCTATCTTAGTGTCGTTTACTAAGTCAGTTCTTTAAGTTCTTCAGGAAAAAAGAGGCTATCTATTTTTTTGAATACAGAACATATGGACGTGGTACAAAATGTATTATGAAAGATAAGTCTCCCGTCTCTTGTCCCAGAGGCAGCCACTGGTTCTGGTTTCATTGTTCCCTTCCAGAGATAGGCTCTGTGTAGAGGAGCAGGCGCTTGTGTGCGTGAACGCCTGTGTGTGTGCACTTGCGTGTGTTCGCGTGTGTGTACGTGCCTAAGTGTTTTCTTTGAAGGTTAGGTTTTAACGTGTTTTGAGGTTGTGTAAAGCATTTTTTAAAAAACACATGTAAAAGTGCAAAAGAAATGTGTAATAAAAAAATAATAAGGGGGACTTCCCTGGTGGCGCAGTGGTTAAGAATCTGCCTGCCAAAGCATGGGACACGGGTTCGTGCCCTGGTCGGGAAGATCCCACATGCCGCAGAGCAACTAAGCCCGTGTGCCACAACTACTGAGCCTGCACTCTAGAACCCATGAACCACAACAACTACTGAGCCTGCGTGCCACAACTACTGAAGCCCACGCACCTAGAGCCCGTGCTCCGCAATGAGGGAAGCCACCACAATGAGAAGCCTGCGCATTGCAACGAAGAGTAGCCCCTGCTCGCTGCAACTAGAGAAAGCCCATGTGCAGCAACGAAGACCCAACGCAGCCATAAAGGAAGGAAGGAGGAGAAAGAGAGAGGGGGAGGGAGGAAGAGAGACAGAGAAAGAAGGAAAGAAAGAAGAAGAACAGAAAGAAAGAAAGAAGGAAAGAAAGGAAGGAGGTAAGGAGGAGAGAGAGAAAGGAAAGAAAGAGAAAGGAAGGAGAGGGAGGGAGAGAGGAAGAGAGAGAAGGAAAGAAAGAAGAACAGAAAGAAGGAATGAAAGAAAGGAAGGAGGTAAGGAGGAGAAAGGAAAGAGGAAGGAAGGAGGAGAGGGAAGGGGAGAGGCGGAGAGAGGGAGGGAGAGATTGAGGGAGGAAGAGAGGGAGAGGGAGAGGCAGGGAGGGAGAGGAGGGAGGGAGAGAGAAAGGGAAGGGGAGAGGCGGGGAGAGGGAAGGGGAGAGGTGGGGAGAGGGAAGGGGAGAGGGAGGGGGAGAGGGGGGAGGGAAGTGGAGAGAGGGAGGGAGAGAGAGGGAAGGGGAGGGGAGAGGTGGAGAGGGAGAGAGGGGTGGAGAGGGAGAGGGAGAGAGGGAAGGGGAGAGGTAGGGAGAGGGAAGTGGGGAGGGGGAGGGAAGTGGAGAGAGGGAGGGGGGGAGGGGAGAGGGAAGTGGAGAGGGGGAGAGAGAGCAGGGGGAGAGGCAGAGAGAGGGAGGGAAGGGGAGGGGAGGGAGAGGGAGAGGGAAGGAGAGAGGGAGGGGGAGAGGGAAGTGGAGAGGGGGAGGGAGAGAGAGGGAAGTGGAGAGTGGGGGAGGGAGAGAGGAAAGGGAAGGGAGTGAGGGAGGGGGAGAGGCGGAGGGAGGGAGCGAGAGGGAGATGGAAGTGGAGAGGGAGAGGCAGAGAGAGGGAGGGAGAGGGAAGGAGAGGGAGGGAGAGAGGAAAGGGAAGGGAGCGAGGGAGGAAAGGGGAAAGGGAAGGGAGCGAGGGAGGAAAGGGAAGGAGAGAGAGGGAGGGGGAGAGGGAGGGAGAGGGAGGGAGAGGGAAGGAGAGAGGGAGGGGGAGAGGGAGGGAGAGGGAAGTGGAGAGTGGGGGAGGGAGGGAGAGAGGAAAGGGAAGGGAGTGAGGGAGAGGGAGGGGGAGAGAGGGAGAGGCGGAGAGAGGGGGAGAGGGAGGGGAGGGAGAGAGGGAGGGAGAGGGAAGTGGAGAGGGAGGGAGAGGCAGAGAGAGAGGGGAGGGAGAGGGGGAGAGAGAGAGCGGGGGGAGAGGGAGGGGGAGAGGCAGAGAGGGGGAGAGAGAGAGCGGGGGGAGAGGGAGAGGGAGGGGGAGAGGCAGAGAGGGGGAGGGAGAGAGGGGAGAGGGGGAGGGAGAGAGAGAGGGAAGGGGAGAGAGGGGGAGAGGCAGAGAGGGGGAGGGAGAGAGGGGAGAGGGGGAGGGAGAGAGAGAGGGAAGGGGAGAGAGGGGGAGAGGCAGAGAGAGGGAGGGAGAGGGAAGTGGGGAGGGAGAGGGAGGGGGAGAGGCGGAGGGAAGGAGGGAGAGGGAGAGGGAGGGAGGCGGAGAGAGAGAGGGGGAGGGAGGGAGAGAGGGGGAGGGAGGGAGTGGGAGAGGCGGAGAGAGAGGGAAGGGGAGGGAGAGGGAGGGAGGGAGGGGGAGAGAGGGAGAGGGAGATGGAGAAAGAAAGAAAGGAAGGAAGGAAGAAAGGATTTATCGGTCAGTGTTTCAAGGCACTCACTGTGGTGTTTTAGGGGCTCTTTCTCTCAGCTCCCCCTGGCTGCTGGCTCCCCTGAGCTCGGCAGGCCCTGACTCCGGTGCTTTCTCTAAGAGAACAGGTCAAAAGGGAGACTTTAAACTTGTTAGAAGGAAATGGCTGTGGCCCAGAGCTGTCCCCAGCCTGGCCGGTGCTGACCCGCTTGTTCCCGGGGACCCCACCCCGGGTGAGGAAAGGCATGGCGGCGGCTGGACCGTGGCCGGCAGCTCAGGGATACGGAGCAGTTAGAATCCTGCTGCTTCTCTTGGGAGCCACTCGCAGCCCTCTCTTTAACAGCCCCCCCTCCCCCCGCAAGGGACTTCCTTCTGAGGGGCAGCTGGGGAAATGGCCAAGCAAGTGGGTTTTGAATGAATGACCGTTGTGACTAGGGGCTCCCCACCTGCCTCGTGTCCTCCCAATTAGAGCGAAGATCAGCTGTGAAATCAGGTTTGAGAGCGTTTTCGTTGTCCAAGTGGCCGGGCCAGGCTTGGCCTCTGTGGTGGAGTGCCAGGCCTGGGGGCAGATGCCCCGTTGTTCAAGCCGGACCCCTGCGCCGAACGTCCCTCTGAAGTGTTGTTCCCGGCCTCCATGCCATCAGGGAAAGGTCACTCAGGTCTGTTCCTGTGACGGCTGCTTTCATGCCCCACACCATTGTCTCCCCTTGTGTGTCTGTAGAGCTCCTTCGCCCCCCGTGTCACCTTTTGGTCGGGGTTGGGAGCGTGGTGCTGAGGTCCATGCCGGCTCCAAGATGCGAGGCTGGGGCTCTGGGAGGGTGGTGGTGACAGGAACCAGGTTTTCAATCAACTAGGTTGGATTCCTTAAAGGTTAGTCTCTTGTTGGGTAGTTGGACCTTTCTCCAGTCTGTTCTGTTGTTGCTTAAAAAAAAAATTGCAGGTGATTTTTATTCTTTAAACACTATTTTCTTATTAATCTTAAGTAGGGGATATGTTACATCATTTAAAAAGTATTCCAAGAAAGAAAAAAAAGAGTAAAGCCATATTTGTAGGTCCTACAGTGCTATTAACTAGTTATTCTTAGACTTCCTTACAGAGCCTGGGCTTTTCTGATGATTCGTAGGCCTAGGAAGTGACATCTGAGTCACCTGATTGAAACCTCTCCTTCCGGAAGCTGTCCAGGAGGTTTTCCTCCTCCACATTGATGCTCAGAGCTCAGAGAGGTTCAGTGATTTCTCTAAGGTCACACACCTAGTAAGAAGTGGAGGACTTCCCTGGTGGCTCAGTGGTTAAGAATCTGCCTGCCCATGCAGGGGACATGGGTTCGAGCCCTGGTTCGGGAAGATCCCACATGCTGCGGAGCAACTAAGCCCGTGGGCCACAACTACTGAGCCTGTGCTCTAGAGCCCACGAGCCACAACTACTGAGCTCATGTGCCACAACTACTGAAACCCGTGCGCCTAGAGCCCGTGCTCCACAACAAGAGAAGCCACCACAATGAGAAGCCTGCGCACTGCAAGGAAGAGTAGGCCCCGCTCGCCACGACTAGAGAAAGCCCGTGTGCAGCAACAAAGACCCAACACAGCCAAAAATAAATAAATAAATAGATATATATTTTAAAAAAAGTGGAGCCAAGAATCAGACTGAGAATTTCTGACTTTAAGACGTCACCATGGTCCCCCTCCGTCACCATGGTCCCCCTCCTCTTTGAGGGCCTGAGCTGGGTTCCCCTGGAGTCCCCGCGGTGGAGGGAGGGCGAGGTGGAGGTGGGGACCCTCTGCCCGATGGCAGCCCTGCGGGCCTGGGAACAGGACACTGGGGAGAGCTTTCGAGCGGTGCCACCCCCACCCAGGCCCTAACTTTCCATCGCACATGACCGCCATTCTCAGGGCCCGGAGCTGTCCCGGGGGCCGGTGCTTTGCACCGTCTCTCTAATCCTCAGAACAGCCTGTGAAGGTTGGGCTGCCCCCCAGCCTGCCCCCGTGCACACTGACCTCAGGATTCGAAGCCGCTGGCCCAGTCTCTCAGCCGCGCAGTGGGTGGGCTGCGACGTGACCTCGGTGCTCTGAGCGCAGACTACGCTTCCCCCTCGCCGTGCGCCTCTCTGGTGGGGCTTGGGTTGGAGCACAAGCTGGGAACCCTCTGCTTCCTGGGCCTCTTTCTTACCTGGCTGCTTCAGGAGCCACAGGCCCCGGCAGTTCTGACGCCCCAGGGGAGGGCACGCCGCAGGGGCTGGGCCTCCTCGCAGGCTGAGCCGGCTCCCCTCCCGGGTGTGGCCTGGCTTCTGGGCGCGGGTCAGGGCATCCCGGGTACAGCCGAGTAGGGACACGGCAAGTCTGGTGGCCGGATCACAGCTGGTCCAGCGCTCCTCTCTGCCTTCCTCTGCCCTTCACCTGGTGGGTGTGTGTCTTGGGAACTTGTCCTCGTGCAGAGAGCTGTTCCTACACTGATTCTGCTCAAACTTTTCAGAGTCACTCAGGTCAAATATGGTTCGTTTTCTGGAACTGTTTGCCTTTGCAACAATTTGAGTATAAATTGGTTTAGAATAGAAACTCCTTTTAACCCTGATGAGGCCACAAATAAAACGTGCCTGAGGGCAGCCTTCTCTTGGACTCAGTTCAGAGGCAGACAGTGAGAGGCAGTTGGCCGGGGGGAGCTGGGGCCCCGGGAGCCACCTGCTGCTCCCCAGAGAGGCTCCTGGGGCCAGCGACAGCCGTGACCATCGTCCCGGCAAGTCAGCCAAGGTGAGGTGGCTCCCTCTGCTTTGGGTTCTGACGGTCACAGCCCTTGGGGAACAAGGACAGAGGTGCCCCAGTGTGACAGCTCGGCCGCAGGTTAGCGCGGAGAGCGGCCCTTTCCTGGGGAAGGTCAATAAAGGTGCTCTCGTGGCCCGGGGAGGTTGCTAGGAGCTCACCTGGCCTGGTCACCCCAGGCAGCATGTTTTCTTCTGCTTCTGTGGCCAGCCTGGAACGCTTTCTGCAGCTCTGGGCCTTTGCGATGAGCTGAGGGCACCGCCGCATGTTTGTTCAGTGATTTCTGTAACAGGTTTTGCTGGAGGCGTTTGTTTAGGGACGGGTGAGTAGCACGACTTGGTTGCTAGCATCCGCTTGCCTTGTGGCCGGGAGACCCTAATGGACTTGTCTCTGAACGGTTGATGTTGCTGCCTCTGGGCTTTTAGGGCAGGCCATCTGGACGAGGCCTTTCCCTCTGAAGCTCAGTAAACTCCGCAGGCTGTTACAGATCCCTGTCCAGCTGTCACGCTGCCCCGCTGAGCGCTGCCACGGGGGAGGGATGGCAGGATTCGGATCCGGTCAGAAGAGCAGCATCGGCGTCCTGGCAGGGCTGAGGGGGAGGTGGTGCAGGTGCTCTGTCTTAGAAATTGCCCCCTAAGAAGACACTACACTCGCACTGGCTTTCTGCGTCTAGAAGCTCTGGAAAGACAAAAAACCAGTTAAAAGTAGTTTCCAGCTCAGAGGGAAGGTGGGGAGCAGGGCACATGATGACAGGGTGGTGTCCAAGGGTATTTAATACCTTTTCTTCTTTTCTACTGAATGTCATTTTATATCGTAGCCACATGGCTATCACCTATTCAAAGTAATAATAATAATAACATTTATAATAATAATACAACAAGAGGAGAAAGCAAAGTGCCCCCCTCCTGGAGAACTGGGTGGCTGTGTGCACCTGGAGATCCCTCCTGTGTTGTGGGCACCATGGAGTTTGGAGGGAGGGGGTCCATCTCCACGGCCCAGCTGTGGGGCAGTGAGTCCCCGTCAAGGCCAGCAGGCTGGAGCCTCCACACACACGAGGCTGCCTGCACTTCACCTGGAGGGTTGGGCCTGCCTGTGATGAAGTGATGTCAGTGTGGGTGACAGTGTCGGCAGGGCTGCCAGCCAGGCCTCTGGCACCTTCTGAGACGAAGTAAATACCCCTCCTCCGGGGTGCGCAGGACCTGGGAGCAGCCTGCCTGGGTCTGGAGCTGACGTGTAGAGCGGGTGAAGGCACTAGGCTGGGAGGCTTCCTTCCCACAGTGGACCCTGAGGGCAGGGCAGGGCAGGAGGGTTTCTGGAGCTGCTCCAGGGAGCTGTCTGGTGACCCCTGGGAAGGGTCTCTGAACAGCTGGCTTGAGCGCAGGTTTGGCCTCTGGGGAGTCACACTCACGGGGAACGGCCTCTGTGGGGTGTGCACGTCCCAGGACGGTGCAGGCAGGGTCCGTGCGCGTGTCCAGAGCGGCCTCTCGGGGGGTGCTGCCCGGGTCTGGGTGGGGAGTCAGGACGGCCCTTCCCACGGTGGGTGCATCACCCTTCCCAGCAGACCTGCCGGGTGGGTGAAAGCACCCCATTTCCAGGTGAGGGAGCCGAGGCTCAGAGCAGTTAGGTCACCTACCCAGAGCAGAGCCGGGGTCAGGCCCTTGATCGGCCACCGCCAGGCCATCTCTCCTCACGGTGTGCTGGTTCTTGTTTGCTCAGGTGACGATGCCTGGGGAGCCTGTGGATGTGGCGTGCGGTGTGGACCACATGGTGACCCTGGCCAGGTCCTTCATCTGAACGTCCTCCCCGGCCCGCTCGAGCCAGGCCTCGGCCTCAGGACCGCTTGGACTGCACAGCAGAGGCAGCCGCTGGGGCTCTGGTTGGGGCCCGAGAGGGTCGGGGCCCTCCGTGTGGTAAGCCGCACTCCCCGGCAGCCCGGAGCGGTGTGACCGGAGGTTCCGGGACGGGGTCCCCCCTCCTGCCGAGGGTGAGACGTGCTGCACTCAGCACAGACGCCGCCGTTATCGGCCGAGCCCCAGGGGTGTGTGGCCCCGGCAGGGCGAGGATGATCTGCTCATCTTGGCTCCTTCTGGGGAACACACGACGGCTTCTGGTGTCACGTCTGGTCTTTGGAAAGCTTAGCCCGCTCAGCCGTCTCTGCTTGCTGCTGGGACACCAGCCGAAACCCCTTGCACTGGAGGTCTCCCTGGAAATGCCAGTGGGCGCCAGCCCAGGACCCTGTGGGCCCATGGCTCTCAGCAGCCTTGTAACCATCCTTACTGCCTGGCTTAGAAGACTTGAGAAGCCCCCACGGGAGGAAGAGCGAGGCCAAATTCTTGTGGGCCAAGGGCTCTGAACACATCCTGCAAAAGCTTGGCTGGAGTACTAGTCTTGGAGAAGGAAAATTCAGAAACAGTGACAAACATTTGCATTAGTAGTGTAACTTGTCTTTTTCTTTAAAAACTTCTTTTAAAAATCTCTCTTGGAATAAAGTCTATTTTCTGCTTTTTCGTTTTTAAGAACTGGAGAGGCCTTTTTATTTTAACCTGATCATTTAGAGATTAGCTTTCAAAAACAAGGCTTTTGGTAAAGAGGCAACTAGAAACCAGTGAAAAATACTCTAGAAGACAGCCCCACTTGAAAACTGTTTGTTTTCTGACCAGAGTCTGCTCCCACAGTGCAGTTGGGAGAAAATGATGAAGTATAAAACCAACTGGGCAATCATGTCACAAAGCAGGCTCTCACTCACGGTTTGCCTACATCCCCCATCTTTTATTCATTCACTCAACAAACACTTACTGTTGTACCCCATACTTGTCAGGTACTGTTGATCCCACTGGGTCACGTGGTGGCAAACAGAATCCCTGTAAGCAGGTCTCATGACACTTACATTCGAGGAGGCAAAACAGACAAGCAAAATGCAAAGTGCATTAGGTGGTTGCGTGGGCTGTGGAGGAAAAGCCGGAGAGGGACAGGTGGTGCCGGGCGCGGCGGTTTAAAGCGGAGCCGTCACTGACCCGACATCCTCGCTGCGACCTGAGGCAGCTCGAACCGGCCAGGCGGTGTCTGGGGCAGCGGCCCTGGGACCCCTCACCTGGGCTCCTATCACCTCCACTTCTCTGTAGGGGGACCAGTTCTTATGTTTATTACAGCAAAGTTTTTCCATAAACTTGAAACAGAAATTGAAAACCATCTGTCATTTTCCTTCCTGGAGCTTCTAGTTGGGCCGAGGACCACGTCACCCCAGTGGTGAACGGCAGTAATCCGTCCTCAGGGAGATACACGCCTTGAAGCACATGCTGATTTGAGGAGGGCGATGTCCCCGAAGGGCAGGCCGGGGTCCCCCTAGTGATGTTCAGGGACCGTGGGGGATGGTGGTGATGGAGGGTCTCTGTCGAAGGTGGGAATGGTTTTTAGCCTCCCCTCGTCCCCTCAAGTGGCAACCATGACTCAGGTCCAGTAACTACTTCCACCTTGGACACAGCACCCAGGGTATATTAAGGGATGTCTTTGGATTTGTCTTAAAACCCAGTGTCGGGACTTTCCTGGCGGTCCAGTGGTTGAGACTTCGCCTTCCAATGCAGGGGGTGCGGGTTAGATCCCTGGTCGGGGAGCTAAGATCCCACATGCCTCATGGCCAAAAAACCAAAACATAAAACATGCAGCACTGTAACAAAGTCAATGAAGACTTTAAAAATGGTCCACATAAAAAAAAAAAAAATCTAAAAAACCCCCCAAAACCCAGTGTCTCCCAGTGGGGTCTGTGCCCTTTGTGGCGACAGGGGTTCCCAGCTGGAGCGCATCTGCCAGGCCCTTCCCATGGCTGTCCTCTGTGCTCCTGTCCCTTCTCAGCTTTGGTCCTGTTGTTCCAGCCTCTCCCAGCATTTAACAGAGGCCTGCTACACCATTGGCTCAGCTGCTGTGATTTCTCATCTTGTTCCTGTGAAGGCTCAGTGTTTCAGGCTCCGGGCTCCTCTCACATTATCGAGTGCATGGATGACACCCTGGGTGAAGCGACCATGGGCCACCTCTGACGTGATCTCTCTTCTCACACTCAGACTCCGTCCATTCACAGATGTTGGGGCCAGTGCAGAGCCCTGAGAAGGCGTAGGGACTCCACCGCCGTTTGGGTGAGTGGACAGCCCCTTCCAAGGCACTCGGGTCTCTGCCTTCCGTCCCCTGAGCCCCCGGCAGACGTGCAGGCTGCCACTTCATAACGGTTCTGGGGGAGGGACGGCTCTCACTGTGCGCAGCACCTTAAATCAGCTAATAGAAGACGCGGCTCACCACTCTCGTCAGGTCAGTGCTGACACACTCAGAATCCTGTCATGACCACGCTTGTCCCCTGAATAGATGGTCGCCCATAATAAGTGCCCAAACACTCATGCACTTGCTGTGTTCTGTGCGACAGTCAGATGCCGAGAACATCGAAACGGTGCTGACTTGGCCCAGCAGGTGACGGCCTGGCCGTGCGTCCGGCCAACCAGGCCCAGGGCAAAAGCTTGGGCTGCGTCCGTGAAGATCGACACTGTTCTCCTGTGTGACGCCCGGTCCCAGCACCTCCCGACCGGCAACAAGAGGGACTCAAACTGTCTCGTGGGCTATTCTTTTTTATCAGAACTGATGAGCTGCCTCGTGTGGTGTGACGTACAGACAGACCTTGGGGCAGCACCCAGCACAGGCCCGGCCCTGTGAGACAGCCATCGTCCCAGCGCCCGCCCAGCCCAGGACTGACCCCCAAGAACTTATCCCCTCCCCCAAAAGCCCCATACCTGCCTTTCTGTCTCCCAGGATGCATTACCAGCCACCCCCAGAGACTCAGATTGCATTGATCAAGAAATCCCGGCCTTTCTTCCACACGAACCTTGCTATTTAACCTGGAGCAACAGCTGGATAGATTAAGCTTGAGCTGAGACAATGCTTGGAGTCCTTCTAAGATGTCTTTTCTCAGATTTGGGGCCACACTGAGGTGCGTGCTCAGCAGTCACATTTACAAGGATAAATCCAGATACCGTGGTCACCTCCTCAAACCAGGAGTCCACTGTCTTGCCAAGGAGGCAAACAGGTGAGATGTAGCTGGTGGGGGCGGGGCTGGCCCACGGGGCTGGAGGGTAGAGTAGCTTAGTCTTGCCATCGCTGTGGTAGCCTGGTGGCAGCACAAGTGCCAGGAGACCAGAGAGTAGAGGACATGAAGCCATGCCCATCAGAAAATGCCCTGTTTGACAAACGAGACCTCGTCAGACTTAAAAGCTTTTGCACAGCAAAGGAAACCATCCGCAAAACAAAAAGACAGCCTACGGAATGGGAGAAGATATTTGCAAACGATGGGACTGACGGGGTTAATAGCTAAAATATACAGACAGCTCATACAACTCAATAATAATAAAAAAACAACCACCACCCAATCAAAAAATGAGCAGAAGACCTAGATAGATGTTTCTCCAAAGAAGACATACAGATGGCCATCAGGCACATGAACAGCTGCTTAACATCGCCAATTATTAAAGAAATGCAAATCAAAACCACAATAAGGTATCATCTCACCCCGGTCAAAATGGCCAGCATCAAAATCTCTACAAATAATTAACGCTGGAGAGGATGTGGAAGAAAGGAAATCCTCGTATACTGTTGGTAGGAATGTAAATTGGTGCAGCCACTATGGGGAACAGTATGGAGGTTCCTTAAAAAACTAAAAGTAGGGGCTTCCCTGGTGGCGCAGTGGTTAGGAATCCGCCTGCCATTGCAGGGGACACGGGTTTGAGTCCTGGTCCAGGTAGATCCCACATGCTGTGGAGCAACTGAGCCTGTGCACCACAACTATTGAGCCTGTGCTTTAGAGCTCACGAGCCACAACTACTGAAGCTCGTGTGCCTAGAAGCCCATGCTCTGCAACAAGAGAAGGCACCACAATGAGAAGCCTGTGCACCACAACGAAAAGTAGCCCCAGCTTGCCGCAATTAGAGAAAGCCCATGCACAGCAATGAAGACGCAATGCAGCCCACCCCACCCCCAAAAAACCAAACAAAAACAAAAATACTAAAAGCAGAACTACCACATGATCCAGCAATTCCACTCCACTCCTGGGAAAATGTCCAGAAAAAACAAAAACGCTAATTTGAAAAGATATATGCACCCCGGTGTTCATAGCAGCACTATTTACAATAGCCCAGACATGAAAACGACCCAAGTGTCTGTCAACAGATGATTGGTTTAAGAAGATGTGGTGTGTGTACACACACACACACACACACACACACACACACACACACACACACACACAATGGAATATTACTCAGCCATAAAAAAGAATGAAATATTGCAGCAACATGGATGGACTTGGAGGGTATTATGCTAAGGGAAATAAGTCAGAGAATGACAAAAGCAATATGATAGCACTTATATGTGGAATCTAAAAAATAATACAAGTGAAGCTATATACAAAACAGAAACAGACTCAGACATAGAGAACAAACTCATGGTTACCAAAGGGGAAAGCGGGGGAGGGAGGGATAAATTAGGATGGGATTAACAGATACACCCTACTACACATAAAATAGATAAGCAACAAGGATTTACTGTATAACACAGGGAACTATATTCAATATCTTAAAATAACCTATAATGGAAAAGAATCTGAAAAAACATATACAAGTTAATCACTTCCCTGTACACCTGAAACGAACACAATATTGTAAATCAACTATACTTCAATTAGGAAAAAAGAAAATGCCCCATTTGAGTCTACCCTTGCAGACAAAAACTGACCGTAAGCTGCTCCGTAGCTGCAGTTGACCTTCATTCCAGTGGGGGAGCGTTGAAGAAGCAAAGGCTGATTGGGTACATTCTCCGGAGCACCCTCCATATGCCAGGACCTGCCAGTGTTTGGGGTGTGGCAATAAGGATGCATCATCCTTGCAGGTACACTGGGGCTGACTGCCCCTGATCACTCTGGCCTCAGAATGGAGGAAAGCAGGATGAGGCCACTGCCCCACAGAGCAGCCGAAGGAGGCGGTGTTCTCCATGGGGACTCTGGGGTTCCTTTAGGCAGCTTCTGCCCCTTAACCGTGGCCTTCTCAACCTCGCCTGTGTAACAGAATCATCTGGGGATGTTTTTGTTTTGTTCCTGATAAACATTTTGTTTATTCATTCATCAGTTGATGGATATTTGTGTTGGCTCCACTTTGGGGCTACTGTGGATAATGCCAAAACATTCATGTACACATTTGACATTAGCCCAGAGTTTGAGTTTTTTGGAACATTCCCATACAAGTTTTGGGGTGAGTATGTTTTCAGTTTTCTTGGGTAGATACCTCGGATTGGGATTGCTGGGTCCTTCATTTAAATTTTTAAGTTTTGACACCTGTATTGTGGAATCCACAACACACTGTAACACTGAGTTCCTAGACACTGATTATCTATTTCCCGGAATACAACTTGAGCTGCTGCCTACAGGCCTGTTAGGGGGTCTCTGCTCACTTCTCCTCAGCTCTCTCTACTCAGGACCCTCTCAGTGCCCGGTGCTTCTTAGTGTGGGGAGATGGGCTGCGGTCCAGCTGATGGCTGCCAGAGCTTCCCGCTGGTCCAGCTCAGGTGGACAGCTCCTGGAAAACATCTCCAACGAGATGCTCCAAGACCAGCTTTTGCAAGGGAAAGACCTCTGTGGTCTTTCTACCCCTTTATGCTGCCCTCCACTGTGTTTACAGGAACTTTCTTTAACCATCAAGGATGTTAGACTAACTCACATTTTCTTGGCCGTCCTTCCTGCTGTGCATTCACACCTCTTGCCTTCTCTACCACATTCATTTTTTAAAAAAAATTGAGATGTGAGTCACATACCGTAAAACCATTTTAAAGTGTACAATTCAGTGGTTTTAGCCTATTATCTGTGTGGTGCAACCGTCACCACGATCTCATTCCACACTCCCTTTGGAGAGCTAGTGTTCACCATCGTGAGCCCCTGCTTCCCCACCAGCTGAATAAAAACCAAGGGGAGGCAAAGTGACTACAGAGTGTGCTCTTTCCTTCTGTGGCCCTGCATTCCTTTTATTACTCTTTAAAAAACTTCTATTATTTTTTGCCACACCACACAGCATGTGGAATCTTAGTTCCCTGACCAGGTATCGAACCCTCACCCCCCCTGCATCCCTGAATTGGAAGCATGGGGTCTTTAACCACTGGACTGCCAGGGAAGTCCCCTTTTTATTACTTTTTAAGAGCGGGTTGAGGAGCTTTAAAAACTATACTGAAGCCAAGATGAGTTGAATCAGACTCTTTGGGGTAGAGTCCCGGCATAGGTAACTCTCCCCACTCTCCAGGGGAGTCCAATGTGCTGGGGTAAGAACCCTGCCAAGATGCAGCCAAAGCTGCTCCCACGAGGAATTACGCCCTGGCTGGGGGAAGGGCACATGCATGGTTCGGAAGGTGGGATGCCAGCCAGTCCTCTACATCTGTGATGCCCCCCGCCTTCCTGACTGCACTGTGAAGGCCCTTGAGTTGGCCAGGGTCATCTCTCCTGAGAAATGAGGCCAGGATCCTGGCTGCCCCCTTTCCTCCTTCTATCAGCCATGTTCAATAACCCAGACTCACCATTCAGATGCTAAGTTTGGTCTCCTGCATGAAGTCCTCCGTCGCTCCCCATGGTCTGTAGCAGACTGTGAGGCCCCCAGCTGGCCTGAGAACCCACCTTGCATTTCAGCCTCATTTCTACCAGCCCCGTCCATTTCCTCCCTCTCCCACTTTGCTTCTCCATCCCAGCTACGCTCCCCTCTAGGCCTTCTGCGCCTTTGCTGTTCCCTCTGTTTGGGTCTCCCTGCTAAGCTTACCAAGCTCAACCCTAACGTCCTGGCTTCTTGTTCCTCCTACTGCCGGACAGTGGTCATGGCCCCAGGGCACAGCATCCCCTTGTGGTGGAGCCTGGCACTGCAATCCCTGGGAGAGCCTGTTTTCACATCTTTACACCTCCTGGAGCAACTCAGGCACAGGGGCCACAGCAGCGTCATCTGGGTCTCCAGCCCCGGGCACAAGGTCTGGCACCATCCTAGAGACAGTGAACATGAGTGAGTGGTGGGAAAAGGAGGGCTTTGCTACTGTTTTGGGCAATCAAGAGTACCCACCCATGTTGTGGCTCCAGTGCGATATGTGAAGGGTTGCAAACCCCAGAACGGCAAGCCTTCACAGCAGCCAGAATTTCTTGGACTCGGGGTGGTGAGTGAGTGCTTTAGCTCCCATCTTCCCTCCCTTCCATCTCCAGGGCTGCTGCTTCTGTGAGGCAGGGGTGAGGGGATGGTGGGGCCCAATGTAGGCAGAACCCTGCCCTGCTCACACCTGCCCTCCATGGAAAACATCAAAGAGGGGCAGGGTGAAGGGCATCCAAGGTCCAGGACCTGCTGGTCTCAGGCCTCTTTCTTGCCTGGGCATTTCCAGCATCCACCTGCCAAGGGGGCAGGAGCTCAATCCCAGAGCGCTTGTGGGAGGGACGCCAAGCACCGTGCCCTCCCTCCTGCCCCCAGGGTGTCTTATCTGGAGGCATCAGCTCCTGGGCGTCCAGCACCAAGAAACCTTTCCCAGGGGTGTGACATTCACAGCAGGGTTCCAGCCCCTGATCCTTCCCCTGCCACCACCAAGGTCCTATCCTGCTCCAGGGGACCCCGGTCCCCCAGGCCCACCTCTGCCACAGATTTGGGGAGGAATGGTGAGTGTAGAAGCCAGTTTCCAAAGTGGCCCCCAAGGTTACCTTGACCTCTTGGTTTTCACACCCCTGTGTGGTCTCCTCCACGGTCAAATCAGAGCTGGGCTGCATGACGATAGAACATGATGGAGATGACGGAACATGAATTCTGAAGCTAGAAGAAAAACTTTTTTTTTTTTTTTAGGTCCTACCTCGGTCCTTGAATCCCTTGCTCTAGGGGAAGCCAGGCGCCATATGACGAGGACACTCAAGCAGCAGAGACCCACGTGGAGAGGAACAGGCTTCCTGCCGACAGCCAGGCCCACCTCGCCAGTCATGTGGATTAAGCACCTTGGAAATAGACCCTCTAGCCCCAGCCGAGCTTCAGATGCCTGCAGCCTCTTGAGAGACTCTGAGCCCAAGCTGCTCACACGGCTCCCAAATTCCTAACCCACCAAAACCAGGACACACAAATAATCATTTTAAGCCTTACATTTTGGGGCCACTTGTTATGCAGCACTGGGTAACTAATACAGCCCCTCGCGTTCTCAGGGCTATTTATTTCCTCTCTCGGATTCTTGCTTTGGCTCCTCCCAGCTCCTGGCCTAATGTTCCCCCACCCACGGTATGAGAAGGGAGAGAGATGAGACATAGCCCTGGATCAGCACAAAATCAGACAGCCGTCAGCCAACATCATTTTTTTCTTCCATTTTAATGAACACTTTACAAAGTACAAAATATACTGTCTTTTTTGGGGGGAACATTAGGTACTTTTTTTCTCTCTGTCATACAGTACATGAATCTCAAGGGTTTTGTGTTTTTTCAAGAAAGAAAGAAAGTGTGAGGGCCTGGGGTACGGGGCTGCCCTGTTCTCCCCTCGCCCAGACCTTGGGACAGATGCATGTGCCGCTGCTACTGCTGGTGACCCGGGGCGTATGCCAGGGGAGGGCCAGACCCCCAAGGCGAAACCCTGGGCAGGGCAGAGGCCCCTCTGAGCCCTGCTGTGCAGCCAGCATCCACTCACCCCCATCTCAGGATAACGGAAATGATTTTGGCAAAGAGCAAGTGGAGGGCTCGGGGTTTTGTTTGCTGTTACACCTCCCCACCCCCAGTTTTGGAGCCAACCCTGCCCAGCTCTTCCTGGACCATTTTCTGAACAGGTAAACTGAAGCAGTGGACAGGAAAATGCACTGGGCTTGGCCTCTGCCTTGGGACCTGAATTTGGCCTGTTTTTCACCCACCCCACCGGCCCTCCACTCCGGTTTCCAACTTTGTTGGATGCTCTGCATGGACGAGCCCCAGTAGGCAAAGGGGCACCAGCCCCCAGAACCCCTCCCTGTAAATACTGTCTTCAGGATTGGCTGCTTCTGAGAAGTCCGCCCAGCAGGTCTAGCCCTTGGCTGCAAGGACCTCCGGGCCTCTGCAGGGCAGAGCACAGCCCCTGCAGGGACACCTCTGCCCCGTCTGTCCGCAGAGCAGTTTTAGCAAGTCAAAGGGGGTGGGGCTGCCTTGCGTTCGAGGTCTGCTGCCCGCACCCCTTCAACTCTACATGTGGCCCTGGGGTAAGAACGTACCCAGGCCTCGAAATACTGGACTAGCCAGTCCCTCCACTCGGATCTGGGCTCTGCACGTGTGTGCTCGAGTCCACACTACAGTGCGTGTCACAGCGCACACTCACGTGTGCGTATACACACACGTGTGGTCCTGCTCAGAACACTGCTCTGACGCCCAGCACTTGCCGCGTTCACAGCCTCCCGCACCGAGAACCGAGAGCCACGAGCTCCCTCCCCACCAGGCTGCCCACGAAAGCAGGGGCCAGGCCGCCCGCAGGCTTCTTTCTACCTGTACTCCAGGCCACTCCTGGTGCCCTCAGCCCCAAGGACAGCAGGCTGCCTCGGCCAACAGCTCCCAGCCTTCCATCCCAAGAAAGTAGGCGTCCCAGGAGGGCGTGGGTTTCAAAGCTGAAGGCCATAGCCCACCCCGCAGCTTTCTCTCTCCCTCGGTCAATGGAAAAGGGTCCTTTTGCTGCCTCTAATTTGAAAATGAAAGAATGGAAAAGAGCTGGCATGTGAGAAAAGGTATCTAGCTATACCAGGGCTCATCTCCCCTCACAAGTCCCGTCCACTCTTCCCAAGCCCACCCTCTGCTGGGCTGACCACCGTCTGCCATCTTGGTTGACCAACATGCGCCATCTTGGTGGCTCCCTTCCCAGGCGGCCTCCTTGAATAGAGGGCCACTGCCCCCTCCAGGCCTAGCCCCTACCTCAGCACAGTACCCAGGAAACCTGAAGAGCCCAAGCCCCTGTCTTTCCACCGCTGGGAGACCCCGTCGTCCTCCCCCAAGCTCTGTCTGCCAAGCCAACCACTGACTCTGCTTCTCGGCGGCCGTGACGACAGTGCCCGGGGGGCTGCTCCCCAGCCATGGCCTGCACTGGCCACAGACACATACACTGGGGGTGCTTCCTTCCTACCCGCCGCCCTGCCACAATTTTCCCTCAGGAAGGAGCGTCAAAAACTCCTGGCCCAGAGCCGTAGCGCTACCACCTGGAAGGTCCCCAAGGTCCCCTCTCTTAGCTGGGGCTGGGAAGGGCCCTGCTTGTGCCCACATCCAGATCCAGAGGCCCAGAAAGCTGGCCCAGGGTGGCTGGGAAGTGTGGCCAGAAGGGGCAGGAGGTGGGTGGGCAGGTTCATCTTGGATTATCAGGCAAATGGTACCGCTGGCTTGGGGTAGGGGCCTGGCCCTTCCTATCCCCCCCACAGCCTCCTCTCCTGAGCTCCGTGGCGTCCTCTGTCACCACAGAGGGGACAAGCCCCAACCGACCATGCTTCTGGACACCACACTGGCCACCGAGGCCATGCTGCCCGCATGGGGAGGCCACAGCGGCCAGCTCCGGGTCACCCGGTCCCTCCCTTCCCACCAGGGGCCTGTGGCCCGGAGTTGATGGGAGGGGGAGAATGCTGGTGCTTGGGGGGTTCTGGACCCCCGGAATCCTGGGGAAGGGAGGTCTTATGTGCCTCTCCTGCTTGGATGGGTGCCCTGGGCTGAGGTCAGTGGTATAGGCACCGCCTCCTGGGGGGCTCTGGAAACCCCTGTGGAGGAAAGAGGTGCAGAGCGGGCACTGCCCAACTCTTTGCTGGGTCAGGACTAGGGCCGAGGGAGAATGGGGTTTCTTAGGAACCAGGGGCGCCCATGTTGAGAGCTGAGCCCAAGAGGCAGATTTTGATAATTGGGGGCAGGGGTGAAATGGGCGATCGCGGCCCCTGGTCTCCCTTAACCTCGCGCCACTCTGCAGTGCGCAGGGACCGGGCGGGTGAAGAGAGAGCGCAGCACTTAGATGGTTTGAGCTTTTCTGACCAGCGAACAGCACAGACTCAAAAGACACACCTGGAGCCCAGGTGGCAGCTCCTGGGCCACCCGCTCACCCCCAAGCCAGAGCCTAGAGTGCCTCAGCCTGACAGGGCACCCTCTTCAGGCCACCTCTCTGGGGGTCTGGGGACCCCTGCACACAGCAAAGCCAGAGATGGCTGGGGGCAGCCAGCCACCGGGGAGACCACTCATTCTTTCCCCAGATTGCTGGAGACCCAGCCGCTGACTCACGGGCACACAGAGGCACCGAGGATGTGCCGGTCTCTGCACACAGTGGGAGGATGGGGGTGTGCGGAATAGAGGGGGCAGGTTTTCAGGGTGTCGGCTCCCGCCCTGTCAGCTGGATACACACCTGGGTAGCCCAGAGAGCGGAGTCCATCCGTCCCTTTCTCAGTCGGATGGGGCCAGTCCCCAGGAGGCGACCTGGGGAAAGAACCTGAGGCTTCTACAGCGAAAGAAATCAGGTGATGGGGCTGCGGGAGCAGACCTGGGCGGAAAGCCGGAGGGCGCCCGTCCCGCTGGGCCAGGTCTTCGGGCTGAGAGCACCGGCAAGGGGGCTCTTCTGTTCCAGCTGTTCCTCCCTCTGTGCCACTGTCCCCCAAATAAAATAAGGGTGTCCAGGGGCCTTGGTCGTGCCAACGGGATTACAGGAAGGGGCCGAATCCAGCTTTCAAGGGAGATTGGGCAGGAGGGGTTAGGGACCCTCAACACCTGCCCCGGAGCTCAGTTCCTGGGCCGTTGGTTTAGTTTTTCTCTCAAGTCAGGGCCGAGGCAGCCAGCCGGCTTCTCTAATAATCGTATTGCCTATATACTTGAATTAAAAATATATGGTGGCTCAAAACGTGCCTGTGTGCACGGCAGACACCGCGGGGCGGAAGCCCTCACGCCCCCACACACACACACGCACACACGCGTGTGCACGCTCACACAGTATATATTAACATATATATTGCTCAAGTATATATGCTATTTACAGTATATATCTATATCAACATAAAACACAGGTATTTATATGTGTGTACAATATACGTCCTAGGGGGTCTAGGGAGCACACGTTTCTGGGGGTCAAGGGGCCGACACACTTGCTCGGCAGGGAGGAGAGGCGGGGGAGTGACACGGTGAGGGGGGGACAGACAGGAAGGGGTCTGGAGGGCGTGCCACGGAAAAATCAAGGCCTTCCAGGGACAGTAAGGGGACTCTCGGGGCGTGAAGTGCTGCCCTGCCCACGTGGACACCCCCATTTTGGAACCAGCAAACAACTGACGTTTTGGTGTTTTGTGCAAAATGAATTAACTTAAAAAAAAAAACACGTGGGTTCCGAATCAGTACTTGGGCCCCGAACATCTGCAAGGATCCAGACAGACAGCTTCCCCACCTGGTGGGTGTCCATGGCTCAGAGGGTCCCACGCGGCACAGAGAATGGGGGTGGGTGGGGCTTCACCAGCCCAAGAGAACGTCCCTTCTCCTCCGAGCTTCTCAGGGACAGCACGTGTCAGCTGCTGCCCGGGCACCGAGGAGGACCCTGCAGGTCCTGCTTGCTTGGAAAACACTCCCAGCTGGAGAGGAGGCACGGGGGTCACCCCATTCTCCGAGGGGGCTGGCTTGCCACCTGGCTGTCCACCACCCTGCGGCCCTCGAGTCCCCTCTGATGCTCAGAGCCACTCTGCCTTGGCAGCTCCGTGGGGGGATGCCCCGGGGACCCCTGTATCGTAACAGACCTCTGCTCCCAGCTTTCTGCTCCAAAGGGAGGGCCGAGACCCCTGGAAGCAGCTCCCGATTCTCAAGCTCGTCCCTGGAGCCACAGGGTGCCAACCAAGCGACGTCACACTCTGAGTCCCGGCAGACTCAGCGGGCCATCCCCTGAAACTACTGCCAGCTGCAGCCTGGGTGCAAATACATTAAATAAGAAACTAGAACAAGGTACGGTTTTCTCTATTAAGGCTCAGATAAGCTGCCTCCCAGGTCAAGTACTCATGAACACCACGGCCCCTGGACCGAGGGGTGGGTGGGCAGGTGAGTTGGGGGCAGAGGCCTTCCACTTTCCCCCAAAAGTGGGGTGAGGGGGCGGGGCAGGAAAACGGGGGAGCCCTGTGCTGGTCTAGTTAACTGCTGGGGAGGTGGGGGTGACCTAAGACACCCCAGGCCCAGAACGCTGGGGCTGCCCCCATTTAGGGGAACCCGAGGCTCTGCCAGCCCCAGGAGGGTCCAGGGAAAGCAGAGGGGACAGGAGCTCGTGCCCCAGGCTGGTGGGTCTCCTGGGAACCCCCTCCCCCCGGGACTGAGCGCTCGTGGTGGGGAGGGTCTGGAAAGGCCCCTTTGGCAGTCTTGCTGGGAGTTGGGGCACACGCCCTGTGGCTGGCAGGCCAGGTTCTGGGGGACTGGGGTCTCCCTCCAGCTCAGGGCCCCACCCGAGCTCCCTTGGAGCCTCACCAGCACACGACCAGAGGGCTGCCCACTGGCCTCTACTCTGCAGGAACCAGCCCAGAGCCAATGGAACCAGAGACCAGTGACCACAGGGGCCAGAACCCCTACCCTCACAAGGGCCTTCCAGGGCCCCATGAACTCAGCCCTGCTCAGCCAGCCCCCCAAGATGACCCGAGAACTGGTCCTCCCAGTGTCCTGTAGAAGGTGCCAGCTTCCTTTGGCGTCTGCCCCCGGCCGTGGGCGAGGCAGGAGGAGAAGGTGGGTCAGCTCACGAGCTCCCTGGGCCTCAGACATCATTTTCTGGGGTGCGGGTGGGGGAAGGAGGCGGGGCGGGGGTTCTCTGGAGGGTCTGGGGGCTCCAGGAAGGCAGGAGGGCACGGGGAGGGCTTGGCTTGGGCCACAGGCCTGGCGGGGTCAGCCATCAGGGGCGTGTCCTAGGGATCCCTTCCTTGGGGGCCCCGGGGCCGATTTTCCAGTCTGTTGAGAAATACTGCGAGAAGAATCTTCAGGGTGGGGCTGGGCCCAGGCCTGGGGGGCAGACGGGGAGGAGCGGAAGAGGCCCTCCTAATGCTTCTCTGCTTGGCTGACTTTCAGGGCGCTGATGACGCCATTGATGTTTTCTTCTGGTACCTGCGAGGGCGGGAAGCAGACACCCGTGAGCCCCTGGAGCCGGGCCTGCACTGCCCGGGGGCCGGTGCCGGACACTCACCAGTGCGTGGTCGAACTTGAAGGTACTGATGTAGTAAGCGGGGATGTCAGCAGCAGCTAAGGGCTCGGAGATCTGGGCCACGATGCCGCACTCATCTGGGGACAGAGGCGGGGACCACGTTTAGCGTCCTCCCCACCCGGCCACCCAGCACAGCCTTGGCCTCTCCCCTCCCTCTGCTGGCAGTGCCCGCCCTGTACCCGCAAGCTTCCCAGAGACTCCCCGCCCCTCCATCCAGCAGGCTTCTCTGATCTCTTTGGCCAGCAGTGAGCTCTCCATCCTCAGGGCTCCACAGAAGGCACTTCTGTCTAACTGTGACCACCCTCTGCCTGTTTCCGTGCCTCGTAGTTTGGACTCATCTTCCTGGCCATCTTGCGAGTTCCCTAAACAGAGCTGGAGGTAGCGTGGCAATAAGAGGACGTGGGTTCAGGCCCTCTTTTTTGTCGCCCTTTTCTAGTCAGATGACGTGGCCAAGTCACTTCCTCTCTCTGAGCCTCCGTTTCCTCATCGGAGTCCCCACTGGGTAAAGGTCCCTGCCTGTCCTAAAGGCAGTGTCAGGCATCTGATCATGAGGAATGTCATTTCCTTCTCCTTCTGGATCTCCAAAGCAGTGGCCTTCTGGCCTCCTCCAAACCTCAGCCAATAAGGTGGTCTTTGGGTTGCCTGGGGATGGTTCTCCCCTCTCGTCCACCCTCCTCCCCTCTTTGAAGGCACCATGCAAAGCTTCCTCCTACAGGAAGACCTCCAGGATCTGAGGACCACTCTTCTCTCCATCAGCACAACCCCTCAAAGCTACTGTTCTGATTCTGGCGATGATGCCTTTCCCCAGCGCTGTCCCGATTGGGTGGGAGAGTACAGATATGGCCACCAGCTCCCCATGGGATTCTGGGGCCAGAGCCTGGGCATCAGCAACCTGGGCTTCACCCTTCCCCCACCCCCAGCCTCCCCGGCACCCTTCCACTCCCTGGCCCTGGTCCTGCTTGTCAGCCCACCCTGGGACCTAGACATGACCCTGCAGGTCTCTCAAGCTCCTGTCTCCTGCTTGGTCTCCTGGGGCTCCTGGCTGGACCCATGGGCCCCTTTGGTGGCTGCACAGGCCTCGTGCTTGCACTTCTGGTGACCGTCTGTGCTGTTATGTGGTGGAGACCGGTTGTGTCCTAAGATTCTTTCGCTACAGACACATTCATTTGCAGTTCTGTAAAGGGGATGGGGGGTGCGGGTAGGAGATTAGGGTCTAGAATGGTGCCTTTCAAACCGTGGGTGGTGACCCACTGGGGACATCAATTTAGAAGGCTGGTAACCAGTGTTTTATGAAATGACAACAGAAAAGGGAAGGGCAAACAGCTCAGCACCAGAGCGAGTGCAGTTTTGTGAAACCGTAGAGTTGTTTGTGTATGTGTGTGCTGGGCTGTGATGGAAAACATATTTCCTGCAAACCGTGGTCTAAAACATATGGAATTCGCCAGTCTAGAATCTTTCAGATTCTCAAGTTATTTTTCTTGCAGGGCTATTTATAGCTATTAGCCTGGCGCTAAAACCCTCCACATCCCGGGAAGGTAGATCCAGCTGCTGCCTGCTAGATCACACACTGTGTCCCCTGTCGCCCGCCCGTGAGGCCACTCAAAACAGCCCAGGGCAACTGCAGATGGTAGGACGATTCAAGTCTCATCTACTATCCCACCTCGATTCTCCCTTCAACCTGACTTTCTTTTTTCTGTAATATTATTATACTGAGTGTATTTTGGTAAACTTTGAAGCAAAGCTGGGGATAAAAAGATAAGCTGAAATGCATCACTAATTATCAGAGAAAGGCAAATAAAACTGCAATGAGGCACCACCTCACACGGGTCAGAATGGCCGTCACTAAAAAATCTACAAATAACAAATGCTGGAGAGGGTGTGGAGAGAAGGGAACCCTCCCACACGGTTGGTGCAGCCACTGTGAAAAACAGTATGGAGGTCCCTCAAAAAACTAAAAATAGAATTACCATAGGATCCAGCAATCCCACTCCTGGGCATATACGCAGACAAAACTCTAATTCGAAAAGATACACGCACCCTTATGTTCACAGCAGCACTATTCACAACAGCCAAGACATGGAAACAACCTAAATGTCCACTGACAGATGAATGGATAAAGAAGATGTGGTACATATACACAATGGAATACTACTCAGCCATAAAAAAGAATGAAATAATGCCATTTGCAGCGACATGGACGGACCCAGAGATGATCATACTAAGCGAAGTAAGTCAGACAGAGAAAGACAAACACCATATGATATTACTTATATGTGGAATCTAAAATATGACACAGATGAACCTATCTACAAAACAGAAACAGACTCTCAAGACATAGAGATCAGACTTGTGGTTGCCAAGGGGGAGGGGGCTGGAGGAGGGACGGAGTGGGAGGTTTGGGTTAGCAGATGCACACTATTACATACAGAATGGATAAACAACAAGGTCCTACTGTAGAGCACAGGGAACTATAGTCAATATCCTGTGATAAACTAAAATGGAAAAGAATATGAAAAAGAATACATATATATGTATATATAACTGAATCACTTTGCTGTACAGCAGAAATTAACGTAACATTGTAAATCAACTCTACTTCAGTAAAAAAAGAAAAAAAAAAGATAAACTGATATGCACAACTTCCTGCTTCTGAGTCTCCAGTGACGCCTGCCCCTTTGCCTGTGATGACCTGGTGAGGCTCTTTTCCACTGTTTCTACTGTGGAGAGGCACCGCTGCGTCACACCCACCTCTGCTGGTGCCGCCCTCTCCTCCCCGTCAGCCGGGTTAACATCCACTGGTCACCTCTGGGGCCACCTCCTCTGGGAAGCCTTCCCTTCCTCAACCCTCTCCAAGCCTTACACGTCCTTACATGTGGTAGTGACAGCAACCGCTGCTTGCTGAGCACCCGGTGTAACTGACACGTCATGGAGGACTTCGCACCACCCTGAAGCAGGATGTACCATCATCCTTGTTTTACAGACTAGGAAACTGAGGCTCAGAGGTTAAGCGCCAAGGTCACCCTGGTTTCCTTCAGCCTCCTTCACTGGCGAACTTGCCTCTAGGCTACTGGGTCTCCATATCCCCACGGCCCCAAACTGGGCAGCAAATGTGGGTGGGAGAGATGCTGGGGTCGGTGGAGAAGGTGGCCCCGAGAGACAGGCTGGAGCCCAGGGTTGGACCAGGAGCCTTCAGTGTACATTTCCTAGCACTGCAGAAAGCAGCCCCCTGTCCTGCCCCTGGGATGGCTCTGGCTTTGGCCTTGATGTGAGCAAAGTTAGGGGGTGCTGTCCAGTCCTGCTAGTTACTGTGTATCTGCGACCTTGTCCAGAGAAAGCCACAGGCAGGTGGCAGAACCGGGTTCCCTCTCCGACCTGTGGCCCTCAGGTCAAAATGCCCTGCCACCTTCACGTCCCGTCCCAGAAGCAGAGCCCCCTGGGCTGACCCCACGGCCCCTGGAGCAGTCTGAGCTTCATCTGGAACATTCTGCACTCTGTCTATGGGAAATCAGGATTTACTGATCCCATCGGGGCCAGCTGAGGGGCGCTCCCCGAAACAAACGTCCTGTGACTTACCAAGAGCCTCTTCTGGGTTCAACGTCTTGGGTCTGACAAGTCTAGCCCAGAGAAATCATGTCTCATCAAGACAAAGCGCGCTGCAGTCATCACAAGGGGGTCAGCAGCCTACACTCAGCGCCGGGAGAATCGGTACCGTGTGGCCCTTCTAACCGAGGGGTCTGAGACCCGTGGCCCCTTGGAATATGCTGATGGGAAAAACTGTCTACCAAAGACAGCTTGGACAATTGTGGAAACTGAAGCTAGACTGAGTCTTGGGGGATTCCTGTGAATTTTCTCCCGGGGGATCAGGTCACTGTGACCACACAGGGAAAAGGGTGCGGGGCTGGGATGTCTTGAGTTTTACTGTGAGCTGTTTGGCAACTGTGTTTAAAAAAAAAAAAAACCTCATTAAAAATGACAACAGTCATTCCCTGTCAACAGTGGGACTAAGGAGAGATTTTTTTTTCCTCTTCTATTTTTATCATGTTCCCAATATTCTAATAAGAAGCAGGTTTTAATTTTTCATTGGGGAGGGGACGGAGAAGAGTGCTTTGCTTGAAGCTGCTCTTCCGTCCTCCGAGGCCAATGCCTCCCGTCACTCACTGGACAAGGGACCGCGTGGGCTGTGGGGACCTCAGTCTCCCCATCTATACCGGCGCTCGGCAATGCCGGCCCCGGCCCCCCGGGGCTCACCGAATCCTAGGGGCTGTCCTCCAATCCGCACCATCTTCCAGAGCTCTCCAGATGCGCTCGTGAACAACAAATTACTAGGAAACCTTGAAAGGGAGCGAGTGAAGTTAATCCCCAGATATTAACGGTGCTCCCTCTGCCAGCCCTCCCTGGAGCATTCCCTGTTCTTGGGCACTGATGTAGGGCCAGAGCAAGGGGGTGTCTGGCCTGAGCTCAGGGGCCCCAAGGACTCTCCCAAGCCCTCAGCGCACTCACTCTGCATCTTCCTCATCTGGGGGCGGGTAGGGGGAGCAGGAAGGCAAGGTTGGGACCGGGCTTTGGAACAACTGCCCCCTTTGCTCAGGCTGGGCAGGGTACCCCCCCCCCAGCTCCAGACAGGGGTGGGGGGGTGAGGGACAAACAGCACTGGATGGCGCTGGATGACCCGGGGCCTTTGTCTCTGAGTGGCCTGTCATCTGTGAGCCGGGGCCACTCACCTGCAATGAAGGGCTGGGGTAGGGACATATTAGGACCGAGTGGGTGATAAGCCCATCACAAGCCTCCAGGCCGGGGCCCGGCTCACCTCTGCTGGGTCTGCACGTCCATCACCAGGGAGATGTAGCCCTCGATGAGGGAGAAGGAGAAGAAGCGGATGTGGCCACAGTCATCGCCGGCCGCCATGGGGTCCTTCACTCTGGGGGCCGGGGCAGCTGGTGAGGGGTGGAGTGGGGCCCCCACTGCACCCCAAGCCCCATCAGGCCCCCCTGCCCCGCCCATCAGTCTGGGGGTGTTGGGAAGAGCACGGGCCAAGTCCTGGCTCTGATCCTGCCTTGCTGGTGGACCCTGAGGCACTACCTGCGTCGGCCTCTGCATCTGTGAGGTGTGGACGATTCCACGGCACTCACAGAGATGAGCACCGCACCTTGCGTTTCTGGAGTCCCAGCCCGCCCTCGGCACAGGCTACACTTGCCCTTTCCTGGGGGTGGCTTCTCTGTCCCTGGGATGGCCCACATCTCAGGGCACAGTCTATGGTCACTGTCAGCTCACTGGCCCCTGGCCCCGCTCCACTTGGTGCTGGCCAAAACTTACAATCTGCCCTGCGGAAAAATGCAAAGCTGTCGCCCACCAAATGAAAAAACCTGAGTTCCCAGCTCTCCAGATGACTGGGCTTGCCCTAGGGGCTCAGGTGACAGTGGGGTGTTTATTATATCCACATGTGGGCCTAGGGCTTCACCAGGTTTTGGGGTTCCCAAGGAATGCCATTCTCCCCTCTTAGAATGGGGATCTGGGGTACAGCCATGTCTCGCTTCTCAAACGAGCTCCCAGGGCAGGTCTGTGCCTCCCACCTCAGACTGGGGCTACTAGACAGAGCCGTGTCTCCCCCTGGCCACCCAGCAGCCCCTCACACCCGAGGAGGCCCTACCCGTTGGAGTAGAACATGACATCCATGAGGAGTGTGGCAACAGCGGGCAGTGTGTCCGGGTCCAGGCTGGTGACACAGAACCTGTTGCTCGGGCTGGACAGTGGGTGGATGACGGGCCTCTGGACTGTGAGAGCACAAAGACAAGGGGCGCTGAGGCCGGGAGGAGAGGAGCATCGTGGGGCAGGAGAGGGCCCAGGAAGAGGGGTGGGGTCAGCCAGCAGCTGCTCTGGGGAGGCTGGCTGCAGGCCCTGCAAGACCTGGCCCGGCGCTTCTCCAGCCTCCAGCCCCACCCCCAGGCCCCCGGGCCTTTGCACATGCCACGCCGCCTGCCTGGAACGCCCTTCCCAACCTTCACCACCGGGCTTAGCTCCTACTTGTGCTCCAAGCTTCAGCTTGAGAGTCACTGCCTCTGGGAGGCCTGGCCTGATAGCCTGGACTGGGTCAGAAGTGGTCTCTGGCCATTGCTGGCTGCATCCACATCCACTGCCCTGGCTAGACCTTGGGAACAGAGTCTGATCAGGACTGTGGTACCGTGTTATGCCTGGCCCTCAACTGATGCTCTGAGAATGGGGCTGCCCTGGGTAGGACCTGGTAATTTCTTGAGGTCTCTCTGCACAACCCTCCCCCTCCCGCAACTCACCCATCTTGGGCTTCACGAAGCCGTTGGTGATGCCGAGGTTCTCGGCTGCCACTGTCTCGCCATTGACGACCCGCAGGATGGTGAACTCTGATGACAAGGTGTGGGTAACGAAGGGCAGGTCCCGCTCACGCACCTGGGGACGGGGAGTCAAAGAGGGAGTGTACCATAGTCCCCGGATGGAGTGGGCCTGGGGCCACCAGCCCCTTTACTCTGAGATTCTGTCCCCAGAACGAGCTTCCCCTGTCCTTGCCTCCCGCTGTCCTGGTTGGGGACGGGAGCCTGGGACCAGGGGCACATGCCTCCCCAGGGGCAGCAGGGAGGATGCAGAGGGGAGCAGACACCGTGCCGAGGGCTAGGAGGTGCAGGTCCACTCCCCCACTCCCTCTTGTGTGTGGTGGCCACACCTGTCCCTGGCCTGGGAGGACTCTCCAGGGTGGCCACGCCCTATGGGAGAAGAGCATGAATAACACGGTAGCCAGGAAATGCCGCTGGCTCCATGGCCAGACACACTTGCCACCCCAGGGGAGGGGTATGGGATTGGGGGAGCCAGACATCCAGCGAGGGGGGCATCCCACCCACACGCACCCCCAGCACTCACTTCCTGGCCTCCAGCTTAAACCCAGCATGGTCCACACAAAGGGCAGGCAGTGGGTGGGACTAGACCAGCCAGGGCCATGCTGACACTGGACTGATGACCCTAAGGTACGCTTGACCTCTCTCTGAGCTGATCACGAAACCGGCGGGGAGAGGCACAAACTCTGCAGACCACATCCGAGGGGGCGCCCACGTTGCCTGGGCGTGGGCTGCAGCTTGCTCACCAGGATGAAGTCCGTCTGGTAGGTGGACAGCATGAACACAGAGATGTTCTGGTCGGCCAGTGGGGCGATGACCGACTTGGCGATCTTGGTCACACCGATGGGCTGGGAGCTGGAGAAGCTGCCACCACCCGACACCACGTTGAGGGCCAGCCAGGTGGCGTCGGCCACACTCAGGTGTTCCGAGGAGGGCAGCTCTGGAGGGGGACACAGAAGGCCGGCTTATGACTGATGGGCCCCAGATGTGTGACCTCGGCCAGCCCGCCCTCTGGGCCTCAGCGCCCTCATCTGTCAAAGGAGGCCGAGATCGTCCTTAAAGGTCCCATCCGGGGAGGACCGAGCAGGGAAGGCTCTCACAGGACTCTGGATGTGCCCAGCAGCTCAGTAGGGCAGGGACCATGGGAACAAGGGGTTTATCTGTGCTGGGCCTCAGTTTCCCCAGCTGTGAAGTGATGCGTACTCAGCAGTAACAGTTTTGTTATTTCTGGTTTTCACTACCTTTCTGGGTACCAGTTGCTGCCATCACCACCTTATACCGGTGGACCGGGTCCCATGGTTCTCAAACTGGGTTCCCAGGAACCTCCCAGGGGCTGGGGGGTAGAGGGGAGGCCAGGAGAAGACAGGGTGGGGGGCCCGGGATTTTCCTCCCTGCTTCAGTTAGACCTGTACTTCAGGCTCCTCTGGAAGCACATTCAGCTCCAGAAGGCCTCCTGAGGTTGCCACCTTCCAGTGGGCAGTGACTGTCACCCAAGTCCCTCCTGAGAGCCTGGGGATCCTGGGGGCGGGGGCACCGGCAGGGGCAGGGTTGGGGAGGTTCAGAGCGGCAGTGATCGCCCAGTCTCCTTGACTAGCTCACAAAGACCATCCTTCCACCCCGTCCTGCAGAAAGAGTACCCAGGGGAGACTGTGCACGGGACATGGTACACACATGTGCATGGCTGCATGGACAGGCAGCCACAGAACAGAGCACAGGTTGCACATGGAACTCTCCACGCATCACAGTCGCCTGCTCGAACCCACCCCGTACCAGGACTGTCATTTCACCCCATACATGTGACAAACCAGAGCTCTGAGGGGCTGGTGACTTACCCAAGATCACTTAGACAGGGAATAACAGAGCCAGGATTCAAACCCAGATCTGACTTACAAACAGACCCTTATGCTCGATGCTGGGCACCACATGGGAAGAAGGGCCAGGTCCCCAGCAAGGGGGCCGCTAAGAAGAGGGGGCCGGACACTGGTGAGTTAAGGGGGCTGCGATGATCATGATGCTGCCCGAGGGAAGCTGGGTTGGGCTGTGCTGGCCTCAGCACGATGGCTCCGGAAGCCTCAACCAGGCTCCTACCTGCCCAGCTAAGGTCGTCATGGCAACCACAGCCTACGGAGCCCATTGGCCCTGCTGGCTGAGAGGGGCCAGTCCTCCGCCAGGCTGGCTGGAGAGGTAGGCTGCTTCCCAGGGAAGGGAAGGGGTTTGGGAGTGGGGGAAGCAGGAGGAAAGCCTGATCTCAGGCTTCCACATCTAGTCTCTCCGCTTGTCATCTGGGGTGTCAGAAGAGAGACTTCTCAGCCCCAGGACCGCCAGAGGAAACACGCTCCCCAGAACTGAGTGTCCCAGTTCAATTCTGAAATTCCAAGGGGTCTGGAACTGGCCATGGAGGGGATTTCCTGGGGGCAGTGCTGTGAGCCCCCAACCCTGCCATCTTAAGCAAAGACAGCCCCAGGAGCCACCGAGGGCCAGGGTGCCTTGATGGTCTGTTATCTGAAGCACCATTTTAATATACTAATAAATAAAATTACTTAATAAAAAATTTTAATTTCACTTTTCAGTAGGGCAGAACCCCAAAAGCCATCTTAGGAAAATTCTGGAGGGGTCCTTTCCATCACCGCACACTAACACATCAGGACCATGTCCGCGTTTGTGAACCTGCCTCTGCCTGCCTGTTCCAAGCTCCTCACAACTCAAAACTGCCCAGTGGCTTTCCACGTTCTCTGGAGTAAAAGCCAAAGTCCTCGTGCCGCTGGGAACCAGCATTGCCCCAGAGGGCTTTCTGGGATGATAGATATGGTCTATACCTCCGCCGTCCAAAGCCACTTACCCCATGTGGTAACGGAGCACTTGAAATGTGGTCAGTGCTACAGAAGAAATACAATTTTAAGTTGCATTTAATTTTGGTTCCTTTAAATTCCCATGGCCGCGTGGGGTGAGCGGCCAGTTCAAGTCTACAATTGGCCTCACTGGCACGCCAGTGCCCTGGGGCTTTGTTTTCTGCTATTCTCAGCGCCTGGCACACGGAGGCTCCAGAAGAATGGATGAGGAGGGACGTGGCAGCTGTCCCCGCCCCTCTGCTCTGCCCGGGCCCCTGTTCCCACCCATCGACCTTCTCTGCTCCCGCCGCGCGCCCCCACCCCAGCTCAGTCTCTGTGGTCAGGGCTTGGTCACACTGCCAGACCCCAGGTGGAGGGCGGCCTTCGACATCATCCCACGCTCCTGTACCCGGCTTCCCAGGATCAGGCAGAGGGCCCCGGGGGAGCCAGTGTCACCCCCAGACACTGCCAACTTCTCTGAATTCTTAGTCCAGCAGTGCAGAACGCTGTCCATTTGCTTATAGACCTGGCTCAGAAGTCAGTCCCTGCCCCATTTCACAGAATAGGAAACTGAGGCCCGGAGAGGGAAGCTGCCTGGCTCAAGGTCACAGTGCAGTAAATGGGGAGGGCACCTCATTCTGGCACCGTGGCACGTCTGTCCAGACCCGTCCCGCCACCAGCCCGTGGTGGGGTGTCGCGAGAACCCCTCTTGCAGGGATTAGCTTCAGGACTGTAAAGTTGGCGGGGGGGTCCGGGCAGCTGAGGTTCCAATGTCCCAATTCTGGCACCGTGGTTCCACTGGCCCTGTAAGGCCTTCACCTGGCAGGTGGAGCCTCTGCTGCCCCAGCCTCAGGCCTGCCCTCTGTCCCCCGCCTGAGTTCCACAATCCAGTGGGGCCTGATCTTTAGCAGTGGGGTCCTCGGCGAGCACGTGAGGGTGGTGGCAAAGAACACAGGCTTTGGGCTCAGACAGTGACAAACTCTAACCCTGGCTCCGTCCTCTGCAGCAGAGGCTGCTGGGAAGCTGCTGCTGATACAGTGGTGAAGGCCATTCCCTCCAAGTCTGCAAAGCGCTGGGGTATGTGCATTTTTAGGGGGTGCTAGGGTACCAAGGCTCTGCTCCGAGGAGTCTCTCAGCGGGTTTGGACGGGTCCCGCGGAGAAGCCCAGGCCTGAGGCCGACCGGAAATGGGGACAGAAGTGGGCGGGTGGGGGATGGTGGGCAGCCTGCAGGCTGCCACTGCCCAGAGGAGTTCAGCTCAATCCAAACGCTACTCAGGGTTTGGGCGGCCGGTGAGCGGGGGTGGGTCTGCCCGCCGGTCCCGGCTCTCAGTCCTGGATGGAACCCACTGAGGTGCTTCAAGCAGCAGGCCCGGACTGAGAGGGAGGTCAGCCCTGGGTCAGTGGTCACCTCTCTGAAGCTTCCAGAAGGGTGAGCTTTGTCAGAGCAGCAAAGCAGCTGGAGACCACAGTGCTCGCTGCTTCTGGCCCCAGGGACCCCAAATGCTGCCCTGGCACTCGGGGGCAAGGGAAGGCCTGCCTGGTCCCATCGTCACCCAGGCCAAGCCTCAGGGTGCCCGAGGTGCCGCTGCGGGGCTGGGGGCTGGGCTGCCAGGAGCTGCCAGGAGGGAGCCAGCTTGCTCTTCCCTAGAGGAAAAGTAGACACATTCCAAGACTGAAAGGGGTTATTAATACTGTCACTGCCCATCGTCCAAGACCCTAAAGATAGCCCATCAGAGCTGAGGACGCTCCCTGGCGGGTCGCTGAGGACGCCTGCCACCTCCCAGAAAGCAAGTCGGCAGCTCTGTTGCTGGGAGCCCACCCTACCTCCCCAGGAGTCCCCCGTTTCCGGCTGCAGGCCCTGTGGTTCCCTGTGCTAAGTGGTCACGTCCTCTGACAGAGTTTGTCAGGCTTCTCCCACCCTGCCTGCAGCGGGGTCACGAGTCCTGGGGTCAGGTGGGCGGGTTGTGTCCTGGCTGTGTGACTCTGAATGAAATCACCACCTCTTGGTTTCTTAGTTTTCAAATGTTGGGCTGATGAAATCAGGATAGACTCCAGAAGACGCTTGGAGGATTTAATGGGATAATCCCCATCGAGTGCGTAGCTAAGTGCCTGGCGTCCGAGGGCTTGCCAAGTGCCAAAGCCTTTCTGTTATAACGCTGCTGCTGGGAGTTCTGTCAGTTTCTGGACAGAAGTTGGGGAAAAATGTATCAAGAGTTTAAACATGTACAGTTTCACTGTAAAGGAGTAGTTACACATGGGACAAAGAAAGAGTTATGGGTATGAACGTTCAACCCAAAAGGATTTAAGACAAAGACCTGGGAGCTACCAAAAAAGTCAACGCCAGGGCCGGGCAGACGAACCACAGTTCATCTGTGACAGAATACGATGCGTCTGTTTAAAAAACAGGTTTTTCAGCTATGAAACACATTTCCCAATCATGAAGGAAATCAGAATATAAAATTTATGGTAGGTATGAATTCTGCAATTAACGTCTCATTCTGTAGGTGTGGTAAGTAGGAGAGGGCTTTTATTCTCAGCTGATACAGGCTCAGGTATTCAGGGTGAGCTGTCCTGAGGTCTTAGTTTCAAGTGGTCCATTAAATAATAAATGTATGTGTGCACTGTTTATGGACAAGAAGTGAAAACAGTTGTCCTCAAAGGTGACCAGCCGGCAAGTCTAGTTTCAGGTGGAGGGAACAGGGGTGTTAATTGTAGGCTCTCAACGGTTGTACAAGTCTGAAAACTGTCAAAATACAAAGGGTATCGGGAAAACACACTTTTGAAGGCTATCTGATCCTGGGAAATTATACTGAGTGGAATGAAAAGATAAGAAGCATGTGCACTACAGGTCAACACGGCGAGATATCCACACCTGGGGGTGTAGAATGTGGAGACCTCGTGGGAAGGACTTTGCCACGAGGCAGCCCTGGAGAGGTCGAGGGAAGCGGGTGGGCGGGCAGGAGCTGAGGTGTCATGGGAGTGATGCGGGGGACTCTCCAGGGAAGCAGCCCTCCCTGCAGCAGGCACCCCATCCTCAAGGTCCACCCCTCCTCCCATCCCGGGAGATGTAATCTCAGCTCCAGGCTGAGCTGCCAGTCTGTTATTCTACACAATGCGGGAGACGCTCCAGAGGCAGGTGTGCGTCATCCTCCATCAGTGCTCACCGGGAGGGAGGGGTCGGCTTCAGGGCACAGTGAAGAACTGGCCCCGACTGGGATCCCAGCTCCTTCACTGACCTGGACCTCGTGCAGAGGGGACCCCTGCTGGGGGTACTACTGAATTAGTAAGTTAGGAGCTCAGAGCTAGGCGGGAGATGCAGGGAGTGCTGATGGGCACTGCACTGTTTGCCCTGGTGGACACGCAAAGTGGAGGTGGCACGTGACTCCCTGATGCCTGTCATACGGCCACACACACACCTTACAGAACTGGGAGGGAGGGAAGGAGGTGATCCTGTGTTAGGGACGAGGCCACGGAGGCCCCAGGTCAGTGAGTCACTTGCCCAGAAGGTAGCAGAGGCTGGATAGAAGCTGGGTCTTCCCCTCAGCCCTGGGTGAGGCCAGGAGTTACCTCTCAACATCCTCCTCCCTCCATCTTTCGACCAATCACGGCACCAAGTCCCAAGTGTGCTGCAGATCACACTGACACACACAAGGGGACTGTGACGGGTGGGGGCCCCCCGATGTGCACTGGGCCCCTCCAACCGCAAACCTACCCAGAGGTCAGGGCAGGCGCTGCTGCTCCCATTATTTTGGGTCCCTGAGAACACCTAGCATTGCACAAAGTAAGTGCTCATTAAATACGTAAGAGCTCAAAATACACACACGCACCTCCCTTCTGTTGGCCACACAGACACACAGCATCCATTTGAGCCAAGAGCCTCTAAAATTCCACAACCAACAAGGAGCTGCCTGGTTAATGTCACTGACGAGCGCCCCTCCCTCCCAGGAAAGGTCCAGCATCTCACGTACACGTGAATCGCAGACAGCCGCTGGTTTCTAACCATAAAAGCTTCACAATGGAGGTAACTGTTGGCGAACAATAACCAATGTACCCTGGCTGATGTTAACAGTGGCCAAGGGAAGCCCTTGGGTGAGAAGCAACATGTGCAGAGCTGGGAGACGGGGCACCATCCTTCGTACGGTGTGACACTGCCAGCATCCCTCCTTGGTCCCACCGGGGCAGCCACAAGACCAGACTCCCTTCCGAAGAGGAGGCTCCTGAGAGAACCCCCCTAGAAGCGAGGCGAGAGGGTAGCACTCAGCATCGCTACCTCTCACTGAGCCTCCACCCCACCCCAAATCCTGCCCTCTGAGAGCAGACTGCCCTGGGCCTGCCCCCTTTTTCTCAGGTGCTCCTGTGACCTTGGTCTGCTGGGAACCACCACTTCTCAGCAGCACTTTCTCCTCATTTCGGCTGGAACCACCCTGAAAGCACTTCCGGCTTCAAATGCCCCTCTGTCACTCACGGCGACTCTGGGCACGTAAATGGCGGCTTCGTCACCTGTAAAACGGGTCTCCACTCTTTACCCTTCAGGCCACTGGAAAGATCCCAGGAGGTGATATGTCTCTGCTGGGCTCCAGTTAACCGTTAAGAGTGGCGGAGGGGGAACGGGAGTCTTACTTTGTATGGTTTTCCCCTGCGGCTCCACAGTGTAAGTGTGAGAGAGACTTACTACTTAAATCTATGTACACAGTTTTTTCTCTGGTAACGATGGATATCCAAGCAGCCTGACGTGCTGACCAGGAGTCACGGCCTGGAAGTGAGACCCTGGCTCAGAAGTCACGGAGCGGCTGGGCCCCTCCTGGGCTAATAATTTAAACCTGCTTCCCCACGTCCTACCTACCCTGTACTGAAGAGTAAGCCGATGACCCCTTTGTCGCCGGCTCCGTTCCAGCCACTCAGGTTCAGGGAGAGGCAGATCGAGACTTCGCCTCCATTGTTTACGGTTCCAGGGAACCTCAGGGTCTGTAAGTCCCTCAGGAGCTGAGGCTCTGTCCTTATACCTCCTGGTCTGCCCTGCCTTGCCCTGTCCGGGGCCTGGCCCGTGGAAACATGCATAAATGACACCAGTGGCGAGGCCCTGGGCAGGCTGCACACCACGTGTCTGTGCTTCAACTTCTTCATCTATAACGTGAGGACCGTTAGAGCCGTTTCCAGTGTTTAGCACAGTGTCTGCAGACAGAAGCACCGGCAGGGCTGGTAAAGTGCGTTAATCTATGTTGAATGGCGGAGGGGTGGGCGTGGAGGTCCAAGACTCAGCTCTGGTCTTGCTTCCTATTTCAAGGGCCTCTCCCGTGGGGTCTCCTGCACGGCGGGGCGTCCTCTGTGACTCGCTCTTGCAGCATCCACACCCTCCTTGCACAGCACCCACCGCAATGGCAGCTCCACAATTAATGGTGTAATTAGCTGGCAGGTCGGAGGTGGGGTCTCTCATTCCGGGGCTCAGCAAGATGCCGGCACGGCACGCAGCAGGTGCTCAGTAAATACTGCCCCACCCCCCACCCCGGGGCTGGCTCAGAATAACCCGACACTCAGCTCAGCCAAAGGACGGCTCCCTGGTTACAGACAGTTCCTGCGAACACAGCCTTCCAGGCCCAGCAAAACTGGCTCCCCAGGTCCCGCAGCCTCCCGCTCTCCCTGCTCAAGGAGTTTTCTTACCTGCTGCCTTCAGAGGTAGACAGTTAGTCAGAGATACTGGTCTGGGGAGGTGGATTAGATAGAATATCCCTTCCCAGAGAACAGACACTCTGGGGGTGTTCCTTCTACATCCGAGGCGCCCTGATTCTCAGCAGTTCTGTGTAAAGGCCTGAATGCCCATGAGAAAATAAACATGTGCTTGGGTTGCCTGAGCAGACATTCTTCATGTGAGTTGTGGCTAAGGCAACATTCCGGTCTGTGGTTCCTGGGCTCAGGAAATGTCTGATGGGGGACTTCCCTGGTGGCGCAGTGGCTAAGACTCCACACTCCCAATGGTCAGGGCACTAGATCCCACATGTGTGCGGCAACTAACAGTTGGCATGCCACAACTAAGGAGCCCTCAAGCCACAACTGAGGAGCCCGCCTGCTGCAACTAATGAGCCCCACTGCTGCAACTAAGACCTGGCGCAACTGAATAAATAAATATTAAAAAAAAAGAAAAGAAAATTCTGATGAATGAATGAATGAATGAATGAGTGACTGACGACACAGGTGTCCTTGGCAAAGGGGCAGGGCCTCCAGTGGGGTCTGCCCCATTCCTGCTCTGGCCACACAGCCAGCCCCCTTGGAGGCATGGGGGGCCCGGAGGATGTGGGGCGCCGAGCCCAGTCCCCAATACTGACTCGGTGCCCTAGACCACGTGCATGCGAGGACAACAGGGCGTAGCTGGGAAGCCGCTTCCTGGGGCTTCACTCTCTCACCAGTAAAAGTAAAGAGGGTCGATACGCATCGGGAACCACAAAATAGTCAACTCCTGACTCCACAATGCCATTTCTCAGACTCTGTTTTGGGAATCAACCTGCCTAAGAATACATGTTATGCACTGACAGAGTTTATAAATTTCTCATTGGAGGACAATGAAAATAACTTCAGCTCCAACCGTAGGGGCCTGGGCAAGGAACCAGGGCTGCTGCTGAAAGGCTGTGATATCACAGCATATTTTGTTGTTATGTGAAGTGAAAACATTTCTATAAATTAAACAGACCGCCTGAGAAAAGCTGGAAAGAAAACCACAAAAAAAGTGACCAGTAGCTGTCTTGTGGGTAGGGCTAGGGTTTTAAAAACTGTTGGATTTGTTGCCCTCTCTGCATGTTCGGAAGACTCTAACTTAGCAGTTCTGAATGACCACCAGCTCTCAGGGGGCCCAGCTCCTCTGCTGGTGAGTCTGGACCCACGACTCCCCGCCTCCACTCTCAGTTCCTCATTGATAATCACAGGAGAAGCACAACACCTTCGCATCAAGTAATACGTATCGGTCAGCACTCGCCACCAATGAACACTCACTGTTACTTTAGAGCCGGACAAACGTAACGAACTTCAATCATAAAACTAAAAGGATGTGGAGGATGAGGGGACAGGGCTTCTTTCTGGGGTGACGGAAGTGTTCTGGAACCGGATAGTGGTGACGGCTGCACAACCTTGGGAATATCAAAGACCACGGAACTGCTGTACATTTTAAAATGACGCACTCTCTGGTACGTGAATTCTATCTCGATTTAAAAGATGGAAGGAAGATAAAATCATAAAAGGATGGTGACTGGGGCAAGTTCCTGTTCGAACAAGGACTGAAGATGTTTTGAAAGCACCTCCCTCGAGGCAGGAGTCCCAGAGAACATGCCCCCTGCCTTCCTGGTTGCTTTAGCTCCTGGCTGGGGAGGCACCGCCCCCTTTCAGCTCTGGGGCCTTTCCTGGGAAAAAGTCTCGAGAGCAGAAAGGGAGGGGATCAGCCAGAACACAGGACAGGAGGAAGCTCTGCCACCAGCAGGTGGGGACAGAAACAAGGGGAGGGGGGCGACTGCCGGCCCCAGTCCAGCCAAGCCCCTGGGGAGAGAAGCACTTACCCAGGAAGCCCTCCTCATCGACAATGATGGTATAATCCTCCGGGGTCTCGGTCAGACTGAAGAACTTGCACCTGGGTGGACGGACAGACAGACACGGGGTATTGTAAGTCCCAGCAGACCCTGTGGCAGCCGCCCGCCTCAGCCCCCGCCCCCTCTCCCAACGCCGTGACCCGGTTTACCCAGAGCTCTGCCCCAGCCTGCTTGGGGGCTACGTATTTCTCCCTCCACTGCCTCAGTTTTGACTCAGGAGGACTCAGAGAGGCCTAGGGACGCTGATGGTTTCCTCTGCACCCCCCGATCTTTGAGGACCCCTGAGCCGGCCAGCCTCCAGGGTCCCCTACAGGCCCAAGGGCAGCTCTGCAGGGCTCATGCAGATGAACTGTGTTTTCCGTGCCCTCCGCTCCCCACACACATTCTGACCTTGAGGCCTCTGTCGCCGTGTCGTGTCCCCGGCCCATGGTCCTGGCCCCTCTCCTCACCAACTCGAGAGCTCCCACAGTCATTTACGGCCTAATTCGCATCACCCAACCGACAGCCCAGCCTTTAGGGTACTTTTTTCCCTTGCAGGAGAGAGGGGCGTGGCTGTCTGTGCCATTGTGTGGCAGGGATCCCTGAACTGCCACATGCTGCCTTTGGTAATACTGCTTAGCCTGGGGTGTAAGTTGCTCATTTCCTCCCCCAAATGGGACCATCAATTTCCCAAGGCCAGGGAGGGTCTGGCAATCACTGGGTCCGTCTGTAACTCATCCCTGCCGGTCTCAGCCCTGAGCACGCTCTTGGCACCTGGCAGACACGCTGGGCTACGTGTCCAGACAGCCCTTGGGCTGGGCTTTGAGGCTGTCTCCAGCTGAGGGGCTTACCACCCCCTCAACGCCCGTCTCCCTGTCCCCCATCCAGCTAGACTGGCCCCCAGAACACCCCAGGCGCAGCTGCAGGGAGAGACGGCACGCACAGGCAGCGGCGGGCAGGGAACTGCCCACGGTCATTGATTTATCTGGTGTCGCTGATCTCAAGTACGGGGCTCAGCTCGGGCTCCATGCCCGCTGTGTAAAACCCATCCATCACAGGAAGCCGTGACAGAAGGAGGCCCAACGAGTAAGCCTGGCAAGGGCCCGAACAGCACTTCTACGAAGATTAAAATGGGAAAGCGATCCTGAAGAGGATGCAGTGTTGCCGGGGATGGGGGTGGCCGGAATGTCCGCGGATCTCTGCCCCCCGGCTCCCCTCTCCTGGCAGCCATCCTGCCACACGGAAGCCTTATCCACAGAAGCCCCGCAGCACCCTTTTCACTTTATTCTTTAGATTTCCACAAGTAGTGAGATCAGCTGGAACCGGTAGGACTGCAAAAGGGTGCAGCCGTTTGGAAGATGGTTTGTCAGGTTTCTATAGAGTGAAACCTACATGCCCACTGGCAACCCTGCTCCTGGGTATTTAGTCAAGGGAAATGAAAACATACAGCCCCACAAAGGCAGGTA
Source organism: Delphinus delphis (assembly GCF_949987515.2). Classification (NCBI taxonomy): domain Eukaryota; kingdom Metazoa; phylum Chordata; class Mammalia; order Artiodactyla; family Delphinidae; genus Delphinus; species Delphinus delphis. The sequence goes on along the minus strand of NC_082697.1, from coordinate 77,769,528 downwards.
GGCAAATGTTTACAGCTTTTATCTGTAATCGCCCCGAACTAGAAACAACCCAAACGTCCTCCCTTCAGCGGGAGAACTGGGTAAACTGTGGCACATCCACACCAGGGAATACTGGTCAGCAACGGAAAGGACTGAATTACTGATTCTTGCAACCATGTGGACGAATCTCAAGGGCATTTTGCTAAGTTACAGCCAGACTCAACAGGAAACGTACTATGTGATGCCGTTTATGTGACATGCTGGAAGAGGCTACACTGTAAGGATGGAGAACAGATTCCTGGTTGCCAGGGGTTGGGTTGGGGCTGACATTTGAGGGCCACCGGGGAACTTCTGGGGTGAAGGAGGTGTTTGGTTCCTGACGGTGGTGGTGACAAGATGATATACATTTGTCACAACCCGAAGGACTGTACCCTAAAAGGGGCGGCTTCTGCTGTATATGTGACTTATACCTCGGTGAACCCGACTTCAAGGAAAACGCTTCGCCGGAGTTGTGAACAAGGTGGCGTTCCCCCGCCACGCCGCCCCCCCCCCCAACACTCTGCTCAACCAGCAGCAACACACTCTTCAATTTCCCTCCAGCTCTTTGGTTTTCAAATTACATCTCTGTCCCTGCCTGTCCCATATCCAATTTGCAACTCCTGCCCGGACAAATGAAATCTATAACTGCTGGGCGACAATGGCAAATTATCACTTAGTGAATGGCAACCACTGGTCTGGCCTAGCTCCTCCTTGGGGACCCCTGTGTGCTAAGAGCGAGCCTCAGAAGCCCGCCCCCACCCCACCCCCACCGCCAATCACCAGATTGCCACAAGCAAAGACTCCCTGGGTGGGGGGAGTGGCCACCCAGTCATCCCAGAGCCTTGAGAAGGCAAACAGATGTGGTACTTGCTCCCTGTGCCCTCTCGGGGGTGAGGGATGCTCCAGAAATAGACCATATAAATGGCCCTGGAGGGCATAAACACCGGCAGAAGGCAACATCGGCCTCTGCTGCCGACGGGGTATGACTACGCTGTTGATGTGACCGTCTCCAGGGGCCGAGTGCCAGCTATTATCTCGGAATGTGCGCCTTGGCGTGGGCAGGCCTCCAGGAGGGCGAGTCAGTCGGAGGGACCTGCAGCTACTGCTCTGGTCACACACTCGGGAGTGGGCCTCCTGCTCTCCTAACTTGACCCCCTCAAGTCCTACACATCTCTGAGCTCACCCCATCTTACCTCCCAAGTCGCTCTGAGATCTGTTTTCCCCTCTCTCCATCACCCCCTCCACGTGAGCGCTTGCCTAGAAGCGTCCCCTTGCCTCACTCCCCCACTCTTGCCTGCCTCCTTGTCTCACGCCCCCAAAGGTGGACAAATACTCTTTCCACTGCCCGGCACCCCCTTCCCTCTTCTTTGGCTGGAGACATGCCACTCATCCTTCAAGACCCAGTTTAAGCGTTTTCTTCGGGGTGAAACCTTTTCTGATTGGCCCCACCACCTCTTCTCTCTCACTTCCTACCACACGGGTGATCCTGTCTGGATGTTAAAGCCACTGTGGACAGCTGGGCTTGGTGGTACATCACACCTCAAAGGGACAGTTCATTTATCTCACAGTGTATGTGTAAGATGCCCTTAGAGTTGGGCTGTGTACAACCTGAACAACTGCACATGATGGTCCTGAGTGCTTTCCACACGCTATTACAAGTAATACTTGTTTCCCCCAGTGGACCATAAACTCTCACAGGCAAGGACGGTGGGTTCTCTGTACACACACCTTGTACCTGACACTGGCTGGACAGAGAAACAACACTCAAAGTCTGATGAGCAAAAGAGTGAACTGTGGCCACATGCCTACCCCCAAAGCCAGAGGAGCCCCAATCAGAGCAAACACTGCTTGCCCCTGTGTGGCACTGCCTTGACTTGCCCCCTCTCCGGGAGGCGCTCAAGTCTCCAGTCCCAACTTCACGCTCTCGAATGAGCCGTGGCTAGATCAACACCCCAGATGCCGGGCCCCAGTGTTCGTGGCCTCTCTGTACTTTGTCTACAAGGAGCTGGAGAGAGGACCGAAACCCAGCAATTACCCAGCCTGCTGCTGAGTGCTGTTGGGAAACCCGGGGAGGAGGAGAAGTGTTTGCCCTCTAGACGCCCGCATGGTGCTTAGAAACAGGATGAAACAACAGGGTTAGAGAAAGCAGTCTGGGAGTGCGGGAAGAGGACCAAGAGCCTGGGGTCAAGAGACCTGGGTTCCAGTCCCAACCTGGCACCTGGGGGTGGTGAACCCTGGGCTGCTTCATTCCTCTGTACAATGAGCGACAGGTTCAAGGTGGACTAGTTTCCATCCAGCTCCGGTTTGGGCAGGGAGGGCACAGGCCACATGGAACCCCGTCAGCGCCATAGCGAGGTGGACCTCAAGGGGCCTGGCTGACAAGGCACGGAGAGATGATCCCAGAACCATTGAGTCTGTTTGGAAAATGCTTTTCAAGGGCAGGCAAAAATCCCAACTAGCTCTGATCAGAACCCAAGACAGATCTGCTGCCCAGGCAGCTGGGCAGGTGGTACATCACAACTCTGGTGGGGAGGGCTCATTCATTGCACAGTCTGTGTAAAGAGTGGCCTTAGAGTTGGGCAGTGCACAACCTGTGCAACTGTGTGTGATGGCTGACCAGCAGGTCCTGCTGGCGCAATCAGATAGACAGGATACAAAACTCTAGAGTCCTGGACAATGAAGTAGGGAGACTGGGGAACAGCAGCTCTGGGAGAGCCCCAGTTCACTGTGGTTCAGGACATACCCCAAGAGTCATGCAAGTCCGACTTCCCTGGTGGCGCAGTGGTTGAGAGTCTGCCTGCCAATGCAGGCGACATGGGTTCGATCCCTGGTCCGGGAGGATCCCACATGCTGTGGAGCAACTAAGCCTGTGCGCCACAACTACTGAGCCTGCGCTCTGGAGCCTCAGCATAAATAAAATAAAATAAAATAAAATAAAATAAATAAATAAATAAATAAAAGAATCATCCAAGTCCCCTGTCCAGGGGGCGCCAATGCATCCTTGGGCCCTGTGCACAGAGTACGGGTGCTGGATAGTACTGGAGGCCATACCAGAAAGTCTGCGCCTGTTCAGATCCTCACGGCCCACACATGCCCAGAGGAAAGCGAGGGGACTTTACACTGAAATCCCTTCAGCCTGGGGGAAGATTCCAGCCACCATCTTTAAACCTCTATGGCTGTTGTGGACCATGGGATGGAAGTAATGCTGCTGCTTATGGCTGTGTGACCTTAGGCAAGTTACTTAACCTCTCTGTGCCTCGGTTTTCTCATGTGTACAATGAGATGAAAATATTTAATATCTCCTTCATAGGGTTGTGGTTGAAGAATAAATGCCCAGCATGACTACGGTAAGCACTCAATATGTTGGCTATTTTTCCTTCTTGGAGGACAGAGGCAGCTGAAGTGGAGGACCATGGGGAGGCCGGCTTGCATTCCCAGTAAGAAAAGCTCTAAAGCCAAACGGGCTACAGAGACCAACGGGCTGTCTTGGGAGGTGGTGAGACGTCAGTTGTCTGAGGGGCTGAGCCCCAGGCAGGTGGGCTGCAGCGGTGATGCTGCCTCAATGGAGAGGATAGATGAAGCCACCTCCAAGGTTCTGTGGAGCGCTGGTCTCTGATTCCTTGAAACACTGGTTCTTACACATTGACGCCAAGCAACAAGCTTTGGCTGAAGAGTCTCCATGCATCTTCCCAGGAGCCCAGCTCCCACCAGGTAGCCAGTGACGAGATGATGGTTTATGATGGAAGACATTGACTCAGCCTGAAATTCCCAGTGCATCTGTTGGAGCCAAACCTGCTCCCTGGTCTCAGCTCCCCGACATGCCACGCTGGGACCTCAGGAATCTTCACAGGTACTTGACACGTCTGAGCACAGGGACTGTCCAGATCAGGGGAGCCAGGGAGGTGTCCTGACACATCACCATCGGGTGGGAGCTCCTATCTGCATCTGTCTCGCCTTCTCCACTCACCTGCTGGCTGGGTGATGGTCCCGCAAGGCTGTCCTGTGCTCCCTTCCTTGTTTCCCAGACACCACAAGGACCCCTTTACATAGTCAGGGCTCAGCAGAAGTTGGCTTTATGTGGAGTCTCTTTGTGCAGAAGACCGGGGTCTCTGGGAGGTGGGAGCTAGCTTTGTGGGCCGGACCCCATCTGGGACTGGCCCTGTTTTCTGTGGGGTCACAATGTGCCCTGTGTCAGCCAGACCCTGCTGAGGTCCCCTGTTGCCTGGCCACAGAACAAGTGCAGCCCTTTGCAATTAGAGCCTGGTCAGCTGGGCTATGAAATGAGCTCAGAGCCTTCACACACACCTGACAGGCCTTGCAGACAGGACTGAGAACAGGTTTCCAGCATGTTCCAGTTGCTATTTGCAACCCGTTATTCCTTTGTTCCAGCAGGGCCCCTGAATGCCCATTCTGAATTTCAGCACCTGGAAACCCACGCGTATTTCTCACCGAGCGCAGCCTGCTCGGTCTACAACGAGGGAGGTTCAGCCACATCTTCCTCTGCAGCGTGTCACAGTGAGGAGATGGAAGGGCCAGGGTTTGACCCACTTTTGGGGACCACCCGCCCCTGCCTCTGTCAGCCCCGCCGATGCGTTCCTGCAGCACAGCACAGGAGCCTTGAACAATATACAGCGAGTGGCAGACGCGCTCTGGGGCGAGCGTGGTGGCCTCCCGCCTTCCTGGGCTCTTCTTCTTCCCCAAGGACAACCAGGAGGAGGGTGTGCGTCAGGCTTTCTTCTCTTAGCCAGCCGTGGCTTTTTCAGCTGGGTCTTCCCCTGGATCTTCAATAGGTCTTTCGTGTTACCTACATTTCATTTCTACTATCTTTTAACAACTGGAAGCTGCCATTTCAAGTTTTAGTTAGGAAAAAAAAACCTGCGTCACGTTCTGTGATTTGAAGGGCAACCCCGAAGAATGTCTTTTTTCTGTTAAGATGGAAAAAAATCTGCTGATGTCTTGGGTGGCCAGGAGAATTGGACAGCGTGGGCAACAGTGTTTGCAAATTCTAGGGTGGCACGCACAGACGGGACTGTAAAAAGGGGCTGGGTAGGGCAAAAGGAATCGCTAAGGTCTGGATAAAGCCCCTGTGACCCAGGCGAAAGCGGCTGGATCACTCGGTCATCACAAATCGTTAAGTGCCTTTAATGTACAAAGGCGCTGCTTCAGGTGCCGGAGACACACCTTAAATAACTGGACAGTTAGAACTTCCATGGGGGCTGGATAAATAAAGTAGTGAGTCAGACGGTGGTGTGGCTGCAGAGCCACTAAAAAAGGCGGATCTGCGATCTAAGGCAGAGCAGGGAGTGGCTGCCAGGGGTTGCGCGGTAGGGGAACGGGGAGCAACTGGTAAAAGGGTGCAGACTTTCAGTCTGAGATGATGCAAAGTTCTGGAAGTGGATGGTGATGGTGGTGAAGGGTGCAGAACAATGGGAATGTGAGCATTTAACACCACTGAGATATACACTTAGAAATGGTTCAAACGGTGTACTTGGTGTTATGTACATGTGTCCACACACACACAAAAAAGAGCAGGAAAGCTCCCTGTGAGACCTGTAGAAGCTGGAAGAGCGGGCGTGTTGCTGTCCCAAAGCCCTGAGGTGGGTACATGCTGGGTACATGCTGGGAGTGGGCCACCAGAGTGGCCACGTGGTGGGGGAGGGGGAATGACAGGTGGTGACGTCAGACGTCATGGGGGAGGGATGATGCCTGTGGCCCCTGTAAGGACTGGGTGGGGCCGAGAGACCAGTGACGAGGCTAGTCGTCGTCTCCAAGGAGGCTGGTGAGAGCTAATGGTGACTTGGGCCAGGCCGGCAGTGGTGGGCATGCCTCCATTTACGGCCAGGAAATAATAGTCAACAAATCGGGGCTGGTGAGGTCACTGAGAAACACAAGGCCAAGGCAGGGAACCGTTGCCTTCTGTGGCACGTTCTCATCAGCGGCACCAGGAGAGAGGTCAGTGGGCAGAAGGGGTGCCTTGCACTGGCAGAATTTACTCGCCTCTGAATCTGGCCCGGACCCAGGGCTTTGGTCCTTTCCTCCATGGAGACCTGTGCCTGGTGAGGGACTGTGGTGCTCCCTGGCCCTGCTCCGAAGGCCCAAGCACAAGCCCCAGAGAACTTCAGGACGGCTCTTCCTTCAGGATGGTCATCCTGGAGGAAGACAGGTGGCATCAAGAGGGTCGTGCCAGGGTAGGAACACCGTCTGTGGAAGGGCAGCGTCCTGCTGCGTGAACACATTCCCAAGTGCAGGGCGTATACGAGGTGCTGGCTGGTGGTTCCCTTTCTTCCTTGGGAGGGACTGAGATGGAAAAAGGCCCAAGTGGGCGTCCTGGTTTTTGCCACCTATCCAAGATGAGGCTGGAACAACTCACTGGTCCTCAAATCACGCCAGGTTCCTTATCTGTGAGAGAGGTTTGAAGATACCTGTCCTGCAGGGTCATTTAGGATTTAAGGAGGTGTGGAACAAACGTGCAAGTGCTCAAGACCCTGCCTCAGCACGTGTGGCCACTGGATGAAGTGCGCTGGCCCAGGGACTGAGTGGATGTCCAAGGCAGCATTCCTGTCCAGGCAGTGCTTGGTCTTGCAGTGGGCTCTGGGTCTCTGCCTGACTTCGGATCTCCCCATTCCTCATGGCCTCCACCCCAACCCTTACCAGCAGCACAGTCAAGTCTCGCGCAGCGGCCCACGAACCCAGCCCAGGTCCCCCGGGCGGGCCAAAGCCCCCTGTCCCAGCGCACGCTCACCCTCACCTGCCCATCACCTCCCCAGCGAATGATCACATCCACTGAGGTGCTGAGATGCTTCCCTTCCTGGTCTATCTCTGCTGGTGAGACACCTGCTCCTGGGAGACAGCTGAGTCTATCTCATCCAGATCCCCCATGCCTTGAACAGGAAAGAGGGTCTGTGCGTCATCTGTGTTAACTGAATGAACATGGAGTGTAATTAATGATTGCCGTTTCATAGACGGGAACACTGACGCTCAGTTAGGTTAAGGCAGTTATGACCTTGGGACCACTGTGCTGTGTGGTCTCTAAGGTGGGGGGCAGCCCGGGCGCAGGTGTGGCCTGTGGTATATTCCCTATGACTCAGCTCTTCCCCTGGAAGCTATCCACTGTCTTAAACATGGGTAACCGGAGACACAGACGAGAGAATTGGTAACAGCCCGTCCTTGGTAACAAACACCTGGCTGCAACCCAGATTCCCATCACTGGATGAGGAGGAAAATGATGACAGAAGAATATTACCCAACAGTCAAAATGAACACTCCACAGGGACTTGCAAAACTCCGAATGAGTCTCAGCAATATAACAGCAGATGGAAAAATAAGTCCCCAACTGTTATGTCCAGCATGGTATTCTTTTTACAGTTAAAAGCAGCTATGACGAAACAACAACAACAACGACGACAACAAAACCCAACACCTTTAAGACTCCACGGAGTTGCAATGTTACTACATAGAAAGGAAGCCAGGGAATAGAACACATTACCTGGGGTTTGGGGACGGGCGGGGAAGACCTCTGGTTACATGGAGGGTATCGTCTCCATCCTACTTTTGCTCTGGCTTCGCATGTGCTGATTACACTACTGACATTAGCTAGTTAGTTAAATGCATAAAGGTGAGCCGTGCAAAGACACACGATGGGTGAGGGTTACGAACCTGAGCTGAGGTCACCGGTGCAAGGATGAGGGGCTGCAGGTGATTGGGACTGGGGTCTGGCAGAAGGGACACAGCCACAGAACAGGAGGCAGGGTAGGCTGCTAGGCTGTAAAAAGGTGCAGGAAACGCTGCAGTTCAAGGGCTACCCAGAGGAGGTGGCCTGAGAAGGGTCCAGGAGCCAGAGTCAGCCTAGAGTCCTAGATGAACGGACAGGACTGGTCCCAGGGCGACAACTCACTCCCATTTGGGTCACTGTATTTGGTCTTGGCTGGTCAGTGATTTGGGGGCTCACTTGGGCTCAAGAGATGTATATTCGATCCCCAACTTGGTCCCCACAGTCCAGTCTCTATTTAATAGTCTGATGGTGCTGTGTGTAAAGGGCTAATGCTCTGGGTCTCCGTTACAGCACCAGCCCCGATGGTCTTATTTTTTTCGTTTAAAAACTTAAAAATAATTTAAATTTTATATTGGAGTATAGTTGATTTACAACGTTGTGTTAGTTTCAGGTGTACAACAAAGTGATTCAATGATACATCTATATATGTATATATTCTTTTTTTTTTACATCTTCCATTATAGGTTATTACAAGATATGGAGTATAGTTCTCTGTGCTCTACAGCAGATCCTTGTTGGTTTTATATATATAAGTGTGTATATGTTAATTGCACACTCCTAATTGATCCCTCCCCATCACCTTTCCCCTTTGGTAAGCCCTGGTGGCCTTAGACATTTATGCAGCCCCTGAGCCTGTGTCCTCTCTCATAAACAGGGGGATAACCCCACCGATCACGGGGCCAGGGTTCGAGGTCGGCATCCCTCTGTAGATAAAAGCACGAACGGCTGATCCAGCAGCACTGGTTTCTTTCTCTCCTTTCAGTTCGGATAATGGCCCTCATGTTCCCCTGGTTTTCTCTGGAACTGGAAGCTTATTCAACCTCCCCTGTTCCTCATACTGCAGCTGAGGAGACACACACAGACACACACACAGACACACACAGACACACACACACAGAGACACACACACACACACACACACACACACACACACACACACACACACACACACACACACACACACACACACCCCCTCCAAGGATGTTCGGTCAGCAGGCTGAAAACAATAATCAAAAGACCCGACCCTAAAGCAATCTGTGCTCCTCGTCCCCCCAGCCCCGCCCCACCAAGCTCCTGACACTATTAATTGGGAACCAACGGTCCCCAGAAGATTCGCCATTATAAGACTTTGGACCCACACTGAGGTACTGCCTGGATGGAGCTGCCATCCTGTTGCCTGGCAACTCTGAGATGCCTCAGCTCCCAGGTCACTCTGCGCCTCTCTCACCTCCTGTGGCCCCTCCAATTCTGTACCGTCTGCTGCTGGCTCGGGGGCAGGGTGTCCTGGGTGGGCCCCTTGGCCGACCCCATCCTTAGATGGCCCCCCATCAGCACTGACCTCCAGCTTGGAAATCCCCCAGGGCCTGGATCTTGTCCCTCCACCCCTCTCGGGAGCAGCTCAACCCTCCGTCTCCCTCGTCTCCCCATGCCCACGCTCTGCACTCCAACCTGCATTTCCAAGTTCCTAAGACTTAGGCCGCCCTCTCAAAACATCTCTGCCTTTCCATCCATCTCATCCCCTTTCTCTGGCCTCAGAAAAACGGTACCACTGTGGCAACCTATCTTTAAGCCTCTGTTCCCACTGGCGCCTCTTCCTCAGGAATCTCATACTTGGCTTCCTTGTCTTGGTGACAAACAGGCTCAAGTTTCCTCCGTCCTAAAAAAAGGCTCCCTCGTGCCCGTCACCTTCTTCCCTCCGCCACCACCAGTCCTCCAGCCACTGCTGCTGGCCTGACTCAACCCTCCAATGGATCCTCCTCAGCTCACCAGTGACCTCCACCAGCCAAAGCTGATGGCCTCTTCCCTCACACCCTCCTGTCCTTGGACCTTTCGGCTGGACCTTACGTGGTGGGCCAAGGCCTCAGCCTGGACACTTATACCGACCACAGCAGGGTCTTCCAGTATCGACACTCTCCTTTTGCTTCCTGCAGTGTCTTCTCTTCCAAGCCTCCCCAGTGCTCTTCTCTCATTACACCCTCTCTGCCAATTCTCTCCCTCCCAGGGTCCCAGCCCCTGTGTCCCAGGCTTTCTCCCCAAGCCTCAGACTCGCACTTCTCTGCCTATGCCGGCTGGACTGGTCTCAGACTCATGTCTCACATCTGCCCACTAAGACAGGAAGTGTTGATGCCCATTTCACAGATAAGGAAACTGAAGACAGTGACCCGCCAGACAACCAAGGCTGCTGCGCGTGCCCTCATCCTGATGGGACAAAACGGAATCACACACCAGTCGACTCTCAAAACCCACTGCTGTTCCCCTTGGGCGTGGTCGACAGCCGACCACCAGGGCAGAGCCAGGGCCTGGGGCTGCCCTGACCCTGGGGCCGAAGGCTGAGTCATCTCAGAGTACAGTTCTCATTTTCAATGGCTGTGGCTGCCTGTTATGGGCAGCCTGGCTGACACTCGATCTGTTTACTCTCGGATTCCGAACCCAGCAGAGCGAGGCCCTCACAGGGGCCTCTCCTGGGCATCCTGGGCAAGGAGCCCGGGCCGCTCAGAGCCCTGTGGACCTTAAGCCAGGAGGGGGAGGGGGAGACAGAGGGGGGAGAGGAGGAGGGCCCTTTCCAGGTAAACTCGTCCAGCAGATCCACGCTGAGATTTCAGATTTACAAACCAGATAAATTAGCAGAGGGAAGAGATTTGCGAGGGTTGGTTTAATTGGTGGAATCATTTACCACAAGTTCCCCATTAAAACTGCAATGGGCGGGGGGAGGGATCTTCCTGGAATCACTCAGACAGGAAGATGGAGCACAGGTACAGAATCAGGCTGGGAAGGCCACTGTGTGCTGCCTCCTTCGGTAAGGGGATCCCGGAGACCGAGCCTCCATTTGCATACCTCTGGGGAGGGGGAGCTCACTCCTTTGCGCAGCAATTCATTCCATCCTGGGGTAGCTTATTTCTAGAAACCTCTATCAAGGTGGCCTCTTTAATAACCGATACCCAGCTAGTCTTAATTCTGTCCTTCAGAGACGCAGGGATGTTTGCTCCAGCTGGGAAAATGGCAGGAAAGGAGCCCAGTAGGATCATCACCTCTTCGCACAGTGAGAACAGGGCTTACGGGCTAAAACGCTGCATAAACCTCAGCTGTTTGCTGAAAGCACTGGTTCTCAACCTTGGCTACACATTGCACTCACCTGGTGAACCCTGAAAAGTACCGAGGGGGCCTGCTGAGGGTGGGTGCACAGCTGAAGTTGGAAAACCAGAGTGGCCGGGGGCCAGCCTCCCTTGCCGGATGCCTGGGCCTTCCTGGCCGGGAGAGGTCGCTGGCAAGCTGCCTAACCAGGGGCTTGAGCGTGGCACATCCGCCACCAAGTGCTGGGGGGGGGGGGACCACCCTGGGCGGGGGCCTAGCTGCAAGGCAGTGTCCCTTTAAGGAGCCCCTGCTTGCTGCTCCTGGGGCTGCCTCATACCCGGCTCTGCTATCTCTATGCCTGCAGACCCCCCCGGCCGCTGTGGGCCTGGCACTTCTGGGCTCTCCGAGACAAGACTGAGAACACCTGTTACACCCCATGGAGCACACTGCTCCCTAAACCAGAAGCACCACTGCTCCCTGAATGTCAGGACCCAGGGCCGGGGGTTTAAGCTGGTTCCAATAGTACCCGTTCACCGCAATGCCAGCAGGGAGGTGATGGACGGGAACGACCTGTTGGTTTGCCTGGACTGTCCCAGTTTGGGCACCAACAATGCTTCGAAAATGGGTAGAATCACACAGAGGCGACAGAAGACAGGTGACAGGGCAGGAGAGGGGAGTGGTGACCAGAAGGGGGTAGTGGGGAGACTTCCAGGATCCTGGGAACGTTCTCTATGGGTTTTTCCTGGGAGCTGGTTCCCCAGGTGTGGTCAGTCTGTGGGAATTCACAGAGCCACACGCATAAGATCTGTGCCCGCCCCATGTGGCTGCTACTTCACTACCAGAGAAGAAAAATCCCAGAGGGCAGGCTGGGTGGAGGCCAAAGGTTCAAGTTCTTGCCTTTCTACATGGCTCACATGCCAGGGTGTACCTCTAGGGTCCTCAGAACAAAGGTTTGAGGGGGCAGAGGCAGTGAGGGGGTGACCTGAAGATGGATGGGGAAAAGGACTCTAAGACATCCCTTTTGGGACTTCCCTGGAGGTCCAGTGGTTAAGACTCCACGCTTCCACTGCAGGGGACACAGGTTCGATCCCTGATCAGGGAACTAAGATCCCGCATGCCACGTGGTGTTGCCAAAAAAAAAAAAAAAGTCCCCTTGGTGACACCCCCCCCTCACTGGGCCAGGGCTGAGCAGCTCCTCAATGGCACTCATCGCTTTAGGCGACAAATGTTTCTAATGAGGTCAACCTGGGCCTGGAGCACAGTTTCGTACAGGTAATTTTTTTTTTTTTTTTTTTTTTTTACTCAAAGCCTTTCTCTGAACTATGGCATAATTTACCATAATGAAATGTGCAGATTTTAGGTGTACCGTCAGACGAATTCTGACAATTGTATACTCCCATTTAGCCACCACCCCAATCGAGAGGGAAAAACTGGGACATCGGGAATGACATCCACCCTACTATATATAAAATAGATAATAAGGGCCTACTGTATAGTACAGGAAACGCTACTCAATACTCAGTAATGGCCTATATGGGAAAAGAATCTAAAAAAAAAAAAGAGTGGATATATGTATAACTGATTCACTTTGCTGTACACCTGAAACTAACACGACACTGTAAATCAACTATACTCCAATTAAAAAAAAAAGATATGGAACATTCCCATCACTGCAGAAAGCCTTCTGTCCCTTGCCTGTGGGTCCCTAAGACCACCCAGAGGCAACCCCTGTGCCAGTTTCTATCATCACAGATCATTTGCCGGCTTGTGTGCCTCACAGCCGTGAGGTCATACGGTGTGTACTATCTTGTGTCTGGCCTCTTTTGTTCAGTGTATTGTTTTTGAGATTCATCTGTTTTACTTTACGTCGTTTTGTAGCCACTTTTATTGCTGAATATATGTGTACGTTTATATATATTTATAATGTATTATAATATAGTTTAACTTATCCCTTCTCTTGTTGATGACATTTGGTTGTTTCCAGTTTTTGGCTATTATGAATAAAGCTGCTATAAACATCCTATTAAAAAAAAAAAAGATTTCCTGGCTGGCTTCCTCTGCCCCAAATTCCCGTAATTCCACAAAAGCAGCTCAGGTTTGCCCCCAAGAACTCCCACCCAAGCGCGCCTGAGTCCCACCCTCTCCACGGGGTGGGTCCTAGAGCACCAGCAGTCAAGCATCTGCTGAGATGGGGAAGGACCCCGCTGACATGGGGCCAGGCAAAAACAAGCACACCAAGCATTACCATAGTTTGACTGCGGGAAGGGCTGTGGAACAAGGAAGCGTCTTATTTATTTATTTAAAAAGAAAAAAAAATTTTTTTTAACTTTTTGGCCGCACCCCGAGGCATGTGGGATCTTAGTTCCCCAACCAGGGATCGAACCTGCGCCCCCTGCATTGGAAGCTCTGAGTCTTAACCACTGGACTGCCGGGGAAGTCCCCAAGGAGGGTTTGTTTTTTGTTTGTTTGTTTTTTTTTTTTTTTTAAAAACAGAGCAGCTGTGAGGGTTTCCTTTGGATGGGGTGTCTGGGAAGGGCTCAGAGAGGATGAGATCCAGGCAGGGGAAGCAGCAGACGCAGCGGACCCCAGAAGGAAAGACCCCTAACTCGCGGAAGAGAAATATTCTACGGCGCTCTGGTCCAATTGTGTACAGCCAGGGAAACATGGAATATCATCTATACTTTGTAATACATCGTTGAGTGGAAAAAGGCAAGCCCCAGAAAATACAGTCAGATGCCCTTGTCACGTGTATACACAGGACAAAACTGTTTGTAAAAGTCAAGGGAAAGATAAGTGTGGGTGGACAGCAGTTACCATCATGTCATGGTCGCAGTGGGGGGTATTCTTATTCAAACAATAAACAAACGTAACTTGAAAGCTAGGATCGATAAGTATGTCACAGAACAAGGATCATGAGTAATTGCGTTCTGTGCACCTGAGGTCCATTAAAAAAAAGGAAAAAGAAGGCTTTGAAATGTTTGAGGGTCTGTGTCTTAAGCAGCTCACTTTGGCTGCATGGAGAGCAGTTCCCACATCTCACTGGCAATCTCGCTGTTCTATCTCTGCACCTGCCTCTCTGTATCTGCTTGAGTCCCATCTTCTCTTAGGTGGGGGGAGCTGGCTTCATACTCCATTCACCGTGGACCACCGGGGGGCCGCCCAGGGGATGCAGGACCCAGAAACCGAAGCCCGTGAGCCTGCCCAATCAGACCCCTGGCCCCTGTGTCCCTCCAGCTGGGAGCCTGGGAGGACGGTCAGGAGCCCCAAGAGGAGGTCTGCTCAGCTGCTACCAACTTTACCAAGTCAGCAGTGTCAGCCGAGCCCCCCAAGATAGGGAGTTGGACACAGACGCACATGTGTTTCTGCAGGGGTTTCAGGGACAAGAAACCAAAGGGGGTGGACGGAGGATGGGAGGAGGACATCAAGGAAGAGCTTGGAAATGCCTTAACAGGGGGTTACAGCTCAAAGGTGTGCAAGATACTCAGGTGAAGAGAACCAGGGGTCAGACACGCTTTGCATATTCCATACCCAGGAACATTCTTCACTTGTACCAAGAAGTCCATGGCCCTCTCAGCCTCTTTTTCTTCCTAGCACTTTTGGGGCAGAATAGCAGAGACATATTTTTCTGTACCCAAGAAACAGGCCAGTAACAGCACGATGACAAATGGGCCTGGTACCTGGTCTCAGTGGAGGTGGGGCGGTGGGGGACACCAGGGTATGGAAGGGACTGAGGCTGCCTGGGGGCGGGTGCGGCGGCTCCTTTCCTACCAAAGAGGGGCAGCTGCCACTCAGCTCCGATGTACTGTTAAACGTGGGCCCTGGGTTGCAAGATTTTCCAATTTTTCCAGAAAAGCTGGAAATCCAGATTTTGGTGATCTCTCTCAATATTTAAATGTTGGTGTGCTTTTTAAATTTATTTTGGGCTGCATCAGGTCTTCGTTGCTGCGCGCAGGCTTTCTCTACTTGCAGTGAGCGGGAGCTACTCTTCGTTGCGGTGCACAGGCTTCTCACTGTGGTGGCTTCTCTTGCTGCGGAGCACAGGCTCTAGGCACGCGGGCTTCAGTAGTTGTGCCACGTGGGCTCAGTAGTTGTGGCTCACGGGCTCTAGAGCACAGGCTCAGTAGTTGTGGCGCACGGGCTTAGCTGCTCCGCAGCATGTGGGATCTTCCCGGACCAGGGCTTGAACCGTGTCCCCTGCATTGGCAGGCGGATTCTTAACCACTGCGCCATGAGGGAAGTCCCTATTTTTTTTTTAAGTATAATTTCCACTTTATTTTCTTTCCAGGGGACAGTATGCTTCAGTCTTTAAGGACTTAGCTCCTTCCATGGGCTTTGGCGGAGGTTGTGGGGCAGCACCTGCAGGCCTAAATCGGGGTGGAGGTGTTCGGTCCTTCCGGGCTTCCTGAGAATGACTCCTGACTACCGTGCAGTGAACGGCACAACTCATGCAGTAATGCAGGTTCACACACAGCTTGGGAAGCACACAGGCACAGAAAACCCTCGCTTCGGAAATGTCCCTGACAGCTGCGGCCTCTACGATGTTCCGAATGACGAACTCCTTAATGGCCTCGTCCTCGGGCATGCGTCGGGCACAGCTGGTGCAGCGAACAGGCTGCATGAGGCCACGGCCCTTTTTGGCACGACCGTTATTCCTTCTTTTCTTGGTCATCTTGGAAGCGAGGAGGAGAGAGCTAAATGTTGGTGTACTTTTCAAAAAACACACCGCGTGGGCCAAAGAACACATGTCTGGCCTACAGATTCCCCATTTTTCCCTTCCTAGTACCCCTGAAGTTCTGAAATGTCTTGGGATTGAGGGGCAGTCAATTTCCTGGATGAAGGGGTATCTGTGTGTGTGACCACTCATGGGATCGGTGCCTGGAGTAAGGTGGCGGGGTCCCGAGCTAACGGCCCCTGGGACCCCTTAGAGCTCACTGGGCTGCCTCTGAGGTGGGGTCAGGAGTAGGTTAAGCGACATGTAAACCAGGTGAAGCAGAAGATGGCCTGTGACCACCTGCCCGCTCTGGATGCTGACCTGGGCATCTCAGCTGCTCCCTGCTCCAACGGGGCTTCAGCACCTCCAGCTGGGCCTGTTCAGCCTCGACTCCTAGCAAGCTGGGTGACCCTGGGCATGCCCTGCGTCTCCCCGTGCTTTGGGCTGGTGCCTTGTCACCCCCAGAGTCAGAACACAGGGCCTACGTCGGAAGGACTGCGGCTCCAGCTTCGCCAAGCCGCTGCCCTGTCCACCGCAGTTCCACGGGCCCAGCGCTGCGCTAGCTGGGGATGCAGACGTGATGATGTGTTTACATAAGCGGGGTGGATGCAGGGAATAAGCAGAGAAGGGCAAGCGAGGGAGTGCTGGGGGTCTGGGGCTCAGGGAGGGCACCCTGGAGGTGGTGGCGCCGGAGCAGAAAGCTGAAGCAGAGCTAAGTGTGGGGGCGGCTAGGATGTCAGAAAGGAGCCCTGAGATCCCCAGACGGAGCCAATTCCTGCTGGCCAGGCCAGCCTAGGTTCAACCACACCCCACTACAGCGTACCCGACTGCTCTGACCAGGAGCCCACGGGGTGTACCCCCGGCATCTGCCTGCAAAGGGTGGCACATACAGCCAGGTGCGACCCCACTCCGCCCAACCCTAAGTCAGGACAGCCATTGTTGAAATGAACCTGGCATTCTCTCTACTGAGTCCAAACAAACCTAGAACAGTGCTATCCAGGAGAGCTTCCTGGAATGATGAAAATGGTCTACACCTGCGTTGTCCAGTTGGGTTAGCCATCAGCCACGTGTGGCTACTGAGTGCTATGAAATGAGGCTAGTGTGGCTAAAGAATTGAATTCTTAAAAAAATCTGACTTGATTTTAATTAATATGAACTTAGCTAGAGTTCATATCAATTAAATGTGAACTAGAGGCTACCAACTTGGACAGTACAGTTCTAGAACTTTTCTACCCATCACTCATTCAAGAGCAAGCAGCCTCCACCTGAAACAATGTCCACATCGCCTCCGTGGCCTGCAGCTCCAGGTCATTCGGCTGCGGTTAACCCCCCAACACCTGAAACAATGTCCACGTCGCCTCCGGGGCCTGCAGCTCCAGGTCATTCGGCTGCGGTTAACCCCCCAACACCTGAAACAATGTCCACGTCGCCTCCGGGGCCTGCAGCTCCAGGTCATTCGGCTGCGGTTAACCCCCCAAGCCACAGGCCCTGGGACCATTCCAGGTCCAGATTCCATCTGTCTCCATGATGTCCGGAACCTCACTGAGGTCCTCAGGAGTGAAGGACTAGCTGCTGGCATGAGGCAGGGTCTCGAGTTTACCACTACTTTCCCCCAGGAAAAGCCCCCCGGTTGTTCACTTAGCTCAGGGGGTAAAATGTTTAGCACTGACATTTAGCTCTTTTTTTTGTTTGTTTTTGGTTTTTTTTTTTGGTTACGCTGCACGGCTTGCAGGATCTTAGTTCCCAGACCAGGGATCGAACCTGGTGATAGCGCACAGTCCTAACCACTGGACCACCACGGAATTCCCGACACTTAGCTCTTTTAATGAGCTCAACCTTGAGCCAGGGAGAAAGGGCAGGAAAATTGCTATTGTGCCCACAAGTACCTGACCTACCTGCCTCTCTTTTCACCCTCCCGTTACCAAGATGGGCTCACTGAGGCTTTGGGACAGTCTTGTCGGGGCTTTTTCCACTGGTCCTCAATCTCAGCAGTCCAGGAGGGCTAGGGTGGCATGGGGGACACATAGGGCAACAACCGCCAGGGCTGCCAGAACAAAGCACTGGGGGCCTTAAGCAACAGAAGTTTATTTTCTCACAGTTCTGGAGGATGGAAGTAGAACGGAGTGCTGGCAGCGTTTCTGGAGAGGGCTCCCTCCTGGCTTGATGAAGGCTGCATCCTTGCCTGGCCTTCCTTCTGTGCACACGTGGGGAGAAAGCAAGCGAGCTCTCTGGTGCCTCTTCTCCTAAGGACACTAATCCTATTGGATCAGGGCCCCACCGTTATGACCTCTTTTAATTACTTCCTAAAGGCCCATCTCCAAATACATTCCCACTAGGGGTTAGGGCTTTAGCATATGAGTTTTGGGGGGACACAAACATTCAGTCCACAATACCCTTAAAGACACTGCCGGCTACTGAGAAGAGACTCGTGAAACAACTGGACAAATGACCAGAGATGATGGGAAAAGGGCTGCAATGAACATAAGCCCATGAGAAACGGTACAGAATGGTTCCCAAGCTGAAGGGAAGGGGCTCTGAGGTGAGCCACAGCCTAGCTCCCCAGGGCCTGCCTGCACCTGGGGGAATCAGCGTGACCGCCACGTGCCTTGGCAAGTCCTCTCCTTTATGGACTCAGTTCCAAATCCATGAAATAAAAGAGCTGAACTAAAGATGTCAGGCTGGGTCCAGCCCAGAGTGGCCGAGAACTAGATATTCAGTGTGCTAACATTCTCCACCAGGGAGGGCAGCGCTTACACCCAAATGGTGCCGTCCCAGACCTTAGGCTGGGGCAGGAGAGGGCTGGAAGGGACCGCTTTGTGGCCAGCCTCCAGCCCTGCACCTACCTGCCCTGGGGCAAAGAACCCTCTGGTCGGTCTACTCTCCCTAGCTGTCCCAGGCTGGGGCAGGCTCAGTCAGCAGCAGAGCTATGCTTACTTCCTGGACAGGGGTTGTCAGCCCCTGCTGCCTCCAAAGTGCGCCTGGCCTGGGGGTCCAGCTATGGCTGAGACATGCCTGCAAGGGAAGCCCCGGCCCAAGCTGTCGCGTTGTCCTGCACTCCTGGCTGATGGTGACACCAACTTCCCAGAGTCAGGATGGGCCGAAAATCAACACAGGCACCCACTGTCAGCTCCTTATTACCCAACCTCTCCTGGGGGATGCGGTGTTTTCTTTTGCTGGGTTTGTACCTGTCATTACCTCTCTGAGCTGCCTGGAGCAGCTCAATGACAGTCTAGTGGCCCTGCCCCACAATGAGAAGGGCCAGGCCCCAAGGGCCTTCCATGGGCTCTGGGCCAAATATTTCACTTTTATTAAAATTCTCACTTGGCTGTGGCCTATATCCCAGGGCCACATCCAATTTGCCAAAGTCGTGGAGGGAGAGAAAGGGAGACAGTGCCGTTCAAGTAATCAGAACATAACGATGTTAAAAGGAATTTCTGATGAGCTGGCCAAGTCAGTGTTATCACCCCATTTTGCAGATGAAGAAACTGAGGACTGGAAAGGCTAACACTCCACCAAAGGCCGTGAGTTAAGTGGGCAGAACATGCTACATGTGACTGGTAAGCGGGTAGGCCTGGGCCTCTGTGATGATAGCATCCTCCACCTGCACAGGAGGGGGGTGAGCTTCTTGCTGCATCTTTGGCAGCGGCAAGAAGGCTCTTCCAGAGCTCTCTGAGGGCAACAGGGGCCAGAAGCTGCCTACCCACCGCCCTGGGGCGGGTGGGTATCTTTATGGGGTCTGGCACACTTTACCTCTGGGACAGCTGTGAAGCCCCAGGGAGGGCACTGCTCAGGCCCAGCTGCTCCCAGAGCCTGGAGCCTCTCCATCAGCTAAATCTGGCAGGAAGGTGGAAAGGCCTGCGGGTGCTGGGACCTGGGCCAGTTTCCAACATTTGTGGAGGTGAGAGAGCTCTGGACCTGTGAGGGGGCAGCCCCTGGAGGTGTGGACTCAGCTTCAAGGGCTGGGCACACTGGGGATGCTTGAATGTAGGTGTGGCTACCTGGGCCCCAGGGCCTTGCAGACAGATGTCTTCACCTGCACATGGAGGGGGAGAGCGGGGGAGCTGGCCACAGAGATGGGCAAATACCCTGATATGAGAGCAAATAAAATCAGGGCTTTAACTATGGTGGGCCGACTAGAGGCTGGGTGCTCTGGAGGTGAAAGGCTTAAGACCTGCCACAGCCCACTGGGGTCCTGTGAGCTGGCTGGGGGAAATAAGATGAACGGTGACAGAGGGCCCCAAACAAGCAGACAAGCAAATGCCTCAGGGCTGGCATGTATGTGCATAAACACACACCCCCAGAATGGAAGGGGACGTAGAGGGGTCCTTTACCTACCGGGCTGTCTGATGACACACTGGGTGGTGAGGTGGTGGGAAGCAGGCCCAGGACCCCCAGACAGGGCTGTCAATGGGAACCCCTTCCCGCAGCCACTACGTGAGGACTTTTCCAACACACGTGCTCTGACCCCGGGTTCTGCTTCTAGGCATTTGCCTGTAGGCATATTCTCACGCATGAAAAATAAGGCCTGTGCCCCAAGTTACACGTTATGGCATTAATTGTAAATACTGACAAAAAAGGTTGGGAACAAAGGTCCACCTGTGGAGTAAGTTTAAAGATATGATGGTCACCTGGTCCTTGGGAAACTGTGCAACAGTTAAAATGAAGGATGTGAATCACCACTAAGACGAACTTCAGCTGAAGAATACCACGGTGCAGAATGGGAATAGTGAGCAAGGTTTAACACCAATTTATGTTAAAAAAAAAAAGAGAGAGAGAGAGAGAAAATACTACATATGCGTATTTGCATACACACACACACACACACACACACATATATATACACACGCACACACAGGAAATATCACTGAGATCCCCACTGATCTCCTTGTCCGTGGGGGCGGGAATTGGTTGGCTGAAGAACAAGGGTGGGAGGAAGCTTTTACTGGGCACCTTTGTGTAACTTTGGAATTCTAATAAATTGTGAATTTGCTATCTATCCAAACATTTAAAACGAAGGAAAAAAAAAACAGAGGCAAGGAGGCGATAGGGCCAAGGTGGACTGCCAAGGCAGGGGAGCCAGGTAAGAGTGGCATGCCAGCAGGGGCCACTGAGAGGGTGCAGGAAGGAGGGTGTCATGGCCAGGGTCATGGCGTTGGGGGCCAGACTATCCCGGGGATCAAACCCCAGCCCTGCTGTTCACTTGTGCTGTGACCCTGGCAGTCACAATCCTCTCCTCCTTCCTGCTCAGGACCCAGGCGACAGCCCAGACATAGCCTGATGCCACAAGAATGGAGGAGGATCAGAGGATGATGGGGCTCCCTGCCTCCCCCAGGCTGGGGTACAACCTCTCTTGCCCACCTGCAACCCTCTGTTTGGGAGGGGGCCTGACCCTGACCCACCTAAGAAGCCAGGTGACCTGTCATCTTAAAGCAGACCCTGGCACTCTGCATTCTCTCCAGCTAGAAGCTGCTTGGTCACCGCCCCCACTACCCAAGTAAGCCTAGGTCCTTCAGGGGTGGGTAAACAAAGAATGGGGAAGGTATCCCAAGATCTCCAGCCTCAACGTGAAGACAAACAGCCCACCTAAGCCTTCCTGAGACCTGGTCTGTGCTCACCCTCCTGCTTAGAGACCCCAGCACCAGACCCAGTCAGAGAGGCCCAAAGCACAGCCTGCAAGGGGGGAAATGAGCATCTCCCAGAGCCCCAGACCATCTGGGGACATCGAGGAGTTATGGAGAATGGCAGATGCTCAGGGAAGCCTAGCTGATGACAGCCAAGGCCTGATGAGCAACTCCTAGAGGCCAGGCATTGGATGCACAAGAGCACATGAGGCTCCAACAGGACTCCAGAGGCTCATCAGCACTTTCCAGATATGAAAACTGAGACTTACTGAAGTGAAATGACTCCAAATGGGGCATATGGACTGAATGTCTGTGTCCACCACAAATTCATATGTTGAAGGCCTAACCCCTGATGGGATGGTATTTGGAGGTGGGGACTCTGGGAGGTGATTAGGTTTGGATAAGGTCATGAGGATGGGGCCCCGTGATGGGGCTAGTGCCCTAAGAGAGGAAGAGAGAGATATCGCTTGCTTTCTCTGTCCATGCACCTGCACCGAGAAAAGACCATGTGAGGGCACAGGGAGAAGGCGGCCATCTGCAAGCCAAGAAGAGAGCCCTCATCAGGAAGTGAATCTACTGGCGTCCTAATCTTGGATTACCAACTTCCAAAACTGAGAAATAAATTTCTGTTGTTTAAGCCACCCAGGCTGTGGTATTTTGTTATTGCAGCGCAAGCTGACTAATACAGGCGGCACAGTGAGGGTTCAAACTCAGATCCATCAAGACTCATGCTCTGTCAGTGACAATCCTCTCCACACCCCCGTGACACCCTGCAACACCTCCACCTCTCAACTTTCTTCTCATTCTCACTAGCCTGGATTTGTTGTCTGTTGTTCAGCATGCATTTTATTATATTAAATACACAAAAAACTTACCATCTTAATGACTTTAAGGTATACAGCTCAGTGGTATTAACTACATTTACACTGTTGTGCAACCGTCACCACCACCCATCCCCATAACTCTTTTCGTCTTGTAAAACTGAAACTCTGTCTCTATTAAACGATAACTCCCCATTCTCCCCATCACCAGCCCCTGTGCGTCACCATTCTACTTTCTGTCTCTATGAATTTGTACAGTATTTATCCTTTGTGACTGGCTTATACCACTCAGTCCCCAAGGTTCATCCGTGTTGTAGCAGGTGTCAGAATTTCCTTCCTTTTTAAGGCTGAACAGTATTCTACTGTACGCATACACCACATTTTGCTTATCAGTTCATCAGTCAATGGATACTTGGGTTGCTTCCATGTTTTTGTTGTTGTGAATAACGCTGCTGTGAACATGGGTGTACAAATATTTGAGACCCTGCTTCCAATCCTTTCGGGTATACACCCAGAAGTGGCATTTCGCTAGCCTAGATTTCCCACACCACATTCTCTCTCATTTCCTTTTCCACTGGGCCATTTCCCCCAGCTGTCCTCTTCCTTACCTGCCCTGCCCTCCCCTCTCCCACGAGCCTTCTTCGGCCCTGGGATTACACCAGTGACCAGGTCCTGACCGAGGAGGCTGGACAGAGCCCTCTCTCCCCTCATAACAGGGCCATCCCCTCCAGCTCCCACGCTGCTCCAGCTCACCATGGGCCACACTGGCCAGGGCTCTGTGCTTTTTGCACATGCTGTGCCACCTTCTTGGAAGTCCCTTCTCTACCTCAATGCTTCAAGCCTGGCTCAATGCCACCTCTCCCGGAAGCCCTCCCCGACCCACCTGGACTCAACTGTACTTCCTCCCCTGTACCTCGAGCTCCCCCGAGCCTTGAGGACTTTCCTCTCACCAGATTAGTGTAATCAAGATCTTGGAGAGCCGTCTTCCCCACCGCGCTGTCCACAACGAGTCCAGGGTTGGTGTCCAAGCCCTCAAAGGGCCAGCATGTGGCACAGAATGGGTATCGAGACACACTTGGGAACTAGTGGAGATGAAGGAAGGCTCAAGGGCCAAGAATCCACGCCAGGTGTAAGGAAACCCCAGAAGGCAAGAATGAACCCTCTCCACGGTGCAGCCTCTGCCTTCCCGAGCCACTGCCCCATGGGCTTGATTCCCCCTGGGGTGGCAGACAAGCCCTCGGAGGCTGGAGGCACAGGCTTCCAGACCTCACAGGCACCTAACTGCTCCCACGGGGATCCCCCTTGGCCGGTCCCTGCCCTTGGTGGGTGAAGGGATGAGTCTGCGGAGGACACCTGCCTTCATGGGACAGAGGTGTGTGTGCGGGGTAGGGGTGGGGGTGATGCAAGAACCTTCATTCTGCAGGAGGACTCAGGGGTCCTGGCTTCTGAGAACAAGTGCTCCTCGGGGCATTAACTCAGGGCAACCTTCCAATGGTTTGATTTTTTACGGAGCGTTTTAACAACACAGCTGGTGCCCAAGCGAGGCCGGCAGTACAGGCGGGCACTGAGGGGTCTCGCGATCGCCACCATCTGAGAAGGGCTCCCAGGACCTTGCTGGGAGCGGAGAGCTCATGCCTTTGAAAGGACACCAGCACTCTCGGCTCTGACAAGCTGCCCTTACGGTGGGCCGCCGGCCTAACCACAAAGGTTCTCGGGTCCACATGCCTGCAGACTCCTCTTCTGCTTTTAGCCTCCCCATCCCCGGCCCCCTGGGCCAGTCTGTCAGTCCCCACAGCTCACTCAATTAAAAAAAAAACACCCCTGGTCAAATAAAAATCAGAATTAGTCATTCTATCCTGCAACCGCCAGCTCAGCCCTTCCAACAATTTCAAAGCAGAACAGACCATCAGCACCGCGGGGACAGAGGCCCTTCGCCAAGGGGTGCAGTCCAGCCCAGGGCACTTCGGTCCTCAAAAGCTATCCGTCGAATTCATATGAATGATCAGCTCACTGTGGGTCAGACGCCTAAGCCCTTGATGTAAAATTTCCCACTTAATCTTCAGTGGAACCCAAAGAGCTCGATAGCATGGTGCCTATTTGAAAGATGGGGAAACTGAGCCTCCTTTGAGGCTCTCAACAAGCTGTCCAAGGTCACAGAGCTGGTAAATGGTGGACGTTGGATTAAAAACACGTTTTCTTGACTCTTACAAGTGTGTACGCCCCCTGAGAAATGGGCCTTAGCACAGGCCTGAGCCCCAGTCTGCTAGGTGTCTGCTGTGTGAATTGGGGTGAGTTACGAGCCACTGACTCCACCGTCGGGTGGGAGCCCTCCTTCCTATGGAGCCTGGTGAGGGAAAAGGATGGAAAACCCTACTGCAGCCTGACACGTAGTAGGCTCTCAAGAAAGGTCGCCGAGGCTAAAAGCTTTGTTTGTTCTAAATCCATCCTATCAGTCACTGCCTCAGTGATTTTTGAACTCTGAAGGAAAAAGATTGAACTTTGAGAACAAATTTCCACCCACTGCCTTTCCTGCTCAAGAAAGGGAGTAAATTGTGGGGTGGGGAGGGGCTCAAGGAAGGTGGGCCTGGTGGAGAGGTCCTGAGGGTGGAGAGGAAAGTCCAGGGGAGCGTCCAGGAGGCCCACCTTGGAGGGAAAACTAACCCTACCTTGAACGTATGCACCTGGCACTGCCCAGGGTCCGAGGCCTGTGCGGGAGGAGGGAGGCCTGACTTGACTGCCCCCCACTCCCTTCCTGCCAGAACTGTATACCTCCCGGCAGCCTAGGCTCAGATCAGGTGGCCACAGCCTAGGCTGGGTCAGCTGGGGAGGCCCCCTCTCCACTGACAGCTGCCCAGGCCCTCCAAGGACCCCAAGAGCTACAGGAACCTACATGTCACACTTCCTTGCCTCCACTGATGCGTCTGCTTAGGTGACACCAAGCTCCAGCGAGCGCTGTACCAGGAAGACCATGGGCAAAGCCTGCTGTGGCCGGGTGCTTAACCTGGGCTATCCCTTCCCCATAATCCTGTTTGCCCACAAAGACAACGAGTCTCCCAGAGGTTCAGTAGCCCAGACTGTGGTCACCTAGCCGGTAAGGGACTCCAGGCTCCTGCCCATATTAAGCTAGTGTGGTGGTTTACGAACATGGACTCTGCAGCCAGAGGTCCTGGGTTCAAATCCCTACTCCTCAGGTGTGTCACATGGTGCAGCCGCTGTGGGAAACAGCTTGGCAGATCCTCAAAATGTTAAACACAGAGTTACCACGTGACCCGGCAATTCCATCCCTAGGGATCTACCCAAGAGAGATGAAAACACACATTCACACCAACACTTGTACACAGATGTTCACAGCAGTGATCTTTATAACAAAAATGTGGAAACAATCCAAACATACATCAATGGATGAATAAACAAAATGTGGTCTATCCAATACAATGGAATACTATTCCATCATAAAAAGGAATGACGTATTGACACACAGGCTACAACACAGATGAACCTTGAAAACATGATGCTCCGTGAAAGAAGCCAGTCACACAGAACCACATACTGTATGATTCCATTGATAAGAAATGTCCAGAACAGGCAAATCCCTAGAGACAGAAAGTAGATGAGTGCTGCCAGGGGCTAGGGAATGTCTGCTTATGGTTTCTTTTGGGTGACGATGGACGAGTTTTGGAATTAGACCGTGGTGACGGCTGCACAGCTCTGAATACACAAGAGGCTACTGAGTTGTACACTTGAAGAGGGTGAAGTGTGTGGTATGTGAGTTATCTCTCAATAAAGCTGTTATTAAAAAAAAAAACCCTACTCTTCACTTGTTGGTTTTGTGATCTTGAGCAAAGTGCGTGTCTCAGTTCCCCCATCTGCAAAACGGGGCCAGTAATTGTACCTACGTGCTAAGGGTTACTGTGAGGATCAAGCGAGTTAATGCATGACGTGCTCCAAGCCGCTGTCTCACTGGGTGCCAGCTCTTTCCCTCGGTCTGACTCTGCTGCCCACGCTGCCGTGGCTCACTGCCATCCACTCACCCACCACACTGCCCTCTGGTTCTGCACACTCGCCAGGCTCCTACCTTTTTCTCTTGTCCCCCAAATTTCCGTAAAACATACATGCTATCAAACTTATCATCTTGATCATTTTAAAGTTTACTGTTCAGTAGTAAGTGCATTCGTATTGTTTTGTAACTGATCTCCAGAACTCTTCATCTTGCAAAACTGAAACTCTATACTCACTGAATAACAAGTCCCCACTCACCCCCCCTCGCCAGCCCCTGGCAACCACCACTTGACTTTCTGTCTCTATGAATTGACTTCTCTAGGTACCTCATGTAAGGGGAATCAAATGCTATTTGTCTTTCTGTGGCTGGCTTATTTCACTTAGCATAATGTCCTCGAGGCTCATCCATGTTGTAGCATGTGTCACAATTTCCTTCCTTTTTAAGACTGGATGATACTTCATTATAGGTACAGACCACATTTTGCTTATCCGTGCATCTGTCTATGGGCACTCGGGTTGCTCCCATCTTTTGGCTATTGTGAATGATGCTGCCAGGAACATGGGTGGGCAGATGAGACCCCAAGCTTGTAAGCCTAGATCTCAGAGGTCCGAGTGTGTCCAATATATTACAATCAAGGCAAGGAAGAGTGTAAGGCATCCAGAGGTGAGCTTCCCCTTAGAAGGTGTAATTTAACACACTCACCACAAACTGAGTGGCTAAAGGTTTGGGGGAACTGGCAGCTGGGGGTGATGCTGGTAGGCCTGTCTGCTTGTGCCAAGGTGCAACACGGGGTCTTGGACAACCAGAACCTGACTGCTCCAGCACCGGTGGGGCTAGGCTGGTTTATTCAGGGCTGGTTCCTCAGACCGGAGGTCTGTTATAAGAAAAACATTTGCCAGGAAGCGCAAGCTCAGTCCTTTGCAACAGAAGACGAGTCAGTGCAGTGAAGCACTGGTCCTGAGGAGGCCTGGACATGCACCCGGCGTGAGGACAGAGGGGGACTAGCTCTCCCACCCTATACCCTGAGGCACAGGTGATCCCAGAAAGCCACTTACCCAGCCCCAGGGTGGCTTCAAGAGCTATCTGGCTGGATGAAAGCTGGCTAGGGCGATCACACATTCTGGTTTGCCCTGTTGTCCAGGGTAATTATTTTTAGTGCTCCCTGTTATTCTCAGAAGTGTCCCCATTTGGATGATAAATTACATAGTCACCGTATCAGTTATCTATTGCATAACAAGTTACCTGAAAACCTAGTCGCTTGAAACAACAAACTTGTGTATCCCTCACAGCTCCTATGGGCTAGGAATGTGGGCATGGCACACCTGGGCACTTCTGGCTGAGGGTTTCTTATGAGGTTGCAGCCCAGGTGCTAGCTGGGGCTGCGGGCATTGGAAGGCTTGCCTGGGGCAGGAGGATCTGTTGTCAAGGTGACTCACTCACAGGCTGGCTGTTGGTGGGAGGCCTCAGTTCCACTCCACTGTGGGCCTCTCCACAGGGATGCTTGAGTGTCCTTACAACATGGCAGCCGGCTTCCCACAGAGCAAAGCAGTGCCAGGCAGAAGCTATCTTTTTAAGCCCTAGCCCCAGAAGCCTCACAGTATTGCTTCTATTCCCTTCTGCTCATTAGAAGAAAGTCACTAATCCAGACCCCACACTTAAAGGCAAGGGAGGTCCAGCTTTTGAAGGGAACAGTGTCAAAGAATTTGGGGTATTTAAAAACTACCACGGTTACTCTAAAGCTAGGGCATGTGTGGTGGAGAGATGGGGCAAAGCCAGAGAGGACAGAAGTCAGACCAAAGAATATTCACAACGCCAGATAAGGATCGGGGGGCAGTCTGAGAACGGTTTTGAGCAAGGCAGAGATACAGTCAGAGATTCAGAGTGAACCATGACATCTACCCCAGCACCACCTCTGGAGAGGCCACAGGGCCTCCACTCAGCCCCCCCAGTACCAGCTGTCCCCTCCTTCTGGGTCTTTGGGCCTCTCACCCTCTACCTTCGGCAGAGAACACACCTTTTCTTCCCACTGGACCAAAGTTCCTTTTGTGTCTTCCACTGGGCCCTGCACGTAGCAGGTGCACGTTGCAGGGTTTCTGCGTGAACAAAACATACCAATTTGCACCAACCCCAAGCTGTGGTCACACGGGCCACAAGTCC
This sequence comes from Delphinus delphis, assembly GCF_949987515.2. NCBI lineage: Eukaryota > Metazoa > Chordata > Mammalia > Artiodactyla > Delphinidae > Delphinus > Delphinus delphis. The sequence goes on along the minus strand of NC_082697.1, from coordinate 77,741,357 downwards.
CAGCCTGCACTCTGCATACACCTTTCTCTTTCCAGCCTCCAGGCCTTTGCTCCTGTGGTTCCTCCTGCCCAGAGGGCTCTGGCTGTGCTAACCATTTGCACTGTCCTGGAGGCAGATGGGACTGGTGGCAAAGCTGTTTGGATAATTCAGGGGGGGAGATGAGAAGGACTGGCGCCGGCAGAAGCAGGGGGCTCGGGTGAGGAGGGGCGGACCTCGCTAAGCAGTTGGGTGTGGGGCAGGCCAAGGACAACTCTGTGCTTTCCACACCTGGTGCTTGGGAGCTGGGGCTGAGCCAGCCCTTTTCTCTGGGGCAGCAACAGGTCATGGATACCCCAGGCGGGCGTGGGAATTGGCTCTGGGGCTCACCCTGTGCCCTCCCCACCTCCTCCATCCTGCTCCCTGCCTGGCCTGTCTTCTTTCATCCCCAGCACCTCTACCGCCTGACATCTCCCTATTCCACCCAGACTCAGCTCCCAGTGCCACCTCTTCTAGGAAGCCTTACTTGCTTGCAGCTGTGGGATGCTACAGCATTTTGGCTGCCCCTTTCAGAGCCCTAAATGCCTGGCGTCCTTGGTGAGGTACCTGGAGGGCAGTGACAGAATCTCCACGTCCAGAATGTGACTGTATGCGCATGAGAAGCCTTAGAAAAATCCCCTAACCCTGGGCTTTTCAAACTCTGCCTCCGCAGACTGTCACTGACCAGCTTAAAGGGCATTTTCTCTCTCAGCTAATACTTACTGGAGTTTACAGTGGACCAGGCTCCATTTGAAGTGCTGGTCATGGTTTGTCTAAGTCCTCACAACAACCTAAGCAGTGGACATGATCACTATCCCTGTTTTAGAAACTGAGCACACAGACAGGTCAAGCATCTTGCCCAAGGTCACACCGCCAGGATGTAGGGGTGCTGGGATTCCATCCCAGGTGCCGGGTCCCAGGCCTTAACTCCCCTGCCAGCCTGTCTTTCTCTAATGCAATCAAACAGTGGCTTCAGCCCCATGCACTCAAGAAAACAGTGGACTCTGAATGGACTTTTTGCAACTTTGAGCTTTTCTCCTGTAAATGCCTCTACCCGAGACTTGCAGACTGCGGGTCTGGCCCGAGTGGGCAGTGTGGGTTGCTGTGAGCACGTGCTTACTGCATATCACTTCGGTGCTTTTTCTTGCCAATCAAATGAGATGGACTTTCTGGACACAAGCATTTCACAGGCAAAAAAAAGACGGTGCTGCAGCTTCCTGTCACCTGAACTTGCATTTCAGGATAACGATCTTGCCCCTGCCCCCGCTTCATTGCCATGGACTCTCAGTGACACCTCTGCTTAGTGGCCCCTGGGGAGTGGGTGTCCAAACCGGTGTGATTTTAGACCTGGCTGAGTGGTCTCAGGACAGGGTCTGCGACCACACTTCCTGGGTTCAAATCCCAGCTCTGCCACTTCTGTGTGTCCTTGGGTACTCAAGGTCCTCAGTTTCCTCATCTGAAAAATGGGGACAATCCAGCTCCAACTTTAGAGGGCTGCTGTGAGGATTAAATGAACTAACAGATATATGGTGCTTGGAACAGTGCCTGCAATGTAGTAAATGCTTTATAAGTGTCAGCTATCATTGTTGTCATTGTTGTCTTTACCGTACACTTATTAATTATTCCCAGTTTTCCCTTCCGGGGTTGCGACAGCAAACTGGGGTCCCCAGGGAGCCCCACCTCCCAGAGGCCACGAGCTTCCAGGCAGCCGGCCCCAGCTGCAGTGGTGGATCCTGAAGAGTTCGTGACAGTCTCATTTCCTGTAACTGTGACTGGTGGAGGAATGCTCATGGGCCTAGTTCTGACCAATGAGATGAGAGTCTGTGTGTGAGGGGGTGTGTTCCCAGACAGGTTTTCTCATAGACCCTGGGAGGCAACAGCCCTTTCGCTTCCCTGAGTCCTTGCCACCCTGTCCTGTGACTGCCCATAATGCCTGGAGCTGCCCCAGCCATTCCACAGAGCCAAAGAGAAAGACCGGGCCCTTGATGACATCATCAAGCCTTTAAGATACCAACCCTCAAACAGCCCGATTCATGACCTCATCGTGCAAAGTTCATACTTCTTATTGTTTGGGCCAGCTTATTTGCAGCCCAAAGGAGCCTGCTGATAGTCCACGGTTGGTCACGTTACATCTTTTTGAGATTAAGCCCATCATACCAGAGGAAGGGTCTGAGCTCAGCTGTGCTCTCAGGGAAGACTTCCTGGAGGAGGTGAGGCTAAAATGGAATCTAAAAGAAGGAGCAGGTGGACAAGGCGGGTAGGGCAAAGAGCAACATTCCAGGCAGACAGACAAAGGCCTGAGGCTAGAGACACTATAGCGTGTGTGTATGCACGCAAATACTCTCTGTGGCTGGGAGCCATGTGAGATGAGACTGGAATGGTGGGGTGGGCTGCGGCGGGGCCCTCGGCCCGGCTACAGAACCTCAGGCTATCATAGGGCGAAGCGCTGCGGTAGCCTTGATTTTGCTCAGCCAGGGTCTCCGCCTCCAGCTTTGTGTCTAGAATAAGTGTACTCAGCCTGCCTTCTGCCCCCTATTCCAGCTACACTCAGATGCTACCCCGAGAGTTGGGGCAGGGGCACTGGGCCTTGTTTCTCCAGGTGTGATTCAGCCTGCCGAGCCTCTTCCAGCCCCCAAGGCACTCAGAAAAGACTCTGGCTGGAATCTGGGTCACTCTGCACGAGTCAGACATCCATCAGATAGGCAGTTACTAAGTGCCTACAAAGCAGTGTGCTAAGCACAGCAGAGAAAGGACCTGGTTCAAATCCCAATCCTGTTTCTTCCCAGCTGTGTGACCTTGAGCAGGCCACTTTACTTCTCCAAACCCAGTGTCTTCATCTCTTTGGAACAGATGGTGAAATCAGTGGTAGCTCTATTATCTCTGGTACTGGAAGTGGGGTGGGGGGAGAAGGAAAAGATAAAAAGATGCACAAAAAACTTCCTGAAAGTAAGGTTTGTAATCTAGGTGGTGGGAGAATAAGACAAGCAAACGATATACTGTTATGGAAAAAAGTTGAGAAGTGATGAAAGGTTAAGGGGAGGAAGTAGTAAGTCTAGATGGGAAGTGATGAGGGACATGCATTCCTGGCAGAAGATAAGGGCCACAGAGGCAGGGCAGAAAGATCTACAGGTTCCATCCTGTGCTCCTAAAGCTTTAGAACAGTACGCTGCAAATACAAGGGGTGGACATAACTGTTGAATATGGGTGTCAATGAACCTGTAATAGCAAATCTCTGAGCCTGAGCCAGAAAGATGCTGATTCAAATCTGGGCTCTACCACTTACAGCATGACCTTGAATGAGTCACTTAACATTTGAGCCTCAGATTCCTTCATTGCAGATTCCTTCATTCCATCTAATTCACAGAGTTGTACCGTGGCATATGCAGGATACTGAACTAAATCCTATTTTAAAGCCCTAAGATACAGTGCCACGTCCTGCAGGAAGCCTCCCAGGCTCCCTCAGGCGGTCCCCCAGATCCTGCTCCTACCCCCTAGGTACTCCCTTCCCTGCTGTATTGTGATTGCCTCTTCTTCCTTTCCCACCAGGTTCTGGGCTTCAAAGAGGAAGAGGCAGGGTATCTCAGCATCTCTTGAACCTAGCTGCACCCGCACACGGAGTGGGCATCTACTGATGCCACATCCCTCCCCAAGCCTCCACCCAGGTAGACATGAGAGGGAGGAAGTGACTAAGTCTGCTGGGGGTGGAGGCAAGAGGGGTTCAGGAAAGTTTTGGGTGATAGCACTAGATCTTGAGTGTTGAATAGGAATTTACTGCTGGGGGGTGGGAGGAGGAGGTTCCAGGGAGGGAGGGAGGCGGGGGGGGGGGGAGAGGGAGAGAGGGAGAGAGAGGGAGAGGGAGAGGGAGAGGGAGGGGGAGGGGGAGAGGGGGGGGGGAGGGAGAGAGAGAGAGACAGAGAGAGAGAGAGGGAGGGAGAGAACTAAAGCAGGGAGGTGTGAAGGGAAGTAAATTGTGGGTCACACGGTATTTGCCAGAGTGACTAAAGTTGAGAATTCTGGCTTCAGATCCCAAAGGGTCTCAAATGCCATGCTGAGGATTCACCCCTACAGGGAGTAACTGAAAACTTGTAAACAAGGCACAGTGACAAAAATGACAGGGCTATGGGCCACCACTTGGGGGCAGGAACTGATGGAAGGATCAAAAAAAGGACCAAAAGTTCTACCTGGATGACTGATCATTGAAAATTGCTTAAATAATATATCCACAGCCCGCTACCCCTTATACTTGCAGAAAAGCCAATTTCCACAATCATTCCATGCTATACACACACAACAGCTGTGTGAAACCTAGGGGGCCAAGTGGTGCTGTCTTCATTACAGATGGACAAAGGCAGAGCCAGAGAAGGAAAGGACCTTGCCACGGTCACACAGGCAATGAGGGGGCTAGTCACAACCTGAAGCCAGTGTCCTGGCCCAGAGTGCTGGGGAGGCAGGCCTTTGGCCACTTGACAAATGTGCTCAGCACCTTCTAGGGCTAGACCCTGCAGACATGGAGATGACCTTTGACCTCTGAGCCATCTTGAGACTGGACTGGTCACCTGGGCCTCAGACCAGCTGCCTCTTGCAAGAGTGGGAGAAGCAGGACCCACTGAGGGGTGCGGTTTCTGTGGTCAGACAGGTCAGCAGGAGCTCACCCCCAGGACAGGCCTATCTATGAGTCCTCCAAACTGGACCCTGGGCTGGGGGCTGGAAGAGGGCCAATCCCTCTGTAAAGGGAAAGGGGCAGAGGGAGTGGCCCTTTGCTGCCTTTCTAAGAAGCCCCCAAATGCCCCCTCCTCCCAGCACCCAGGCCCCGCACAGCAGCAGCCTGAGTCATCATCCCGGTGGTTTGAATGGTAGCCGAGAAATCAGCCAGGGGGCTGCCTGGGGCTGACGGCCAAGGATTGGAAAAACAAGGCCATTTTCTCTTAACTCCAGCCTTGGAATCTCAAGACAGGCTAGGGGGTGGGGAGCAGAGGGCAGGTAAATGCAGAATGGGTGGGTGTCAACAACCAGATGGGGCTGGGGTGGGGGGCGATGAGGAGGGGGAGGTTCAGAATCTGAGCTGTTGGCTTTTGTTTTCAAATGACCTGTTTAATAATTACCTTTGCAATCAAAGGAGCCAGGGCCCAGAGAAGGTGAGGATTCCAACCCTCCATACCCCAGCAAGCAGCCAGAGAAGAAAGTAAACAAGATGCCACTGGCTCTCATTCCATCTCGCAAACAATGGCGGGACTGAGCTGCCCGCTCACACACACACATCGAAGTGAGATTTCCAGGGAAGAACTTTAACAGGTAGATAAGAGGCTCGGACTGAATTATTTCCCCGCATCCCAGGAGCTCCCCTGAACTCAGCACCCAAGAGGTGTTAGCCTAGGGTTCCGGCATTTTAACATTAACCTTGACCTGTAATTTATTCATTCATTTTGCAGAGAAGGAGAACTACCTCCGCCTCAGCGCCCGGAAAACCCAGCCAGCAACAACTTCATCCCTTTCAACAGTCACAATGGTGGACAAACAAGGGATTTAAGTTACAGCGGCTAGCTTGCACTCGCACTCCACTGGGCTAGGGCTCCTTAAAAAAACACCACTCTAATCCAAGCACCCACTGGGGCTCACAAAAGTCAGAACCTGACCGGCAGTGGGAAAAATCCAACTTGGTTTTTTTTTTTTTTCAACCTCCCAAGGCCTTCAACTATTTTTCCTCCTGCAGCATCCAAGCCCAGCCTCAAGGCAGAGCCATAAACACGCCTGCTCCTCCCCCTTCCACGGTTCGGCAACCGCCCCCCCGCCCCCCCCAACCTTTCCGGACCCAGAGGAGAAAGAACCACAGCGACCCTCACCCGCAGCCCCCTCCTCTGCCCTCCCCCAGCCGCCCGCGCCGGCCGCAATCCTCGTAGGCACCTTGAGATAAACACCCACTAATGATTTTATGATTTTCTGCTCTGGGTAGCCGCGCTCAGCAGAATCCCTTCCCCCGCCCAGGCGACGGGGGCCGGCCCAACGGAGGGATTGGGGGATGGGGGGGCGTTAGTTTGTTTTTTACACTGCCGCGTCTCCACACCTGTTTTTCATTCATTCATTCGTTCGTTCATTCATTCATTAGCGGATTCGTCACAGCTGCCTCCCCGGCCCTCTGGATCTCGGGGAGAGGATGGGAGGGGGCTAGGGTGGGGGAGACAGCGGCAGGGGTGCATCTTGTAGGGAGGGTCAGGGGGGAAGGACCCCGTTGGAGGGCATTTTGGGTGGCTTTGTCAAACACAAGACGAGCGATGCGGCGGGGGCGGGGCGGGGGCGCTCCCCGGGGCTCGAAGTTGTTTTCCGAGCCGCGGCGGCGAGGACAGCCGCCCGGGTGCGCCTCTTTGTCTCTCCCCGGCCGGCGCCGCGTCCCCGCGCGCTCACCTGGTCTTGGAGGACAAGAAGGCAAGTTTGATCAGGCCGTAGGTGAAGAGCGGGATACTCTCCTTGGCGACGCTGGCAACTTGCAGCCGGTGCTCCAGTATGTGGAGTTCCATCGTCCGCCCGCGCTCCGCGGCAGCTCATCCGCGGGGGGCGAGCCGCGGCCCCCGCCCCCTGCACGCCCAGCCGGCACCAAGCGCCGCGGGCAGCCGGCCCGGTGACCGGGAGCTCGGCGCCGGGCGGGCCGGGGCGGACAAAGGGGAGGCCCGCCAAGCCGCGAGGGGCCGCGGGCGGCGGGCGAGGGCGGCAGCGCTGGCGGAGCAGCAGCGCGCGGCGCCCGGCGCGGAGAGCAGCTGGTGTTCGCTGTAACAAACAACTTGCCACTCAAACGTCGACCCGCTGGGCATGCGCGGCCGCCGCGGGGCGTGCCGGGACTTGTAGTCGCGCGGCCCGGGCGCCGGCGGCCGCTGATGTCAGGGGCTGGGCGGCCGCCCTAGGGGCCCGCCCGATGCGCTGAGGGAAAATGCTGGAGCGCGGGCCCCCACGGGCCCACGGGGAGGCGAAGGGCAGAAGCGGGGGCCTTTCGAGCCAGGCTGAGCCTGAGTGCAAGCTCTGTCCCTCAAGCTCAGGACTAGGCGCTTTTGGGCGCAAAGCGAGTCGCCCACAGAACTCGCGCGCTGGAGGAGACCTGAGTCTGGGAGGGGAGAGATTTGGAGAAACCGGTAATTACAGTGCAGAGAAGCAAAACAGAGAGGGGTGCGGGGGACAGAGACGGGGCCTTGGGGGGTTTTCTGGAGGCGGGGACATCCAGGCTGGGTTCTGAGGGATGAACGGGACCTCGCTGAGGAGGGGGAGGGGGCGCGCGGGCTTGGAGGCCAGCAGTCTTCCAGGCAGAAGGAACAGCGTGTCCAAAGGCACAGAAGCGTGAAAGCCCCCACGGTGCTGTGTTTGGCTTTGTTGGAGCGGAAAATGTGAGGGAGGAGAGGCAAGAGATAAGGCAGGCGCAGTCACCAGGAGTCCGGTCGAGAGGGTCATGTGTGCAGAGCTAATGAGGTGGCCGTTTATCCGGCGGGAGAGAGGGTGCTGGGGACTGCGAATTAGGGAAAAGTCCGAAATACACCCGAAGGGCTTCCCACCCCAGGGCCGGTGTGCCCGTGACTACGTCCCGCAACGGCTCCCCCTTAATGGCTGACTGGAATTTTGAAATTTTCTAGGTTAAAGTTACTGGTGCTCTGCTCCTTGGCAGAGTAATTTGGGGACGTGATGGGTCAGGTTTACCTGCTGGGCCTGTCTGGGAACTCTCTTGGAGGAAGATTCTGGTCATGCCCTCTCACATTCCTCTCTCAGCCCACCTCTGTGAAGTAGGGACACATCAGGCTACCTCATTTCCACAAAGGGGCTTGAAGCCCGCAATCTGGTGGCTCTTAAAGTGTGTTGACCCCCTTCCCGGTTTACTTTCACTAAAGAATTTATCACCATCTAATAAAGAATATTCTTCTTTGTTTTGCTTGTCTGTCTCCCTCTTCTAGCATCTCAGCTCCACGAAGGCAGTGGTTTTTGTCTGTTCTCTGCTGTATTTCCAGTGCCTGAAATGTGGTTGGCAGGTGAGAGACATGCATTCAGTATTCATGGAATGCATAAATGCATACATCTATTCCTTTAGCATCTAGAGGCCTAGAAGGCCCAAAAAGAAATGCATTCAGGGGCCAGGCAAGTGTGAAGATGTGTGAAGCAGCTGGGTATCAGACAGGTGGAAATGGTACAGGAGAAGGGAGGCCAACCTGAAGGCATAAAATTCATTAAAACAAAACCCCCCCCCAAACAAAAAACCAACAGGTGAAACCAAATAAACAAGGCTAAAGGCAGGATTTGGTCAGTTTTCTGACTTCTGCCTTAGATGGCCTAAGTCAGTTGTTTTTAATCTGCAAACCATGACCCATGAGTGGGTGGTGAAATCAATTTAGCCGGGCATGACTAGGATTAAAAAATAAATTATATTGAATAGAAAATGACACAGAGCTTTGCACGTGGTATGGGTAGGTTACTATTATCTTTTCTGTGTTCCAGGAAACTTTCGTTTTGGCCACACGTGAACGTGTGGGCACGCAGGCGTGTGTGTGCGTCTCTGTGTGTGCATGCACTGGATCTTTATGCAAAGGTATTTCTTTTTGTGCGTCTTGGTCAAAAACATTTGAAAACACTGGGCTTTCTAGTTAATCAAGCCAGACTATTGTCACGTTTGCAAATTTAGACCACGTTGGTTGGATTTATAGAATTGCTTTCACTGAGCTATATCTGGTGCTTAAGATTTCTGTGACACTGACACCTGAAATGAATGTTGGGATGTTGAGGAAACTGACCTCTAGGTCGCCAAATCCAGAGGATGGTTTCAGGCTGGGGCTAGGGTGAGACATTGACTCTGAAGGTCATGCAAGTACTGGCGTGGCGTGTTCTCATGGAATTCACTCCTCTCTTGATTCCTAGCACTGTACTCTTCTGGTCCTATCCTGGTTCTTCTGGTTTTCCCGCTTTGGTTTCTCCTCCGCCCAACCCTAAAATGAGCAGAGGCCCACCTGGTGTTCCTTCCTATAGTGTATTTTTACAGCAATGGCTGCCAGTGAATCATGCCTCCCGGTAAGCCAGCCCACACTGACTTTGGGTTTGGCCACGTGAATTTCTTTGGCCAGTGAAGTCTTACCTTGGTAGCACATGTACTTGGTAAGTCCTGTGCATTGAGACTCGCCCACTTGGATACTCCCTTGAGGCCACTATGCTGTAAAGAAGCCCCAGTGAAAGTTAACATGGAAAGAGAGGCCCAAGTGTTCCAGCTGTTCCAGTTGAGCCCTGTCCCCTGCCGACAGCTGGCATCAACCAGACATGTGAGTCTTGGACCTTCTAGCTCACTGTCCAGATGAATGCAGCCCCATGAATGAGCCAGGTGAAAGCAGAAGAGGAACTACCCAACCAACCTATAGAAGAAGAATAAATACAGCTGACCCTTGAACAACATGGGTTTAAACTCCTCGGGTCCACTTATACACCGTTGTTTTTGATAGTGGATAATGCAGTGCTGCAAGATCCATGATCGGTTGCGTCTGTGGTTGTGGAGCCGTGGATATGCAGCCACGTATATGAAGGGCCATCTATAAATTATAAGCAGATTTTCAACTGCAAGGAGGGTCATCATTCCTAATCCTCTCCTCGCTCAAGGGTCAACTGTAGTTGTTTTTAGCCGCTAAGATTTGGAATGGTTTGTTATGCAGAAATACCTAGCTGATACATTCCCTCAACCCTCATCTTCTCTCACTCTGTGGGTGGACTCAGTCTCTGGCTTCTAATATTTTGAGGGCCCGCAAATTGACAGTTCTAGCTCAGAACATGTTCCGGAGGCCCTGATTCACATATCTAACTTCCTAGTCGTTGGTTACATCCACCTAAAAATGTTCACAGGCTTGACCAGCCCAACCTGTTCACACCTTACCTCATCATCTAACCCGCCCCAGCCCTTTTCCTCTTCCTCCTGTAGTCTCTGTCTTGGTTGATGACATCATCGCCAATCCCTAAAGTTACCAGCCTGATATGGCATGTTGTGATTTCCAAGATGGTCGCAACAAGATTTTTTATTCTGCATGCTCTCCTGGCAACATGACATTGACCATCAACCCATTAGGAGGTGGCTCAATGTTCCTGCCTCTTGAATTTGAGCAGGCCTGTGACCACAGAGAAAACGACACCTGTGACTTCTGAAACTCAGTCATAGCTGCTGATCCTGTTTCCATCTGGTCCTCTTGGGGTACTCACTCTCTGAACGCCTCTGTCATGCTGTGAGGAAGCATGGGCCACATGGACAGATCACAAGTGGAAATTTGGTTTGGTTTGTTAGGGCTGTGTAACAAAGTAACACAGACTGGGGAATTAAAAAACAGAAACTTATTGTCTCACAATTCCGGGAGCTAGAAGTTCAAGATCCAGGTGTTGGCAGGGTTGGTTCCTTCTGAAACCCCTCTCCTTGGCTTGTAGATGGCCACCTTCTCCCTGTGTCCTCACGTGGTCTTCCCTCTGTGTGTGTATCAGTGTCCTAATCTCCTCCTCTTACGAGGACACCAGTAATAATGATTAGAGCCCACCCTAATGACCTCATTTTAACTTAACTACCTCTTTAAAGACCCTATTGCCAAATACAATCATATTCTGAGGCAGTGGGGGTTAGGACTTCAACATATGAATTTTGAGGAGTGGTGGGCACAGTTTGGCCCATAGCAGTATTCCAGCCAGCAGCCCCAGCTGAGGTTTCAGTTGACAGCCAGCATCACCAGACCTGGGAAGAAGCCTTCACCTGACACAAATGAGAGACCCTGAGCAAGAGCCACCCAGCTGAGCCCAATCAGCTTCTCATGAGAGATAATAATAAAATAATTATTGTTGTTCTAAACCACTGCATTTAAATAGCAATAGATTATTGGAGTATTCTAGAATCAACCTGGTTGGTGGTGGTGACGAGGGGCTGGGGGACAGGGGAGAGCTGACCTGGGAATTATCCTGGTCAGATAATTGATACCTCTTGCTTCCCCGCTCTGCCATCTAATCAGTCACCAAGTCTTAATGATTTTGTTTACTGTACACCTCTGTAATCCAGCCTGTCTCTTCACCTTGACCATCATGTTCCCATGTCCTAGGTTGTTACAGTGGCCTCCTAATGTCCATTCCATCCTCCTCGTGTTGCCAAGGTAGCTGTTCTATGCTGTGGCCCTACCACCTGTAACTCTTGCAGCGACCATGGCTCTCTTAAGAAAACCAAGTTCGGATCCTCCATAGATGGTCTTAATGTGAAGGGAAGGAGGCTTCCTGGCTCCTAGACCCACCCTCTCCAATATGGTAGTCATTGGCCAAACATGGCTATTGAGCATTTGAAATGGAGCTAATGCCATGAGAAGCAGAAACTTTAATTTTACTTCATTTTAATTAATTTAAAATTAAAAACTGATACTCAATTCAGTTATTGGAAAACATTCAAGTATGTTTGGAAAGAACTGCCAACTGTCCTGGTTTTCCTGGGACTGAGCTTTCAGGATGTGGAACTGGGAGTTTTAAAACCAGGACTTGGGTAAACAGGGATGAGTTGGTGACACTACTTTGAAACAACTTGGTTATGGAAATCTATGAAATCCAAATACAGATCAAGTGTTGTGGATGAGAATTAAGCATCTGAATGGAGATGTGCCGTAAATGTCAAATATATTCTGGCTTTCAAAGACTTGGTATGAAAAAAAAATGTAAAATATCTCATTAAAAATTTCATATATTGATTACATGTTAAAACGATAGTATTTTGGATATTTGGTTAAATAGAATATATTATTAAAATTAATTCCATCTGTTTCTTCTTTACTTTTTAAAATTTAAAGTCACGTATAGCTTGCATTATATTTTTATTAGGCAGCCGTGCTCTGGAGCAGTGGTTCTTAAACTGTGGCTGGTGTCAGAATCACAGGGGCACTTGGTAAAGATGCTGAGGCCCAGGCCCTGTCCTGCTTTGAGGAGCCTGGGTCTCTGTTCTTCATCAGGTCTCCAGGCCTCAATCACCCTGCTGTGGTGGGGTAGTGTGTGGGAATGTAGACGCCAGCAACCCCTTTCCTCTTAAGTCTGGGGTCTCTGGACCTAAGGAAACAATGCCCAAGAACCGGCAGGACTTCTCTCTCTGCCTGGCTAAGGCCTAGCATGGGTTTTACCAGCGTGGGCTGCTCAGATGGCATAGGAATGGAAAAAGAAGAGAGGGAGGAGACGGCCAGGAGAACGAAGGGGCATCTTTTTCTGGGGCTCTGATTCTTTCTGGATCCTTCCCTAGTCCCTAGGTAAGCTGACCTCAAATATCTTTCCCTGGGTTTGACAAACAACACTGAGGGCCGTGGGGCGTCACTGAAAGTTCTGAGCAGGGAGGAGCCTGATGAAATGGACGCCCTGTTGGCCTATTCTGAGGGAGCCTCAGCCACCTCCCTTTCTCACACTTTTCCACAGGACTGCAGGAAGAAGCGATTCCTCAGATTCTTTGCTAGAGATGGGCGCTCCCACATGCTCACCTGCACTCCCACAGGAAAGGATTACTGGTCCCCAAAGTGCAGTGGGCTGAATTACTATACTATAAACTGTCACAGCTTAATCCCCGTCAGCCGTCATCCTGGTCTCGGGCAGAGGCCCTTCCTTCGTGCTCCCAGGCCTGCCCAGCCTTGCCAGGAGCCCCCAGAGACCAGGTCCCGGCTCTCTGCTGCAAATCCACACTTAGACACCAGGCGTCACTCAGCCCCACCAAGGGAGAGAGTGTGTGGTATGGGAAACCAGTCAGCCAACCAACCAACCAACCAACCAACCAACCAACCAACACTGCATCCTAGAGAACCAGGCCTAGTCTGAATTTGGCCTCTATCCCATTCAGTGCTGTGCAAATTACATCTTCCTCTGCTTTGGTTTCCTCATCTGCAAAATGGGCATAATGGTGCCTCTCTCATAGGGCATTCATGTGTAGGCTCCAGCGCTGCTCCTGGCACTCAGTAGATGCTCAGTAGATATTTGTTGAATGAATTAATGAATCAATGTGTGGATGGGCAGCTCTTTGGCAGTCTGTCCTCAAGGGCAGGCCCCCTCCGTGGTTTCTATTCTACCCCTTCCCGGCTTGCGGCTCCCCGCAGTGAAGGAAGAAAGTAAGGAAATGGGTGTGTCTAGGGCTTCTGCCTGCGTGTGCCTCATTGCATCTGATTCCCTGGAGAGGTAGGGATTCATATGCTCATTTTACACATGGGGAACTGAAGCTGGGGGAAGGTCAGGAGGAGAGGACCTGAGGACACAGCTTTTCTTGGGTCTCCCAAGGGCCTGCACCAGGGCTGAGAACACAGTGCTACTAAAGGAAGGCCCATGGGTTGAGTCAATGCATGAACATCAGGCACCGTGATGACACTGGGAGCCCCATCCCCTTTGTTGTGACATCCTTGGGCAGGGCTAGGGCAGGACAAGAGGCACCAGAGTCTGTCTTCTCTCTCTCTCTGTCTTGGATTATTTCCTTTCATACCTTCCTCCTGCCTCCTCCCCTTCTACTCCTTAGCCTGTGCCCTTTCAGCAGTATTTTCTCCTTTCTTTCCCTTTCTTCCTTCCTTTCTTCCTTTCTTTCTCTCTTTCTTCCTTCCTACCTTTCTCTTTCTTCCTTCCTCCCTTCCTTCCTTCCTTTCTTTCTCTTTCTTTCTTTTTGTTTCCTTCTTTCTTCCTTTCTTTCTTTCTCTTTCTTTCTTTCTTTCTTTCTTTCTTTCTTTCTTTCTTTCTTTCTTTCTTTCTTTCTTTCTTTCTTTCTTTTCTTTCTTTCCTTCCTTCCTTCCTTCCTTCCTTTCTTCCTTTCCTTCTTCCTTTCTTCCTTCCTTCCTTTCTCCTTTCCTTTCCCATCCCTTTCCTTTTCTTCCTTCTTTCATTCTTCCTTACTCCCTGCTTCCCTCCTTCTCCCCCCACCCCCCCCCCCCGACCTTTTGTTATAATCTGTGACCGAGGACCAGACTGCATAGCGTCTAAGAACCAAAAGGTTGACATGCTGGAATATAGAGGCTGAGGGGCCTCCACACCCCTACCATTCACACCCTAGCACCTCAGTTTCCTCATCTGTAAATTGGTTTGTTTTAAGGACTTGGGGTGGTATGTGTAGGTGCTGAGTACAGGCCTGACCGATGGGAAGAGCCTGATGGGTGTGAAGTGTTGCTGGTGTTATTTCACCTGTGCCTAAGGCAGGCCTCACTGCAGCTCTTTAATGTCGTGGGAACTGATTCTGGAGAGCATCAAGGTCTGAGATTCTGAAGGTATGATTTGGGGTAAATTGTGCATCAATTTCGTGATCACTTAAATGCAAGTGTCTGGATGGCTGCTTCCCAGGAAAGTGGTGAGCCGCTGGTCATTAAGTTGTTGGGAAAATGTCAGCTGAGTCCTGTGGCACTAACACACAGCCTAGTTTGGATTGTAAGCTCAGGGAGGGCAGGGCTGGGGTGATGTGTGGCCTTCCCTGGGGTGGTGTTCATTCAAGGCCTGTGGAGTGACTCAGGATGCACATGTGGTGACTGGCGAGTAGGGGTGGCCTGAGGGTCCCGAGTGACCCTAGATCCAAAGTAGCCCCAGAGTTCCTTCTTGGCAGGTCACAGGAGAGAGAGCTGTACTCAGGACATCTTTTTGCACATTGCAAAGGTGATTTGCTCTCTTGGGAAGGAATCTGGTCTCTTTAATATCCTTTGTGAAGATGCAGAAACATCTGCAGTGGAGACTGCTGGGATTGCTCATGAGATATTAGCCACATCTCGGTGAAAAGAGCAATTTATCAGAGGACGTTCCTTCCAGTGACAGAGAACCTTTCAGAACTTGATTGCACTTAATGTACCAGCCTTTCCAAAGTATTTTATTCCACCCTCAAATGAGATAATGAAGCCCTTTAATTTACTGTTCAACTCCCAGACAGAGTGAACTGGTCAGGCCCGAGGGGATAGAAGGCTGGACCCAGGCTCAGGAGGCCCAGTGCACCTGGTGTGTCGTCATGGCCTTCTCAGCCTGGAGCTGCCCATCTCCTGTTGGGAGGTGGCATGGAGCCCCAGGCAGCCCAGGGTAAATCCCAGTCTTGCAGTTTCCTTCCTGTGTGTCCCCAAGCCAGTCACTTACTCTGTTGAAGCCTCGGTTTCATCATCTGTAGAATGGGGATGGATGGTAACACTGGCGCGGCAGGGTTGTAGTAATGATTAGGGATGATATGGCTAAGAGGCCAGTGCCTGGCACTGGGTAGATGCTCAATAAATGACAATTGTCATTGGGTAGTGAAGTCGAGCCCTGAGACCTCAGAGGAAGTCGTTCTTGCTGCTGGTCCTGGGGAACGTTCACATCCATGGCTCTGCCCTGGAATCACACCATCAGCACCAAATGAAACAGCCTTCAAGGCCTTCACCTCCTGCTTATCTGCCCATCCCATCCTGACCATTTCAGTGGATCTCGCCCACCCAGACAAATAGATGATGGATGGATAGCTGTAAAAACTCAGCCGTGGGCAGCGTCAGAGCCCATGCTGGACCTTGCCCAAGCCTTCTCCAGCCTCTCGTTTGGGCCTGGGAGCTCCTTGACCTCACCCACCCTAGTTCTCACATACATGATGGTGCAAGCCCTGGGTACGTCTAAGGGGCCTCGTCAGATTTGTGTTGATCACAATACTTTCCCCACAAAGCAGTCAAGTTGATTGCTCTTACAATATCAGTATGTTATGATACTTTTCCAAGGATGCAAGTAAAGCATTCTGAGAAAGGGATGTACTTTCTAATTTGCCCAGAGGTCATTATAGATGAACGGTTTACCCTTCTTTTCCCCCCTGCCCCAGTGGCCTTCGCCAGCTCAACCTCACACTCCCCTTACAGTAGGATTCTGGCATTTGTCCTCTGTTTCCTTCTCTGGCCCGGGGGGACCAGCCAGGACGCGCACTGTTGGTCTCATCTCTGGCTGGCTTTCTGACCGGCTCTTGTCTCCAGCCCAGACTGATTCCTGTCAACACCGCCTCCTCCCCTCACTCTGTATACATAGCTCTTCACCTGCTCCTGCTGCCTCCCTCCTGATCAGCATCCAGACTCACCCTGTGTCGGTACCTGTGGTGGCTGATGATGGCCCTTAAAGATCCCTGGAACCTGCAAATGGTGCCTTATATGGAAAAGGGGTCTTTGCAGATGTGATTAAGTTAAGGCTTTTGAGATGGGGAGTTCACCCTGGATTATCCAGGTGGGTCCAATGTAATCACAGCATCTTTACAAGAGAGAGACAGAGGGATATTCGACACAGGCAGGAGAAGGTGACATGAACACAGAGGCAGAGATTGGAGTGATGTGCCTGCAAGCCAAGGAATGCTGACCACCATCAGAATCCAGCCACCAGCATTCTCCCCTGAGCTTCTGGAGGGAGCACAGCCTTGATGACACCTTGATTTCTGCCCAGTAATACAGATGTTGGATTTCTGCCTTCCAGACCTGTGTGAGAATAAATTTCTGTTGCTTTAAGACCAAATTGGTGGTCATTTGTGACAGCAGCCATGGGAAACTAGATCAGTGTTCATCCTCTCTGGGGAGATCCTTTGCCCGGTCCAGCTTAGCTCTAGGCCCTGACTCTGTTTTGGTCCCCATGGTCCTGGCCCTGAAGGGAGCTCCCTAGCTCTTCAGATGGGCCTGGACACTTGATGCCGCAGTGCCAGATCCCACTCCTGACAGGGGCTTTGGGGACCTTAGAATCAGCTGCATAGGTGTTATCTGCTGGCGATCAACCCCAGGACCCACTGGGTGGTAGGCCCTCCAAGAGAACCTTAAGCTTATCCCTCCTCCCCTGTGGAATAATCAAGGCTCATTATAGGTGGGGAGCAGATCAGACAGTTCAGAAGAGCATTGGCTGAGGTCCTACCTTGTGCGAACTATATGATGGGTGCTTGATATACATTGTCTCTTCTATTACCTTTCTCCAGTCTGGGGATAAAACTGGTAAAAAAAAAAAAGTATTCCTCTGGCTTATTTCCTTCCTGCTCTAATGGGACCTGTTTGCCTTTCAAAGTTTCCAGGAGCCCTGTGGGGGGGGAGGGTGTCTCACTAGTGCTCACTAACATTCTTCCATCACTTCTTATTGCCATTTTCCTCCTCCTATGATTGACTTTCAAGCTGGGATGGCTGCTCTCAAGCTTTCTGCTGTCTCCTTCCCCCTTGCTGTGGCCCTGGCTCCTCAGAAGGGTGAAGGTTGGTTCCGCCACAGCCCAGGCCTCTGAGCCTAAAAGGGAGTTTCCTCTCTGCACTTGTCCCTTCAGGCTTGCTCTCCATGGTCACACAGCTGCAAAATGTGCCATGTCAGCTCTCAGTATTGTGCAGATATCTTAGGGAAAGGGCTGGCCACAGACTGTATTCTCCCCAAAATGGAAGCAATGATGTCTCCCATCCCACGTGGTCTTCCTACGATGTGACTCTGACACTCCTTCTCCTCGGATATGGATGGATTTGTGACTGTGGCAGAAGTGACACAATGGGTCGTAAAGAGTGATGTAGCTTGCACTGGTTTGCTTGGGATGCTGGCTCAGGGGACCCAGCCGCCATGCTATGACAAAGCCCAAACAGTGCATGGAGAGGTCCACTCGGAGAGGAACTCAGGTTCCCTTCCCATGGCTTGCGCCCACCTTCCAGCCATGTGAGTACGCCATCTTAAAAAGTGAACGGTCCAGCCTTAGTCAGCCACCCTAGCTAATGCCAACTGTAGCAGAGATGAGCTGTCCCCACTGAGCCTTGCCCAAACTATGGGTTCATGAGTAGAATAAATGTTTGTTGTTGTTTGAAGCCGCCAAGTTTGGTTTGTTTCACTGCAATGGACAATGGATACAGAATTCCTCCAGTTTTCTTTTGTATTCTCCCTCCCTGGGACTCAGACCTGGAGCTGTGGGACTGAGCCCAGGGCCAACCTAAAAGAATGATCTGGCTCCATCCACTTGGGAATTACATTTCCCTTCCCTCAGGCTGAGCCTCTTCCTGGGAAGCTCTTGGGTACCTCTCGCAAACTGACCCATGGGGGCAACTTCACTGGTCCTCTGGAATTGACTGGACATCCTTAAATCCTGGAGGACCAGAGTTTAGATTAAAGCTGGGACATCTCCTTTCCTTCCTTCTTATCCTCCCCTAGTCACAATCTCAGTTATTTTATGAGGGGGAAACTGAGGCTCAGAGAAATTGAATCACTCTCCCAGGGAATACAGCTAGGAAGTGGAAGACTGAGATTTGGATCCACGTCTGTCTGCCTTTCCACTACCCTGAGGGCTGCTTCTCTGTGTTATGTGCAGAGGCTGATGATCCAGAGGGCTCCCCTTGTGTCTCACTAAGGCCATAAGCCACTTCATCATCCTCTCACAGATTCCCCTCAAAAAAAGATATACGTTTAAATGGCTAATAAGCATATGAAAAGGCACTCAACCTCATTAGTAGCCAGGAGATGCAAATTAAAACCCCAAGTGGGAATTCCCTGGCAGTCCAGTGGTTAGGACTCTGCCCTCTCACTGCCAAGGGCCTGGGTTCGACCCCTGGTCGGGGAACTAAGATC